>NC_091136.1:50422283-51155933 GCF_041381155.1 Argopecten irradians | reverse complement strand
GATTTCCAACTCGATTAAGATAATTTTTTCCATATATTTATCCAGAAGAGCAAATAAACGACTCTTTCACAGAATTTGTCACTAAAGTAATTTAACGAAATTTCACTGAATTCACCACTTCAAATTCATGTTTGTGATAAGAATGATATTTGAAGATAAAACAAAGGCATAAAAATGTTATATGTACTCAATAGTGGTGATAACGATGAAATTCAATTCAATTCAACTTTATTGCTTCCTTACATCCATACAAAAGTGATCGATAGCAAAACATACATGTACATAACACACAGTAGATCAAAACAACAACTTAAACATTTATCAAGACGGCTTTCCTCAGTTCAAATGACTTTTTAACAAAGGTGAAATGTTGACTTCGATGTCCGTTGTGATTTGCTCACCAATATGTGACGACATTCACAGTTTAAATTAATACAAAGAGTAAGATATTTTTTTTTAAGAAAATCTCTTGTGTTATTTTGTACAGTCTATTCATTTAAGTGTCCTGTTTATTTAACACCTTTATCATATCTTCAACAAGTTAATATATAAAATTAAATAAACATTTGAACTCGGTTGCGTCGGTTCATCGAAAACTGTCTAAATATGGTAAACATATGACGTAGAGATTGTTTACACTCAGTACTGCTATCACGAGAAAACACATTAATCTGCGTGACGTCACAAGCAGGTGCTCGATCGACGACGAGGTCTTTGCTAGAGGAAGGGAGACCACTCCGCACAAACACGAGGTAATCTCAGGATGGCAGCCTGCACGATAGCGTCTGGAATCATGATACTAATACATATTCTTCCTGTTAAAGCTTTCTTTTTAGATCTTATATTACTGAAATTAATGAAAGGGTGTACTCATATAATATAAACATGACTACATACAAACATGAAGGGCATACATCCCGGTTTCAGATTGACCAATAAATGGAAATGTCAAGATAGTTCTATATATCTTGGCAACATGATATGGACCCGGATTATTAATTTGTGTCAGAGACTTGGATACTAAAAAAATCCGTTTTTGTGAAATGATTTGGTGTTTTGCAATAAACGAAATGTGTATTGTTATAATAAAAAGCACGAGATAAATTAATGCCAGTAAAATGATATAGCGGCCTCTCAAATGTCAGCTGCACACTTTAGTTTACAACACAGCCAGGGTTATAGAGTCCATTTAGTATTCTGATGACAAATAGGTCTCCATTCTTCTCTCTGGGTGTTTATTTTACAGAACATAGAATTTATGGTTTAATTGAAAATTCAAAAATTACTTCAGTTTCTGGAAATGATATAATTACATATTTCAAACGTTTGATTTTGTTGTTCATTACGCTTCATAAATTAAGAATTTAGTATGTATAATGAATTGAAAATATATACATAACATACACCATCACTTGAACACATTTCATCAGTTAAATCTTGATTTTTAGGTTCATTTCTTTGACATTATTAAATTATAAATGCCCTTGAACTTCCAATTGAAAACACCTGTTTTTGTTTTCAAGGCTGTATTCAATGTGCGACCTACGTAAGTATAAAACTCAACAAAACACCTTGAAGAGTCTGTGTTACGTACCATCCACGGTAATGAGAGATTGATGGAGTAGTATTGTACTTTTACCTATAAAACACCCCTGGTCTGTTTCATGTGTTGACGTAGAACTGACATATGAGCTTAACGTTTAGGCTATCTGTCTCAATGTATAATTATCAGCACTGGGACTTGTAGTTATACGTTAGACATGTAAATCTCAAAACCAGTGTATATACGTTGTTCATACATCTAACAATATGCTGTATTAGTACACCAAACATCTAGAACGCATTTAAATGTATTAAAAACAACATGTTAATTCCTCCCTTCCGTCTGTACCAGGGCTATTCCTTTGTGACGTCATATATTTTAACTGATCACTTATTATCATGAATTATTACATTGTCGCATAAGACTGATATAGACACATTACTGTATATACGTAAGAGTGAAATAACTAAATATAACTAAAATTAGGTGATCGGCTGAATAAGATTTTAGGGCGTGCATGATATATTCAAAGGGATTTAGTCATTCAAATATTTTAGACAACATAGAAAGTCGAGTGTCAAAGACAAGGTATATGTATACATCATGGTCAGCTATAGATTGTCACGCCGTTGTTTCTTTATTCAGTGATTAGAATGTCAAAAGTATTTAAAGTGTCCCCCTGTTTAAACTACTAATGCTATTTTGCATGCCTATAAATCACAGTTGCAGTTAAAGTGAAGAATAAAGTTGATGAAAAGTCTTGGTAATGCATCATCCCATTCACTCGTAAATTGTTGTACGTAGCTTGTAAAATTTGGCAAAATGCATATTTAGTGGAAAATCCACTATCCTTGGAACATATTTCAGCCACCAAATGACCACGCAATCATGTTAGCAGATTCTACCAGAGTTTGTGTTTGTACAGAAGCATTTTGTATTCGGTATCTGTATTCTAGGATATGTAATATATCTTAGTAAATTACTGTGTATGAATACAGTAATTTTGGCCAGGTCACTGTATTTCCGGTCAATGGTTCCACACAGTTGGAAAGGTACGTCCGGATTCTTTCATCTGAATTGGACCATGCGATGAACCTGTTAGTTTTCATTGGAAATTAGCGAACCGCCAAGTCCGGTTACGTAACGTCAAAGATTTCCTACAGGGGAGACAACATAATCAAGATAACAGGTATGCCCGAAAGGTTAACATGAATTAAACGCATAGGAAATACAGCTAAGCCTAAAATACGGGTAATTATATTTTAATTAGCTGGTTCCTGTTCGGTAACTATATAATCATTGATCTTAGTAGAGATCTGAGGCTTCCGACAAAACTCACTCCACGGATGGTCAAATTTAAATTGGTGCCGACCACTATTGCCCGTGGTGTAAAAAGTGAGGTATATTAGAGAAAAATGGTGGACAACGGAAGATAGGATCAAATACGCATGCCCAGTGGCTAACTTCAATCATTCACCGCTCCGCTATTACATTAATGAGATACCAAGCTCCCTTTTCAATATTATTTGTTAATTTGTACCAGGACATGGTAAGAGATTAAGAGGTCTTGCATGTAACGGTGAATGCTTTTACCTTAGCCAATGGTCAAGCTGGACACAATAAAAGATGATTTGACGGTGTCTGGTTAGAACCGTTGGTGGTGCCAACTCTTATTATGGGTTTATTATACGACAAGTGACGTAACAATCTCCAATGAATGAGACCTCAAGTGGGAAACCATTAGAAACCCATGATAGGCCTCAGCATGCATTCGGTCCAGTCATCAAAGACGCTCCGTCTGTAAAACGTATTTACGATATTTGCTTTGACTGACATTCACGACATCAATAATTTGGTAATAAAGTATAAAAGCGTCTTTATCATATTCAATTAGGCATAAAATAAATTTTCATTGGTCTTTAATGAAGATAATTCGGATATAACCTTGATGATAACGTAATAGCAGAAAGACTTGATGACATGTTCAATTTATGTTTTGAAAGTAAACCTTTAAGGATTTTCTGCTTTCAAAAGTCATTTTTGGTTATCAACTGGCGATTAGTGCTGACCACAGGCGGGGAACAACACTACCACAACTTATAGATCTATAACTCCAAAAGTTGTATTCACTCTGTCAGTCTCGTCAAACGGATGCTAATACGTGCGACCTTGACGTATACAGATTTGGTAAAACCAGTTGTCACGTATTTAGATATATATATATATACAGTATGACACATACCATGTCAACAAGGGGGATAAGTACCCTCTTCAAAACAATGTCGGAAGTTGGCAGTGTGCCGCATAACCTTCTCATTGTATCTCTAAATCATGTGATTAGTAATATAAAGGATACATCTATTACAGATTTGTATCTACTTCTTTCAATGAAACATATCCTTCGAGGAACACGTTTATAACAAAGACGGAGAGGGAGAAACAGCAGCTCCTTGACTTATCCTCGATATTCAGATTAATTTTTGTAGTGATCACATCTTCGAAAACTTCCAACCCTGGAAGTTCTCATTTATATTTTCATAAAGTTTTATTAACAACTTCTTTATACCGTCAAAAAAGTAAAATAAAGATTTTATGTACACATGAGTACATCGAGTTTCCCGTGCCTATTAGTCGGTATACGGACTTCAATGTTATACATTGACCGAGCTGTTCCACCGGACCACTGACCTAATTCCTATGTCGAATGTATTGATAAAATCAGTTGACAACTTTCCAACGATTTGACGTGATTTAAGACATAATTAAAATTTTACCTTTAATTGACAATAAATGTGTACGTAGCCTCGCGGCCATTTCCGCCGTGTTTGTCTTCACCTTCTTAATGGCCTGTCTGCCATTTTGTCTCGACTGGTCACCCACTTCCGGTCATCGACACACACGCGACACCTCTCCCGACATATAGAGATTTATACGGTTTTATCCGTTATTCGATAATTGAATATAGATGTTTTCATGTTCTTTTACAATGACAATGATTTTTTTGACTGAAAGTCAAAAGCTATTTCTGCTGTTTGAGTAAGCCATAATGAGTTGGTCAACCCGTTTGACCTCAGGCGGTGACCTATACTAAGGTTTGTCATTGTAACAAAGATTTAAAAATCAATAAAAAACACATTCAGGCCAATATTTAGATATTGGTAAGAGAATGAAGCCTATTATGGGGGCAACCAGAATAACTATAATCTAGTTCATAGCTGAATTATGGTTAAAAACGATGTTATAAATACCTGTATTATAGATAAAAATGTCAACGAAGGACAGGCAGTTTTATTTGTTGCTTTCTGTTCATGATTAATTGGGATTTGTAATTGTTCATTCTAGACTCCATCATCGATACTCCAGGGGTTCCGATCACTTATGATCTCTACACCCCGGATGTAGAGATCGTGTGTGATCGAAACCCCTGGAGATCGAGGATATCTAGACTCCAATATTGTTTATTACAACGAATTTCCTTTAGGAGAAAATACAAAACTGTAATTGATATTGGAGGCTTCTAATTCTTAATTTAAATTGCTTCTACCGTAAATTACGATGTGAATTTTAACCTGCTTATTTTTTTTATCGTGAATCGACATTATCCTACATTTTGTGGTTGTAGAACAGAGCCGAGTACAATGCCATCAATTACGCCCCTGACAGTCTAATCATATAGATTTGTTTTATGTGGACTAGAGCTTGTCCACCAGATAAGAAACAACCGCCTATATTATTGCTGTGTAGGAAACAATAGCGTGACGTCATGTTACACAATAGCGTGACGTCACATTAACAGAGTGGGGTATTTTCGGTGATGAATAAGTTTCATACAGTAATAGATTAACGTAATCAATTAAACTGACTGTACGTTTGAACTGGTCTATTGTTCTATGCCAAAGAGCGGAAGGGTTGTACAGATATCGGACTTAGGTCATACTTCTTTGGGTACGAGAGACCACACGATCCTAATGAGTTCACATATAAACGAAGATCGATAATATTTCAACACCAAGTATTTCCATTGCCAGGAACCAGTGGGATTAGACACATGTCCTTCGGAAATACCCTAAAATAGTATCATTATTTGATTAAATAATCCTTATCGCACTCTACATGAAAAGAAGAAGATTTACCGATATCTGAAATGCATTGTACCAACAAGTACTAAGGGTTTAATTTAGAACATGACTGATGTAGGACGTTCTGTATGTGTGTATATGTTTCTAGGTGGGCGATTTGATATTGGCAAAGCAATTTAAAAGTACTAATAGAGTTCCATTTGAGAGCATTACGACTTAAAGTGGTGTGGATGAGCACTTCACGGCCTGGTATTGGGGAGGAGACGCGGTTCTCTCGAGGTGTGTTGGTCAGTATAGTTGTCCGTGATAAACTTACTTTAATTACCCTTTTTAGAAAATAATTATCGCTTCTACCTTAAAACATTATGAGTCGAAACCTGGACAGTTGTTTTCTTTCTGTAGCATGTTTATGTTAACAGACACTTACACACGATAACTGACGTAAGGATATGGAAATCACGGAAAACAAATGTACATATATTTCGGATTTACGGACGTTTTCAGTTTCAGCATTGAGGACCAATCAAAGCAGCGATAGCTGTTAGCAGCCTCCATTCCGGAAGTGATGATAGATGAAAGGTGAATCGTATCTGTATGAAATAGATATCACAGATTACCTGTGAATTGTATTCCTGATCGATATAACTTTCTGAAGATCGATTTTCGTTGTAATTTATAGAGTTAATAGGATTATCCGTATCGGGCGTCATGCTGAGGTTCCAGACATCGATCGCGAGTCCTAGGAAGGGTACTCAACCCCTTCCATTGTACGTAGTACCTGTGAAACTGAACCGCTTTTCTCCTCATCATATGTCCAAATCCTGTTGATCTAAGGTGTCTGGGAAAGCCTAATCCAAACCAGGAAGTGATTTGTTTTCTCGATTTATTATTTTTATTCCGTAATATCGGGGAAAGTAGAAGTATCCAGGAAGTAAATTAAAAAGTGGAATAACTCCCATTGTAATTTTATTCAAGCTTAAATAACAGGATCTAGGAGTACGATATAGACTTAACAGCTGACGATTGTAACATATAACTTCCACTTGTCATTAGATAAAAGCGAATGGCGCCATTAGGGTCGACGTTTGTACGACGGTGAGATTGGCTTTTGAGAAATATGAACAGGTCGAGAGCTCAGGCTCCGCTACCAGGAAATAGGATCCAATCAGTCCGTTTTTAATGTAGAAACTGTTTAATCTTGATGAGTAAATGACAAATATGCATCATAAGATTAGCATAGAGAGGGTGATTAGTATGTATATATACTAAATGTATAATTATATACAGAATGGTGATATCGTTAAAGTAGTAACGGAGCCTTCTCCTGTTCCGTTTCGCCAACTGTTATACATAATCTATGCAACGTCATTAAACGGCATCACGCAACGAGGACAGGGTAGGTACGACAGATGGGTTTACATCGTCCACAGACAGGATATTGAAAGAAACTCGGAAAATATGTACCTTTTTCTTTGACCCCAATTGTCAATCTTTCGAGAGTCTAAGAATCCATCACGACAGATAAACGATACAATATAGGCAATCTTGAACACAAAGCTCAGATTCTGTCAATGTGTTCTGATAAGAAATATATAAGGCTGGAACGTGAAAGATAGACAGTATATGGGAAGGAGCAATGTCCAGCCGGACACTGGCAGTGGTCAATGCCGTGAACTCATAACCTCCCACGCTGGTCAGTCAATAACCTGGTCAGTCTTGACCGGAGCTGAGGTAACATTGGTGTTTTCACCTAATATTCGTTAAGTTTTAAAAGACGCAATACCACACTCGTATAATTTTTGATATGATTCTGATTTATGTTACAGATTCGTTTTTATCTGTTATTGTCGATACGACAATCTTAGATAACATAAAACATACATGTTTCTCTACAGTGTGAAAACCTAGTGGCAAGGGAAGGACAGCATTTTGGAAGTTCATATAACATGTATATAGTGTCGATTGCATACAATTTGCATAATATCTACCTAGCAGTTGAAATTATTACAGCTTCGGTTGAATAATCACAGGGAATTGTGTTAATAAACTTCGCAATAAATTTTTATATTTATTAACGACATCGAAAGTACATTGTAGATGTACACTATGTTAGATTTACATATTGTTTTTGAGCCATTTAAGAACACTTCCAACAAGTCAGCTTATTATCAGTTGAATTATGTACTTATTCGAGTGGCGTTTCTAAGAAATCGTGAAGGATACAATTAAATGTTTATTCGGTTTTAAAGCAGCTTATTTAACATTTCCATCGCTGACCATATCCTGCTTGAGTTATGCTTGATTTACACTGACTAGATTGCATGCTATTGTATTATCATATAATTTACACGACACAAGCAAAATTCTATAAGTAAATGTTTCAAAATGTTATGTATTAGGTTTCGCCGGCTATATTGAGAAGTAAATCACCATCATATACTCAATGTAATTCCGTCAAATCATGAATTTCATGATAGTCTAGACTCCTTTTTAGGATATCATTACGCTGTTATCAGCCAATCAGAGACAACATAACAAACAGTACCCTCATTTTTAACTTTAGAATACGAAGCACGTATATTTTTGTGATTCGGTAAGCCAATGAAAACGCTTGTTACAAAGACTGAATTGTTAGTGTATAAGACAGCATCAGTCGCCAGTGCGTGTCTGTGACGTATAGGGGTATATTTATTGTGTAAACCAGGAATACCAACAACAAGAGAGTTGTAAGTAGCTCCTTGTTAGGCAGAGGTCGCGATCAATAAAGGTTGTAATATAAAACTTGTGTTTTACATACATACATATATATTTATAAAGAGTATTTATCTCCAGTCTAGGTTAATGACGACTGGAGTGATAAGACCAAAGTCTATAATAAGAGCTATTTAATAGGTCCTGATAAGGAACACTGCCATTACATCCAATTATTAATGAGGGGGCTGAAAACGACTTCAGATTTCACAACTGTTAATAGCTTCTACAAGATATATCTGATAATTTTTATTCTATATATTTCATGTAAAATTTGAATCGTGCTTGGTGTAAATTTTATGAATATCTTTTGAATCATGTAAAATATATTTATCATTAGGCATCACATTCCCTCATAGATTCGGCTCCTTGGTGATACGGATGCTATTGAAAATCACCTTTTATGCCAAAGTGAAGACTACCATTCACAAACCACCATGCTTTTATTAAACTCGTGTAGATAGCAGAGACGTGTATATATTAAATCGTGCGAAGGCAAAGCGCAATTGTGTTTCATTTTTTATTATTACCGAAGGTGAAAGGAATATGTTTATGTAAGAACCATCATGAATTAATTCATGATTTCACCTGCTGCATAACTTAGTCACACGGAATAGATTTACTTTACACATCACGTTTATAAAGTATAATGTGGCTAATGACTCTCTAACAGTAAGTACAATAACACGTGTGATTTCAGAATCATATGCATTTACAGAAACTATACCAACACCATGCAATTGTATATATGATATTGTTTTTCAAGCATCATCGCAATTCACAGTTTATAATCCATGGCAAATGCAGAGCGACATATTAAATGGGTTTTTTTCTCAGTTTGACGGGGGATTTCGAGATATCGAAACTAGAAAAATGTGCTGTAGTACTTATTGATTTAGATGTGAGATTGACTTATAATTCCTTGGTGCCATAGATCCTGAATTTGAGGCCCGGATTAAACACGAGTCATAAAAATAGTCGTTCTATTCAAACATAATGCACCATACGCTCTGTACAGTTAATGCGAATGTTAGATTTGGATTTCCTGTCGAAATTGTTCTCCATTGATGTTTACAATGATAGTTAAATATTCGTGTGTTTTCTCATAAAATAAGATACCACACGGATATCAAACATCTGTGTAATGTAACAGAGTGGCCGTGTCCTTGACTTTGGGATTGCTGAGTGTTCTGTTCGGTGGGGTAGCACTATAAAGTATAGGTGTTCTCTTCATTACGACCAGCAACGTTTTCTATTACGTTTACGAAGCTATAGGACATTAGTGTTCATAGTTATTTACGACATTTGGAACACTTTCCCGTAGCTTTGTATGTGTAGTTGGTATGCGGTATGGTGCACATACGCCTACCCAGTAGTTGAAAAGGCTGTGACACAAAAAAAATGTTTTATATCCGAGACGTCCACTTCCTCCAAAATGAATCTTAATGTATTTTTCTCGTATTGAATGTGTTTGATGGCAACATCACCGGTATATTCCACACGGTGTGTGTGGGCGGGAGACGGTATTATCGTTGTGGACTATTGAGCATTGTCTTCTATACGGGTACGTATGTACTGCCAAGAGAGATTTACAACTGTACATATATAATGTTGTATCAGTACACAAGCCCAATTACAAGCAGTATGTAAATCAATAAATAAATCGATAAATCAATGATTCTCAAATATCCAATATCGATCTTTTAAAAGATCGAAGGCCAAACCACTTGAGTAATCCTTATTCCAATTTAATTTGCTATCGCTGGTAGAAGCTGACAGTAAATCTCTTGGCAGTCGTGACCCTCCTCAACACCACGCAGACCTCCCCGTAGACTCCTTATTCCAGGTTATACATTTCGATCTGTGTAAACCGTCATACCCGACGTAATCAGCAAAGCTTACAACGTAATTATATAGCTATTTATAGTGGTGGTTCCTAGGAGATCGAGCACATCCTGGATAGTCAGTACATAGACAACCTGGACGGGAGCGGGATAGGACTCCTAAAATAATGTCGACACTCCGAGATCACTAAGAGATGGTAGCTATATATTAATGAGTATTTATTTATAGGCTGATAAACAATGGGTAAACGTAGATCTCAAACCGACAGACCACACCATCTACACAAGTGTAGTACAAGGGCTCTTCAGACAGGTGGGAAACACGGCACAGGTTTTTTCTCCCAATAAATGTAATAAACAAGATATTTATTAACTACTTGACTAAATGAACATATTTCTAAATTCCGTCTGATTTGATTTATGTACGGACCCACGTTAAAATCCTTGATTTATGTGGTTTTGCGACGTGTGTGAAAGAAACAGAATTAATTTGCATTCATATTACATAATGCCGCTCAAGTACATTACAGATGAGTAGAGGGTCGACAAGGAGGTGCTCTTTTGTATTGTTTATTTATTTTTTTAAAAGAATTTTAAACAAGATAATCATTTGAAAAGGCAATACCTATCTTATTTATATGCAAGTTGTTTTTTTAATATAAAAATCATGAATGGAATCATCAAAATGAAATGATTAATTGTGTATACTTCAAACACTGTTGCGTACACTCTTGTTTTAAATGATTCGCTATGTTTTGTTGGGTTATTTATCTTTTATTATGAAACTTTCGTTATGAAGTACGTCGTTGACACTGATTCGCGTATCACGCACGACATTAAGCCTAATTTGTATGGATGGTAACAGACAGGGCGAGGTACTGGTATCTTTGTCCTATCAACCGCAGTACTAGTGGTAAACAACGATTTTCCAGGTAACATTGCATGAAATACACATCAGGTGCGTCCAGTCACGTGATTAAATACCTGTATAAAATTAGTAATATTCGGGCGGAGTTATGTGCGGCTAATTGATTCGATTAAGAAAACGTAATTAAAATTCATTAGAAATAGAATAACTAATTTACTATTGTCACGACTATTATGCAAGGTGGTCTCCTCTGACCTTACATTTTCATATTATGTATATTGTGTTCTGATAAAATTGTCATCACACTGGAAGGCCTTTGATATTTTACAACTTACTTTAATATACGATACGCATAAACAATACCAGATGTTTTAAATCAGAACTCCAGCGACTTACTTAGGAAATCAGTCACAAACATTAGTTTTATCGATATATCGATTGTTTTATACAAATGGTATCGTGTCAAAAACTCACGAGAGAAAATGGTTAATATATACATTACTACCGTTAAATTAATCGTTTCAATTAATTCATTTTCAAGTAAAACCATTCATCTACTTATCGTAAACAGTTGTTACGGTGACAGGGTTCGCGTCATGCATACGATTATCTAATAACGTCACTGTTGATAATTCACCTTCAGAATTTAATATCAGATGATTCACATCTGTTTTGACACTGTAGTATACATATTTGAAACGTAAAAACACTTATTTGTAAAATATTTAAATTGGTGAATTTTCACTTTGATCTTCTCTATTGACAAATGGATATATTTTCTTAATGATATCTGAATGGGCATTGAGTCATTTAGGTTCCTCAAGGCTGTTAAAAATATACTCAGTTCTTTATCAATTTCTATGTGAACGGGTTCCTAAAACGAATTCGTTATCGGCATTGTAGAGAATTTCTTTCTAAGATAGTGCACTAGCTCTTGTTGTGTTTCATAATTGAGCAAAGAGCTCTGCTAGGACATACCGTTTCTCGCTAGTGTAAGAGTAAAGCTAACCAAACCGAACCCACTTCTGACCAGTGAGAACCATAACAAGGCCATCCCCCACGCTAGGAACTGTTTTCTCCCGATATAAAACAAACATTTGCCATGAATGTGCGTCTCCAATCTGACCACATTTGATGTCCCTGGTCAGGACTCCCTCACACTTCAGGCTTAGTTACCGCCGTATTCTCTGCTCTTTATTTAGTCTTAATCGTCTTTTAGACACACTGGTTATAAAGTTTGACCGATGGCCGGATTGTCCATAATAAAAAAACTAGACCTAGCCAATATCACACGTTATTGGAAGCGAGATGTTGTTATACACATACACTACCACGTCATTATATGAGCCAGCGTTGACGGTACAATTGAACGTGGTTTCTTTTTTTAGTTGTGACAGTGACGTGTTAAACGGTGACGTCAGTGTCTAGATAATGGTCGTGACGGAAATTATTGTGATGTTCTGATGTTAAACACGGACTTCTTTTTTAGCTCGGAGTCACGATGTTTGTTAAGGTACATCTTCCTTTGGTGTTTACGTGATATTGTAACCAAAATCATGCTATAGGGGGATATAATGCTAGACGTGGCCAGTCACATAATATTAGGAAACTAACACCCGACTACATCCGTTTGACTGTACAATGTGTTTGTCATCCGTGACGAGGACGATGCTGTGTCTGGATGGGATGACTGAAATTCATGTCAGGGACTGTGCTCTATGATGGGTGTTGGTAGTGGATGGTGACCATTGCTTTTCTTGTTTCTATGTCATCATTACATCGGCCTTGACTAATAAAATAAAAGATTCTAATTGCTTTTATTACTTTTATAGTGTGTCTGGTTTGCTATTGATTTTATTTTGCTATCTTTCTTAGAAGAGCAACGTTTTGAGCAGGGTGACCATCAGGCGTTCTATAATGTTTTCGTTATCATTATGTATCAGTACGTATCTATATGCAGCATTGCTACTTTTATCTATAATGTTTTATTTCCAAAAGTTGTATGTTATTTATGGACCAGAATTTCCGAGAGTTTTGGTGCCATGTTCTAACGTAACCCCCCGTACACGTCACTTTATTGTGTACTATACAAGTGTATATTTCATTGGAATATGTATAATATATATACCAACGCCCCGTCCGAATGTAAGACCTACTGGACGGCAGTTGATAATGACAGTGATCGATTGCCAATCATGGCTATTATCGGTAATCAATTGCTTAACGATCCAATGTGGAGGTTGATCAGTGTATGTTGTGACATCATTACAAGTCATTAACTGTACGTAATGTTACGTTGTAAACATATACCAATAAGACCGTATAGCCAATATACATGCTTATTGTTTTATAATAGAAAAAAAATCCTGATTTACGAGAGAGCTGTCAAAGCTCTGATGGGGGAACATTGAAATCACAGGAAGGTTCTGACCGCACAGATAAAGAAACTTCTTACAATATAAAGACTCTGGAAATCCGCACCAAACATCACTGGAGTAAATATCGTGCTATAAGTATGTCTCTTGTTTGCTGTTTTCGGTTTCGATATGGATGGGTTTCGTGTTTCTGAATTACACGTTGATATGCAGGACACTTGTCATGAAATAGAACATCTTTCCCGGCAATAGTGTCGTTGTGAAGGTGTAACACATTGTTTTTTAAGGTCAGTACAAAAAATGAGCCACAGGAAGCCGTAAATAAGATACAAAACTTTGTTTCCTTTCTAGGTAGCAAAACATCTCATTTCGTAAGTCGTGAGCTGTATATACAGTCCCGAGTGGTGTGATTAATTTTCCACACATGAACTCCGTGGGTTTTGTGTTGCTTTGTCTTTCGTTTGATTGGTTGAACTGTATCCCGTATCAGCTCAACAGATGTTTCATTGGATGATTGATTAATGGCGTTTATCAATCAAAACCAGCGAGACGCGTCAATGCGCAGGTCGCGCAAACGAAGCATTTAAGTGAATTTGGTTCTTAGTTTTTGTATTTCTTTTTGTTTAAGCGCCATTGGCGAACACTTTATAAGTGCAATTCCCTGTACGTCGATTCTAGTCACGGTTAAAACAGCAGTATGAGAACTCTTTATCCGTGTGGGGGTAAGTAGGTAAGGCCCTCAGGGGACTCATCAACACACATGTCACATGACGTCACATCACTGCATGTATCATGTCTATTTCTGATGGCTGGTTCATAAGTGTTCAACATAAATTATACGACGTTGGGTTTTTGGACGCCGAATATACGTGAGGATGTAATAGATTCTTCTGGAATACGTGTTTAATAAGACGTGATGCTAAGTAATTTTAGCAGAATTTTACCACAGGAAAATGGTGGTTTAACCGAACGAATCTCACGTCGCTTGACAACACCAACTCGAGTGTGGTTACTTATGCACAGATACTTGATACCTGTCAATAATGTATTCACTAATTAAACATATATCTTAAATGATATTCTGTAATCAGCGTACGACTTGAATAGGCGGAAATAACACGGCATATAGAATGTATATTAAGGTGTATGTGATATGCTTTGTAAAATTGAAATAATTGAGAAGCTTGCCTTAATAAATGTAATACTTCATCTCGTAGCTATCGAGAGACAGTAATTATTGCCTATGGCGATAGGCTTTTCTACCGAATAAAATTCTTTAAAAGATCATCGTGATTTTTTTTTTTTTTTTTGGATGAAAAAAATATAACAATTGTTGTTTGAGTATTGTTTAAGACTGGACTAAAAGGGAAAAAAAGAAAAGAAAAAAAAAAACCAATGTCACTTTCCGAAACTTTGAAACTGCGAGAGGGTTCCCTAAGCTAAGAGCCAGTATCCCCATCGCTACATTATTTTGTGATGATATACTAAGGCTACAAACTCCAACAATACCACAGTGTATACATATCCACAATTTGTCGAATATAAACGATCGCTGTATTAAATATAAATCTCATAACTCGTTCACAATGCATCTTTTCATATTTCTGAAGCACGCGTCATAAGTGATGAAGTAGGCTGACTGCGGGATAATTGTACGATATGTTGTTACAGCTCTCGGAGAATGGCATATAAATTTTACTCATGACGTTGACACATGCAAATGTGATATATACTTTTTAATGGGTTCCGGCCCATTAACTTTCATACGCTAATGAACTACACTGTATATGCAATGTACCTGAGTAGTTTTTCGTTTATATTGGTTATGATTTACATATCTCAATAGAAATCAAGAAATTCATTGTGTGTAAGTTATTTTAATTGGATTGAGGTAAAATTTCTAAATTATTTCGACAAAGATAGTACGCCATTGTGAAATGCGGATTAATACCCCGAAACGCACGGTATTGTTACACCTGTATATGATGATGATTCAGACGTCTGTTCGTCTTCTTGAGCGACGTTCGCAATATAATTCTCAAAACATGTTGGTGTTTTCGTTAAAATAGATGTACGCATATGTATATATTGTATTTACTCATCTCACAAAGTTTTCATTACGTTTCAATTCGCATCACGAATGTCAGACCGAGGCTCCAGGACCTTGCAATGGTAAGAAAGCATCACATCTTGCAAAGGGCAACAGCCAAGTTACCTCAACATAACTTAAGATTCATATTTCCCCATTTTTCTTTGACACATTCTGTAATTTGAAGGTTGCTTACTTGATAAGCATCAAAACTATTGTGTAATGTTGTCCTGAGGTAGTTGTTATTATTATGTTAAGAAATGAATGGAACTGTTTTACTGCGATAATCAGGCGTGACAATAACGTATAAAATGCATGTCCATATCTGTCAGGTATGAAAACCTCCGATAGGGACCGGTCGTCAGCGATTGATATTTATTGTATACGGTTGTGGGATAACACAGGGCGATTTAGTAACATTTAGCGCCACCGAGTCTTCCCATAGACAACCATGCGTACTGGTTTATGGAGATTTTTCTTTATCATAGCGCGGACCATCTGCCGTGGCCGGTACACATCTCGAGTATACATGTATATAGGTATAATATCTCTGTCTATGTTGACACACTTATAATGCTGTCCTACACTGGACACGGGCCCATGTTTTATGTGACCAACACTGCTGTTTGCACCTCTCGCTATCATAAAGTTTATTGTACGTATATATACCTGATACTTTGATGTTACAATACCTGTAGATGCCCATTCCGTCGCTGCCGTGGTCAGTTACGACCAAAACTGACCACGGTCCGAATAAACACGTTTATTGTCCGTACAAGTAATTAATTACATATGAAGGTCGAGAAAGTCTACAAAGCCTTGCAACATTCCCGACCGCCGACATTAGCAGACACGTGCGAAGTACCTAAATAAGATCGGGGATTTGTTAGGAATTAATATGACTATCGTATACAATTATATAGCGATGCCCGGGACGTCTATCTTAATGACAGTTTGGAATATGTTCATGGTTTTACAATACCACAAGTGTAGAAAGGTAACCAACAGGTTTTATCGTTTTAAGGTTACGTAATATTATACATCATCACAAAACTAGCCATTTCAACCATTACATCGCCATCAACATTGGAGTAAAAACGAGTAATAACGCGATAATGTTGTATCACATGCATGCGCGTATTAATTGTGCGTTTGTTTTTCTAATATTCCATACCTCACATTTTCATTCGCATGTTACACTGAATGATTGTGCTTTTATGGAAAGACATACGTAACGTGCACGTTAAATCATACCTGTTCGTGGTACAGCTACCTTTCTTTTGATTATCTACCTGTATGTCTATTTGTTTTATATATTGGTGTATTGCTTGGACAGATGTATGCCGCATGTCCCCCGGGGACATCAATCAAGAATCCATCCATATGTACATATCTCCGCCTCCGTCCTCCCCTTACCACCAATGATCTTATCATCGTAACATCATCATCGCACATCTAAACATAGCGCTTCACAACACTGGCGGTGCCTGGGGCGACTGCTCACCAACACCAAGGACATCCGACCATGGCCTTCTAAACAGCCAGGGGATAAACACACATGTTAAAATACAAGGCAGATATGCATTTGCATTATTTGGAATATGCGTAATAATATGTATCGTACAGAGAGGTATTAAACCAAACAGATGCCTTCTTTCATGTTTGAATAAACAGGAATCGGAAAACAACAGCGTTTATCATCCTCGTTATTCTGATTCCTGTAGGCGTTTGAAACCAAGCGAATAGCATACGATGACAAATGCTCTGTCCACGTTTCAAAGTACGACATAAACTTTGTCTCCTATCCTGCATTGTGATGACTTTAATTACAGTAAAATGGGCACGGGCTTTCATTTTAACGATGTTCACCCCACTCAAGAAGCAAAATTTTGAGAAAAAAATATGCAAATGACTTTGGTTTCCTTTTGTTGTATGTTTGGTTGCCAGGCGACTGTCATTTTCTTGTCAAAATATAGGACAGATTAATGAATATTTCATCTTAAGGAATACAACTGACAGCCGGTGTATGTTGCGTTCACTTGATGTTCTGACACCAAACTTGATACTCGGAGTAAAGAAAAATGACTGTCACCTGATTTTATGTTTATCGTATAGCACTCGGAATTCGCTCCTGATGACTGTCCTCGACTTTCTCGTGACGGTATGACGATTAGCCATAACCACAATTTAACTACGGTATGAGCATCAAGAAACGTGATATTTGTGTTAAAACAAAGGTCATATCTTTTGGTTAGGGTTCAAATTTAAATATAAAATTCCATGTTCATTATCTACTCCGTAAACTTCGCAATTACGTATTTACGAAGGAGATAATAAACATTAAATTTTGATCAGAAATTGTCACTTGGTTGTGGCCATTCTTCGTGCTGTTTGTTGTATGAAAATCTTTGACAGCCAATACCCTTGTTGTTTTCCATATTTTTATAAGCCTGTCTGATTTATAGTGCCGTTACTTCGCAATGTCATATGAAGCAGCATTAGTGTATTGAAAAGATCCCAAAGATAAATACAAAGGCGATGAAAAGTACTTATTCATTGTTTTCATCAACATGCCTTGAAATATTGAACTGGTGATATGAAAACAGCTATTTACGTTCACATACTTATTTTACCCCTTCATTCTTTGTCTGAAACAGTGTTTCAAAAGTACATGAACTGCGAAACATGTAAACAACATGTCTTAAAAATATCATATTCTTAACCTCTTCTTTTGTCACAAGTCAAAGGGCGAAACTTTTAAATATGTCAAAAATGTTATATCTCTTGAATGAGTGAAATAAACCGACGTCCCCCAAAAGTTCACAACATCTTAAATGTTTACATAGGTTATGTAGACTCACTGTGCGTACACAACACACGCCTAATTTAGATAACATTGACAAATCTTACACTTTAAACTTCTTTTATTAAAGAAACAGTCCTTTCATAATGACATATTTAGCCTACGTAGATAATAAAAAACTACAAATTGTAAGTTGTAGCCGGATCTTCGTATGTTTGAATTTTTAGATTCTTGATTTGCTGAAACAATTGTATGTTTGAACTAAGTGACAATATGAGGTTTTAATGATAACATCGGTACAAATATGTTTAGAAAAACAATATTTTGTTCACAGAAATATTTGTCTGTTGATAGGTCATCAAGTTTAGTACCAATTTTTGCAGAAACCGGAATCAGAAACCGGAATTCAAGTAGGCGGGTATTTAAAAATTTAGTGAGAATTAACAGCGTTATTTGTATCGACTTGCATAAAACTCTTAAAATACCTGTTTGATATCAAAATGTTTTACATTATTGATTTAACAACTTTTACAGCAGTGGTAATATGCTTCTGATTACAATGAAGTGAATGATTGCAGTTTCACGAATCTCTGACACCGGAACGCATCCCTTAAAATGATCATATTCACGTTCAATATACCTTTTCAATTGTACCATGAACGTCAGTTTTCTAAAGTTTATGCGTTTTGAGACGGATTAATAAGGATTTTAATTTCAAGGGAGAGAATGTAGCCGTAAACAGCTCACGATTTTGAGAATTTGGGCGTTAATGTCTTAGTTCTGGGGCCATGTATTTGGTCAAGGTGTGTAGAGACATTCATATAACAATACATCATCACATATTGTTTTAATTACTCGGTAAGGGTTTCTATTCCTGCACCAGGATTCATGTAATGTGATTCATTTAACCATACCTTTTCTCACTATCCCTAATTTTTCATTTTTGTTTAACGGAGGTTATGCGAGCAGATTATGTGGAATGGAATGTCCTGCCATTTGTCTCTGTCGGTAGACATTCTGTTAAGTCATTTGACTTCGGACACAGTGCAAGTGTGGATTAATTCATGCAAAGCTAACTGACATAGAATGTTCTCCCGTCAGTCATTAATGAAATGTAGATCTTCAAGTCTGCACAATTTATCTCCGTAAACATGTCAAAAACAACACACACTACAAGTCAATGTCAGCTATGTTCAAAGGACCAAAGAATGCTGCAAAGATAAACAGTTTTCTCTAAACACATACAAAAGTGAAATGGACGATGTATCTAGGGAGGACCTACGAATGACGCACGCGACTTTATAGACTATTATTTGGGCGCTACCCGGGGAAAGGTTTTGTAACGGTAACTAGGTTAGGGGAAGTTTATACTGTGTCTTCAATCGCCTGCGTTTAGATATCAAACCACCGATCGGAACCTATCGATCTCAGTTTTTATTAAGTTTTAAAAGTCTGCTGCCGAGTTCCACTTGTTTTAAGTTTTGGAGTACACACTCCTGTCCCGGCAGCGTTTCACCTTGTAATCCCCTCAATCTCGTCTGAAAGGTAGCGGTCAGCATGCCGGTCCCCAACCACAAAGACATATATCACGGACAGAGACCGCGTGTATTCGCTTCAATCCCACTAATTCCAGATTGTCGCAGAGACAAATACCCCTATGACATCCGCAAGGGTCGCCCCACTTGTAGCAATCGATTGGCGACCATTTGTAAAGTAGTAGATGGATTTGTCAATACCGTTACAATGACCTTCTGACGTAGAAGTAAGTTCCATGTAAGGATCAAAGAATATTCCACGCACATTTGATAATTCTGTCTCCTTTTGTCATTTCGCTTCTTTGGAGATGTTTTCTACGTAGTTTAGTATCTGTAATACAACAGTATCTCGTTTTGACTTAGGGAAAAGACGAGGCGTTTTGATCTAAGGCAGGGACGTTTGTTATAGAGTTAGTTAGATAATAGAAGGTATTAACGAGAAATATCAATGGTTTGGTTGTCTATAGCCTCTATTAAAGCGGAAGTGGTGTAAATAAAAAGAAGGCTATGGGACTCAAAGAAAACACTTTAGTTTTATTTCGCATGGAGGACATGCGCACGTTTTTCTTTTGCAACATGCAGTAATAATGATGAAATCCGCATCTCTTCAACACATCGACGTAATATTTACCAGTAAGGAACAATACAGTATCAGCCGAGTGGAACGAAATAAGAACACGCTGTTTATGTTAACTGTTTAAAAAGTCTATATTTATGATGGCCGTGAGAATGGAAGACGATACTCGCTCAGAGTACGTCATTTAAAGTTTCGTGTACGCCGTGTAATGTTTCATAGAAGGAAATCGAAACTAGCACTCGGATGTTATCATAATCTGTTTACACACAAATTGTTGACAGTACGCGTGATTAGACATGACCATGTCGATAATCTTTATATCAATGATCTTTAAAAGTTATTCAATATAATTTGTTTCAATTACCTCCGTGCTTCTCATAACAGCTCGTTAGCTTCGTGGTATTGCATATCCCTCTTGTCATAAGGCCATTATATGGGGTGCAGGTTTATGCTTAGCTCGGAAAAGTGTTGCAATTTCAAGGAGCTACAGTATCTCTAGCCAAGAACAACAGTTCTATTAACATATGGTATTTAATCTTTTTTTCCAGTTTATGGATATATTATATATTTTCATGTTACAGTTTGTGTGCATATTCTAGACTTGGTGAGACCGTGCTCTGCTTCATAATGTCAGACGTCACAATTCGATTCCAAACAATACAAAGCTTGTTTACAGTTCTTATTGGACCTTTTGTATCTTGTTCTATGAGGAACCGACGCAAATCCTAACCAAGGATTACTCTAGCTCATGTATATATCTGTTTCTGTGGGAGGATGCAGACAGAGGTGGCATTTCACGGTATACATCGACGTTTTTTCCATGCAGCACTCAAACAATGACCAGTAAGTGTCCAATACCACTAGACATGGCGGACGAGACCTCATATCACAAGTTTATATAACACCAGAATAATTAACCCCAGTTGGGCCTCATAAGAAAACTAAATGCAAATAGTAAGTAAATGATACTTCCCATTTGTTTACAAGTTTGAGAAAGCGATCTTTAGTGTTTGTGACATGTAACATGGCGTGTCTTGAGGTATACGACCACCCCGATACCCGTCCTCTTACACAACAATAGTCTGTGGCGTCCTGACACCAACTTCTCCAGATAAAGTGGCATCCCCCAGGTCCTGGAGCATGGTCTGATCCTGGAGGAGATCGGGCCACAATGGAATCACTTCACTGACCCTGTGTAAGTTAGACTGGCGGTTAAGGTTTCAATAGAATCAGTGTCACGCAATCGTTCTTCTGTTTCCTGGTAGGACAAAGCAGTTTTAATTAGACAGGAGCAAATTACATCTCAGAAATTTCACGAGGACGTCAATGTGATTTTATTCTTCAATCTTCAAAAAAGTTTGATAAAAAGGAGACAATTTGGCGTTTTATTCCTAAAACAGTTTTATTGCCTAATATTTTTATAATTGCTTTATTAATGTTTTGTAACACTATATATTTTTATTTTTCATGCTGTCGGTGCACATCGTGCTCTGTGTTTGGCCAATAAAAATTTTCAGACAGAACAACTTGCATTGCATTACAGGCTTTGAGATTCTTATGTGCAGTATCTGTCCATCGATCCCGGGACTAGACCCGATATTTGTATAATAAACACCACTAATTGTATTGCATTGTCTATTTCAAACATTCCGCTTACACACCAATTCCTTTCAATTTTTGTTCAATTTTCTCTAAACAACATACAAGCGGTTCTAAGCAAAGCTAGACTTCATCCGCTGGTTTGTCAGGCCCTGACAAAGGTTAGCGAACTGGCGAGGATCTATATATACTTTATCTCCCTTATCTTAAGTCAGCCTATTACCACCATTAGAGGGTGGCCGACAGGACCACAAGCTTGTCGACAGAGAGCTTTGTTTTATCAATTTAGTCAATTAGTGATACCTGCTTCACGGGAGGAGTGGACTACGTACCCGGAGAGAAGTGCCATTGTCCGAATGTCCAGAGCTGACCTGTACGTTTGGAGATTTTGTCACGTCGCTGATTGCCTCGAGACTTTTTTCGGACACACCTGGTCAAGTACAGGTATTGGGATATTGACGTTGAGACTAAAAGGGACATCTTAATAGAACATTTATCAATCACGACAATGTTACCATAGAAACGTAATCGATTAAATTTAAGAAGGAGTATGATATCATCACTACTATAAAATGGTCATAACTAGTCTTTGCAAGTTAAAATATAGAAATTGCGTCTTTTGTATAGCATGATTTGATTCAAATAAATTCGAAAGAACAACGGGTGAAAGTTCTCGTATTCCCCATTCGGCATTAGTTTGAACTGATAGAAGACTCACATTTTTTTCCCAATATGTGTCGTGTTTGAATAAATAGAACAGCATTTAATTCCGTGATTGGGTTTAAGGGTTTTCATATATCAATACGACAGAAGTGTAATATGTTCCCAAACGTGGTGTCGCGGAATGGGGACAAAGCTTTATACCGGTTCCATGAATGTTGATTTCATTAGTGTCTGTGAAATATACACCTATAATAAATTACGATTTCTCATTTCCAACGACATTCATGAAGCTTCTTTCCTGAGAACTGCTCATTTTGCCAGAGGTCGACGAAGTAAAACATATTTATACATAGATAATGAGTTTTCTATGATTACGACACTCGTACACGACCCTCGGTAGTATACGTACAAATGTATTTGTGGGTGTTTGTATGTAAACGAGGGCTGGCATGAACGTGGTTATAGTTTCAATATGGATTTAGTTTAACTTTAAATTAAAGTAGAAAGCCACAAAATTTATAAATATCCCGACCGGTTTGATTAACTTACTTCCAACAACTCAGTTGTTGGTACGACACCTGGAATTTTGATGACAATATTTTAAACTGTCCATAAGTCTGTTACTATAAAAGTGGAATTTTTCGTGGGGATGAAATCTTCGCTTATTCCGCGAAATTTCCATGAAGATATCCCTCCGCGAGCATGTCAACAAGGATAGATTAAATATCGCTCATAAATCCTTGATTATATATCACTTACAAATCCTGAAATCCTGAAATTTGACTAAGTCTCATCCATGTCCTTGATGTGTAAATAATAACAATAATTGAAAGCCGACGAAAACGACACATGCGAAAACATCCACGTTTAAAAATGTCAAGCATAAGAGCGAGATATAGAAACACGTGTATATTTTGGCTTGGACAAATGTCAATGGTTGAGTTAATAAATTAAATCAGGGTTTAATACTATTTGTTTTACTGTCGCATTGTAAGAGATTTTTACATACTGTGAAAATTACGACGGAAATATATTCACTTGTGTTATCAGACTTAAAGAAAATGGTACTTCAATTTGTAAACTTTCCTTTATCGCCCTCCTGTGAAGTATACCGAGCCAGGATATGGTTACCCGATGATAACTAGCATGTAAACACTCATTTTAGCCGTAAACACATTCATATCATTTCAATACCCATTTCCTGTGTTTTCAATCTAAAACAATTTCTGTCCCTTTAAACTAGATCAAAATTCAAGATAATCGTTTTGTTTGTGAAAATGACGATTACGCCGTCAAAGATAACGTAACAAAAGAGTTGTCGAGGCGTAAAGATCGTGGGCTGGCGATATGGAACTGCTCAGAATCAGATACGGAGATGTACGTGATGGGGGACTCGACCCGGGTAAACAGGTAGTGCTCGGGTAGACAGGTAAGCCACGTTAATGGTATAACATTGAAAAACTTTGGATAATTCCCCAGACTTCCTCAATTTAACTTATTTTTGTCCTTTTTTATGATATACTACTGTTATCTCATCTGATTGGATGAAGATATAGCTTTGATTGATAAAATTAAAAAAAGTAAATAATTCCCCACAATTTACCTATACATGTATATTACGTACACAATATTATCATCAATACTATAGAACTAATTTACTCCCAATTCCCACTTATGTATAACTTCCTCCTGTACATATGTATATGAAGATCACGTGATGTCGCGTCGTTTGACTTTATTGTATACTCAGCTGAACAGATAGTTGCCTACTTAAAATGTTTCCATTCTTCCTTCGTTCTCTCATCAAGAGATATTTTTGGTTGTCTTTCCAATCTGTTTCCTGTCCCGCCAGGGTTCCCCTAGTCCTCCCGTCAGACCCCGGACATCGCTGTTCTGCTCTGGAGATTGGGCCACGGATTATCACCTTCTCAAACAGGTTAAAATGGATACAGAGTCGTTTGTTACCAAAGCACTCCACCTGTATCCTCATTACTCAAACCACAATAACGGTGTCCACTTGTGGTCAAGAATGGTCAACAAGTGGTCATCAACATCCAAAGGCCAGTAGGAGATGGTGGGAGATAAGCTGATTAACTTTTATTTGATATCGCCGCCTCTATCGCACTTCTGGTTTCAGGAGGCGCGCATAACCATGGTAACGAAATGCGTTATAATCGAATTTGGAATGTGGTTAAGTGCAAATATCTGATGTTTGTGAAATTTGATGCGGAAGTAATGAGTTGAAGTAAACATATTTTTGAGTCAAGGTATGTGTTCGACAGCGTGATTGTAGAGTTGGTTTGGTCTTCAAAGGTCCGACCAACATGGGGCTGTATAGGATATTAATATCAATATCTGTAAAACACAAAACGCATGCACGAGAAAATTCAACGAGAAATTAAAGACTGAAAATTGCACATGAAAGGTTTAGTAACAAATGAAGTGACATATTTTTGTTACAAATGACAGGAATATCAGTGGCTGGAGAGAAGGCAAATACCACTTCATATTTCACTTAGTTTAGGTCAAGATTGATTTTCACATCTCACTTCTTGTACAGGTTTCAGATTATCATTACAAAGCCCTATAAAGTATAGCTCGGCAAGCTACGTATAAACCAAAATTAACTATCAACCATGAGATGAATCGTCCCTATACTCTCAACTGGTCCACGGATAGGTCTGGTCGTATTACGGGAATTCATAAAAGCGGACAAGGAGATCCACTATCCTCCTCCCTTTTACGCATTAACATATCAGATGATAACAATATTTAAACCGTATGAGTTAGACAAGGCGGTCCATTGTGCTCTCTCCTTTCCTCCACTCGATCTGGCGATAGATACGGTTGCTCCTATGTCCTTAGACTTTGTAACACATCCCTGGCTGAAACAGATCGGGGTATGGGTAAAAAATAGGTATTCAGACGAACATGAGATGTTCTCCTACATCAATAGGTAGGTAGATAAAATTCTAATCCTTTTGTGTAAGTCGTCTGGGACTCCACATGTACTGAGGACATCACCTGTTATTGTCCACAAGAGATATCGGGTGTCTTGGCAACCTCGGGTCACGAAAATATGCATAAACTCATACCCACATAGGTAAAAAGGACGTCCGCTCCATGTTTACGGGATCAGCTGATTATCCGGGACATTAAGCTGTGTCATGGTCACCCAAATCCGACCTTGTAAACCGTGATTGGAGAAGGGGGAGAGGTTTTAACGCGGATGTTGACGCAAAGGCTACATTATTTTAGAAACAACATCAGATATATCTTTTCAGGTTCCCATATGATAACTACCACATATAATTAAAGAGTGACGTTTCTGTTTATACATGAATTCTGGTTATACATTCTGTTCGCACTATCCTCTTACATATCACTGGTTCCCAAAGTTGTAATGATCATGAAGAACTTTTTTTTATTTCCAAGGGAACATATGGTTTACACTTCGGGATATATGAACTAATCTGTGAATCTGCATTGAATCTTACATGAACTATTTTGGATATATTTATATATATCTGCAATGGACATTTTGAAATCTGGTTTATTTTGACAATATACCTTTCTAAGTGAAGGAACAATGCCTGCGGTCAATTGTTTTTTCCCGATCCGATATTCAGCCGATCAAAGGAATCTACGCCGCTTGAGGCGTAGCAGTTAGTTTCATAAGAAATTCACGCCATTTTGCAGGATAGTCATGTAGCAAGAACGCTTGAATAAGACGCATGATACGTATGTTACAAACATTGTCTGTTGAAGTCATATTGAAACGAATTACAGAAAAAGACTTGAATCTGTCCGGATTCGGACGCCATTTTTCCTGATAAATCATGGTCAAACAGCGCTTGAATCCGTTGAGATTTAATGGTAGAACGAGCAATCGTGGTAAAAACAATTGCGGATTTTCTATAGATTAATCGGGTATTTTTTTAATAAAATCTGGTTTCATTTACAGGCGGAACAAAGGTATCTGTAGTAGTATACCATGTAAGCGACATTATTTAATATTTCTTATTTATCCGTCAATGCGTATGCTAATTGACGGAACACGGAGTACTAAAATGCGGAATGAAAGTACATACTATAAACGGAATGAAAACGGAAAAAAAGAAAAACACAGAAACAAATGAGATAAAGTTCAATATTTTCTTAGTCTTTTATCTGAGCTTAGCAATTTCTGCATAAAACCCTTTTTATTTGTTGACGACAAAGGAGTCTCAATTTATAAAATGGCTTCCAACAAATAAAATTTGAGAAATTGCTTAAGTAATATCATCATATCATTGTTTAATTTCCATATTCTTTCCGACCAAAGGGTTAAGCTTTCGCGTAGCCCACTAAGCTTTTGGGGAAGCTAATACTTGTTATCACTGAGCCTGACAAAACAGATAGTTCATAAAGCTGTGAACAGGCCGAATATCTGATGGTCACTATCTCAGCGATAACAGTAAGGGAATTCACGTTATCTCCCCGGTCTGCTAATTCGGGTCTCGTTAATTAGGGGGCCCCTGAGGTGCCCGAAGATAGCATGGGAGTAAAGGTATGCGAGATAGGGACCTGAGTTGTGTACGTCAACATTGTAACACCGCAATCCCTACACAATTACAAAGGAGATATAAACAAACGTGGCGAAAGTAAATATTGTCTGGGTTTGGTCTGAACATAGAGCTTTTGTCTCGGCCCCATAAAATGGCACTAAGCACTTGAGTCTTAATATTAAGATAGAATTTTAAGCCTCTGAAGCAACAACCAGAATGGAGTCCAGATGAATCAAATTAAAAAGTTCTGTCATTGGTTTTTCCTTAAAGGAGACATTCAATTCCAGCACAAGACCACCAGCACGAGATATGGAATATTAATAAAGTTACGTTTGCTAACGGAACAACACTATGGCTGAGAGGCTGAGTTTACTAATGTAAACAATAGAACTATCCTTAAGGTGTAGTCGCTTTATTTTCCCGTAAAAATTAATCACCAGGAAAACCATCGGGATGTCATCCTAGCGAACTGAAACATTCGGTCCTACACGGTCAAAGTACGAGCTGACGACGTGCCAACTGTGCTGCAATAAACATGGGTATGTGTATCATGGTATGATATATACCACTGCGTTGTAAGATAGTCATTTCACTATAATTTGAAAATTATTCGACATTTAGATGACGATGTAACTTTCGTTTCGTTACCGTATTTACCCATCAAAAATAGTAATTGAACCGCTAGATCACGCGGCAATATTTATCATTTTAATTTCAATTTAATTCAATTTCATATACCGTATAAATGTATTTCTATATTATGACAATCGTCCAGCCGTACCTCACACACATCCACTAGGACAGATGGCATTAAGATATATAGCACCGTAGTATGACCGCCAGACACCCCGGGGTAACAGTATCACAGTTCTAGTACTTTGTGTGGCCATTGTTGAGTAACACAGTACTTACACTCATTGTGAGAGACTTTGTAAGTCTAACACCTTCTATAAGTATATAACCGTGTTTGTTTATAACTAACTCAACACGTCCTAGTACACACATTCCAATCCAGAGTATATACACCTTGCAAAAACGGAGCAATTTTCTTGGATATACAAAATGAAGCTCTAACAGAAATGTTTCTGGATGTTAGCTCCGAGGTGTAAGAAAACAAATTTCTCTGAATCGCAGCAAGCTATCGTACATCTGTTAAATAAGTGTCCTCAAAGATGAAGTTAATAGAAAAAGGATACACGCATAAGGAATCGTAAAAAGTATTTTTGAAAACAGGTTATAATCGTGTCAATAATTGTCTTATTGAATTTTAATAATACCATGGTTTATTTTTTATTACTATTTGACTGCCATACTTTGGAGTGCGGGGTTCCAGACAAGACCAGCTCTTACTACGTTATGCTAACCATACAGTCGGTCGATGTTCTTTCCCCTACTTGACTCGGCGTTTACACCGATTACAGGATCGGGCAGCTAATAGGATTTCGTTAGCTATTGTTTATCCCTTGTGAAGTAACCTTGTACTTGAGTCTAAATCAAACACCAAGCCACGTCAATAAGTTTCCGAATTAATCATAATTGGCTTTATTATGGGCCCAGTGAGAGAATTGAACGATGTATTGGAGTAGCCGCGTGTGGTCAGTAAGTGGTCAGAACGAAGTATTTGTAACGTGGTTGTGACGTTAGTATTTATGGTGTAGGCTCTGGTCAATAATGGCCATGTCGAGTACATCATATAACAATATATTTTTATTTGGCATACGATGCGTGTCCCATCGAATGTGTAAGTACATTTACACGCATGTTCATGGGAACGAGAATTTCCCATCACGTTGCGAGTTGCTCATCACTTACGGTGGCCATCGAGAGGATGTGCACGTGCATTGCGTGCTCGAGATTTCACAAGGAAGTTGGGCAATCGTACTCTCAATAGTACCTCGATAACTGATAGGATATTCTGGTACATTTATCAATCTCTTGCACTTCCTACCCTGTAGATAATACGCGGGATAGGTGTATGAAATAAGTAAGTTAATGCATCAGAATTACATTGTGACAAATCAAAATAGCCGTAGCAGTTACCTATAAAACCACATTAAGCTACAATAAGATTGACTTAGATCCGGGGTAGTGGCTAAATATGCTATACAAGTATACAATTACTAGAAAATATTGATAAACAAACAATAATTTGAAACTTTTGCTTCTTTTACCAAGACGTTTTACTTGGTCTTTGAAGAATTCTTCATGCTAACATTTCGCAATATCTAGGTGATAAAACTGGGGATAAAATATTGTGCGAGATCGAAGGCATGTACGTCACATTTCTAGACTAACATAATTTATAATGCGAAGAAATTAGCTCATGTCTTTTATCAAACTCAGTACGTTTTAATCAGAGAATTCATGTATATCATATTTCACTCCAATGTGACGATACGATCTTGAATTTGTTATTTGTTGCAAAGGTTAACTGTATAATGATCGTATCCATTTTATAAGCTGAGAGAAATTTAACTTTTATTCAACATGCAGGGGTAGTCCGGGTACTGCTGATCGTTATCTATCACAAGTTCAGGGTAAGTACATTGAAGACCACTAACAACGTAGTTAAGATCGGTGTTTGAGTGCATACAATCAGGTCATCTTTCAAACAAAACTCGGGATAACTCCGCAGGAGAAGAATGGCCTTACTTCCTGTATCAACCTACGAAACGGCGTCATGACGTCCCTGAATTTTCCTTGAAGTATTGTTAAAGAACACACAGTGTCATTTATTTTCGTTGACTTAGAGGAAATTTAAATGTCCCTTTATCTTTACACAGATTCGGAGTGGTCACTTTAACCAATCTGTCGTAATGATCTTGGAAAATAAACCTGCAACCATGGTGTCACGTGCCGTTGCCCGCGACTGTTTTCGGATTAAACTCACACTTCCGGATTTAAAATTACAATATATAATAGGACCCGAATATGCAATATGTTTTTCGCATGTTTACGAAGCCGGCGTCAAAATATTTATTTATCCACCACCAGGTTTATCCGTACTGTATTTTACCTTGGAGCTGTTTTAAACAAGCCAAACATATTATCAATATTTTGTTGGTGTAGTTTTAAACGTCTGACCACGTGACTGTATCGTACCGCGTGCACTCCTATGTCGAGGCTAATAGGTTGTAATAACTCCTCAATATATAATCATATGTATTTTGAAAGGGAAAATAGCCGTCCTATTTATATATTTAAAAGACTTTTTAACTTTAATGGAATCTGCAGGTGAACTGTGACGATTAATGGTGACATGGCGCCATTGTTCGTGCTAGGTTTACGATCATTTACGTCTTTATTAAACACAATTACGACACGTGGTTTGCCTGTTTACAACACTTCCTCAAGCTTTAATGATACTTAATATTTATCATCGAGCTACGGGGTCAGCTGGTACATATATTTTAATTTACGAGGAAGTAATCATCTTATAAAAATTCAAATGATACGCGTTATCCCAGGCTAAACAAACATTTATTATAGTAATAAAGACGGCCTGTATGGCAATGATAATATGTAAGTAATAAGTCAGGATTAAGCGCTTATAAGTTGGCTGTGTTCATTTAAGGACATGCTAGGTTTTGGTGGTTTTTAAGGAAGGTGATTGTTACTGAAAAAAAACGTTCTACGGCCAAGACCTGACGACTCACTCGTAAATTGGTCTCAATTCGAGAGACCCAAAGGTGAAGCGCCAATGATAAAAACGCCAAACACAAATATTAATCGCCCAATGCGCCTCATTGGGGTGAGATGTACAATAAATGAAGTACAAACGGAGGTAAAAGGAAAACTGAAATCGCTGAATTTACAAAGGTCGCGTGCACCGTGGTTTTTTGTGGGTTATACAGAGGGCATTATTAAGAAAAACATTTTACCTTAGATAATGTATTAACGTTGATAAATAATGAATGAATAGTTAATAAATCCATGAAGAAGACTAAAGGCTAAATAAAACTGACAAATTCCCATGGTCATATTTGGCATTACGGACTTAAATCGAGGCAAATTGAGAATTTCAGAAAGACAAAAATGCCTGTATATTTGTGTGTTGCCATTTATATGGAGAGCTCTTTATAGAGATTGTCAGGGAAGCCGATTTTATAACGTAAGCATAAGTTGTTTTCTCATAGTCGTACGACTTCAATATCTTAAAAACGAAAATTGATCAGAGCTCAATGCAAAATCCGGCAGCGAGACATTAGGGCATTAAGATATTGTAAGTGAGCAAACAAGATCTCGGTCACCATATGGCCAAACTATACTGAATACCATTTTTCCTGTGAGCGTTTAATCCAAACATCGAAAAAATATTTGAGATGGGACATGGATTTGATCAGACGCCAAAACCGTATTACTCTTCTATACTTGGTTTCGAAAATAAATGTAATTTATGACGTCGGCGAGAGGGTTGTAAATATCCCCCAAACAGTCGTACTTATCCGAACCTCACTGTACAAACAATGAAAGGAGTCAACAAAACATATAAACAAGCGGACGGATACTAACAGACACCCTTCTCCAATAACACCACAACACATATAGGATTACTAAAGCCATCGAGAATTCCCACATATCCGTATTTCTCCTGACATCACCCCGTGTTCAAGCTTATAGAAGTTTACGTGTGTCAGACTATATTTACAATCGTCAATACTGCAATACGTATGACAGGCCTTATTTACTCTCGCCAATGTTGTGTCAATATTGAAACTGACGATATTTCAGGAGAGTGCTTACTTAGCGACACTAGAACAGGTACAAGGGTGACGTAGTCAAGCGTGTGTATGACGCGGAATTATGTGTACACTTCGTCATGTAATTGACGACTTCTTTCATCTTAAGGTGTATGTATTATTGTGTGTACATGTACTTATAGTGGCATTGACCATCAAGTACTGATTTCGAATTTTTAACAACGTCAATACAGATACATGGGATCCGATACCTCGACAAGCAAACACGTATATAAATACGTAATATACTCCCTAACTACACATAGCGTCCATCGCGTGATTCACGGTCGTGTCTTTGTTTAGCTGTGCAGTTTATGTTCGTGCATATATTTAGTATATATTAATATGATGAACGTGTTGTCCCAAAGTCCCGGATTCTCGCTCAAGAGGCCACTTCAGCAGTACAATGTTCAAGCGTAGGACTTAAACAGAGAGGCCTCACCAGTGGCTACAGGTTATGTGTAGGTTACACTCTAAACACCGGACTGTCGTTCTGATATACGGAAACATTATCATAGTGACAGGCTTTTTGTCTCGAGCGGTAAAGAAAGCACTTTGTTTTATTACGATAATAATGGTTGGTACTTGACAAGTAACTGACCATGATCAGAATGATCAGAAAACGGCTTCCATGACTTGTTGTATTGAACAGTTACTTAGTAATAGTAATAAAACAAGGTTGGAGATGAAAAGAAAATACAAGCATACACCGTGCTTTAAAGTACACTTCAAAATTCCGTAAACGTCTATGTGAGAAAAACGCGGTTGCGAAAATATAACGTTGCTCTTGTCATTGCCAATTGTAGGGGTATCATTATCTTAGCTGTGTCAGGAGCCGCAGTAGAAATGCTATTGATTAATAATAATGACAATATTACTTCAGATTTACCAATACCAAGAGATTATCTTAGCCTTCCAAGTGGGAATCGGCTACCAGTAGGTGGAATTGCTTTGGTACTGAGCTATGTCATCGGCTACAGATAGGCTAATGAGAGGTACTGAGCGGAGCTGCTTACTCCTATGAGGATGCCAATGAAAGAGACTACCTTATGAAAGGGGAAACGGGGCTACATACCAAAGGTACCGATCTATGACATTGGCGATTGACTCATTTACCTAGGCTAATGGCCAAGTATGCCCATGAGAGGGACTACCTAAGCTATAAGCCAACACGTTGCTAACAACCAAGTTTTAAGGTGATACTTATGGGATTGTTAATCCTATGTCAGCATCGATGAGGAGTTGGAGACCAAAGCAAATCACTGTAATAGTAATGTTCATATGTTTCAACATTTGGTCCATATGTTTCAACATTTGGTCCATATGTTTCAATATTTGGTGTCTTGTTAAACTTCAGAAATGAGTTATCTGTGAACTAATGTTCTTTAATAGTACATTTGTATGTACTTAGAACCCATTACACGTGACACTAGGAAGTGAGATAGTGACTATAGTCCCCAGATTAAACATTACCAATTAATGTACTATATGGTAGATATATACACCCGTTTCCATAGTTAGACTTTTATTTACATATACAGTGCGCTCTAATCCCATCGATAATTATCTTATTTATTTAAACACAGTTTTAACACCCACACGATAATTAAGTATTCTTTTTCTTCTTGTCAATGAAACCTCCAAGTTTGGGATTATAGCAATAGCCAATGGTAGGTACAATTTGAACGGGTAAGTTATGCTGGTCAGTGTGTTTGGTAGCATGTTTCAATGAGTCAGGACTGTACGGCTATCGCAAGGATACAAAATATACACACACCGCAGTCCCCATGAAATTAAAAATAAAGTAAGAACAAAACACACATTCGTTTTATGCATACACGTCGCACACAGGAGAGACAATCATTCAATGACCTGAGCAGTAATACCAAATAGCCAAGAAACAGGCCATTGTCAGCTTACAACGATGGCGGTTCACAGTTTGTTTTAGGACTCAATTCTGATGTAAATTCTGAAAGCGGCGACATGTGAACTTTCTCTGTACTCTAAATGGCTAATCAAGGCACAAAAAGCCGACGTAAAAAACAACAACTTCCGCATGGCAAGGTATCGGTAATTTATCTGCGTTCTACATGCATTTAATTCTAACATTAACTTTGTCGTAGCATGCGAAAACTATGCTTAACAAGAGAAATGGAATCGACCCAACGCCATATACAGAATCATTGTTACCATATATGTAATGTTAATGGTGAAAGGCATTTGGAGTCCCCAGGGTGTACGACCTTACGTTACAAGTTAATACGAAACATTGTCACACATCCAGATCTTGAATTAAATGTTTGTTTTTACCTCAATCAGCTTTAAGTTTTATATTGAATGGTTAACAGAATTTCTTTTCAAATTAAATGCAAGCTTAATTTTGAATTACATTGAAGTGTTAATTTGGTATGAGGTTATATTATCCATCCTAAATAATAAGCTATTTTTCCGCTACATTGGACTATTTTCTCTAAGTAATAATAGCCTTATGACGCAGTAAGACTACATTTAGGTACAATGACTGTGTAATTATAGTACATATCCACTCGTACGTGTGTAGAGTAATTAATATATACCGTATATTTGTGTGATACCGTGTCACGGTAATACATTCTCTAGATTAAATCCGAGTATAACAGAGAGTACACAATATTTGTCGCGGATTAAGAAATGAATAACAACATCAAACCTATTCTGGGACTTGTTTAGCATAATGATATATCAACCGAGATTGCATCACTAAGCAGTGAATAGGAAAGTATATTAACACCCCACATTTCTATTTTAGGACGAAAACCGTGAATGGAGAACACCATCAAACAGTTCAATGTGTGTATCTCCAGAAAACTCACTCTATCTGTTGTTGGTCAACAACATCGGTATAAATGGATGTCTCTAATTATCAACAAAGGAACAAATCAACTGAATCAAATAAACAATGCAAACATTTAATGATAATGAATAAATTATGTAAATTCAAAACTAAGATGGACATGATATTATTTGCCATAGTGTTATTCTATAACATAAACCAAGTTTTATTGTCCGTAAACATTTCCTTGGATAATAAAATTAGGATTTTATATTTCTGATATGGAATAATGGGATTCTTGTTTCACCCACTTTAATTCTGATTTCCTTTACACAGACATAGCTATTATTTATCGCTATATATGTAATTTACATGGACCTATGACGTAACAATCGTGTACCATTGTTGTTTTAACCGAGGAATAATTTAGTTAGTCCCGTGTCATTAACACATACATGAACACCGGGACTGAGGAATGTCTGTAATTCTGATGTCGAGCTAGTGTCAACGCTACCAAAGAAATAGAAATCCATCTTACTTAATTATGTACGAATAAATATCTTTGTATTGAGTAAAATTTGAATAAAGACCAATGGATGAAAACGATACCTAACATTACAAATCTTAAGTTACGGGCCATGTTTCAATTATTTGTCGATTTAAACGTTACCCTTGCAACAGGATGTCAACATCTGCATTTCGGACCTCACAATTGTTGCACAAAGAGAAAAAAAATATGTCACATTCCATCGACAGCAGATCCCTGACCCGCTGTTTCCGGCAGTGGTTTTATTTGCTATCATTAAACATCATGTATACAATCACACATGAATTGATGTAACCATCGCTAACAAAGGAAATGTTGTTCTGAAGAACGTATTATCTTTCGCCTGGTATTCTATTTATTTAGAAATCTATTTCATCAATTATTCAAATGAAAAAAGATATCGCACGTGCAAACGATTTGAGGGATCATGGCAATAAAATCGACCTCCGCAAAGTGTACAACAATAAATGTATTGATGCTAACATTTTTAATCGTAAATCGAGCGTACAATGCCGTGATTTTTCGTTGATATCAAATTTACATCCCTTGTTATTATATAACACGAAAAGCAAAACCGCACCAGCGTCTTTCAACACCCGATCGAATGGCTGCACACAGAAACGCACACATTTAACCCCCGTTCACATCGACATAGACCTTTTGTTGATATATGATACTTAATGCAAAAAACTTAATTTTTATATCGTAAGTAAAATTTGATATTGTAACCTAATTCATTGAAAACATATGAGGCTCATCTTATTGAAAAGGAATGGTGAGTCTAATTTGCGTGTGTATCGGGTATAAACTAAACAGAGAATAGGAAACGGTGATCCGGAACCATTGGATCAATGATTGTTAATAGACAGTGGTTAGCTATTTCCTTTAATACTTAACACAGGTGTTTGATTAGGAAGTAAAGTGTACACCTGATTTATAGTGATAGGCGCCCAATGACCCTCGAAGACCTATTCAGGATACCCTTTCGTCTAATACACGGGAATTTCGTGTACGGATGGTTCCATGCACGGAAGCCGGATCCAAACTCATTCATTCAGTTTTGTCATCGAAAACTATCAATTTTAATATGTAGTATTTAAAATGACATCAATGTATGTCACCAATTCTTTTGCACGTGTTGACGTATTTAAGTTCTTTTAAAACGCGACAACTTTGAAGAATTCATAAATACAGGTTTCGTCTCCGCTTCAAAAGCATGTACCCTTCGTGAGGTCGGGTTACATGAAGTTAGGGTTCTCGTCACATTAATGGAGAACCTCTTCAAAGTTCCTAATATTGCCGTTAGAATACCGCACCAGGGGGCTCCCTCTTACGGGTAGGATTAACTGTCCACTCGAGACTCGGTGATTGAATACTTCCCTTTACACCTCTCAGTTGTGAATGTAGTTAGTGAAATAAAGAAATGGGCAGCCGGTTCGATTCTTTCCGCTCTCAGTGGGCGTCACTTCGACAACCTTAGGCTTTCTACAGACCGGTGAAATACGTAGATTAAGATATTCCCACAGGACAATCCAAGTCCAGGTTCTCAACATCAGAAAAGGAAACGTCTGGTATAAGCTGTGCTTTTATCACAAGTTTGTTGTCTTATCAAATACAGTATTACGTAATTTACCAAATATATTTCCCGATGATAATCCCGGAAAAAACCGTCCCCATTGCGAAAAACAAACCACCAAAGTGAATTTGATTTGTTCCAAAGTAGTTTAAAGACTTCTGGCTTTATCATATTTGCCATATTTGTCAAGGCTAGATACTACAAACATCCCTTAGCTTCCTTTTCGCATGATCTGGTGGGTTTAAAAATAATATGTCATAATGACAGAGATATACGTAAATAGTACCGGAACTGGTCCATCAGGTTCCCACCCTCTTGGTGGGTGTAGAAGGCCACCACAAGGCGGATGTTGGGACTAACAATGTGGTCATCGTCACACTCGGGCATTGTTGTACGTTATAATAGGCATTGTCTGACAAGACAACATGTTATTATTTAAGCATTTGTTTTAAATAAAGTGTAAGCTGATGAATTCGTTCGTTTCGTTATCCAGTCGACAATACTTTTTCCATAAGTGCTACTTTGCAAATATTGCTGACGGAAACACAAATGTCAGCGAAATAACAATGATGTGAATGTACAGCATCATGAAAACGATGGAGTTTATGTGAATTAAGTAAAACTTATCAATGTCTTCTGAGAATATCATTTTGTCTTGGGTATACGAGGTATAATAGGATGTGCATTTAGGGGCGCTGCGGGCGTTGTAGAAAGTCGTGCACACGTACTTTCATATGGTTTGTTTGAAGCAATTGAGAAATTGCCGACGTGATGAAGCAAACCCACGAACACATGCATGCGGAAACAGACTCGATTACATGCCCATTACGCATATTTCCCCTCTTAAGCAGTTTGTGTGGTGCTGTGTATAAGTCACTTCCGGTCTGTCTGTCACGTGGTATTGCTTCTGTCACATGCTTCTCACCCCATGTTGATATCAATATCTGATGACGAAATAAATCGCAACGCGATACCCTCGTCATATTTCCTTAGTTTGTGTCTCTTTAGATGGTCTGTTTTGGACATGTGTCTCTAGAAGGGACACTGAAATATTGCACATGCTGACCAGAGACTAATTCGTGACGGTTTCGCCTCTTAAGATGCTTCACCGCCGACAGAACATAAATGATACCCATCATTTGAGCAATGATTGGTGTTTAATCGTGTATATATATATGTCTAATTAACTCAAAAAGTTATCTAAAAAATTAATTTTGCTTTCGGTGCATGCACAATCAGTACTGCATTCCATATAGGACATAGTGCCATGGGTTTTTTTCGGGATGCAATTAATTATTTTTGATATTTTTATCTTGAAGTAAATGTAGATGGTGAGTCGTGTTCTCCTGTTTTTGATAGAGAAAAATTACCATTTCTCAGTGGTGGAGCATCTTTCAGCAAGTGATGTAACAGAATAAGAATTAGTATACAATCGTGTTCCCATGGCGATAAAATTACTCTGAATGTGCCCAAAGTTGTTACAAAACCACCAAGTCTGGATGAAACGGCGATAGATATCTCGGCCAATTCATCACGGCCAATGTCCAGTTGTTCCAAGGCCATTAAGGCACAGAAGCCGCGGTGTAAGTGGTCATTAGCTTGGTCGTTTGTCAAGTAGGTCTTTGTTTCAAATCTCCTACACAGGAAATGACCACATTTTATGATCTGGCGACGATATAACGACTATATGACGTATAGATTACTTATCTGTGAGTTATGTCATAATGGGGTGTACGGAGGAGGTAAAGGAATGAAGAGGAGCCTTATGGCATATAGAACATTTACTATCATAAACACATCAAAAACAGTTTGTGGGTCAATGACCCAAATAAATGACCCACATATTTTATTTTAGTCTCGAGTGCTGTTCTGGTTTTAATGTTACCAAAATCAGTCCCTTGCTATTCTTTGCGGTACTTAGAGCATTTTTTTTTGTGTACGCAAGGCCCTGATTCCTGTGGAAAATATTGATAAAATACCACGATTGCTTTCTACTTATTGATTTAATTTGGGTTGTCAAAATAATTGTTCTCTGTTTATTCCCTTGAAACGACAGGTGGGGTGTAGATGTCTACGAACATTAACTGACCAGGACTAGTCAGCTACACATAGAAGGAGAATTATCTCGCCCAGAGCACTTACCTTCGATAAGAAAGTAAGCATAAAAATTTTAGGACTCTTTAATTGCAAGTTTTACGGTTATCATCAGATATGGTGCAATGCTCCAGTTCAAATTATTTACTAAAGCACACGCTGCGAATTCTTTCCTTGTGTGGACGTTGATAGTTTTTGAATTAACGACAACTAATTAAGTACACGAGCTGCCCGCTTATCAACATCGTCCACTCGGAGGTGGACTTGGAAAACGTCCAGGGATTTTCCAGCGCTCGTTTCCCGTTCAACATTGTTCGCCTCGCTATTCTGATTTGAGATTTCCGTTAGACGACGAGGGTCCCCGTGATTCATGGGCTAAAAACCCCGGAGAAACTCTCGACCCCTGGGATACTTGAGACCCTATCAATCCTATAATGGCCTAAAGAGCAGTGTTTGTAGTATTTCACTCTCCATAAGTGCATACACATTACATACATACACAGTGACCGTACTGAATAGCTAAATAATTGTCAATGTTAGGCCGTATACCAAAACTAACGTTTATTTCTCCAAGTTTCCGAAAACTGAGAAACGAGAATTTTGTTACTGACGTCAGATAGACTTCCGGTTTACAATTTCGCTCCTTGTCGACCGATCTTGACCTGATATCAATGTTTTATATATATATCCTGTATATTACCATTACAGGAATGCTACAGGTCGTAGTCTGGACGGCAAGGCTTGCAGGCGTCACAGCATTGATTTGGGACATTTTATTGTTCAAAATCACGGAAATAGAACTACGAGTAAAACTTTCTTCTTTCATACACAAACAATAAGGCTAAAGCTAACCAAAACAGCCTGTGTTAGTTGTGGAATTTTGTCCTAATAAATCCTTTATTTTTCACAATAAAAAAATACGACGACTGGCGACTAACGTTCCGGAACTCTTAAATCGACTTTTTACCAGTCGGTTTGCCAGTTGAATAACTGAGTGTGTATTGCGTTCATTTGTCCAATTCCAATGGATACCAAAAACAGTTTCAAAATGAACAGGTGTTAGCAGCGTTATCGTTCTTTTTGTTGGCAAAAGTAAAAACATCGATATTTATTCAATTATACATATTCATATGCTTTCAAGAGGTATAATGTGCACATCTTCTACATTACGTGCACCTGCCTGTCGTATTATCGGGACCAAGGTGACACACGTGAATGCACTAGTGGAAATATATTATCGCCATTTGTGTTAGAAATACTTGGAAGATGTGCCTTTATCTATCGCGTTCTTTCCTACCTTGCATTATCACGCCATGTTAATTTAGTTAAACATACTTTACTAAACACAGGTGCTCACAACGTCATCAACTATATACACATTTTAACATAATTTATAGAAACAATTCTCGGTCAACCTTTGACGTTGTCAGCTGCGAAAAATTATTTCTTTTTAACTTTAAATGGTGATAATCATGAAGTTCTTGTTTCTTTATTTGGCTGTAGACTCGGATACTTAACCGAAGTGCAATCTAAGTTTTTTGTTTTCTCAAAAACGTGTCACGTTTTGATAATCGATGACCTTCACAGCCTAAAATCATGAAATTTTATTTCAATATTAAGCGAACAAGGCCTACACGCAACACGTACCCTATATAAAGTCTTCGTATCTATTGTATCAAATTACTTGGCAAGCAACTCTGGCCACGGACAAAGTCAACAGGTGCAAATATCAAACATAATTAATTTGCCTAATCATCGGTATATTAATTTCATTGTTTAATTGAACCTTACACATACTCGATGTGTAGAGATATGTAAAGGGTTTAAAACCTTTTGACCCCTTTTATACTTTTGTCATTACCAGCCTACTTGTGTACGTGTTCATTTTATTTCCTTATTGTTGAACGTTGCAGTTGATATGCGTGAGGATCTTCGGGGGTTTTATCAACCTACAAACGATACAACCGACCATAAAGGCAATTAAATACAACGTTAATAATACAAAAAAGATTAAGCCAATATACCAAGGAATTTCTCTCAACAGTTCTAGATACGTCCTAAAGAATGGGATACAGGAAGTCGAACACACCAGTCTGACGCTTGTTTGAGTATCATATCTTCTCTCAATGTTCACATCGCTGTTTCACTTCTACCTCGAGGTCCCGTACATCGTCACCAAACCCACGAAAGAACAGATACATGTTAAACGTATGCCATCTCAGTCTTAGTTCGATAGTTCCACGGAACACTTTCGCTTTTCTGGGTCTAGTAAAGGACCAGGACCTGCTGTCCCCTTCCGGACCCTCTTGCGTAGGTATACGTTTGATCTTATTTCAGTCGGTGTCTCTCGGTGCGTCCCATTGTTTAAACCGTATTTACCTCATTACGTTTGTTCGCTGTGCGTTCAGGCATTTCCTCAGATCTCTTATGTCGTAAAAAGCCACCTCGACGAGACCCCTATACATTTACACACATATTAGGGCATGGATGTCCAGTGTTCCAGCGACACAGAGGAACCTTGAGCAAGCCAAAAGCATGCAGGAGCTAATGACGTTATTTACCGAATCCTTGTAAGGACATACACTCGCTCACCTGAAGGCACTTAGTGAATTGATGAAGGCATGCAGAAACTGATGTTCACGCTTCACTGGTTACATTGTCTGTCTAGTATTTCATTGTCACGAGGAAAAAACTGGCAAATTATTTCCGAGTAAGCAACTAGACTACTTGTAACATCAGGTCGTGTACCATATACTATTTTCTGTCAACAAAGGTTATGTTCTTGACTTACCTAACACTAAAGACGTGCGACGTTCTAACTATAATGGTTTCGGACAAACTCGATGAGTTATGGAGTCACTGTACGAACTATGGGGGTGGCCAATCTTTGTCGCTTCATGTTATAGAGCAGGCCAGACAGAGACCTTGGTCGTCTGGTCAATCATGGAGCTAATGAAACAGAAAAATCCTTATCTACAAAAAAACATGCTTGTAAAAAAGATAACAAAAAGACAACAATATAAACGAACTCGTACGAGCATGTCTGGGAATTTGGCGAACATTTCGTAATCAGCTGGAATTTGGAAGCATTGCACGTGGTTATGGCTATAGAAGTATAGCAGTACTGTCATAATTACGATTCCAGTACTCTGCTCATCCATCGAGTAACCAGGCAATGCGATATAATTTGTTATGATTAAAAGAATACCATAGAAAATGTTGAGAGATAATATCAATATCAATAACCTATATGGATGTGAAAACGTGACTAAATAAAACTAGAAATATTAACATAAATACTGCAGCCTCCATAAGAAATCAGGACGGTAATAGCATGTTCTATTTTATAAAAACCCGTTCAATACATTCCAGTTTGATAGGTTTTTCACCTATGCATTTTGGGGGTTAGGGAGTCTTCTTCATTTTGTAGATAAAATATATACTTTGCGATTCCAAAATGTTTCGTCACTAGTCGTAAGTAAATGTTTATACTACATACACGGAACAATATATTGGATTTTATGAATCCCCGTTAGTTACTATGTAATCAATGGATCGCTAACTTATAAGGTCATTTATCATATCTAATCATTGTCATTGTCTGGTAAGTCTGGTCGTATTCATAGTTAAACAGCACAGGCCTCATTATATCACATTGTCTCCCTTACATATCGTAAATATAAGTTTGGTGTCACATTATATCCGACTGCCTGCTTTAATGAGTTAAAATTGAGGAATTAGATTTTGTTTTGGAGACTCATTAGAACTTCACAGGGACATTAAGGCAGTGAAAGTAAGATATAAAGATCGCCTTTCTTCCTACACACTGACTAGACAATAACGACACGGGGGCCTAAAGACAATAGACAAATGACAAGACAAAGTTAATGAGCCTTCTAATAAATTATCAAATATGTCCAACTGTAACAGAATCGTTAGGTCCAAATGAAGCGGCAATAACGACTATCATATTGTTTTCTGTTTTGAATGTTGACTTGGAAACGGTATAAGATAGCTTTATAAGTGTACATAATACATCGGTGAGTATAGAAACAATTAAATATTTCACAATATAGTACTATAATAATTTTTCAATTTCAAACAATTTAATTGTCAAAGGGATTAGACATCAAGCATGTTAATAAATGCAAGTACATTAATAGATAATATTCCTCATTTTGGTGACAAAACTAAGGTAAAACATGACCAAGCACGTGGAATAGAACGTAAATTTGGTGGCTTCGTGCCTTGGTTTGCTTCTATCATAAGTCAGGTACTATAGTATACGGGAACAGGAGTAACATAGCTATAGCACTATAAGATATTATTTATAATACAGTATCACAAAGCCAGTTCGCCTGAATAAACATAGTTTGTGTTGTTCATAAATCTCTTTCAGTTTATATTAAAAGACGGCCAGAATGCCCTGAGGAAAGACTATACACTTCATCGTACTAGAACAACGGAAAAATTAACTGGCGAGAGAAGACAGAAAATGAGGGATTAATCACCACTCTCAGGCTGATAAACGGTGGCCGGCGATACAAGGAGAAATTTCACGGTCAAGTAATAAAAGGGCATTTTTTAAATATGTAAGTAATAAAATGTGTATATTTTGATGATGCCGCTCACGTCTCGAGTTGACGGTATGATCTATAAATAATGCCATTCTACACCAGTATTACGCCCGTGGACTTACACAACACTTTGTATCAGAAACGTCATGAGTAAGCAAATGTTGTAATCCGTTTCATTAAATTATCCAAATGGTTTTTTTTTATCATTCGTGAATATGAAAGCAAAATAATTTTAACGAATGAAAATGAGAAATTTTCCTTCTAAAAACAATACAAGCGTTTGCATTATCCAATGCTTAAAAATAGCACGGATACTTATAAAAAGGGAAAAAGTCGAATGAGAGAACAACATGATAAACCGTCTCAGAGTTTGGAGTCGTCCATATTTGGAAGCCGTAGCCCTTATCACTGAATGGGATGCCCAGCGTAAACAACGTCATCGATATATTTTCGAGAGTGCACATCCGCCAGTCTTGAGCCTGGGTGGAGTATACTACTGCATCAAATTTTTGACAACTTGGCTTAACTGAACAAGATCTTATTAAATTTCAACAAACATTTTAACATTAACATACCACGAAATATGACAGCTATCATTCTCTGGCCCTTATTCTTTAAAGTGGCTTCGTCAATACCGGAAAGAACTCTTCAGGACTTATGGAAATGTCATGTTAAGGAGAGACAAACAGCGCTCTCGGGTGTTTACCATGTTTGTGTATGCTAAGTGTTACAATTCCATTTGGAACACAAATACATACATATGTGTTACGTGTTGGAATCAAATAACACCGCCACTTAAAAAAGAACTTACTGAGTTTAGAAGACATCAGGAGAGGTTTTTTGACAGTGTTAGTTAATTGAGATGTACTTAAAAATCTCAATTCGTCATCTTTAGATATTACACATCATAAAATAAATATTGACGTTTTTAAACCCGGCCACTTGTAGAACTAAATAGTTTGTAGATAACAGCCGTATTTAGCACGCCGACGTTCTATAAGACTAATGGTAAAACACAAAGACAAGTGTTTCTACCAACAGAACATTCCGATTTGCCTTATCTGATATCTGTAAAGTTTCCTCTAGGACTTGTTTCAGTTGTTTATATCTGTGATTTTATATCAAGTTTTTATTGTTTAGTTTGGACGCCAAGGGAAAAAATAATTACTTTTAATTTTTTTTATATTAATTTAAACCGAAGATACGTGATAAATATTATAGAAACGAAACATGTTGATAGCGGCAAACACCGAATGAGGGTCGTGAAGCATTGTGATGGAACCATTTATGAAGATGAAAATAAGAAAGAGGGATTATGACGTCAGAACAACACAATGAGCACTGTGGATAAATGCTATGGTATATGTGTTCTCTTAAATTGCTTCGTCGGTTACATGACGTCAGCTGTTTCCTTATTCCTTTTGGTGTGAAATCATTGGGATTTACGATATGATGTGCGGTTAATGTACAGAAAACCTCGAATCTTTTACTCACCTGATTATAGATAACAAGTCATGTTACAAACACAGGGACATGAGTTAATGTTGTCGTCTAAACCACAGGGACCTGAGCATTTCTAAACGATCTAGACTGACATGCACATAATATGGGGTTAATACAGTCGTTATGTGGTGCACACCCCAGACTGTTACGTGGGTACCTTGGGTCGACATTTAGCTTCACTGTCCAGGTATATGATGTAGGTAATACTAGAATGATAATACCGCCATCACGCCCTTTATCACTTCCGCCAACACATTTGCGATGTTGTATAAACTATCATAGATGAGCATCCATTGACGTTCAGCAAATTACATAAATCTTTTACACAAGCGGATTAAATGATATTTTTTACACTTTATATCGGAAATATAAGAATGTTTATGACGTATGTATTTCTAGTACTTCAGCGATGTTGACTTTCAAAGAAAGATTCTTGTATAACAGTGATCTGATAGAGTTTTGTCCAATCAGACTTGTATTTATAACAGTGTGTCCAATCAGACGGTGAATTACTATAAGAACAAAGACAGTATTATTCTTATTTACTATTATTCCACATATCAATTAATAAAAAATATGGTTCCTTGGGAAAATGTTGAGCACATATATAACTGATTGTGCATCTTCCACGTTGTCTCTGAAAACTGGCCATTATTTGGCAATTGCTTGTGCAATCATTGAAAAATAAGCTGCATTGTTTCCAAACAGATTGTCATTTCAAGAGTTTCAGGGAAGGTGCAGCATATTGCTGGATGTCGTTTGCTTCGTCAGATATCTTTTATAATCAAATGATCGTGACCGTGATCTAGTAGCAGCAGTATTTGATTACATCCGGGTAGGAGATAGGATGGGAGCCTTTATCTACTGCCTGTATACGTCTACATATATCGACTATACCTACATGACGTTATGAATGGGATGAGACAATGTTGACAAAAGATTTGTGACTTTCCGTTAAGGTAACCATATCAGAAGATATCCCATGTCGTGACGTCACATATCTTGGTTCCCCCTTTGGATGACTTCACACATTTCTGCCGACTGTTAACGACAATGACATGCTTGTGTTCCGGGCACCTGCTGGAGAGCTCCTAGCTCTACACACCGCACCTACCCTATCTCTCTAATATCTCTGTCTAATCCTTGTAAATAACGGGTTTATGAAACAGACGGATGTTATGAGCTGCGAAAGCTTCCCGGGATGTGAGACGACTCCGTATCGGATTTAGGATTCTGATAATACTGTTTTGGTGCGAGAATCTCATGATCTAACAGATTAATATCTGTTGTTATCTACCTACTATTGTGAGTTCCGCCATATCTGGTTGTTACAGACACAAATTACGTTTTACCAACAAAACTGAGAATCTGCTTCTTACAACGAAATATAAATGTCTGGTAGCTTCTCACATAGTTAATTACATGTATATTGGCTTCTAACATAGTAATATACATGTCTAGTGGCTTCTTACATAGTAATATACATGTCTAGTGGCTTCTTACATAGTAATATACATGTCTAGTGGCTTCTTACATAGTAATATACATGTCTAGTGGCTTCTTACATAGTAATATACATGTCTAGTGGCTTCTTACATAGTAATATACATGTCTAGTGGCTTCTTACATAGTAATATACATGTCTAGTGGCTTCTTACATAGTAATATACATGTCTAGTGCTTCTTACATAGTAATATACATGTCTAGTGGCTTCTTACATAGTAATATACATGTCTAGTGGCTTCTTACATAGTAATATACATGTCTAGTGGCTTCTTACATAGTAATATACATGTCTAGTGGCTTCTTACATAGTAATATAATGTCTAGTGGCTTCTTACATAGTAATATACATGTCTAGTGGCTTCTTACATAGTAATATACATGTCTAGTGGCTTCTTACATAGTAATATACATGTCTAGTGGCTTCTTACATAGTAATATACATGTCTAGTGGCTTCTTACATAGTAATATACATGTCTAGTGGCTTCTTACATAGTAATATACATGTCTAGTGGCTTCTTACATAGTAATATACATGTCTAGTGGCTTCTTACATAGTAATATACATGTCTAGTGGCTTCTTACATAGTAATATAAATATCTAGTGGCTTCTTACATAGTAATATACATGTCTAGTGGCTTCTTACATAGTAATATACATGTCTAGTGGCTTCTTACATAGTAATATACATGTCTAGTGGCTTCTTACATAGTAATATACATGTCTAGTGGCTTCTTACATAGTAATATACATGTCTAGTGGCTTCTTACATAGTAATATACATGTCTAGTGGCTTCTTACATAGTAATATACATGTCTATAGTGGCTTCTTACATAGTAATATACATGTCTAGTGGCTTCTTACATAGTAATATACATGTCTAGTGGCTTCTTACATAGTAATATACATGTCTAGTGGCTTCTTACATAGTAATATACATGTCTAGTGGCTTCTTACATAGTAATATACATGTCTAGTGGCTTCTTACATAGTAATATACATGTCTAGTGGCTTCTTACATAGTAATATACATGTCTAGTGGCTTCTTACATAGTAATATACATGTCTAGTGGCTTCTTACATAGTAATATACATGTCTAGTGGCTTCTTACATAGTAATATACATGTCTAGTGGCTTCTTACATAGTAATATACATGTCTAGTGGCTTCTTACATAGTAATATACATGTCTAGTGGCTTCTTACATAGTAATATACATGTCTAGTGGCTTCTTACATAGTAATATACATGTCTAGTGGCTTCTTACATAGTAATATACATGTCTAGTGGCTTCTTACATAGTAATATACATGTCTAGTGGCTTCTTACATAGTAATATACATGTCTAGTGGCTTCTTACATAGTAATATACATGTCTAGTGGCTTCTTACATAGTAATATACATGTCTAGTGGCTTCTTACATAGTAATATACATGTCTAGTGGCTTCTTACATAGTAATATACATGTCTAGTAGCTTCTTACATAGTAATAATATACATGTCTAGTAGCTTCTTACATAGTAATATACATGTCTAGTGGCTTCTTACATAGTAATATACATGTCTAGTGCTTCTTACATAGTAATATACATGTCTAGTGGCTTCTTACATAGTATATACATGTCTAGTGGCTTCTTACATAGTAATATACATGTCTAGTGGCTTCTTACATAGTAATATACATGTCTAGTGGCTTCTTACATAGTAATATACATGTCTAGTGGCTTCTTACATAGTAATATACATGTCTAGTGGCTTCTACATAGTAATATACATGTCTAGTGGCTTCTTACATAGTAATATACATGTCTAGTGGCTTCTTACATAGTAATATACATGTCTAGTAGCTTCTTACATAGTAATATACATGTCTAGTAGCTTCTCACATAGTAATATACATGTCTAATGCTTCTTACATAGTAATATACATGTCTAGTGGCTTCTTACATAGTAATATACATGTCTAGTGGCTTCTTACATAGTAATATACATGTCTAGTGGCTTCTTACATAGTTAAATACTTCCTTGTAGTCTAGCTTCTTACATAGTAATATACATGTCTAGTGGCTTCTTACATAGTAATATACATGTCTAGTGGCTTCTTACATAGTAATATACATGTCTAGTAGCTTCTTACATAGTAATATACATGTCTAGTGGCTTCTTACATAGTAATATACATGTCTAGTGGCTTCTTACATAGTAATATACATGTCTAGTGGCCTTCTTACATAGTAATATACATGTCTAGTGGCTTCTCTTACATAGTAATATACATGTCTAGTGGGCTTCTTACATGTCTAGTGGCTTCTTACATAGTAATATACATGTCTAAGTGGCTTCTTACATAGTAATATACATGTCTAGTGGCTTCTTACATAGTAATATACATGTCTAGTGGCTTCTTACATAGTAGTGGCTTCTTAATATACATACATAGTAATATACATGTCTAGTGGCTTCTTACATAGTAATATACATGTCTAGTGGCTTCTTACAAATATACATGTGGCTTCTTACATAGTTAAAATATACATGGTCTAGTCTTCTTACATAGTAATATACATGTCTAGTGGCTTCTTATCATAGTAATATACATGTCTAGTGGCTTCTTACATAGTAATATACATGTCTAGTGGCTTCTTACATAGTAATATACATGTCTAGTGGCTTCTTACATAGTAATATACATGTCTAGTGGCTTCTTACATAGTAATATACATGTCTAGTGGCTTCTCACATAGTAATATACATGTCTAGTGGCTTCTTACATAGTAATATACATGTCTAGTGGCTTCTTACATAGTAATATACATGTCTAGTAGCTTCTTACATAGTAATATACATGTCTAGTGGCTTCTTACATAGTAATATACATGTCTAGTGGCTTCTTACATAGTAATATACATGTCTAGTGGCTTCTTACATAGTAATATACATGTCTAGTAGCTTCTTACATAGTAATATACATGTCTAGTAGCTTCTTACATAGTAATATACATGTCTAGTGGCTTCTTACATAGTAATTTACATAGTAAATATTCTAGTGCTTCTACATAGTAATATACTTCTTCTTACATAGTAATATAATGTCTAGTGGCTTCTTACATAGTAATATACATGTCTAGTGGCTTCTTACATAGTAATATACATGTCTAGTGGCTTCTTACATAGTAATATACATGTCTAGTGGCTTCTTACATAGTAATATACATGTCTAGTGGCTTCTTACATAGTAATATACATGTCTAGTGGCTTCTCACATAGTAATATACATGTCTAGTAGCTTCTTACATAGTAATATACATGTCTAGTAGCTTCTTACATAGTTAATTACATGTCTAGTGACTTCTTACATAGCAATATACATGTCTAGTGGCTTCTCACATAGTAATATACATGTCTAGTGACTTCTTACATAGTAATATACATGTCTAGTGGCTTCTCACATAGTAATATACATGTCTAGTGGCTTCTTACATAGTAATATACATGTCTAGTGGCTTCTCACATAGTAATATACATGTCTAGTGGCTTCTTACATAGTAATATACATGTCTAGTAGCTTCTTACATAGTAATATACATGTCTAGTAGCTTCTTACATAGTTAATTACATGTCTAGTGACTTCTTACATAGAATATACATGTCTAGTGGCTTCTCACATAGTAATATACATGTCTAGTGACTTCTTACATAGTAATATACATGTCTAGTGGCTTCTTACATAGTAATATACATGTCTAGTGGCTTCTCACATAGTAATATACATGTCTAGTGGCTTCTTACATAGTAATATACATGTCTAGTGGCTTCTCACATAGTAATATACATGTCTAGTAGCTTCTTACATAGTAATATACATTCAGTAGCTTCTTACATAGTTAATTACATGTCTAGTGACTTCTTACATAGTAATATACATGTCTAGTGGCTTCTTACATAGTAATATACATGTCTAGTGACTTCTTACATAGCAATATACATGTCTAGTGGCTTCTCACATAGTAATATACATGTCTAGTGACTTCTTACATAGTAATATACATGTGTAGTGGCTTCTCACATAGTAATATACATGTTAAGTGGCTTCTTACATAGTAATATACATGTCTAGTGGCTTCTTATATAGTAATATACATGTCTAGTAGCTTCTTATATAGTAATATACATGTCTAGTAGCTTCTTATATAGTAATATACATGTCTAGTGGCTTCTTATATAGTAATATACATGTCTGTCTAGCTACAAGTTCCAAATATACACCAACAGCTCTCAAACTACAGCTACCTTCACAAAACCCCAAAATGTCCAGAAGAATGCCGATAGAAGAGAAAGTTTCGATTTTTTATCTAACAATATGATCCCCAATATTTAATCCAACCTCTAAGTTTCTCCTTTAGCTCGGAACTTTTATTTGTGTCACGGGCCATAAAGTCGAGGACAATGTACGGAGAAATCCTGCATTTTAATTGGTTAATTATTGTTATTTTCAGTCCATAAAAACTAATCTGTCGTTAATGAAAAAGACTTCAGTATATAATTTTACACCAAATAGTGTCTACACCTGAACGCACCCAATAAACAGGTACCGATTCCGGGATAGAGATGGGACATATCGTATTGAAACTTAATGACCATTCTAACCGCAACATCACACTACAGCCTTGAAAGGTGAGAACCGTCCTGGTCACGGCTAAAGTGCCACCACATAAAACCGTGCACCTGTTTGGATTTTAAAAATCACGTGCACGTCGTATTTATATGTATCCCCATATAACTATATAGCAGGTTTGTTTGATGTCAATTGGTATAGGTCATTTTAAGGTTAAAGGTTAAATTTCAACAGAGCATTATCGTGTCAAGTAGAGTTCTTTTTGTGTCACGCATGTTTAATCATTTCAAACATGTTATTTTATTAAAGAAACATAAACTGACGAGGGAACGGTATTAAAGATACCACAACGAGTCGACCGCAACACGTGCAAGAGAGTTGAGTCAAACGCACGTGTAAGTCGGAGAGTCGTGCGTATGGTGCGCTACTCGATCCATTGGAAGTAAGCTAATAACTGAAGTCCCTAGAAATAAACAAACCTATTGTTTACAAAGTAAATTTGTAAAATAACGTAAATAAAAATATTAATATCTCATTGATTTTGCATGTAGGTTACTACGCATGTGTGATTTCGTCATATTCATTGTGTATATTGTAAATGTCAATTTTTTGTGTATGTGAGACATTTGATGTTCTGATTTACATTTAACGTTGTACAGTACTTTTCATTTATTGAATCTGCATATATACAAGTGGCATACCTAAAATGTTTGTTTCAGTCTTCTGCACAACAAAGAAAAGGAGTTTTTAAAGCCACAGACACTGCGATTGGCAGATGAAACGTTTTCATGTTTGAATTAAGATAGAAACAAACTGATACTTTATAAGATATTATTTAATATAAAACCTCTGTTTCAATGTGACAATAGTTTATGTATATGGCTGGAAGGTCACATTGTCCATGGATGTCAACTACGTTATTATTTTTGTGCTAATTTGTGGAAAATTATGTAAGTGACGCATGCACATTCACAAGAATCCTGAACTTTTCTGGACTTCCAACTCAGGAATACTCAGCAAAGTGTTACCGTTAACAGTAAATCGTCACGACTCTCCCTCTCCCTTCTTTAGTATAGAGAAAGTCTAAACGTTTATAGAGAAGACCTTAGAGTTATGTGATCTAATAAGCTATGAAACCATGTCTCTAACCGCACATTTATCTACACGGCTAATCCTGCCAGGCCCGCCTCCGTTCCTAATAAGGAATGTATACAATGGTAGTGCCTCAGGCAAGGTTTATTCTTATCGTGTGTCAGACTCGTATCTCAACAACAAACCCACGTGTAGATCGGAATTAAATGATTAATACAGGTACAAATTTTGTTAATCCCGTAAATAACTATTCTTCCCTCCAAAAGTCTGTCTAAGCGAGACGTGACAAATCTCACACTTAGTCATAATATACGCAGTTTGTCTTCGCAAGAACTATAGATTATGACCACATTCAGGAAACACGACAACTGACGACGATTTCTCATAAGCAAAAACAATGTTAGTGACCTTTTGTACTATAGATCATGGTGTATTAATTCCAACATGGTAGTCAATGTCAAGGCCACTACGAATTCCCGCCATTCTACACGTGACTATGTTCAGAATGAAAATTGATTTTATTTTTCAATTTTCACATAACATATTTTAAAACAATTTGGAGAGACAGATGGATGGAAAAGGAAAGAGGAGTCAGAAAACAATCAATGGTCATTGATTATTTCTGAGAATTCCATGATGGTCCATAGGGCTTCCAGACTATTTGCTTTGTCCTCCATACAATAAAAAAAAAAAAAAAAAAAAAAAAAAAAAAAAACCCACTTGGATTGGGCATGTAATTTAGCCTTCTTTATTTCTGGATGTATATGTATGATTTGGTAAATATCCAGGGATGCTTTCAATAGAATGTTAGTAGTATTTGACCACTAATCTGACCGGAAGGTATAAAAACATACGGATGTATAGCGACTAGGAGTAATGCAATTATTACGGTTGTCCAGCGTCTATCGGGTCGTGGAACATACAATGGCCGACCATGTTATAACCGTGTGAGATCTGTGTAATCACCACATAGATATAGGTATTTTACACATCAGTTACCCGTAATACCACGGATAAGTACGTAACCTTTACCCAAGTCCCCATCCGTAGTGAGCCCCAAACTACACCGAGTTCCCCGAGCTCTTTGTGTCTTATATCTTATTCAAAATAGATTTAAAACGTGGATTTAACCAAGAAAAACTCTACAGGAATCTGGGTTTCAGTGAAAAATCAACAAGGCACCTTAATAACAGAAAATGAACCTCTACAAACGTTATTAGGTCTCGAAATGTTTGTAAAACAGGTAACGATTCAGAAAGTTTCTTCATGTAAAATTTAAGAAACATGTACAAAATAAACTCAACGTAAAGGCAAACTAAGCCCTTAACATAAAATATAAAGTAACAAAGTGTAAGACACTACCATCGAATGGTCAACAAATACGTTATGCCTCAATGTGTATATAAATTATGTATAATGTTGATATGTATTGTTACTTACGACCCACCCAGGGTTTCTAAACCACTGGTTTTCCTGTCACTAAGTATAACAAACAAGAAAGTCCTGGTTCTATAATCACGGAAATGTATCATTGTTAGGACTCGATTACGACGGAGAAACACTTTATCAGAGGATTACGGAGAGAAGTGAGTCAAAAAGATGGCCAGGTGCTGAGATCAATAAAAAACTGATATTTCGTTCCTTTTCGTTCCACCACAATAATGCAGCTTTGGAATACAGTGTATGTGTTGACGAGATGGCCAATTATTGGAGATAAGCTAACTGACCTGAGAATATTCCAATAGATTTTTTTTTTGTGTACATTAGTATAAATAAAATCACGAAAACAAAACATAAAAGTGTGGTTTAAGAACACCAATCAAACTTCATTTCTATTGGAGTATTAGAAGACTGTACTCATGAAGGTCCATACTCACAGTTAGAACAACAACGTTACACCGAGAAGTGGACCACTTCTTTGATTTTATTATCTCTAATACACTAAACTTTGGCTTAATTGAAATGTTTAAAATCGCTAATAGACATGGGAACTGTTAGTTATATCGATTTCAAGTGATTTTAAGCACACTTTAATTAGGGTTTATAGGGGTACACATGGACTAGTTAAATAACAGCTTCCAAATGTGCCAAGCTGTATTACCATCAGATTTCCTCTCCTGGGGGTATACACAGTTTTACCACCGGAATGCCATAATTTTATCGACGATTTTCGACTACATATAAATTCACCCAAACTGTTTCGAGCTATTGTCCGACAAAAATCCATTCACACAAGGCCGATTTTTCTTTCATACGTACAGGTCAGTAAGCTTGACCATTGAATCCCCAACCAACTGCTAAACACCACTAGTATACAAACATGTGAAAATTGTCGCTCGGCTATTTATTTCCCGATCGCTCGGACTGGATGGTAGGCCATTAGCATCACCTAGGTGTTTGAATTATCGCTTTCTGGGTTTTCATAACGCTTGAATGTCCGAAATGACACTGATTGACCTTCATGCCGCGGGGACGGGTTACCGGGGTGACGAAAATGTCTGCCCTCAGTTTAACGGCTATTACCTCACTCGACGTGTAAAATATCAAATATTTCAAATATAATCAGCTTTGTCATTAAGGGCCCCAGAGGGACATACAGATCGGCTTGATTTACTACAGGAAATTGGCCTGCTGCACTATGACATTACATGAGAACGCTATTTTATAAGAAGTGTGAGGTACCACGATCTATTAATTAATGTATAATTAGACATCTATTTTTGCTTAAGGCTTAAGTCACATATGTTCACCAGTGTATCGCTTCATGTCGTCCCGGCACTGTTTCATTTCCTGTTGAGGCGGGAAATATCTTCTGGCCTAAACAACAAAATGCAATATAATACTGATAATGTTCTACCCTTTTTAACATGTTTTTTATCGTTAATTCATTACGAAAGCATGCACCTATAGAGTTGACGTTAAAACCAAATTGTATTCATTTGCTTCTTAAGGATTTCAGTAGTCATTGCACCTTCCCGTTACATAATGTGATAGCAGTATTATATGCCAATGGTATGAATACTTTCTAAATATTTTCTCACTTGTGCTCACTTGTCTCGGTACTGACTGACAAAACGAACGTCTCGGTGGTAATATCACAGGTATATAAAGTAGCCATCTCATTTTGTTACTGTCAAGAGCACGTGATTTCACAGAACGTCAAGATAAAACTTTTGATTGTCCTTTTATTTCTATGCACTGGTGAGATAGGTTACAATTAGATAGGAGCTGGACTGGCCTGACAGATACGTAAATAATGACCCCGGTGTGTACACTGGTCGTACAGTCCTGTCGGCAAAACAAATCAGTGAAAAAGCATTGTCATCTTCCATAGCAAGATTGTTTATAGCCAATACTTTGTTACTCATATACGACGCGTTCTTGTGAAAAGTTGTTAATCTTATCTATTTCACAAACTGCATTTTAGTGTATTTTATCGTTTCCATGCCCCCCTAAAGACATTGCATAGTTGCGTTTTAAGACAATACACTGTAAGTGTACATAAATATCGTTGCTATCAACATTTTTGACATAATCCATGATTTAAGACTATTCAATCGTATCTGGGAATTGTAAATTACTTTAGAGCGCCAATAAAGGACTTTGACATTAACCATCTCCTGGTCGCCATGGTCTGGCAAGGTTTACCACCGGAAGTAAAAACAAGGGACGTAACTCTCACAGATGAGAATACAATACTGCTGGACCGTATTACTATGACGAGGTTCGTACCCTCCAGAAGAATATGACATATTCAGGATCTTTGCTCTTCTCCAACCACAAGAAGCCTGTCGTCTCCCCTACCGGATGCAGTGATGTCATCAGTCTTTGGTAACAGTTCCCCGAAGGATCTGTTTCCGATCTCTCGGAAGTTAGTGTTTCATTGCTTTCTATGGCATATAATTGACTAAAAACTACATCAGTACAATGATATTCACTGATATTGTGTTTAAATTCCTGACAAATCGTGTCAGTATTAATGAATATTGTTTATTGGATAAGTCTGTTCATCATAGAAAATCCAGGGACGTAGATACTTTCATGGTAAATCTAATTGCGGGAAAAATCCATTACACTTGCGGATCTCATCATCGTATGATGAAAAAGAAAACAACTTCCAGAAGGCAATAGCCGTAACCAAATTCCATATCAAAATAATGTAAAGGCGCGCTCTTGACAAAGGCAAGACGAATATAGATTTCCTCTCTTCCTACTATATATATATTTTAATTGTTATCTCGGTCAGCCAATTAATTGTTGTTAACGAAGACAGTCACTAATAAGGTATCGCCGCAATGTTAACAGTCTTCTGAACTTGGGTTCGGCTGTCAAAGTAACTGTGAGGCAATAACACTTCAATGAAATGTTTCTTAGGTTATGATTAGTTGATAATTATTCCATCACGGGCAATACAGAAAATCCAACTGACCGAATTTTGTTGTGTGTCAGTGTATGAAAAAAGTATCAAAATCGCGTAAAGGGTGATATAAGCTAGCGCAATCGGCGATGCATTTATAAGACACACTCTAAACGAAAAGAATGGCCAGTTACAAATGAGGCAATTGTTGCAAAGCGTTTAGATTCTTCTAGTCTCCAGTAACCAAAGTTCCATGGGTAACATTTGACCTATTTTTCACCTCTGCATAATTTTTTTTTTTCAATTTTTCCCAATACCGCTGTTAATGATAATTAATTAAAATCATTGCTCTTTAGTGATTTTTTTAATTCTAACGCTTTGATTTGATTATAAGATCGCTTTACCGTTTATATTCGTTTAACTGATACAAATATAGTAACGGCCAGTGAAAGTACATTGTACCACTAATACTAGGACATAGTTCTCCCGAGATGGTCAATGACTGGTACCAAGTAGCATTGTGAGAACATGGCCAGTTAAAAATAATGAACCTTACTGGAAGAATGAAGTCCAGGCGGAATAAACGTTTGTGGTCTCACACAACACAAGGCGCTTGGAAAGGTACAATTTAAAATCAGTCTTATATTGTACACCTCAAATTTACATATCTTAATTGGTCAAACTGGACATGGAAAAATCCTGGCTTGAATAGTCGCTTGAATCATCCCTGGTATTCAAGCGTGGGGGTTGCCAACAGATTTTAAAAGGAGATTGCTCAGTATGACATTGCCAATCGGTGTGTATTAGAATTACATTCGGGCGATGAGCGATGACCAGTCTTTTGTCCGATCAATGTGGACAAAATATGGCCGAAGGGGTTCGGATAAAAACCCGATAACACCAGACCAACATGCCATCACTGATCAGGCGACAGAATGGAGATTACAACAGATCGAGCCTGTGGTCAGTCTATTATCATCTCGGGGGCTCACTGACCAGTTGGTGGTCACTTTTATTCTCTTTTTAAAAGACAAGTTACGGAAATCCCAAGGGGGTAGGATTTGTACGTGCCCACATGCTAAGAGGTCAATATTTCTATCAATAGGGCTGCAATGCGATGGTACGAAGCCTTGTTATGACGATAAAAGTATTCTTCCTTCCAGTAATCAGTCTTAACACTCACAAATCCACGCTTGGTCATCTTGTTTCAACGTTTCCCTACGTTAATATTTAAGATATTTTTCAATAAGTTAATGTGTTTTTTTTTTAATATTTGTCCATAATTTGTCGTTCTTGACTACGGTTGCCAATCGCCATGGTTCACAATGTTGCAGGATTGGAAACCTTGGAGCTTTTGGGTGGTGATAAATGTTGAAAAGCTTTCCGTTTGGCGAGGTTATTGTGATAATCACGGGATTAAGATCATGTTAACATCCTACAGGGACTAGTTATATAAAACAAGAGGTTTAGATCCAGATTAGTTATACCGTGGGACACTTATCAAACTAAACATTAAAAAACTGGCATTGTCTACAATTAAAAATCTCGATTTAAAAGGCGGATTATATCCCGAAGATTGTTGATTTCACTAGCTGGGAGGTCAGCTTCCATATTTAGACTATATTGCATTAGAGGTATCACTTTCCCGCGTTTACGTGACGTCTGTCAACTCAAGGCCAGAGATACGGATGACAAACTTTACTATGAAACGTCTCGTCGACATGTAATATTTTTATTCATGGACTGTTAATTCAGATACGTGTTATTCTGTCTGTAAAGTGTGTGTCGTCTAACTCGTAAAGGGTTCTAATTAAATATTCCAGTCAATATTCACACATGGGGTTGTTAAAACAATATTAGTACTTTTACCATTTAAATGAACACACGTAATGAATAAAGACATAAGGAACAAACAAAAGCTGTAAGTGGATAGTAAATGTTACAGCTGTAACAAGATCGACATAATAATGTGTTTGTCTCGCCTTGCTAATGATATACAACACCTCATTATTGTTTCAATAAAATGTATGCATGTTAACATTTAGTAAAACAATAATGCTTTTGTGACACAGCTCATCAAAACATGAACTCGTCCCTATTGGTCAATCCAAACCATTGACCGGTCATTGGTCGGCGTGACGAGGCAATCTCGGCGATGAACGACGATGACGACGAGGAGGAGGTTCAGCCTACCTGATCATCGTATATAGACTGTTACATATTTATAGTGCTTTATATGTAACAGTCTGTTGTTCGTTAGCCGAGTAAACAGAAAAGTACACCGAACCCCGAAAACCGCAGTCCACAAAGTATGGTTAGTTCATTACCGTATTGTTAACACTAAAATCAAAGATTCCCATACTTACTTATAATCATTTCATAACTTTAGGGCCTAATCCAAATTCGCATGCACGGAACATAATCATCAATTTATTAAACTGAAATGCACGTGTATGGTAATGAGATGTTTGTGTATGACCACGGACATCGTAAGATGAGGTCACTGCTCCATGATGGCAGAATTTAGCGCATCAACATATTGTTGACAGGGGAGACCACAAACTTGGACTTAATCACTTTCCACAATCTGTTTTATTTTTGAGAACAAGGTCTTGTGATTTATCATTATGTGTCAATAGTCTCCTTAAATCCGATGGCGTTCAGCGGTCAGCGCTTCAGTAGCCATATTTACATAATCATATACCTCAATACAGGACATTACTGGACGAGTTTGACTTATCGAAATAGTTACAGCATGTCTTCTCTGTTTAATGGTTTTCTTCATGAGTTCTTTAACAGAAACGATGTCCACCCCTAAGAGTCTGCCATGCAACATGACGTTTGGCAGTATATGTCCGGTTTCTGCCAAACTGACCAAACATGATGGCTGACATCGGACAGTTGCTTGTCTGGCCGTGTATAATGTTTGTGAATGTGTTTTAAGCAGGTATTAAGACGAGGCGTTTTATACCGGCCGTGGCGAATCCCTCCTAAATACCTTTATGTATTTGTGTTATTTCTGAGCCATCCATAATCAGTCCTAATACAGGTGTATGTTTATACCAGAGAACGACGTAATCAAACCCAGGACTAAATTCACACTTAATCCTCTAAGTGGAAGCTATACAAACTTCATGGTAGGTTTCCACTAATTCATACATTAAATGGGACCCGTCATAGCTACAGATATACACACACTTTAGGTAGCGATGTGGAATTGTTAAACATCTATCTCGGCTACGATAGGAATGACAATGCGTTTATTGTTATATGCTATTTTTTCAAAACATCATCAAATTGCCAAATAGAGTCACAACTCATTTAACAACTTCAAATAGCGATATTATGCAACCTAATTTGCATTGAATATTTCTGAATCCCACTGTATCTTACTATTATATCTATATCATATATGTATAATCAGATATAGAATTCGACTAGATATATGCGAACCTACAATAGAATAAGACCTACCAAATGATGTGTAATCACGCCGTGAACAGGATGGGATCCGATGTTGCAAAGGTAGACAGCTCTTCTGCTGTGAATGTTAATTAAGATGACATCATCAAATAAAACCAAATATTCTGAAAATCCTTTATTTCCTTTATTTCGTTTTCTATTACAAGATACACATCCGAGGCGATTGTCGTGAACGACAATATCTAGCGATCTGAAAAGTGTATCAGAACTTCAATTATTTATGACCGTGATTATACATTATTGCCTTTCTCGGTTGTCTCCCTTCATGACCCTACTATCTACTCGGGCCCCAGAATCCGCATTTATCCGCTCAAGTTATAACTTCACACCAAACAGGCCCCATTACCTACTTTCCTATTTGTGTCAACACTCCTCGCGACACCCTGACCGTATCCCTCTACACGTTAACCATTACGCCATATGTCCCTGCACTGCTGGCAGCACTAAAGCGCGGGACACCTCAATGCGACATATGTTTCTCTTCTATCGATTGCTATCTCTGACACGTTTAGGAAGCTATTGTATTTTGAGGATAATTACCCCGTAAGTCGTCATAATCTCGTTCACTCTTCCTCATCACATCATTACGGCTAGACGGGCGATGGGCGAAACGAGGCGTACCACGAGACATGTGTGCAGTGATGTCGGCCTAACTGTTCTGTTTTGACATAAATCATGACATCACAGTCCATTTGGGATCTGATTGGAAATACATTAGCTATGACACTTAGCACCTGTGAACGATATCAAAATCTGGAATAGATTTAACATTCGTATTGATCTGCCTGGGGTATTTATATGTACCGTTTCTATGATTGGAATTCACTCAGGCGGAGCAATCTCGCTACCCCCGGGGCGGCGTCCGATAACTCTGCACACCACTGCGCTAATGTCACCAATGCGTGTCTAGGGATGGATCGGGTGATACAGAATGACTGGGTTATTTTTTATAACTTTTAAAGATTATGTATATTCCATCTTTACAGGTATCGCCCGGTGACACTCTATAGAAAAAATACGCGATTATGTCACTCTATGTAGTGGTAAATAGAAATTATCAGTATCATAATGGTTTTTTTTCCTGCCAGATGAAAGCTTTCGACAGCAGGATACTTTTGCACGTCAGGATATACACTCATACATTCATAGATGATGACAAAAGCAAGTGTAAAACAGTTGCAATAATATCATGTAAGTTTTAATTAACAAAAGCAACACATGTGTTCAGTGCTACAAAATAATAAATATCTGAAGCACAATAAACAACGAAAGTTCAATATCAGCTGATCGTAGAGACTGTCCCGTGATATAGAAGCAGACGAGATCCTAGTTCCGATGCCTTAACCCGTTGACCTCGTGTCGTATACCTATATTATGATCAACAATACTGATTTGATAAGAATATTCACCAGAAGCCACTCTAACTACAGCCGGCATGTCTTCCCAGCAACACACATCTCCGCTTTAATGTTCAATTGTATTTTACATGAACCTATATCAATATATATAATTTGACAGGCAATCCCATTCTGTACTCCCAGGCAATACATGCTATAACATCATTAATCGTATCGCCCTTTCAGCCTGGAATTCAAAATCATTAATTTTCTGATAAACGTGGTCATTAAAATCTCCTCTCTCATACACATAGATATTGGTTTGAAACATTGGATGTGTATTGGTATAGATGTATGTAGTGTATTGGTATAGATGTATGTAGTGTATTGGTATAGATGTATAGTATATTGTCGCCGTACTGTCGCTCCGACATTCGTATCTCTATGTTACCTATAGCAGATCGATACAGGTACAATAGAGGCCACTCTTAATTGAGATGATATGATAGATGGTACATCTCCAAATCAATCGCCCTAACCATATGCAACGTATGAAAACTACAAGAAAGAGAACAGAGTGTGTTCTATCCACATATATGTGTACACAATGTAAATGACTTACTCACGACATACATATATATATGGATACTTGGACAAATTGGGTCGAGTCAAAGTGTCTTTTGTATCAAACATTTCATCAAACTAAGAAAATATTAGTAATTGACTGGCCAGTTGGTCAGTAAAAACGACACAACAGTGTAGGCCAGATCCGGACATTTCTGGTGGCCTATTGACCCTGGCACTTGTACTCCCTAGTACAAAATTAATTAATGATGTCGAGGACGTATGTGGTATGGCCTATTTGAACTTATGGTCAACACTGGCCAGTTCATTATTCCATGTCCTAGAGAGTACACAGTGTCAACACATGTCTGTACAAAAGTAGTCCAGTGGCATGTTTACTGACGGCAACTTGTGAAAAGACGCCAAGAAAAAAGTTGAAGTTGCGTTTCCATTTATTTACTGACATAATTGTCCATAACTTATGCGGCCTTAATGAACACGAGAGCCCACAAAAATATAAGTGTGACGCGCGCAGAGATGACAGTTTATCGAAGGTGAAGGTCACTTCATGGCGGTAACTACATTCGTTTATATTTGAATGTCAAATGGCTGCCATTATATAACATCGTTAATTCCAAAAGAAACACATATGTTTCATAATTGTAAAACTGTCACCAGAATAAAAAGTTGGCGCATACAATATAGCAGCAACATTTAGCTAGGACGGCAAAGCACATATACGTCCTTTCTCAAATCAAAGCAAGTACCAGAACCTAAGAACCAATTGGTACAAGTGCTCAAAACATCGGACGGAAGTAGCTCTCGACAGACATTGCCACAGCACCGAGGTAGACAGGGACCAGACAGACAATATACCAATACGTCTTGGTATCTATTGTAACCTTATCGTTCACACCGAAACACAATACTGGGTAGATCTACCGCGATACACACAATCTGATAGCCAAAAAGGTTCATACTCCGGTCACTTCCTATACAGGTCCGACCGGCTAACCAGTGGACGAGACAGAACATCGACTGTCGTATGGTGTCCGTCAATCAGAAATCATCCTGTAAGAAGCAGTCTTTGGATACAGACGCTCGGATGGAACCATGCACTTGTACGAGACAATTATTTATATTTCTCTGTGTCCATCATCATGATGATCATCACCATATTCATCATCAGCATCATGCTCTTCTTCTTTTATTCTAGGGCTTTCATGTATATGCACATTGTATCTGTTATGGTGACAAAAGAACAAAGGCTAACAATGGTACTTTGTATTCTGCTTTAATATTTAACAATACCCGAGGTCAGGATATGTAGACCAATGGTAGACAGCTCAAGACCAGTCGAGTGTGTACTGTATATGAATTTCACCTCAGTTAGTGATACAGCACTGAGCCCCAATGCCGTAAGTAAAGTCTGCACAGGTCGTGAGTGAAATCGTCACGTACTCGCCAAACTAGTGTCAATATCCACAATAGCAATTCATTATAAAGCTCAATTTCATAAGTCAAACAAACACGTTTTATACGAATACGACATATTCCGTATTGATAAAACGTGGTGTGTATGAGCTGTTCAATGTTCAAATTGTCGTCATTACAGTAATTCAAACTTGTTTTTCAAATTTCGAGTGCCTTTATTCCTTTTGACCATTGTTGCGAACATGTTCTTTAGAATGGGAATAAAAGTCTAGCTGTACACGATGGGGTCTCTGGTTTATTACCATTTACTGAGAACGTCATCTTACAACACGTAAATCAGAAACTGTTATACATTCCAAGGATATGTCTCATAGGTAGGGGTAAACAGGACCATTACCGGCGCTAAAACAAACTGAAATGTGTAAAAAGAAAAAAAATGTTATTACTTCCTAACGCGTACACATACACATAGAAATGGAAGGTTATATAGGGAAAACAGGCTGGTAAGGTCACAATATAGCATGCTACTAAATACTAAAGGTCTTTCACGTGAAATCTGATATTGAATGGTTGGTAATCACACTGTCATTACACCATACAAGGTTATCACAGGAAATAATTTCTTCATTATTTTCTTTAAAGGTGAAATTTATTTAAGTTAACCAAGTCGTATATATATCGCTCCAACCAAGGGGGGTAACTCTCAGTAAGAAGAAATTTCATCTTGGTTGCTTGCATTGATTGCAATTAAAGGCTATTTATGTGTCTCAATGAGGGAGTTATCAGAGTTGATTACCGTGAACTTTCATGAGATCTTTATCATCGTTGACATAACAAGGTTTTTCATTGGCTAATGACTTAACTTTACCTTATTGAGGGATCAGCACGCACCAATAAAACTGCATGGTTTATAACAACATTTCTGAATGGCCAATAATTTTCGTCTGCGAAAAAAGACTTCGAAAAACGTCGATTTCATAAAAAAATCGAAAACGTCGATTTCATAAAATAAAAAAAAAATATAAATAAAAACGAGAGATGTGCAATAAATTTTAATTATTTACATCAATAATGCTGAAGTCGTAAGAACTTCGTGAGCTGTACTCTAGTCTATAGGTATAGAAAAAGACTGTAATATAAAATGTCGGTTTAAAATGTCTGATGTGCATTACGGCGAGGTTTCCTTTAGGTTTAAAAATGAAAATAAAAATAAAATCAAAATGCATACCACTGTTCGCTTAAAAAAATAAAAAAAACAATATAAATTTAATTTACATCATAATGTGTGTAAGTATTCGTGAGCGTATCATGGACTTTTTCCTCAAATGTCTGATGCACACATTCTTTTTTAAAATGTCATAAAATAAAATCAAATGCCGCAAAAAAGCCCATTCTTTTTTGTAAAAATCATGGAAACTTGTTCCCCTTTACAAACAAATGTTTGAATTAGACTCCAATCTTGCATAATTTATTCTTGATTACTATTTATATCTCTAGACGGCCATAAGAACGACGCGGTGATCCATACGAATGTGCAGATACATTTTCATAAAACATACCAAACGTATTCAAAGTTACTCTTTGTGTAAACTATGAAATATAGCAATATTCAGATACAAATAGTACGTCATTATACATTCAGTAGGGCTGAATGTGGTCAGTCAGGTGGGGATAACGACATGGAGAAATGTATTCCCACCACGTCCTGGTCAGTCTGGCTTTGTGTCCACTTGTTGATTTCAGCCACATGATGGTCAGACCAAATATGCCTTGCCGCCTTCATGGAGATATCGCGTCTCCAAATCTATTCTTTTTTCTCCTTGATCGAGAACTTAATCCTTCACCATTGTCCACCCTAATGACCATTGGAGATCCAATCAGCTAATACGAACCATTTATGTCCAGGTTTCGGACAATGCAGGCAAGCAATATTTTTCGGCTTTTGCTCGTTAGGGAGTTAGAGTGACCCTCGTTGACAATGACCGTGACTTGACCACGACTTGTAAAGTAAGACCTCCTTCCGTTTGATTAAATACTAAATAGAGTTATCGAGTTGTTTCTCGGTGGTCGTGTTACGAAATGTCCGTTTTATTCCTATCATTACGCCCCCTGTGTTGTTTGTAAATGACTTCTCACAGCTCTTATCCTCACGTTTATCTAAGAATGTTCCATAGACAAACAAATATTCATTCCATCAAATTATACTCTAAAATACAAAGCAAAGACGTTTTTGTCACGAATCGACCTCTGTCGACCATGATAGGGGCACATCCAAAACCCTAAATCATTTATAAAGTTATGTCATCACTTTATTAATAGCTTAAATTATTTTATTAGTTTTTAAATCTTATAGATATGAATTACTCACAAACTGATTTAACATGTAAAAGTGTATTAAAAAGTGATATATCAAGAGTCTAGATCACTTGCATGGGGAACTGATGATCCCCCAAGGTACTGGTATACTAGGCGTTTTAAATGGCCGATGTCCTTGTTATATCACACGAGTTCAAGAACATGTTTATCATCCTTACAATCGACATTATTATAAGGTGCATCATATTTAGAAAATATAGGGCTCATGAAGCATGCCAAGTGTTCCTAACTGGGTAGATCTTTACATGAGCCAGGTCGGCGTACTGCCATATCGTAGGTAGTGCACCACTGTCAACCTTTTATTAAATAAGCGTGTTGTTGGAGTCAGAATGGGGAATTAATCACAAGCGTTCAGAACAAAAGATGACATATTGGTGAGACTATTGGAGTCACGGTGAAGATGTCACAGCGTACATATTCTATATCAGCCTTGGAATGTTACCAAGACAAGGTACATAGCATTGTCTTAGAGTATTGTAGAGAATTGGAGCACTGCTATGTCTAACCGTTTGTGGTATGTGGCTATTCATAATTCTATATCTAGATTGATGCCTATCTGTAACGTTGGGTTTAAAAATAGATTTTCGTGCTGTAAAAAGCTGACAGATCGAACGAATTTTAAAAACGGACATTCCTCTATGATAATAATGATAAAACATCTATATATCAGTCCTCTTCACCTTAAAGTTCTATTCAGCAAGCTTGGAAGCCGATTTCAGAATTTAAACCACAGGACATACCTATATTATATACACGTAGTAAAAGAAATGTCAAACAACTCATAAAGCTTTGTTAAAGGTTACTTGAGTATCAAACAAATCAAGTTCACTGCAAAACGATTTAATCACCTCTAACGATAATTTTCAAATCATTTCATTTCTATTTGACACGAAAACCTATGTTTTAGGCAATGTTAGTCACAGCGAAATGTCATATATAACAGTATAGAACATTTATTTATAGACGGCGAGAGGGTTTTCATTCGCACTCAATTTTGTGTTTCAGGGGATTCTTGAATATGTCTATCAAAGAGGCCAAGTTCAGGTGTTAAAATAGTACCTGATCTGGTGGAGCCTTGGCACTTCCCATTAAGGGGGGTATCGTCGAATGATAACTTATTAGCCTATAACATGCACAGGGACGACAGTTCATGACGCCTGTCACTAAATACACGCTTCTAACGTTTAAAGATACAGAATACACAGCGACAATAAAAAAGTTGTAACGATTTCTTGCCAAGAAAGTGTGATCTAACTTTTGTCACCGAGCTTTCAGAACGACAATCCATGAAAGAACTAATACCAATTGATAGCGGCGGTAAAACAGTCGTGCACACATACAGACAGAAGATATCCATAATATATCTGTTTGTAATAGTCGATTTTAAGTGAGGCTTGGCGATTTAGAAATGAGATTACCAAGGTTTACGTTTCTACGTGACCAGGACACAGTGGAACCCTGGCAATAAAATACGGAATAACCCACGTGACAATAGGCATCATCCAAAACTATAACAAAGAAAACATGATATGTGTAATTTGAATCAATTTGCTACTGGTAATATGTTTTACCCCTGTCAAGCCATTAACTGTATTTATTGATAGCGACTACGCCAGAACAGTTACTTCAGTGTTACACGTAGGTATCGATATAGGTAATGTTCATACGCTGATCGTGTGGAGCAGGAGTCTCAAAGCTACATCTTATACAACCATACAGAACTTGGTTTTATTCAGGCACAATACAGCTGAATTTTAAATGTAATACTAGTATCAAATTAACACATAATAAATTAACCGGAAACAGAATCGATAAATTAGAAAATAGGAAACAGAGAAATTCAATCCGTATCACTAGGGATGGGGTTTCGTTCGTACTGTTTCTACTGCAGTACTGACAGTACGCATTGTGAAATTATCAATTCAATAGTTTTATATACGGGAGAGTTACTGATAACTACATTGATGTTATTTTAATATTTCATCAGTAATGTCAGAACGTCATCAGGAACAAATGCACGCGGAGAGTTATTGTTAGTGACTATTGTCCGACAGTTCGTACCTGGACGACCCTCACTGTAAGGTCACGTAGTGAATCTCTAATAAATATCAGAAAAGCCTATATTTGGCTTGATTACAACAGCAAAGGAGAGTACCGTTTCAAAATTATCTTATCTACACTCTTTGGGTTAGAGGTATTTCGATGGGGTTCGACATCGTCCTCTCGACACACGCACTGATGTCAGAATGACCAGGACTTGTAAACTTAGATGCTCTTTATGTTGATGTTATTTATAAACTGTGTATTTGGTAGACCTTTTTAAATGCTAATTCAACGAGACTAACAAGGAGCAGTTATCGTACTAACAGTCCAGCAAGTGTGATATACTTCCCGTACAACGGACTGTCACCACATCGCTGTTGGCTCCATCACTTGGATCCATGGATTTTCATTATAAAAAAAACCTTATAAAGCAGGTGACATAATAATTTCACGACATTGCCAGGTCGCCCTTCTAGAAATCGTCAGTTGCATAACAGATGGCAACTATAAGGCAATGAGAAGTACTAAATGCAGCAAATGGGCCCCAAAATTCAACGATGGTTTCCAATGGATTTCAATTCTTTTTAAATATTGCATGAAAACCCTATTATACTATATATATTCTAAGTAACGCTGAGATTAATCATTGTAACATGCTAAAGCTGATTTTTCGGTCTCGCACTCGTTCCCCTGTTTCTATGTGTAACCGTTCTATTAGATAAAGAATCAGCTTTTTAACGAGCCGACCGATTGATAATGAATGGATACTTTGTTACATTCTTAGATAGCGACAGTGCTCCTAGACCTTCAGTCAAAATAACCTGTATGCGTAGCCGACATGCATTGAAACAGCGATCTGCACTTGTATTCTCTTCAACGTCAAATACACCTTTCGGCCTACGCTACACCGCCCAACATTGACGACAATATAATAGTGTTTAGCAATCTTTACACCAATAGCAAATCGATCATGGAGTCAACGCCATAATCCCCATGCATTTTCCGATTAATCAGGCCGATTTATAGAATAAAGATAATATTGACGCGGTGGGATGTTCTCCTATAGACATATATGAATTATTTTTCAGTCCATTCAATCGCAATTCAATTGAGCACGTATAATAAATACGTGGTGACGATCTATCAAATCGACTTCATATTGGGCAAACATTTAAAAATGTCATCTATACATACAAAAATATCAATACCTATCATACTTATATTAAGTTAGATCAACTTTAGGTGAATCGTGTTTTTTTCCGCTATTCTGAAAACCTCTCAACTGGGAAATGAAGTGAGAGTGTACACAATGAGTGGATGGAAAGCGGAGGGACCCCTAGCAGGCGACCAGATGATACGCAAACCATCATCATACTAAGCCAGCCATGTGTGAATACATACACTGCAATTCATCGTTACCTATGTAGGGAAATAGCTTATTGGATCACCGTCGCGTGACATTGGCTGTGTTAAAGGGGAAAAAGATAACATGGGTATAACGCTGGAGCGGACAGAGGCTTCATTATGTCGAGTTGATAGAGTAAAAAAGACTTGTGCTTCTTTGGAGCCACAAATATATCTACTTCATTATGTCGACTGCATAGAAACAAACAGACTTGTGCTTCTTTAGAGCCACAAATATATCTACTTCATTATGTCGACTGCATAGAATCAAACAGACTTGTGCTTCTTTAATGTCAAATAGACTTGTGCTTCTAGAGCCAAACTGATATCTGAGTTGGTAGAACACAAGAATGTTTCTTTGACATCCACAGTATTGTGCTATTCATGTTGTCGTGGGGGCTTCCAAACGAACATTCGATTGACCGACTTGATGTAGGTGGTGCATTCTCTAACAGTCATTTTGTATTTTTGTTTAAACAAGAACTCTATTTGATGTCTGGACTCTGACCATAGTCACAAGCTCAAACTAAAAAAAGAGCAGTGAATGTAAATGAAAGAATATTCTATCTAGAATTGGATAATTATTTCCCGATTTAAATATGTAGTTTGGTTGCCATGCTGACGATATTTTCGGGCATTAACTAGATGAGGATGGTGTAACAGTTTGTGGTCGGTTGTTCCAGATACCAAATGCTACAAAAAAAAGTTGCCTTTAGGTGTTCTCGGCTTTAAGTGACCACTATTAATTGAACAAGACGTCGTGCATTTCTTTTTGTTTGTATTTACGATTGTGATCATGTAATGCAGTGTGATAGAGAAAAGATGATGGGGCTATGTCACACTGACCACATAATGACACTGATTTTATGATTTTTCAGCAAATTACATTTTTTAACAACAGGAGATGAAGCGAATTTCTAGATGATTGCAACAAGAGATTGCGATATCTTTGATTCTAGTCAACGAAAAATACTGAAAATGACAAAGCGAGAAATCAATATATATTCAACCTTTTGACGAAATATTTAATTTGTGTTAACAATGGTTAAACTACTTTTTAATTGACCGAAGTGTTCTGTAAGAAGGAAAATATTAGTTTACTTTCATATTGCTGGACTTACGAATGGTAATGTATTTCAACGCTATTGTGATCTTTTATTGAAAAGCCTAAAATAACGCCTTTATGAAAAATGTGCTTATGAATATTTGATATTAATTTGCTGTGTACTATATTGTATATCTAACAAAATTAAAAATGTAAATACAACCGTTTGGCTAACGTCCCAATATACTGGAAGAGTGACATTTTATAGATCAATAGCCGACATCCGGAAAAGTTTAATTTCTGACGAAGAAAACTATCTAACAATGTAAACAATGAACGGTAGTCAGGGTAAGGTTCCAGGGACAGAATGGAATATATGTTTGTTTGTAAAACCACAAGAAGAAGACACGTTCTCTAACACACATCTCTTTCAGTGTAGTCCCGCAATAAATTGTCACGGTGTCTCTATGGGTTATTTCCGGAAAAATGGAAGTTTAGTACGGAGAAAATACAATGAAAACAATGAACGGGATATCTAACCACATCCGAGACATGTGATACGTAGGTCATCATGGTACAGATGGTCATCTGTGTCAACTATCACCACGTCATTTTGTAGTCATTTCAATCGACATCACATTGGTCTGAGACCATTACAACATGCACTGTTTTTATTCTTACAACTATCTTCTGAAAAGACAGTCTTCCCAATCGTAATGAAGCATGTACTGAAATCACTGCTTGCAACATTTTATATTTAGACATATTTCCTTAAGAAATAGCAGTCAGAAATACTATATTGATATTTCCAGAAACATGTATCAGATCTTGGACATTTATTTCTTACATCAAATCGGATTTCAGTAATAAAGGATGACATATCAGACTTAGACGTTTAACTAAGGATTTTCTGTTGTTATATTCTGTGTCTGAACGCATTTACATCCGAGTGAAGAGGCGAAAGAAGTTCAACCTGTACCCTCAATCAGTTTCAGATTAAGAGACCCATATTCTTTGGATTTCATCAGTCGAAAATGGAATGTAAAGCGGTGGAAGCCAATGGCAGACTTTCTCTGCTGCCAATGTTACTGGTACATGATGCCTCCTTTCTCGTCTCTACAACACACATATTTGAGAGTGAATAAATCAAATGCATAAAACTTGTTATACTTGGAACATTAACATTATAAAAAAATATTTTTGATAGTTGAGACTATACTGATATGATGAACAATCGCAACTTGGAGTTAGCAATGGCTAATGTTATTACATAAATATCGGCCTATGTCATAATGTATAATTCGTTTGTTCTGTCAGGGACAAATATCAAACACATGATGGATTCTGAGTAGGAAATCTAGGTGTGAAGATGACACATAGGCAATATCCATATCTTCACACACGCCAGCCTCTATTAACAGCCATACGGCAATTTTCTGCCTTTATGCCATAAATATACACCTTCTCAAGTTTCGTGAAATGCTAAGTAAATACGTATATCATGTTTTGATCATCAGACTATTTCACTGAGGAGACTTTCAATGTGTTTTGTAATCCTGTCCTCTTTGCTAATTCTGACCCCCGGTTGAACCTTCCGTTTTACAAATCATATAGATTTCCTATCTCTACTTAGACGCTTTATATACATGTGATATTATGATAATGTAGCTTACAAAATCAATATATTTTCAACAAAACCTCTGTGTATAGCATATCGTACAACTAAACAACATTTTGTAGATATTCGGTCTATACTCCGTATAAATCTGGCGCCCGCTTATGTGATCTGGTTTTTTAAACTATTAGAATTTATCAAAACTTAACAGACAGCTACACAAATGTATTTTGGTTACATAGAAAAACATGAACCTCTAGTACATTGCATTTCGTGATTAAACTTGTACATTGGTAAGTATAAAGTAGATTCTAATTCTAACAAATGAATTGAGAAATTAAGGTTAAATATCGTAAAGATGCTCCACCGCCGACAGAGCATAAATGATATTCATCATTTGAACAATAATTGTTGTTTAATCGTGTATATATATGCCTAATTAACACAAAACTAACGTAAACTAATTTATTTCGCCTTTGGAGCATGCACAATCATTACTTCATTCTATATAAGATAAAGTGCCACGGAATTTTTTCGGGATGCATTTAATTATTTTTCATATTTTTAACTTGAAGTAAAATTAGAAGCTCACACTTTTCGATGATGGTTATTGTGTAAAATAAGTAACTTTTATAACTGGAGAAAAATACAAAATCATCTGCTCCTGTTTTTGATAGTGAAAAAATACCATTTGTCAGCGGTGGAGTATCTTTAAAACACGCTTGCGATTAAAAAGGGGTCATTTCCCATGCAACTCAGATAAATTAACCTGTTACAATCAAGAAGCGAAAGAAAGGCAGCATTCACGTCGGAAGTGTTGAATATCACAGAAGAGTCGGAAGCCTGACCTTAATACAGATCTATACATAATGGTAATACTATTGAAGCCCAAAGAGACTAAAGTCTACCGTGCATATAATGTATGTCTTCAGGTGTAACTACATAATCATTAATTGTAGAATTCCCAAATTAATATTCTCGTTGTGTAATTTGAAGCATATCTAAATCAACTTTTTCAGATTTCTAGAAGGAATAAATCACTAATTTATTCATAGGTGCTTTATAATTAAAAAAAACTTTTTTAATTAGCGGAATAAAGTTCCAGGTTATATCGATGTTAAAAATGGTTTCACTGTTTCTTCTAGATACTGATTCAACATTATATGGACACATTTAAGACGATTTTTATAAGTATTTCTATTAAATAAACATCATATGATAGAAAGGAGGGTTACTGCCTAATGCCCATAATCTGTTTTAACTTTCTAAGGTGTTCCTTTCTGATTTCAGAACTTATGTACCCGCTTAGTGCTGATAAAATAATGCATGCACTTCAATTTAAAAGAATAAAAACATTTTAAGTGAAAATATTATTCCCATTTCTAGTATCTACATTACTTTAATCAAAGAAAATATTGGAAGCAATTGATTAAACATGGAAATGTGATAACACAACTGTTTGCCAACACCAACTGATGTACAAACGAAATAGAAGTTAAATATGACATGCTGTACATTTAACGGAGTTGAATAGCTAAGTAAATTTCTGTATATTAACAAGGCTTCAAACGAACATGTATTTGCTTTACTAGTGTATTGGGTACATAGAAAGCATTAGCTAATCAGATAGGTTGTAAATGGTTGTCCAAACTTTCCATATACTGTCTCGAGATGTGTACTATTAGACTACCTGTTCCACTAAAAACAGGTTATTACTTATCAAAGAAATAAGGATTCATTTTCATAAAAACACACCTTGATGAACAGATCATTTATCGGATCACATTGAAAGCGACGACAGCCTACAGATAGCTATTACAAGATATTCGTCTGTATTGTACTTGACTCCTCAAACGAAACTGTTACGCAGAAAAAACGTATCTACTTAGTATAAAGTGACATTAGATCAACCACCAGACTCTAACCACAAATATGTGTACACATGTCGCCTTTAGAGGGGAGTGCTAGCAAGTTGTGATTACTGGTAATAGAACGGTTGACTTTCACCTCAATAAAATACAATAATATTGATATAGACTACAGTGCCTTTATACAAGGACGCCGAGTAATGAGCTACACATCAAACGTGAGCATAACAACATGTGTAATATTGGAAAGGTTAAACATAAATGTCATTTCAATTCTATCCTTCCCACAGCAAGAAGAAGGTGAAATAACTAGAAAATAAACAATTGGAAAAAAAAACACCAAAAAAACATTTGAGACATAGGTAATAAAAAGCAACAGTTTTAACAGTTTAAGTCTAGCTTTTCGGGTTATAAATGATGAAGAGTACTAAATTATCCAAACTTTCATTCAAGTCATTCACACATATTGCAAGATGAAAATTGTGATACCAAACCGCATTAGAAATTGATGTGACAAGCATACTCTCTTTATTCGACATCACAAACGGATATTTTGTGAAGAGCTTGGTTATGTTATGACGGTCAAATGTTTGAAATTTATGCTGGGACACGACACACACAGTGACATATCGTACAGTCTGTGACAGTACACGTTTATAAATGATTTTAGCCACGTCGTGTATAATGTGTATAACAATATCATTACAAAGCACCAGATACGTTCAAATTATATATACCAGCTTCACCTTTCCATTCTTCATAACTTGACAGAACAAACCGTCCATTGTCTCGTTCGCTGGTGATATTTATCAATATAATATTTTTGCCAATATCACGAAAGACTCGTGTCAGTTTGAGCCCCGAGTAGACATGCGTTACACCTATATAATAATGGGGTGTCATTCCCAGAAGTAGACCAGAGGACGGTTTAACTCTCATTACTGTCGCAACCTTAGATTTTAGGGATCAGATCTGCTACACACTACTGTTTAATTCAACAGAGTCATACAGATTATTTTACCCAGTTTGTCTATAATTATGCGAATCCAACCTCAGTAGCGATTGTTTGGTTTATAGTTTATAAGCATCCGAGATAAAATCGGTAGATATCGGAGCTTCATTGTGTAATGGATAGAAGCGAAATATCATTGCAATGCCCGTCACGTCAGTGGTGTATACACGTGTTAGTGGAAATTTACATCAGGGATTCCGGGATGTGGTATAGTCAACTTTACACGTTCAAAATAGATAATTATATGCGGGCACTGCAAGTTTGTAATAAATAAAAATCCATTTTAAGTTGATGCAATCAGACAAAGAATAATAACAGTCTACGCGTTTTATGATATCTTGCAAGACAATGGAAATATAACTACGAAAAGAAGGGAGCAATCACAACGAAAACGACATGCACAATACGTGGGTAAAAAAGACATTATTTCATAACAATAACTTTTCGAGATGAGGATGATAGCACTGCGCGCATGTTAGGTTTTCTGTATAGCAGGGCTTCAAATGGGAATTTCGATCAAATTACTGTATATTTACTAAAAGATAAAATCTCTTGATGCTTCTACTTTGAACGAAATACGGGACGACCTTGCCCTTCACAGTTGAGCGATTTTTAATATTACGGGTTAATATCAGCTACAAAGATCAACCCGAAGATTGTTAGGAGAATAGAAATGTACGGGATTCAAACAACAACTGTGAAAAGGAGAATATCAGCTTCTCCTTCATCTACGACCACAACACGAACATATCCGATCCGGGGAGGAAAACGATCTTCTAGATTGAAGAGATAGGTCCTGAAAAACTGGTGTCCTTTCATCAAATCGTGATATAAGTAAATACTGGTAAACAACAAAAATTATAAATACAAATAAAAAAAGCTAAACATATGAAAGATAAAACCTCCCAATGGCTTTTCTTATTTGTGTATTTGGAGATTTTTAATACCGATATAAAAAAACGTTTCTCCCCATGACACGATACTGCCGGTAATTTGACTAGAACAACACTATTGCAGTGATGCTGTGAATGTTAACCAGAAGTGTGCGTGGGCATATGTATTGATAGATATGGCGACAGGGGAAATAATTAATCTAAAATCAAATGTAACATATATAATATTTCAAAATCCATACACCACCTAATGCTCATCTAATGTGTTACCAGGTTTTTAACAATGCAGACAACGTGTTATCACATTGAATAGTGTTGTAATGTCTTTCGCTGGTTTTCGTACAAGGGAATACATTATGGAATTTCCAGATTACTTGTGATTACAGATGGCAAGATGACCAGAGAACAGTAACCGTGGATGTTGAGGCTTGACAAGTTTCCTAGTCCAGGTGTAGCATTAGGAGTGGCAGCACTGCTTCGGACTTTATGTCATATAGCTTTAAAGTAGATATTTAAAAGAAGACGACTTATCAAACGGAGTTGGACATGCTAATGTTAGTATGCAATAGGAGAATACGATGAAACTGTAAAGAATACGAAAAAATCCCATGTATTTTTCTCACGTGGATTTTTATTATAAAATCTTCGAAGTCGTATTACTTACTTTATACACAATATGGCCAACAAAAGAATGCTGAATGCAATTTCAATATTCATAGGAATGAAAAAAAAACCAAATAATTCCATGAACAGTATTCAGTCACTGTCAGTTTTTTCCCATCCAATTTTATAAGCTATATAAGAAGTAAGTGTAATGACGTCATGCTATTTGATATAAAGTCCCGTCATCATCCGAGATTATTTGTCACTGTAGCCTCTGTCATAAGTTCTCATTTATATCACAGATCCAACGAAATTAAAACAGGTGTTTTGTTTCGGGTATACGGTTTCTAAATAAAAAAACCCCTAATAGTTATAATAATGCTGTGCGGCATGGTCTGGGGTCGTCGGCAGTAATCCTCATCCTAAACACTCATTAGATAGGTGTCCATTGAGATACTGGCGTCAGGTGAGTCATATACAGTGTCATCACACTGCGACCTAAAGTGTCAGAATGAGCAGTGAAAGTGTATTTTGGAAAGGTTATGTAAACGGACCAAATCCACAAAGGCTGTAGTATTGTACTGGAGTAACAATGAGGTTCAGGCCAAAGTTATGTCATATAGTCGTTATAAAAACACACCGTCCGAGCGGGGGATTTTCTGGTTTACACCCTGTTAAGGTATTAACATATGGTATTATTCGTTTTAAATTCAACTTCCATTACAGATGAATTATGATAGCTAAGTATCACAGCGACTTGAGTCGTCAGAAACATTAAAACCAGTCTAGCTGGCGTGTGTACTCAAAATAATACAATATCATAAGAAATGTTGTCATGTCAACTTTATCGCTTTTACCGATACAAATGGGATACTTTAAGATGAAAGGTCCCATTGTCAGGCGAGATATCATTACAAAAACTGTATTTTATGTGTTTTGGTATACCTTATAAAATATTTTGTAATTTAAAAATTGGTCAAATAATATAATCTTCGAAGTAACCTTCCTTAGGGACGTTATTCCTAACAATACGAGATTAATGTGTTTCAATAACTGCAACGACTTAACCTTATTTTGAAACTAACAATAAGTCAATAAATTTAACAACATTTACACATACCCAGTATAACGACAGTTTACTACTATATCCTTGGAAAGCATTTCAGTAAAACCCCGGAGATCATTGAAATGCTCCAACTCTAGCAATTGTTTCCCACCGCAGATTGACCTTATTGTCAAGCCGTGGCTGGGACCTGAGATTTATGATGTTGTGTTTTAGTGTTAACTTGTGCAGGTTGATGTAAGCCCCATAATGTAACAGAATACCTGGTAAAAGAAATATATTTCTCCCCAAACAGGTGTCAAATCGAACCCTAAAAATGTACTTTACGCGACCGTAACACGTGGTGAAACGGGTCCTATAGAATTTAGAGGTTTACCTCTGGAGTGGAACCGTAACATGGTGGTAATGAAAAATTAATTAGAAAATGGCGATATATTGGACCGGGGGGCTAATGCGACAAATGCGTGTCAGGGGGCACTAGTCGGGGAGGGGCCACTAATGCTATCCTTATGTGTAGTTAGTATACCAATAAACTTATTTACTAGTTTTCATTTAGAAATAAAATTTCAATTTGCGTTTGCTTGATTGTTGTTCCGGCGATAAATACACGAACCATTGCCCAAGTCCATTATGGCTGTCGCCGTTTAAATGCTGGACAAATGATGCAAATTAGGGCAAATGAAATGACGTGTAAATTCAATATACCCCCTCCCAGAGACTGCTCAATGAGAGTCTGTAATAGCCATTTTACTTCGTAATCTCTGGTTATATAGATTCACTATGGTAGACACAATGATTTGTCGCCGACTTTGATGAGCTGTTGTGGAATAGATTTACCGTAACGGGCAAAGAACTTCATCTTCGAAAACGAAACAAGGTTTCAATACGTAAAACGACAAAAAGGTGTAGGATACAAAATAATATTTATAAGAAGAGAAAAAATCTAAATATTCATATTCAGAACGCTAACAATCAACATTTAACATGATCTTACACAACGCAATCAAGTTAAATTCACTCAGTTTGGTATTAAGTACAAAGTTATCATTTTCATGATAAATATGACATTCAAGAAATGCTTGTTTCTAGACAATCATATGGATATGGTAAGCACAAATCCTTCTCTGTTAGTTATGACGCGTTCTTATATAGCTGGCGTACCACCGAGAAGTCCTTCAGCTCAAGTAGCGGCTCAAATTAGTGTTTTGACAAGATGTCACTGTGTAGATCCCCTGCCTCCCGTCGATCAGCACGTATCTAACCTGTAACGTAGAGATACAGGTATTTTTATCTATAAAATTTCAAAAGAACTATAGCTGCAGCAGCTGCAGCAGACATATTGTTGTAGCATTATCTCTGTACCACCATCACCGGCATGATGCAGCAAGTTGCATAAAAAATAAATTGAAAACTTCAACGCCATTAGCAGGCATATACGTAGGCTGTGTGGGTTAGATTGAATCGTTTATAGGACGTACCTACTGTAACAGATGCTCAAACCATCGGTCAGTGGTCTCGGATAAACAATAGCTGGGCACAGGTGATTAAACCCGTAAATCTCACGTGCAGTGGGTCAACACATGTGCAACGACATGACAACGCCCTGTATACATCGTTTTGATTGGTTCGTGCGGATGTTTACACGGTGTAAACAGTTGAACATCAATGTTTTCTGTTGTAAGCAACAGGTAGAGATTACTTACAAAAAAAGGTGAACCACAAATAAAAAACTAGATACTATGGGGCTAAGTATTCATTAATTAAAGTGAAAAAACGACCTGCCAACCAGGAAATATGTCAACCGTTCCCTCTCTGAATCATTCCATCGCTGATATAATGTCTGTTTTGTGTGTTATTATGCTGGCTTTCTAATTAATTCTGATATTTATAATTATACAAAAGGGAAGGGGTTTAAGAAAACTGATACATTTTACTTGTAGGGGGGTCCATATGTAATCCTCTCATTAAGTATACAGCTCTTAGTTTATTTTTATGTAATCAGTATTACTTACTATCGGGATAAGTAACAATGGAACAATTCAAGATAAAGCTATCAATTTTCAATTTAAAATGTTAAAATACCAAAATACCACGAAAGGTGACGATACGATATTCATTAATTTTGTTTAACAGCTTTGAATGGCGTAAGGGGACTAAAATAACATGTTGGCCCATGTGAACTTGTAATTTTAGAGGACTTGTGTCTTGCAGCAACAAAACGTCGTGGTTAGCTTCAGGCTCCGGGTCCACTTTTGACGTGCCGGCTGATACAGGACAGGTATTGTTACAGTAATACCCTGTAACACAATACCACAAACTATCTCTGTGGGCGCTCCAGGCCTTTTCCGTGAAAATGGTTAGACCGAGATTAGCATTTATAGTAAAATTTAATTTATAATTTAATTCCGTTCTTTATTCGTACTGTTGTACGAACTCCCATTTTGAACGGTGAGTAGGCTTAATCTAGACTAGATATCGGGGGCCGTTGAGTATGAAAACAAAGGTTCTGTCAGGGCATCACCGATACCAAATCATTTTACACTAAGCCTCTGAGTAACAATAATAATGAGACACGAAACTGTCCAATGACATACAATTAAGATGGTTTTGTATATTTGTAACAGATATCTAGGTCTTATATCGCGGCACAAACCCTTTTCTTATATCACTATAAATAGTTATTCGGGCGTTGGTTTGTTTTCGATATTGGAATAATTGGATACGACATAGTTTAATAAAGTATTGTATTTATAGCAGCTGTGAAGGTCATTATGGGTTGTGAAATATATCATTTATCTTGAGAATCTTGTTGTTCTCTGTTGAGTCGTTTAATATTGGTTCTAAGTTTCACTGGCGAGTCGTAAAGGAAACTAACTACCCAGACTGTTTAGGCTAATGTTTGAGTTGCTTAATATTGTGGATGTCTTTTGTACAATACTCTGTGATAACAGATGGTATACACCACTTATGGGTTTCGTAGTCCTTTATTTGTTCTCTAATGTATGTGTGTCTAAATTTAGTTCTTTTGAAAGATATTTTTCAGTATCTTTCGATATCCATTGTCATTCATTACAGTTGGCATATGTTTTATTTCTCACACACAATCTCATAAAGTCGCCTTCACTGATCTTAAGCATCACTGACGAGCCCTAGAATGTGTGTGGTGCAGTCAATTTAGTATTTATATTCTGTTTGTTAGTTTGTTGTGTTATGTACAGTCAACATAAGTTTGGTGATGCCAAAGCTTTGCTGGATTTAGAAACGCTCTTCGAAAACCTCTCAACCTCATATATTTTTACACTGACTATAATTTTCTGTAAAGTCTTATGTAATCGTTCATGCAACCTTGCTCAAGTGCATACTAACTAGTGAAATGAGTCTACAAAACTTCCATTAACTGCATATATTTCCTCACCTGGATTCCTGTCAAAGGTCTTCTCAACCCATGTACACATCACACATACTGCCCAAACCCACTTTAAGTTCCTGTGACGCGACCTTTATTTTAAATGTTGGAAGGAACCTTTCGTTCAATAGTTACGTTTGTCCCATTCGTTTAATCTTAAAACGTGGTAAAATGTTGACAAAAGATTATGGTAGGAAAGTAAGTGTTTTTCACTTGAGATATCTAGATAGGTAAATATAGATAATATTGATCTATCTTTTAGGGTGTTTGTATCTCATAGGAGCCCTTACAACAATATATGGACAAAAAGGAGTGGGGGATTCACTTCTCACACACCAGGAGTCTCTTGACCCTTAAAAGTAAACAAGGGATGTTGAATTTTAGATACAACGCTAACAAACGACGTGATACTATATGTCAGTTGGTATTTAAACCTAATTTGGACTAGAAACAATACACAGTGGTCTGTTAATCTATGTAATCGTTGTCTACCACACATCGCCGCAGTGTTTGTCTTTTATAATACTTCAACAGAACAAATATTGGAGGACCCCGTTCTGTATTGTAATTTGATTGATTTAATTCTCCAATGTGTTGAAAATAATATACACTTTACATGTTTATGGCTAAACCCTTTGTTAGGCGTTTTTTTATCGACGCTTCTTACATTGATCACAGGAGAGAGACTAATGTATTAACGAGGTAGGCATTGCTTGTCAACTTCATTGGTGTTTTGTTATCATTATAATTAAGGATAAAAGTAATGTGTGGTTAATTTGCTTTGATATTAAACCACGGGACAGGTACTTTATAGAAACGACAACAATGATGATCAGGTTTACTAACAATAGCAGTGCACTTTTATACAGGTGTGTTTGAACAGTCCGTACAAATATATTGAATATTATGTCGATTAAAAACATAATTGGCCAAACGCGGCGATGGACTTTTTGTCTTATTTTAATAAAGATAGTTGGTGAGTGAATTCAATTTGAATGAAGACATGTTAACTGAGGGGTATACTTGCAGTTTGTGACTGACACAGGTTGTATGGAATGTTTAGGAACACTTAGCGTAAACTGAAGGAAGTCACCGACGGCTTCTAAAACAAACACTCAAATTGATAATGCATTGAATATGGTTTGCGGGAGAGCGAACATATTTGTGAAGTTTTAATAGTATCCGTGTCATGATGTTTTATAGGAACGGAACCTAATCGCTCTTTCGTCCATTGAGAAATAAAAAAAATGTTTAAATGTAAAATATATAAAAAACAATAAATAAGTTAAGTCTTTGTAGTTTTTGTACAGATAGTTGCTGTGACATAAGTCTACATGCGGACAGGGTTATCACATCATTATACAGAGTTAGTACAGAGCTGCCTCGAGGCACGTTAAAAGTACAACGATTATCATCAGAAAAAGAGATTTTTTAACACCTAGATAAACGGTCGTTAGTAACGGATTCCTCAAATGTCTGTTTGCCTTTTTGTACTCTGCAGCACCGATAGTGTTGGAACCCCGCGGGCTGCCGGCACTGCCAGTACAGATAGATTGTATCGGGCGATAGCCGTCCCCACACAGAGATCAAACGAGTTCAATCACACAACACTATCATCGATATCTAAACTAGAAATTATTGCTTACATATGTTACAATTAAAATGGTATTGCTTACATATGTTACAATTAAAATGGTGGTTTTATTACTCAGTGATTACTTATTATACCTAACAAAGAAAGTGATATGGCGGATTAATCATGTGATGAGACACGCCACCTGGTGATGCCGATAGCTACTAGGGGTCGGTTACTCACCTATAATTAAACCGACATGATGACCAACTAATAAATACACATTGATATTATCAGATTTAAGTTTATACACCGCTACACGTTTGATGATCCTCTCATAATGCTTGTTTTTTAATAATTACGTAACCACAAGAGTTTGAAGTTGACCTTTAACCCTGAGGTTTCAGATGATATCGATATGCTGTGTCCATATCGTCTGTAAACAAACACGCCACATGTGTTATTGCACAACATACATTACATTATAACAAGTACTTTACCAACACCATCTGGTAAACAAACAACAATACAAACATTCTACTGATCCACAGAGATAATGTTCAATATCTTATTTCAAGTAAACGAAACGTGTTAAAGGTGGAGTAAACGCCGATTTATGCCAAAAGCTTTGTAAATGATAGCTATATCATAAATTTTGCGTGTTCGTCACTAACGACCGCATCCTGATATGATTGAGAACTAAAATCTGTTTTCATTTCATATCAAATTTCTTTATATTAAAACAAGCACTAGATATAAAGCCGTCAGCTTTCAATTCAAATTGTGTCTGTACTTTAAAGATTTAAAAGCCGAGTCGGAGAAATGACCTCTCTATATACAGTCAAACCTGTCTATAACGAAGGGGAGACAGAAAAACGGTCACTATAGACAAGACAGGTTGGGGCTTTCGGGCCAACCAGTGAGTCAGTAAATAAAACAGAAATATATCAACGCAAAACAGACCTGTTTTTGGATATTTATTACCATGCATTATTTTAAAACTAATTGTGTCAATATATTTCCGTGATTTGTGTTCGTTTCATTTTTAATGTTTGGATGGGGCTTTCAAATGCAAGCGGAAATTTCTATCATAACAAATCAACTCGTTTTGAAACACACTAGTAGTAGATTTGTTCAACTATGAACATAATACATACTTAATTACTGACTTGACATTGCCTGGAATTATCTGTGCAAGATTAATTTCTGACAATGTATGCGTGAAATATTTTGTACAACACTTTCTCGCTGGCAAGTCGTATGTAATGTTGCCGTGTAACCAGTTTTGACGGATTAATCCCGCGACATGAAAGATCGATTTGAGGGCGTTTTTTCACAATATATAGCTTCAAAACTATTAAAATCAGGTACACATATTAACTTTCAGTAGCATTTCTACCAAGTAATGGGAGCGTATGTTATCGATAAATGCATCGAGAATATGCGGGTTACATCGGGCGATAATCCGACTGACTCTATAATCGTGAAGAAATTGAACGTAAATTTATAGGCCTAATTTGAAATAGGTTAAGTACAAGCTATTTCTTAGTAGTATTATATTGCTAAATATCGACAATGAATAACGGAACACATTAAATAACGTGGCATGTTTTATTTTGCCTACCGTATCATCAGAGTTATGGCTTCAAAATCACGCTTTACTTTACGTAATGTTTCTTCTGGTTATTCTGTGTCTCAACAAGGTCATTTGACTATAGGTGACCAGTGCTAATGGACATACCCTGACAAAGTCTATGACCTTCAATAGGGTGAAGCTTTTCTAACACAAATATTAGCCTACCATTCACATAGCGAGGTCAATGAAACGACAGGGCCATATGCCATATACCATTTTATTTAATCATATCAATATTTTTGTAAGTGTGTAAGGTGAAATCGTGACCAGAAACAAATCATACTTCCCTGCGTCTAGCCTCACTACATAGTGCCCAGCTAGTGTTCTGTCTCATTATCGTCACACTTTCTCAGTTGTTATTCCGACTAATTACTACCATAAATGAAATTCAATTGAAATGCTGATTTGGCGGCGATAATTACGTGTTGCACCTGTTACCAGAGACATCATTATGACGCAGAGTGTTGTAGGGATATATTCAATACATTAGAAAGCACGGGTAGTATTAGACTGTCACAGTTGTACTGCCAGGTTACGTACTGAGAAATAGTGTGTATTTAATATTCAATATTATTTAAAATGTTATTATAATTATCAGAGTTACGTCCCTTCGTTTTACTTCATAAGATGTCGATATATATATTTTCAGAGGTTGGGACTAGGTAAAACTATGGTATTTTGTATACGGTAATTTTATACGTAAAAATCATGAATTTGCAAAGGTTATGGTTGGAAGGAGAAGCAACGTTATTATAAAAATAAAAATGAAAAAAAAACCCAAAAAAACCCCACATACACACAATTAAATCCTTCACATCATCAATAGCGATGAATATTAGGCTTTGTCAAATGAAATCGAATTTCATTTTTGATCGCCTGTCAAAGGAAACCATCAATGAAAACAATGACACAGTTGTACGGTATAGAAAGTCATTAGATAAAGGAGTGTAGGAGTTTTACTACGAGGAGCCACCCTGTTTCCATACGGAAGTGTTGTAAGCAATGGGTAGTTCATCTGTAGTGATGGTACAATTGCATAATATGTGGCTTGATAACAGGATGAAGCTTATATCATTAAAAAAGATATTTCTAAATCATAAATTGAATTTTTCGCTTGTAGAGACTATTCTTACTTTAAATCCATATTCATATCGAAGAGAAAAGTGATATATTGAAAAGTGACAACGTTATCGCAGACAGTATGAGTTTATGACAAGCTTTATGAATTCGTTTTTGACCAGCATGATTTTAAATGTTTCTGATTTTGACGGGTTTTTGATCTTTTCACTACGCCAATGTGATATATCTTATCCATATCGGTATAATTCTGGCAATGATGATACTCCCAGCCGCGTCCGTGTTTACATTACCTCGTCCGATAATTGGATATAAAACGTGAACTCTTTAATTAACTGGGCATACTTGATTTTCAATTAAACACAGCAACGATTATATATAAACCATTAAACCTATTCACGCCAACGTCTTTGACTTTAAATTATAGATTGAAACACCCGTAATGTGCTGTTAACGCTAGGTCAATATTATCATCTACCTGCGAACCTACTTCAAAGGCATTTTTCATTTGGGAATACTCCCCTTTTATGTGAATACAACCGCAATAGACCCGTGTTACACCATAACAACTTGACTAAAATGCAGAAACATTGCAAACGTACTATGTTTGTCATTAAACTCCTATAAAAACCACGGGAGATGACCACTGGGACAATTGACCATAAATTGACCACCTTAGCATGACCAGACAGGTTGTTAAGGAGTAGCGCCCTCTTGCGGCATAGTTAGAAAACTCCCTGTAATCAGGCTCCCTAAGGAACCATTATCAACATGTAATGTGGCCTCGAAGTGATATTACGATTCTACAAATTATGGTCATTACGGATGGAAAGGTTCTGTTAGGGCTCAGTGTAAAATGGCGATGTCCAGTTATAGTTAGGAAAGGGAAACTGGGGAGTCGGTATATTGTTGGAAAGGGACGTAGTTAACATCTATTTTAGTATCAGTCTATGAACCAAGAAGTAAAAACCAAAAAGAAGATAATGATTAAAACATCAATAAAATATCCACACTTTAAAACATGACAATCGAGGATGTTAGAGCCTAAAAGAAGGGTTGATACAAATAAAATACAAGTTTAGGTCTCCATATATAATGTTTTGTAGTTTCCTCAATGGCTGCATTGTTTGAATGCACTAAGAGGTGTAATTATAATAAATAGGGTCGGGGACATGGTGAGATGTTTGTGCTACTCGTTTAAATAATTGGTTTAGAGGAACGTCCAGCTTTCTTTTAACCTTTGTTGCAAAAATTGAGTAGTAGTCTTGGGGTGTTTTTGAAGACTCGTTTTGCAGGATGGCCACACAGAAGTCTAGTCGGTTGTAACAATGTATAGGAATATAGGATTCAGGGTGCAGGCACTAGAATGCTGCCCATTTTACTAGTCATAATGGCACACGAAAACATGTGGTAGATAAACTAACAAATACAGCAATTTAGCGTTAAGTGTGCATTGGTATAATGAACCAGCGTAGCATCAAAACAGGTGTGTCCCTGAGCTGTCCACACGGACCCTCAATGTCATCCCCAGATTATACCATTGTAACAAATCTTTCACTTACTCACAATGCCTATCCTCACACTTAAATGTTGACATTCCAAGACACGTTTGGGGATTACATAATTACGAGGAAAGTGAGAAGTAAAAACCTAACATATAGTATCACGACTCCCCACATTGAGAAGGAAAGTTGATCCCTTCTATCTGGACTAATTAGCTCCGCTCCACCACCTGTACCACTCCAAGTGGAGTGCCCTGCTCAGAGTAGATATTTATTTTCATAAATGCTACCTTTAATTCGTTTGCTTATGTAACAGGCTACAAAACGAAGTTGAAAGCATTCATTGTGAGCAGTATAAATACTTCAGATGTTTCGAAATGAGTATTGAAAGCGAGAGATTGGAGGTAGAGCTGTAACTTTGTAGCAAATGGAAGAGGAAGGCAAATCTATGAAATAAGAAATACATGTAATTAAAAAGGTTAACTTTATCTAAATCTCAACCAGTCATATTCAAGTTCCATGAACACATACATGTGCAGTGGTTATGACGTATACCCTGGGTTCATTGACATGATAATGTCCTTACCTCTCGTCAATTCACTGTAAATGGTATCACCAACACCTAACAATGCAACCTACATCAAACACCATTGTCCCGTAGAGAAACAAATGTAGAAGGGGAGAATTCCTATACAAATACCCTCTCATCTTCTCCACAAGATCGCTTACAGATCCTTACCGCAGTAGGGAAACTATTTACAATTTTAAATTTCTAAATATCGGAACAATTTTCCCATGGCATCCCTCAACAATGAATCAATTTGTATCGTGTATCGGGGGTAAGAATGACTTTAGAAGCAGCTCCGAGCTAATTAACATACTTAAGTGCCCGGTGCAAATTTGCGGGTAGTATATGGGCTGGGAGTTCAATGACAACTAGAGGAATGTGCTGTGCTGCTGTGGAGGGCGTTATTGGTCGATATCCAGTATCACGGCATTCGATTAGATCATAATTTATAAGGAACACCTACAACGACAAGGTATTGAGGTATACTTAAAATGTTTATGGTATGAGGGGATAGAGGCATTGTTAAAATGATCACAGCAAACCCTGGAAGGTCGAGTGATGGAAATATATGTCGTCAAAATGTTTACAGCGTATTCCAACACATAATCGACCTTAAAGGTATAATTACAAAATATAATATGCTTTCATAGAACATAAGCTATATTTGATGCCTTGAAAGTTTCAAGAGAAATGCACCATTCATTTGCCATGCTGCCAATGTTTTGCGGTTTGCAAACATCAAAATCACTGCTTTGGTATCAAAACTGATCACTGAAACAAATACGGTGACCTTGGAATACTTATTGCTTCCGTTTATTTTTGCCATCTTCATAATGAAAAAATGTGAAGAAATCATACTATCACAACCGCATTTCCCCTTCCCCTTGATCGAGACGGCGACAGATTTTGTATGGATAAAGTCACCTTCATTCAAATTTAGCATCGCGCTTTAGATTATCCATTGATGTAATTGATGTAGAAGTTTATTGTTGTTGACGTATTATATTGCACAACACCAAATTAGCCATGCAGTCTACTTGTGCTGTATTTACATTGTGCTAAAGGGATAAACCTTCACATTAAGATCTCCTTCATTATATTTACGTTACAGAAACAGGATGTTGGTTTCACGTTATTACTTTACATGATATCACTAATATATGCAAAAAATAAATGCAAATTTTCTCCGGTAACTTTAAACTATCTTTCACTAACCTTTTCGCCTGACGCTTTTGTATACATTTTTTATAATTGGATTTAGAGTTTCTGATATTCTGTTGCTATGTGCAGAAGTAATTAATATATGCATGTCCACGTGACACCCTAGTGGTTATTAATATCTGCGTAGATACAGGACAGTAAATCTGAATATTACCCGTCGTTACCCACACCTTATTGTGAGGGAGACGGATTTATTAAGCACTTCAGTCAATAGAGGTATAGTAACTCAAAGCTTGTATTAGTCCTAACAGCCACCCGACACTTGGCTCTGTCCTTCTCTTTAAAGGCACATGTGCACCTGTACTGACTAAAAAACCTAACAGTTTAACTGACTGATGCCATAATTAGAGCCGCACTGTTATTAATTAATTCACATTCTGCGAATGTACAAACACATTTTTTCACATTGTCGAGGGAATGTTAACACGGCCACCATAACCACTACATAGTAAGTCTATCAGAGTAAGCAGTACACATCCTATATATCGCAACTTAGACAAATCATAGAATCTTAAATGAAGATACTTTACAAATAAAAGTCGGTTTAAAATACGATTGATTATATCGTGTGGGCAATCACAAATTTTGATAAGAATCCAAATAAATAAAAATATTAGTAATATACAATTGAATCCAAATTTACGACAAAACAAATGTTGAAGCATGGGAGATAAAAATGTAGACACAATACGCAAAGATAATGCGATATGTTACATAGAACTTTTTCTTATCGACATAGCTTGTTTTATTACAACTGTCGCAGGATTCCATGCATTTTTTGACTCGATACATCAAATTCGGTATCATTACCAGTGTGTATACTCGATGTGATCCTATTTTGCTAATGATACGTATCCTAGCCATCACCTGGTCGGTATGTGACTGCCATTGTAAATAAGGCTGTCTAGCCGTTTGATCTGTAATGAAATCCTCATTAGTACTCACTTATAAAACTCCACATGTAGAACTAATGTCAGATATTTAATATTTAATCGAACGCACAGAAGAAATGAGCTCTCAAGTGTGGAGTGATTACCCACAGTGGCTGACGATTCTGGTGATATATAAATGGTGACTAAACTATTAATGGCAAGATATCACCATATTTGTCAGAAGTTCAAAAATAGATATTATTCAGCGTCAGTCATGAGTTCATTTCAGTGGTTTCCTTTGCTGATTCATAAAAAAGACTAAAATATTTGAAACGAAAAGTTAAACACATAGAGTGTGTCCCTTTAAATCCAAAACGCCCTGTCTTTTGAGTTACTAAAAGTTCTTGATAATATTGAAAATATATCGATTATTTAAAATTCGAACGTTGAGTCACAGCCCTCTTACCTGCACAATTGAACTTTATGGAAATTGTGTACAAACGACAGGAAATCGGTATTATACTAAGCGCCTAGACACTGACCTAAACAATTACACCCGTATTTTTACAAGGCTCGTCGCACGTCTTTCTTAAGGGACTTCACTATGATTTGTGACACATAATATCCACGAGAAAGGGGGAAATCTTTGGAGCCTCTCCAAGTACTTGGATTGTACTACTTATATGTTTAGTTAGCTAAACAGACCCCGAGGCAAATGCAGGTACCTCATTTCGAAAATATTGATTTTTACTTTGAATGAAGATATTGAAAAACTCTTTCGCACAATGAATTAAAGCAGAAGTACTAAAATAATTCCAATCTGGCAATACATTCAAATAAAGTCTCGATTTTTGTTTTAGACTTGTAAGCTGACAGAGCTTTGCTATGTCTTGTCCTTGTCCATGCACAGATTATATTTTGGCACAGACTCCGTAAAATGTTGACACAGATTTACTTTGAAGCCCCTATTCCCATTCGGGCCCCGTTCTAGTAACCTTGTAAAGGTATAATACCCCCGGAGCACGTGCTCCATACTTCCTGTGGACAGACTCCTTGTCCAGAATAGCCATACCCGCCGGAGATCCTGTCCGTCAATGAATCGTAAATGAGTAATTACAGATTCATTAATAGTCATGCACAAATATCAAAGTTCGTCCGCTTGTTTAAAAGATTTAACAAACAACATCAATTTTAATGCTACAGGTAAAAATCCGTCTCACGTCTCTGCCTTCCCGTGTCAATTTGTGTCAAGTGGCTAATTTAAAAGCACATCTGAATAAAACAATAAATCGTTGCAAGTGTAGCTAGGTCAAATACGCAGATTTATACGATGAACGGTGAGGTAATAGCCCTTAGTTTTATTTTGAATAATCTGCTCTCCACGATTTATAGTTAGAATACCGTCGGTTTGTATGGTTAATGGATAAAACGAACATAGCATCATTACATTCGACATGGTGATGGTAAGTGCTTTCACTATTCTTAACATTTTTGATATCCAAGCCATTGACCTCAAGACAGACAAATCATTAAGACAGCCTCGTTTCGCAAATTTGCGCCATGTTGGCCATCCTCAGATTCACGGAATCAAAAGTCAACAAAGCAAAAGCCAATTTTGAATTTCCAAATGTGAAAAGAGACATATTCATTGATTTAACGTTTTAGAAATTTTACGTAACGTTTAAGTAATCTAGTGTTTGTAATGTTGTCAAAAGTCTGAATATTTTTTGAACAATTTTGAGAACAAATCACGTTTTAACAAAAGTGTAACAGAACTCTTTTTGTTTCGTACATTTATATATATATGACAATGCAAAGGTGATTTTTAATTACTCTGACGAGTCGTCCACATACATTATAACCAAATGAAAGTTGTCTCCCAACAAGGACAAGATTCCGTCAGATTATGTTAGCATCAACTGAGTGTAGAAACACTTCTTTTTGCAGACACATCAAACAATCACTTCCATCCATAACGAATATTTCAAGGTGTGGACAAGAATACTTTGCATTGTATACAATATGGGATAAACACACTTTGTTTGCTATATTGACAGGAGAAAATGGAGAGACAAGCGCTACAAATGAGGTCTGTGTATTCAAGTGCGAATATGCAAGAAAAAGGAAGTCATCAGTTTTTGTTATTTTTTTAAAGAGGGCTCCCGTATTTTTATTATGTAACCGGATATGAAGCCGATTTGTGGAGGTAATTTATTCTTCTGATTGTTGTCTAATTATATCCGTTGTAATGGGATAGCTTAGATATCAGTGAATGCTTAACCTCTCACCACAGAATCATGCTTTTAAATATCTTTTTTTAAATCTTTCAATAATCGATGAACAAAACTTAAATAAATCCTAGAGATTAAGTCATTTCCTGTCTGAAGAGGCTCCCAGACGGGGAAATTGCTATAAAAACCGATCAATCAGTGAAATGATATTATTATGTAAATTCCAATAAAAACGGCACGAGTTTCAATTATACTTTAGCCATAAAGTAAAAACCGTTCTGTAAAAACTTATTACAAAACATTTACATATCTCAACTTATGATATGAGGTAATACATCACTTCTTTTCACCATTGTGTTTTAGTGTTAAGATTGTAAGGCTTGTGAAACTCCTCAGTTCCCCCTAACAATAGTACGGCCGGGCCCTCCGAGTCTAGTAATGGGTAGTTTTGAATAAATTTGAATATAAATATGGTGTTGCGTATTTTTTGCTGTGTTTTCCATTAATACCCGGGTCAGGTCCCAGTCACTTCTTACCAAGATGTCATATTTAAACTAGAGTTACAAACAAGGTACCATACAAACAGAATTTACATTACATTCAATTCACATTCCTTCGTGGTGGAACATAAGTCAACAATGACCTAAATCTTATTAAAAATAATATATTTGTCCAATATTACCTATACTTTATGTTAATAACTTAATGTTACCTTCTTTCCTTCTAATGATTTGATTTCTTGAGACTGAAATAGCTTGCACAAGACACAGATAAAATAATGTTCATGAAATGGCTATCAAAGTGATTCAAGACGAATATCCAGTATCGTTGGGATTCTTGAGAAATTTAAACAGTGCATTTGTTGTCAATTTGATGATGTTTATCGCGATTTTATGATTGTGAAAGGATGTCACATACAGCATACATACTGTCCAGCACAAGTGGGAAACAGTAAATATTTGCAGCGTTCAAATAAAACATCTTCACATTTAATAGCTCTGACAATACATAAGGAAGTTTGAGAGGGCAATTAGCATAAAACGTGTCTGAAGCTCGGCAAATTGCCACAACACTCGTATATATATGTACCACGTAATCCTGCATGTGTGTCCGGCCTTACAAGGAAGATGTGAAATAATGGATGGTGTTTACTTAACATTTCAGCCGCAAAGAGTTTTTTTTTTTTGTTATTAGTGTAATTGATATGGAGAGTAATTCCCAGTGTAGCATTATTACAGAAAGGTTAGAAGTCATAGGTGTGTGTATCGTTGTAAAATGATACCATCATCATAACTGAAAATAAATAAAACGTTTTTGTTCGTGGGGATAAAACATTCCTAATAATGTTCACAGATATTAAAACCAGGTGTCCAAGAATGGTGAGCGCCCTTTTTCAAAAAACCGTTATGGTGCCATTGGAGAAAAATGTTAGGTAAGGATTCACAAAACATTTCTCACTGTCCTTGCTCTGATATATATATAAAGTTGGACCTCGGCATCGTCTCGTTCAATCCAGAGACAATTACTTGTTTGCCACTAGGTTTACTTTATTTTTCATCTAAATATGACAGCAGTATCTGTCTAGAAGTCTTTAGAGCTACAATGTTGCAGCCAGGTTACTACGAAAGACGTTTTCTCTATGACAAGGAGTACCGCATACAGTGCAGTCCTTAACGTTGCCACAAGAATACTTTTATCAGACTCCAACTTCCCATTATCTTTCGATAGGTACGTTTGGCAGCATTCCCCTGTTTGATTGTGTTCCCTGGTAATGCCTCCAACAACAATGGTGTACCTATTGCTAACTTTGCTTTTCGCGTGGTTAAACATTTTCTAATAATTACTGGATTTTACTGACATTAACTGGAAAAATGTCGAAACTATTGTGACAAATGACGAACGAAAACTGCATTATGTGACTGTTATGACGGGGGGATTACCATTGTTGTGACGAACGGATTAACGATAAGTAGTTCGGGACGGATAAGTCGGTCGTTTTTTTACACAGCGATCGTAAACAAGAGATAAGCATCATTAATTCTAGACCTAGAAACTCCAAACAAACTCGGTTAATACCTACAAATGAGATGGCATTAATTTATTCCTTCTGTCTGAAAATAAACAGACATTTTAAGATAAGACGCTTATAACTGTTCACACCTCTGTACAACAATGGTCTGACTAAGGCGCCTCAGATTATAGATGTTCTGAAATTAGGAACCGGTTAATGACATGTGCGATACCATTTTAAATTAGTCTAATCTTGGCTAAATAAGCGAAGAGATTTAAAGTGTGTCTTTATTCGTTGTACGATATCATTTTCTCGATAGTTCGTAATGAGTATATTCTAAAACCTTAAATAGCATCATCATGAATTTTAATAGCTCATGACAAAGCACGTTTATATGTAGTAAAGTAATACTATGGTGTGGTAACAAAATCCATTAGGTTTTGTTTATGTCTCATAATATAAAAATGATTAAGCTTCGCTTTATATCCAACTATTTTGAGCGTTTTTATTATTGTTATCTGTGTTAACTAAATCATTGACTCGTCGATTTAACGATACTGTTTTCAATTTTACCGAGTCCTGAAAATACCATGATGATATATACAGAATAAAACTATATATTCTACTTTGAATGCCAATGGTTGTCCACGACTGTCACAAACTTTTCATTCTGAATCATTTCATGTGTAATCAGTTTGATTTAGTGTCAATGTAAAGTAGACGTCGTCTAGCCTTCGGGAAAAACATATATTATTTTTGAAAGTGTACAGTAGTTGTTCGACAGGACAGTGCCCACGTATATCAATCCTGATGATGTAGTAAAATATAAGCTCCGTAGTAGATATTTTCACTTATTCACCCTTGGATATTAATAATGAATGTTCCAATTTAGTTTTTGGTTTAGAAGAGTTGAAATGTGTTTGCCGAAGTAAATGAGTTTACAGGCCCACTAAACTAAAAGATAATGCCAGGACATCTATCTCTGTAATGTAGGAGTGTGAATCAATTTCAGTAGCATCATAGAATTAGTCACTATTGTTACTAACGTGATATGGAGTGCTTGCTATGTTATTGTCAAAGAAGATAGAAATCAGATTCTTATTGCATAATGTCACAATAATAAATCAATAACTAAAATTCAATCCACCCTAATGTTGCCGGGTTCACTGAACTATACGGCTACATAAACGTGTTCGTAAACAAAAGTTTATGTAATTACATTGAACGATTCAGAGATCAGATACAATACCCAATAGATGACGATGCGAGGTGTGATGTTTCGGTGAAATATCGATGTATGGTGACTTGTTTGTACTGACTTCAACTGGAAGGTGTTTTAATTAGATATACCGATGTTCCATCGACAGGTGTTAGTGTCAGGTGTGTATTACGGAGATACACAACATGGATGCCACAACAATAACATATTGCTTTATTTCTATGTTCACTAGGATGTTAAAGCCAGCGTACACATTGTTATATCTTCATGGAAATATCTCTATAAAACTTTACAGAGTTACATAACACAATACTTAATTAGACATGAGTGACATTGTCTGTAATGTAATCTATCAGCTTGTGCTAACCCGCATTTAAAACATGCAGACAAATTAGCCTACGATATCACATGATTTTGTATTTTTTGTTTTTGTCTCAGCCATGTCGATCATGACATACGATAGACTGAATAACACCAATACTATACATACATGATTTGTATTTCATGCCTTGTTGTAGCCATGGTAACCAACGCACAGGGATTATCCTCCGCTCACTTTTTATCTCAAAACACTCTATCAGAGGTACTCCCCTTAATTTTACTACATTGCTATAGCAATGACTTGTCAGTGGACTGGACCGAGAAAGCGAGTATTAATAATAAAAAATGAAATGGAATATCTTCCAGAAATGAATGTACTTTTTAAAGGTGCATGTAAATATTTGATTATAATGAATAGGTAAAGATCTAGACGGATTTGACCGTTTGTCTTTGTTTATCCTGCTAATATCACTAGCTGTTAACAAAAAATGACAACGAGAATGTCTTTTGAAGACAATGCGGTATTAGTTAAAACAAATATTTACACAACAGAAACTTTTGATAGTATACATACACACAATGATATCACAGCCTGACTCATGAATTGACAAATCTTGATTGGAATATGTCTGTCTATAAACTGGAGTGAGTGGATCTTAGGTACATCAGTACAATCTATTTTAATCTATAAAAAGGTTAAGTGATTCCAGTAACAAAGGGGGTAACAAAAAGACGTGTTTTGTAATAAAGGATTTCAAACATAAAACTGTATATGCTTAGCAATTTGATAAGACAATTGCCACACAAACAATAAAGTCTCATGATTTGCTATTTAGATTAATTTAACCCCTGCCTCCACATAATTTACCTGTTTACAACATTTCCTTTGTCAGTGCACGTGTACTCTGGGTCAATCTGATTACGATTATAAACCAATATGTCGCGCATCGTTATTAAAATTTTTGCTGTACAATCGTGTTTAATTTCACTTTGTTTACTTTTTAGAAACAAAATAATTTTATTTTCTAAATTAATGTAACATATTGTTAGAATGTTTCAAAGATATGCTTGAACTGTTCACTAATTGAAAACAAACACAAACATTACGTATTTTTATCGTATTTCAACACGGTATAAAGCTGGTTATTTGTTCCGGGATTATAACATACAGTAATGATAATATTTGTCATTCTATGTTGCAACCAAACACTATATATAATGGTTTTCGTTTCAGATTTAATCACGTCATCAGCATACTTATCGCCATCACTATATAACAGACGCTTTTGGTGAATAAGATAATTGTGAGGTTAGTTGGTTACCAGTCAGTGTTAGATTACAATAACGTCCTACTAACACTCAGGGTCAGATTAGGAGGGTTGGTTACAATAACGTCCTACTAACACTCAGGGTCAGATTAGGAGGGTTGGTTACAATAACTAACACTCAGGGTCAGATTAGGAGGGTTGGTTACAATAACGTCCTACTAACACTCAGGGTCAGATTAGGAGGGTTGGTTACAATAACGTCCTACTAACACTCAGGGTCAGATTAGGAGGGTTGGTTACAATAACGTCCTACTAACACTCAGGGTCAGATTAGGAGGGTTGGTTACAATAGGGTCAGATTAGGAGGGTTGGTTACAATAACGTCCTACTAACACTCAGGGTCAGATTAGGAGGGTTGGTTACAATAACGTCCTACTAACACTCAGGGTCAGATTAGGAGGGTTGGTTACAATAACGTCCTATTAACACTCAGGGTCAGATTAGGTGGGTTGGTTACAATAACGTCCTATTAACACTCAGGGTCAGATTAGGAGACTGCGATATGCTTGTGTCGACTTCACGAATACTACCAATACAGCGTTACTTTAATGAGAACATGGCATTTATAATGTTATACCGTCTTACATGGACAATCCAAATTGATGTGGATGTACACGTGACATTCTGCTGCAATTAAATACCGTCTAGATAAATATGACACCGTTAGTTACATCGTTAGGTTGACTGCAATTAAAATTTTACTTTCTTTTGTTTGATGTGTGTGATTTTGAATCTTATCTATATTTGTTTTTTTTTTTTACATTCATAAAACAACAACATTGAACAACATTCAAGGGTCATTTTATGTTTCGTTTAGATTTTCAACTTAGACAAACCAGCAGCTGTCCAAAGCGATCTGCATGTAAAAAGGAGGCGTACATTCTGCCAACGTTATTGCTTCCGATACATTACTTATGTACGCAAGCTTCGGGACACAAGTATCTATCTGGAATAAATAAACCAATTTCATTTTACATTGGATATTTGATACCCTCAAGCCCTGTTTCTCCTCAATCAACACGGGACTATTTTCTTTTGTGTAAGTTTTATCCCTATGCCTTCCACAGGCCTAGATAAACTTAAATAATCAAATTTCATTTGCCAAGAAACTATCATAAATTTAAATTCTAATTGTGAACTGAAAGCTCTCAGGTGCGCGATTCGGCCTTTACAATACCTGAGATTTGAATAGAGACATTGTATAAGACCACTGGTTCAGGTGTAATTCAGGTGAGAATACAAACTACCTGTAATCAAGGCTTCATCATTATGCAAGGAGGGTACTTGTACATGAACAGTAGTGTTTGTCAGGGGGAGAGTGACGGTATTCGCTAATGCAATTTTGCGTGTGTGAAGATGGTTGATTCACCATTCAGATACCGGAAACCGGCCCTGATAAATCATGGACACATAGGAAGCTCTCTTACTCAACCTAACATCACCTTTTCATTTATCACCCGAGAGCGCGAGACTATGTAAATAAGATTATCGGCACGACTCAAGATCGAATCCCGGGGAACTGAAAAAGCGCTCCAGAATGAGTGGAGCTACGTCAGGGGTATCTGTGTTAACAGTACATGGTCCAGAACTAGAATTATCGGGTATAACTGTCATATATAAGTCATCTGTAGCGCATTAGCGGTAAAAAAAAACAAGGAAAAAATACGAAAAACCCCGACGAAAGTTGAAAAATTGAGAACATTGTGAAATAGAATGATAGCGGAGTGAACTTAGCTAGTGAGTCTTTACACACTGTAATAGACTTTTTGTTATTTACTTTCTGAAATTTAATGATGTTTTCAATTAGTATAATTTATTATCCGGTACAACTGTCATTATACCGGTATAACTGTCATTATACCGGTATAAGTCATTTGTAGCGCACTAGTGATAATAAAAATCCAATGAAAAAAATACGAAAAAGGCAAAGTTTTTAAACAATGTAATGGGTATTTTTTGTTATGTATTTAAGTTTGTTAAAATTTGGTCTCTTTTGCCATTTGTTTCATTTATTACATAATAAGTATATCCGATGCCATCATTTCTAGCTTGCAAAAATAAAACGCTGTACATAATATATCAATTCGATATTGTAGTAAAGGAACCATTTCGAAAACTATCTTTTATTGACTTTGGATATTGACCAATGGAATAAAAGCATACTAACACTACTACAATAACCAATTATCATAGCCTTCCACTTTCACCTTCATCATTTCCTGCCAGTTTATTTTATCATAACCAACCACTTTCACATTCAACATTCCTTGACAGTTATCACTTTCATTTTCGAACTGGTAATTTCTAGTTTCATGTATTGTTACTTTCGGTTTAAATAAGTGGTAAGTTCCATTCCGGACGGCTAGTGTTACGTAAAGGCCTAGACAGTGATTGGATCGGGCACACCACACCGGTATCATTTGTTATTATACTGGAATCTCCATCAGTATTCCTAGTATTACCTTAGTACAGGATTCAATGTAAAGCTTCCCTTCAGGCGTCCATCATTGTTTCAATAAATATCACTAACTGTTGATCGTGATGGTGTTTCAATAAATATCACTAACTGTTGATCGTGATGGAGCGAGTCAGACAGCGGTATCTTACTTTTAAAACAAGTTCCGTTTTTGTTTTGTGCGTATAAAAATGTCTTCTGAATGTAAGTAACAAATATTATACTATGCCATTTGTACGTCTTCTAAAAAGTTCATAACAGGGGATGGGTAGAAGAAGAAGAAGAAGAAGAAGAAGAAAACAAAAGAAGAAGAAGAAGAAAACAAAAAACTTAAAAAGAAACCTCAACAAAGCAAAACATAGATTGGTTTTAACGCATAAATAGTCACTTAAGATATGAAGTAATTTCACAATTTACATATGTTCCATCAAGGACGTAGCTAGATGACATTGGTTCCCCTAATGATTTAGTTATATAGGTATAAATTGTGTTGGATATGAAAAATGAGTACAGCAAATGTACAATTTTATAACTGTTCTCGTCTTAATCTGTTCTTTTTTTAAAAGAACAATGCAATTAAAACATTATATATAAAGATAGTAGGAAGTGTTGAGTCAATATAGCTATAAATTAAAATAATGACAAAGGAGCTGTAGGATGACTTGCTTAGTAACCCCTAGGTGTTATTGTTTTAGTCTGTTTACTCACTAAATATACAGTGATGTGTGTTTGTGGTCACCGTGTCACGCTTACTGACGCAGAGGCCTACCTAGATCCATTACTACAGAGTACAAACGGGAGCAGGTGATCGATTTGGGAAGATAGATAGTGGAGCGGAGCAGGTATGCAGAGAGCTTTATCCTTTAATACAGTTATTTTTTCAGGTTTTTCCTGTGGACCAGCTATAATTGTACACGAAGATGCCAGCACATGCCTTGAGCTACGCTGGAACGTCATTCACATGGAAATAATAACGACGCTCGGATTACTTCACGCTCTAGAGAATACGTGTCATTACTGCCTCGCGGTGACACTGACTCTACCGTCACTGGGGAGGGGGCCAAGGTGTAATGACTTTCCTTTGAAGCGCTCACGGAAAATACTATCGACAAACAAGCCAATAAAAAAGAGAGGGCTGCACCGCTGTTTGCGGACTGTGGCATTGAAGAATTCCGTCATTGGCAGATCTGACACCTTATGAGATGCAAAGAGTCGACACTCTGACACGTAGCGTCATTGCGGCCGAATTATAGTATTAGATATGCAGATGGTCTGTTTATCAATACATGAATGACCAGGTGTGTGACTATAACACAAACAACAGTAAGGTTGTATACCGTTAGGTTGACATTGAAACCTCCTCAATGTTTACTGGGCATTTCTTTAAAGGGGATACATATCCTGCCAAACACCGACACCTGGTCCATTGCTGAGGGAGGATTATAATCTTTATGACCTTGACCAATAAAAGTTTACGGAAATAAAAATATCCGGCAATATAAAAAAGTCATTAAAGAAATACAAAAATAGGTAATTTGTTGACCAGGGGAAATTAAGATGATAACAAATAAATCAAATATGATCGGCGTTTTTCTATTCATTTTCATTGCCTATAATTTTAAAATATAAAAAAAATATCTTTTTATTACATTTTTAATACTGGAAATGAAAATTCCACAACATTGACTGTTGACATCAGAATGTTTTATGCTGATGACATCGGCATTTCAAATCTATAATCAACCCCATCAGACCTTTACTGCCCTTTATTAATTCAGAAATATGTTCGTTGGAATATATGTCCTTGTTTAAGGATGCTCCACCGCCGACAGAGCATAAATGATATTCATCATTGGAACAATAATTGGTGTTTAATCGTGTATATATATGTCTAATTAACACAAAAAATAATATAAAATAATTTAGTTCGCCTTTGGTGCATGCGCAATCAGTATTTCATTCCATATAGGATATAGTGACACGGAATTTTTTCGGGATGCAATTAATTATTTTTCATATTTTTAACTTGAAGTAAAATTAGAAGCTCAAACTTTTCAATGGTGGTAATGGTGTAAAGTAAGTAACTTTTTTAACTGAAGAAAAATACTAAATCGTCTGCTTCTGTTTTTGATAGTGAAAAAATTCCATTTGTCAGCGGTGGAGCATCTTTAAGGATAATTAAAGTTAATATATGTTTGTCTTGGTGAGCATTTGAATAATGTCTGCCATACGATAACCTGTAAGTTCACACCTGTAGGAATTAGGATCTGTGTTAATGTAGCTTATGTACACTTAATCCAAGACAGTGAGCTCCACAGGGATAGGAAGATGCAGTTACTTTCGTTAAATATATTTGTCTATCGCATGCATCACAGTATATCAGGATTACAATGATGACAAAATGTTTTGTTCTGACATGTGAGAAGTCATTAACACAGTTTTAGCTCTTTAGTACATTGTTTAACAAAGCACATTGAACACTCCCAAAGATAATCACATCAAAATTGCGATCACATCAAAATTGCGACTGAAATAAATCATACATCACCAGAAATGCATTAAGCTTAATACAAAATAGCATTTATAACTGTGTCAATTTACGGACTTCGTTCATTCTGAATGTCACTGGTGACGGCGGTGACTCGAGAATATCTTCATAATATATTTTCGTTTTCTTTTACCACCTTACTCAGTTATAGGTTTGTATATTTTATGCTGTAACTAACCTAGCTAATGGACGGTGTGAAAATGAAATATAATCATTAAGTGCCCCCTGGGTCAGCAGTATCCGAAATATTTGTAAAAGGAGTGTACTTTTAACTGAAACATCATCATGGTATTGATAAATCCCGTACATTATGATAGAAAAGCAATACACGAAACGACTGAAACCAACAGAAAGCCATAACTTTATTGGTACTATATCGTCTTATTATTTATTATTCACAAGTTCGCACAATTTCTTCAACATTAAACTAAAATAATATCATACCATAATTTATGCGTCCATAAATAAGGTAGAGCATTTTATCATAATACACATCTCCTCTCTATTGCCCTCACCGAACATACCACCAGCCCGGGTTATATGGCGCGCTAGTCTCTGACCTTGTGATGTACTAGAGCAACATTTAAGTGCCTAGTATACTAAATTCATATTCTAAGTACATCTTTTCCATATTTTATATCTCAGACACATTAGGGTAGTACGAACTAGCGGAGGTAAATCATGATGTATCAATCCCAATCAGATTTCAGCCCCTTAATAACACATAACACCACACATAAAAAGTGAGTTTACATCCAACTAGAAACATTTTCAGAATTTCCCTTTTTAATGTGAAAGAAGATAAACCTTAAATTATACATACATTTTCGACTGGAAAATCTTATCGAAACTTTTATGTATCCACACAGATTTCATTTACATTAAAATTTACATATCCCTGATTATCATCACATTAAAAACTCTCTCTACCTGACGATCAACACTTTAATTTACATAGCTCCATTTACAGGTAGGCCTATTTGAAGAACCATGCCGCGATAGTACCACGGAATTCATTCATAAAAATTGAAAGGATCCGATCGATAGGCCCCTCAGAGGTACATTGGAGATTGTCAGGATATGGCGCTCATTTCACTCAAAATGTCAGTTCAATAAGCCATTTCCTGTTCACCGTTCGGGAGTTTATAAAAGAAACCTAAGATTTTGTCATCAGAAATTGGAAGTCGATCCCCAACTCTTCAATCACAAGGGCGATATTTAGATACAAAAGCTCCCTGGATTCGCTGGGGCCACTTGACCTAGCAGGGTCCCAATGTCTGTACTAGGGGCGGATCGTCAGTCGGCATGATCGCCAAACAACAATTGTGGTCAGGACCACACTGATCACATGTTACTATTTATAGACAGTGACACAAAGCTCCCAAAAAAATAATAAGATATTTTTGAATCGCATATTAAAGTGAGATATTTTATTTTACTGTCTAACTCATGTTCTGTACAGGACAATGACTGAAAGGGATTGAGGTAGTTATTTTTCTATTATCAATAATAAAGTGTCAATTTCCTTTCATGGTAAATGGGCATTTATTTTTTCCGTTGGTATTGTCAATTGAGATCGAACATTGTCAAATGTGAATTATTCAAAAAGTCACACCATTAGAGAGTTGTAATTAGATAGTTTTATTTATGTCGGAAAGATATCCGATTATTCCGCTCCACCGAATGTACTGGAAAAAAGCCATGGCATTTCTGATAGAAGGAAATCGAAGAGTGAAAACGATCTCTATAATAGTGAATCTGACAGCGCAACAGGTGGCTATTTATCGGACACCTCGGGTCATTTACGTCACAAAGTATCAATTTTATCTACCATTTACGGCTCTCGATATATAGGAATAATTTATGTTACGAACGCATAACAGTCTTAAATCCGACCGTCTATTCTCATTGATGTTATTTTAGAATAACCTACCTCCGTCAGGTGAATGTGTGTGTTCATCATCTTACCTGTAATTATAAAACATCAGGGTAATAAACATTCGGCCCGACCATTGAACAGGTGGATATTGCTGACACACTGTTACAGGGTTATCTCCGCTTTATAGATTTACACCTGAAAATAAATTTCAGATAGTCCTGACATCACTTGATCATTAATTATATAGCTATTATCAGAGTTATAGGCAGTTCAGCAAGGTACGTTTGCAATTTTATTTTAATCAAAATTGTAATGAGGACAATTGAAAGTTTAAAGCTCCATAACAGGAGGTGTAAATGAGAATGCCCCCTTGTCAATACACAACAGAACATCAAAGACTGTTGACATCACACAAGGTATGGGTCACAGTCAGATGTCACAGGCTTCTCCCGCCGTCACACTAGTGGATTCTGTTGGATGTCAGGGACACCCAAGGGTGTCGGATTGAATAATGGTGCGTTGTTCAGTCACTGATGTAGGACCGTATCTTATCTGTCATTATCTCTCTATCCCATCGTGCAACCTACGCAAACTGTCCACTATGACATACTTTTAATGCTATTGTAAACTTCTTCCTACATGGCAATTCTCTATATATAATCTGATATCGCAACAACAAAGCACACTAGGACAAACAAGGCTTGCAAAAACAACATTTTATTGGTGGGATCGATATCCATGTTCTACGAACCTCTGTTCTTACTTTACCTCAATATTTCCAAAAATCAATGGATCTATCGTTCAATGTACGAAATCTAGTATAAAGGTTAAGACCAACTTTCGGATGTCAGCAGAAATGGTGAAGTGCCCGCCCCATCTCTTAGCTACTAGGACCACTGCGTCTACCGAGCGATATTTATCATATTGTTAATCCAAGCCAAATCTGATTAATTCTCCGTCAACATGGGCCAGGAGATAATTACACCACCATATCAGTTGCCCGATTTAGCTGCCTCCAACACCCTTCATTTTAATCCTGATATCAATCGTACGTCCATCCCCTCACTCTCAGGCCTGCCCCTAATAACTCTCATACAATGATTCTCTGACAAAAGTCAAATCTTGTCAAGTGTTGCCTTCTAGTTATCTGTAATACAAATCAAACTTTACCCGTAAGGTAAAGGCAATAGTTGTCATATTAACCTTCAGAAATCAATTCCAGGTAATACACAAATCTATAAATAGGGGAAATAGCTGAATTTCCAACTTACGCCAGTTGTATAGTAAAACAATCACACTTGTTATATCGAAAATAAAGAAAATGAATAAAAAGATAGAAATGTCACATGTTTTAAGTATGAGTTCCACAGGTGAAAAAAGAATTCAGTTAGACACGTAGCATACGAAAACATTCTTGATTTGTTATACTACAGGGCTCACTATAGCATTGCCTTATCGTGATACAAGTGCTTTTTTGAGTATCATATAAATGTTTGGGTTTATTTACCAGTAAAACATTTTCTATTTGACGATTGTGTTGTACATATTAACTTTCAAATTCACTTTTATGTTTCATGGTCCATTCACACAAAGTTATATTATTGATAGTGTCACACTCCGTCGCCATTCATAAACAACTTATATGTAATATATATGTTTAATATATATGCGTGTTTATTTTATGAAATGGAAAATGTATCATTTAATTGCCTGTAAATATATGTATGTGATATATTACAATGTTAGTAGTCCAGTGTTTACATTCTCTGACCCATAGATACATCATTATTTCCGCAGAGATAATTTTAATATACTTACCTATCTCAATTCACGACATTGGATGATTTTTATTTTTCACATCAAAGTGTGCATTGTAGATAATATTGTAGTACCATTCCAAATATGTTGGACAATATGTGTGTATAAAATTGACATTCGAAGTTAATGTTTTATAATAAAAAAAAATTGATATTTTCCACATCACCAAGCACTTTGATATTATATCATCATCCTGACGGTAAATGTTTAGAAATAATAAAGGTAAACGCCATACGTGTATGTCGGTAGCTTAATATCTAATTATACTTTAATATGGTCATAGTTTATTGAGTGAAAAAACCCACGGAGATGGCATCTCCATCTTTAGTCCGTTGGTGGTCGAATTGAAACGAGATACATTTACCTGTGTGAGAGGTGAGAACCTTACCAATCGTGGTGTGAGCCTTTACCAGAGTGACGAGGAAGTAGAGGTCATAATACTACAATGGTATGCTATTCTCAGTACCAGCCGCTTTGTCAGTAATATCTAATTACAAATATATGTAAACTATCTGGACATAAACATTTACTACAACCTAACAGTGAACATTTAACAGGTGTCGTGGCGTAGTTACTCCGGCACAGGTAACTTTGTAGGATGGATACGAGAATTAAATTAATGTGACAGAAACTCAGGGACAAATGGAAAGGTATCTCCTAAAGGAGTGTTGGGTGTTTGAGATGGTTGTTTTTATGTCCACTCAACCGAAACACATTAATGAAAGACAATCTTATCAGATTAAGAGTAATGGGATATGATGTCAACATTTCAAGTCGTAATCTCCAAGTTTCATAGAACCTGTCGGTATTAATCTTATCGTCAAAGCGATAAATTACCCGAAGGTACAGAAAGTAAAACTGAATTTTTGATTCACGAACTCACTTAACTGTTGAAATAATGTTGAAAGTTTATATTTGGAATTGGCTACGGTTGTCTCGGATGCAATTGCATTAATAAATACACATAAAAGGTTTAATACTAATTGCAATAGCCAATATGACAATATCAAAATAAACCGCTCTTTTCCTGTAATGGAATGAATCAAGCTTTTTGAAAGTGATAGTTACTTTTTAATAACTTGCGAATTGTCGTCTTTCTGTGATAAATGGCCATAAGAATACGGGCCGGTGTAGCATAGCATATTTTATCCATATTTGGTCTTCTCCTGATTTTATACAATGTACACCTTTATCTTACAACGGAGCAGACAAAAGGAAAAACCCACATAGAACGAAAGATTGGCTAATCTTTATGACACAATAGATTCAAAAGACAATAAAACGCCTACACACAGAGCTGAAATAGACAATACCCATGTTCATGTTTCCTATGCTATTTAGATTGTGGACTTAACCCCTGCCTGTTTACACGTTTTATCAGATTGTCCACTGTAATATAGCTTTAATGCTGTGATAGTGTAAATAACTTTTGACTGCTTTTCCGAGACGTTCATGATTATTTCAGGGTAAAACTTCACCCAGCACCGTTTTCTTGGAATGGCAGGTTCCTATCTTCCTCAATGGTCTTCTATAACTTTTAAGACAAAACATGAATCTCTGCTATATAACATATAACTGGCGGCATTTATTTCTGAGCAAAAAATACCAGGGTCAAAATACAGTTGGTACAACTGGTCAGCATTCATGTTATACATACATTGCTATCGAAAGGACATATTTTCCTACGGATTAAACACAAATATAAATCAAAACTGTATGTGATATTTTGTTTCTGATATTTTCCACTGCAATGATACTTTTGTGCTTCTATCGTTGATTAATAGAATTAAGTAAATCCATTTCGACATGTTACTATAATCAGACAGAACCAACCACCCAGTTTAGTCAAACGTGCCCAATTTTCATTATTAGTTTTCTTACAAAGAAAAATGGTAAAACAAACCTCAGTTGGCTTCTATTTATTTAATCATTACCTTTTAGGTGGTTTTTCCCGGCGTAAACCATCTTAGTGATACAGAGATAACAATCTACTCAAATGAATCACTACATCGATATGGACAGCTGTCATTTGAGCTATCCGGAAGAAAACAGATATCTACCAATACTGTATGCAGGGGTTTTAACACACGATGACTAAAATAGCATCCGGTATGTCGTTATCAATTGTCACTAAATATAATAAAGATTTGAATATATTATCTTTGAAGAAACCTTCTATTTACTCCAGCTATTTAACTGTTCAATTATCATCAATGAATTCTATTGATTCCGTGGTTATAGTGGGTGTTTGAGACACCCAACAACCGGCCGTTCCCCAAATATATGTTAATGATGTGTCCTTACATTATTTGTATCCCAGCACCAGCCCTTTAAATAAGAATTAAATCCCTGCATAAACTATTGTAATTGATATCTTAAAAAAGGGTGTGCGCGTTCTGCAGTATGATGCACGTGGGTAAACGACATTCCCCGCCACCACCTCCTCCACACTTTTGGTCCACAGTAATGCACTAGTCACTCGTCGTTTTAACACACATCTTCAGACGCCTTATTCGCCAAAGTTAAGAATTTCTGAATGGGATCGGTTTGAATCAGCTGATCGAGTTGGGCCAATTTATGAAAATGAGATTTAATCATTCGGAATTAATTACCTTTAATTTAGGTAAACATTGTAGTAACTATAATAATAGGGATATACCCCCACCGACCCACAGAACCAGCCACACTGTTCTACCTAAGTCACACCTGGCGCGTTGGTTATTTATATTTTATTTTATCACCTAATCACAAGGGTAGTTATTTAATTAATTCGTGCAAGGCCAATTTTGTCATTCCTTACATCCTGTTTGGAGCTTTAAATAGTCGTAAAAAATCTAGCATGGTTCTATTAAAAATCTGTCTACAATGAACAAAATACAATACTACTCAACAAATTGTTTAAGCTTGAAATGTAAACAAAAGGTGACACTTAACAGTAAATAGCTAAATATCTCATTTACTTAGATCAACATGACCCCCTATATTGTTGATATACATCCGATGGCCTTTCTACTATTAATCGGTTCCAAGTACATAAAGGTAAAAATCAACATATAATATTATTATTATGTGTTTACGAAATGATTTGGATCCATACAGCGGAGTGTTAATAACTATAAAATGGCAATAATCTTAGACCAACCGTACTCTTCATCTCATTAACTAAGTATTATGGTATGCTATTATTTCCAATGCTAATAACGAGGTCGTAGCTTTAATCAGAAACATATATACATCTCTAATATATGTTTCAGTCTGATTTAATGAAGCTTTTTCAAAGTTCGGTACGAATTGTCAGTAAAGTCCTACTGTTAAGAATAGATGTAACCGAAATGTCAATCACCTGACTTTTATATGATAACACAATGACAAATTATTACATCGATTCAATATCATTTGCTGCAGAAATAGTTTACCTTGCTTAAAAAGTTCACTCGGTTAACTTCTCTATCGTGTTGTTGTCAACAACGTTACATTCCAAATAGAACTAAAATGTACAGTTGGAGCAAGTGGAATTAGTGCAATGTTACACTGATAATTATACCATATTATCTCGAAATTTCATTTTACTATTATTATTACTGTAGTAGTTCAATATGGGTCTACCACCGACTTAAAATATCATGGAAATATATATACAAAACAAATAAAAAGGTCATTTATTTCACAACAATTATATATATATATACATATATATAACAATAGAGTAGGTTACTATGGCTGAAATTGGGCTATTTTAATTAATGTGAATTGATATGAATCATTACTTAGTTAAAAAAATACTGTATTCGTCATTTAATAATATATACATGAACAAACAACAAAATTGAACATTTGGGGATGACAAAAAACTCATTAAACCGTATATGAAGTCCTTTTCCAGAAGCTTTACTTACGGACATACGATAAGGTTGGCAAACAAAGGTTCACAAATGTCAATGTCAAATGACCCTTATAACCATGACCTGTTGGTAATCCTGACCTAATGGCCAATATAAAATCACAGAATTCAACTGCCACGGACAAGTACATTTGTTTTTCTTACATCAATTAAATAAATAGCATTGTTAGATATGAAAGCTTTCACTTTTGTTTATCTATGTCGCTATTATCTTTGCAAACTGCTTACCCGAATGCGATCTTCAACGAAACCAATTGTTTTTATATAGAAGTCTAAGTATATGTATACAACATATAATTATATAACTCATGGACGTTCATACACCACATAAACACAATAGTCCAAATCAAAGCAGGATAATGAAAACAAAACAATGACCGGTGAAACCTTAATCACGCATGACTGACCTATGATGTAATGCAATGTCAACTGCTACAGGTTGGATACCTATTACCATTTGGTAAATACAGGTAAATACACTTGAGGATGCATTCTTCTGAGGTTCAGTCTCACTGAAGTCTCGTTTCGACAAAGATAAAAAAGTTATGAGATTTTCAAATATATTTTATCAATATCTGTAGCAAGTTGCCAGATGCAAATTTTGTCAAAAAATTACATTTCTATTTTCAATAGATTTTTTTATACAGGATTTTAAGAAATGGCCCATTTGGCGGCCATATTGAAATTTTGTCTTTTTCCTCTTTGAGTAGAGCCATAGTTTAACCCTTTTTTTTACTGAAATTGTTTTTACTTAAATCATCACTGCACCAGCATTTTTAGCTGTATCGAGCTAATTTTTGCTGTTAATCTTTACTAGGTTCGTGGTTATCAAAATATTGAGCATTATTGCGTGAAGTGATACGCTTTTGTCACTTTATTTTTACATTTAATGGTAATTTGATCACTTTTATTTTTTACTCTAAAATACTGAAAAATAACACATATTCAAATGGGGCAAAAAAGTAAGCACACTGACCCAACACTTTTCTGCCTAATTTAGAAAGAACAACACATTCCCTATTGATATGCAAGATATTAACAAAAGTTAAATACCACAACTACTTCGATAAAGGGTTAAATTTGGCAAAAATGGCTGAAAATGGTGTATTTTGTAGCTCAAAATTAAGGGGTAGGTGTAGCATATGTTGTTATTCTGAGAAAAAGTACGAGTCTTATTAATCAAAACTTGTATATTTTTAAAGCAGAGTACAGGAAAATAGATTCCTCAAACTTCCATACATATCAAACATCTTATTAGGAAATTATGGCTTTAAACTCTTGTGTATATGGTCAAAACGGCAAAAATCCCAAAAAATCTAAGATTTTGTCAACTTGGTATCTTTGAGTGACAATAGCTCAAAAACAAGCACACCTACATATGTTTTTTCTTCCATTTTCTTGTGTGGTATGAACTCCTATTTCCAAAAATCTATATTAGAAAAAAAGTTTAATACAAGAAATTTTTCAGAGGTGTACATCCTTAAGTTGGTCAAGTCATACATTTTAAAACACAGGTCTTGGCGAGGATATGATGCACAAGCAAACAAAGCTGGAGATGTTGTACCAATGTTTGCAAAGCAAAACGCATCTCCTGTATCATTGATGTTTTACGGGTACCAAAGTTTGTTTATGAGTAAACCAATCTGATCGCACCCGCAACAGCACAAAGACCGTACAGATATAGCTAATCTTACAAAACTTCACATTTTGAATGTTTTTTTTTCTTTAAACAAACCAAACATATTTTAGAAAGCTATATGTAAAGTGAACAATACCAGTAAGCCTTAACCAACACAGCGTAATCAAAAGGCACAATCAACTTTAATTTTATGTTTCGTATATGTGGTATAAGCCTATATACAAACGTCCGGTGCAGGACACCATCATTGTTGGTATGAAATTTGTTTCATTTAAAGTGTCAGGATTTGAATGCATTGTAATCAGTTATGTGTACTCAAATAAATCATTGACAAACTTTTGATGAATCTTGTTAATTAATCTGACAATTTAGTTAATCTAGAAATCAAACACTAATAATGGACCTGTGCACAGTCAATACTGTCACTGTATTTACCTGTTAGCCTACAGGTAACGGAATCCTTTCTTAAGTCAGCAAAGCTTTACAAACAGATTGGATTAAAGTCATCAGAACGGTAGCTGCTGTAAAAGAATAGCTTGTGTGTTAGGTCCACATTAGGCGGGAATTAGCGTCAGAAGGCCATTCAGTTATACTAATGCACGACAAAAACCTGATAACTGGTACAGAAAAGGTATTGACAATATATTGAATGAACCCGGTCATTGACGAGCGAGTTGTATTGACCGACGTCTGAGTAAACCTCAGCTAGGGTTACTCTGGCCAGACATTGTAATTACAACCTTGTACAACACCTTTTGGAAAACACTGTGTTTTATTGGAAACAGGATATTTACTTAAGAGTGATTCTAATGTGAGGAGCATAATGTATTTCCTGTGACAAGTCTGATGTCACTCGTAAGGTCATTGTATGTTCCTTAACGCAGGCAAACACTAATAGTTCAGTACAGATTATAATTGAGCAAATTGACATTCACTTAATAATGTGCAAATATAAATTACAGTTATAGATACTGAATTGATCAATGCGTCTTGCATTTGCATATTTATATTTGGCAATATTTGTCAGTTTAAAGACGCCAAGACATTATATATGTCATCCACTACTATTTAAAAGATTTTTATTCAAAAGTGAAATGTTATATGATTAATCTAACGATAAATCATCCGCATTGATAAAAAATATCGTAAAGCAATTGAAAGCATGGAAAAGTATAATAGAAATCTATAATTGAAAAAAAGGATATTATCAATTACAACAAATTCTTCTTCTTTTTACAATTGGAATTATCATTAGATGTTTCAAAACATTATTTTGGATTCATTATATACAGTGGTTGTTTGGAGTACCGACTGGTATCGATATACGTATTTCCATTCGTGGTTTGATTGTAGATCCCATTGACATACGTTCTAAGCCAGGTAATGTCAAAAGAATATACAGTTTGATACACTGATAGTAACTTTTACTATAACATTTCTGTACTCTGCAACTCTAAAATTGTATGCAACACAATATGCTATCTTCCACGCACGACATCTTTACGATAAAATAATATGTTTTTATGATGTTGAATATCTTTAAACTTCTGTCTGTAACAGGTGTGACGACTGTTATGTCACAACCGATGATGAGATACTAAATCAAAATAATCAAATAACCTGGTTACTATTGGTAGTAATTGGTGGCACATATTAGCATGGATATATATGGATATCTTGTCGTGATCATGGAAATTTTTGGAAAAGATATGATCGGACAACTATGCATTTATTGTACCCTATATAACATGGCACATTACTACATCGTAATATAACAATGTATATTGTTTTATTGATCTCTCGTGGTTTTACATAATGTTTTCCACATCCAATGTCGCCAAAATAATGTCATCATATCAAGTTTCAAACGAAATAGAAGATCAGCTATCGAGACTGATGTAATTTGGAACAGATTATTTCTCAATCCTGTGGTCATGTAGAGATGTATATGTATGAAGGCATTATCTATGATGCATAATATTTAAAATGTATATTTCGATGATTAAGTAAGGACATTTTCAACAAATCATGATTTCATAACAACATTTTTCTAGATGATAAATTGGAACTTGTTATATGCCTTTGCCAAAAATTAAATAAATACAAATAAAAAACCCAGGAATGAACGTATTTAAATGTGGTTAAACCAATAAGAGATCTGGAAATACATGTACACATAGGACCGTCATCCGACCACTCTTTCGTTACCACCATTGTTTATATGAACATGGACGCCATGTACCAAACTATCGTTCCATTGTGAAGGATGTTGATCACAGACCAACTCAATTAATTGTCAAATAATTTATCCATCTGATAAAATGTGTCAAAATATGTAATCTACTGTTGATACAGCAAACACAAGCTGGCCGTGGGATGTTCAACTGATATTATCAGAAAACAAATAATGCTTCCACCCTATAAACACTAGTCTTTGTTTCCCCGTGACTGAAACGCTTCATTCAAATGTTTGCGATTTTGACAACGCCATGACGGGTTAAGCAAGTCTTCATATCAGAAAATTTCATAAGAATATTAAATGATATCATAAATCAAATATGCAAATTCCATACCAACTTAAAAATCTTAAAGTATCAACTTAAGAGATAACTGTGGATTCAGTGGGCCCGGCCTGGTAGCTATGACGACCGGGATAACACACCACAAATGGCTAGGTGTTTATCCCGTGTTAGTAAATGCTGCCTTTCATCTTGTTAGTTGGGTAAGGTGTTGAAGGATCAGATTCCGCTACAATCAGACCTGGTCATCTCCAAGTTTTACATTGTAACTATTTAGTTTGGTGAGGTACAGTTCTTGATGAGATCACGTGTTGATTTTTGCTCCACAAATTTGTTTACCTTGATGTGGGTACCCAGCCTGGTAACGCATGCGCTCCTCTACTATGTACATACGGATACCTGTTTGCACTCAGAAATGTAGGATAAACCAGACAATGGTAATTGTTTCTAATTAGCGCTGATCGATGACGCATGTGCTAAATGTACCAAACTTACTATTGTTATCAGGTTAACACAATAGGACAGTAGAATGTGTGTTTGATGACATAATGCATATGCAATAATAGGTAAGCCATAATTAGTCGATGAACATTAGGAGTAAAGAAATAAATTAATGATAATTTCCTGTAACTGTTTTAGCTTATGCATGATGTCACTGGTACCATTAATCAGAAAATCAATTATAATGACCTACATTTGATAGGACAAGTGAAAATGCATTGCCAATTTCGCAATATAACTGATTTAAGCAGTTTAATATAAGTGTGCATGCACAACAACATTGTCTAAACAGTTTTTAAAAATACAGATAGTGTTAGATTGAGGGAATTAATCTAATGCAAGTAGATCATTCCTGATTTGGAAGTGTTGATTTAACGCGAGCACAGGCTTTTACCGGGCTTAACACTTCGTTCCAATGTTGATTTTGGACGGATCGTTGTACGATTAATCAACGTTATATGATATTTGGTAGACATTCACCAGGGTTCTAGCCCTTCAGGTCTGACACCACTGCTTCCCTGTATGTCGGAGGTAGATTTTACATTTATGTAATGATAAATCAGCACGATCTCTTATAGAAATAATATCTGGACAACGAAAATAAGAAAAACATCACATCCTACAATTACTTGGATGCATTCTAATCCTGCAATCTGTTAAGGTACTCATTTTATTTAGTTTTGTAATCAGGACAGCATAACATTTTATATTCTAGATTCGGCATCCATCATGTCATTGGTAGCTTTGTTAGTTAGTTAAATTAGATGCTGAGATAAGTGACATGTTATTATCCATAATTGGAATAATCAAACGATTCGTTAAAAAAAAGAAGATTGTTTTAATATTTTGAAATATATGTATGACCTACTATAAAAACTTTCCAAACTTTCGATGATTCACATAGTAAACCTTTTAAACTTAATTGTAACGAAAAAGTCGTATTTTCTCACCAAACATGGTATGCCAATCGTATCTCTCGACAGCTTTTGAACTGTTAGCAGTGAAAATTTACAACTACTCCAAAAGGATAAAATAATATCTTAACTGATTAAAATGTGTTTAACTATTTTTCTATTTTTAAAGATCAAAAAGTTGTTATCGATGGTGACTCATATTCAATGAAGTCACACACTACGCTACCTTTCTGCTCTAGACTTCTACCCATACAATATTGACATATCAGTCAATACGAGAGCTATTGAACCGATTCTGATTGGCCACAGAATAGCTCCCTGTATACCCCTCAAGATAAACCAGTGTAGTAGGCACTCAATGATAGCGACCCCTCTGTTATCGGTATTAGCCCCAATAAGGTATTATAAAGCCAAATATCGATAGGGACAATTTTGAAAATACCCAGATAACATGTCAAAAATATTAATACTATAATGATAATTTAAAAAAAATGATAAAACTAGTCATTTGATAATAAATCAAACCTATTACTTTACACCTTCAATTAATTAGCATGCACATGATTGTATGAAAGTGATGGTGTGAGTTAGTACGATTAGACTATTAAAGTATCAATTATTCAAAATATTCTACTAATGATTCATAAATTACATTTTTATTACAATATATGAAGTCATTTTCATATTTGATGTGGTGTCAATTTCATTAAATATTGTTAGACACAAGACATATATAATTTTACTTTATGCCATATTTGACTGAAATTGATTGACTAGAACAACAAAACCATTCTATTCATGAACTAAAAGCCACACTTTCCTTAATGATGTAATATTAATTACACAATTATCATATTGAGTAATCCCTAAATATCATAAAATTGATACAATCGGAAAGATATTTGAAACATGAACCGCTCGTAATCGGTAGAGCAGTACGGTATATATCAAGGACGCTAAGAATAGTAAACATATATATAATGTTACTTATATAATTTTGATATACGGAATAAAAATCATTCCCAAGGTGTTATTTTAAGGGATGGTTATGTAGTACCCATTAAGTCCCATTACGTAATTAGATGAAGTCTACAAATGCATTTGTGAAGAGGTCTATAGGTGCAAAACCTACTCCAAATAAGTAAAAAAACCCTGAAAAAATGATTTTAATAAATACAATCTTGGTGTTTGAAAGCCAATAAAAAGTGTCAAATAGCAATTTAGATAGCAGAACCGGCCACCGACATCTTCCAACAAAAAACATAAATATATTTTATTTACTAACTAATAAGACTTAATTTGAATTCCTACTGACGTCGCTGGATCTTTTAACCAAACCACAACAAAGGTTTATCGGTAAAAATCTACCTACCTGCCAAAGGTACGTTATAATAGTGTTACCTGCCAATCGGCATGTCGTCCCGGCGTTAGGAATGGCGACTAATTACTTAAAAATTGATCGAAAAGTCGATAACATTTTCAGTAATATAAATTCTTTAACAATTAAAATGTGTTTAGCTTCATTCAAATTACATTCTATTGAACTGTTTAATTTTCCCTAACAAATGACTCTTTATAAATCACTACACAAACACAGTGTTCAGTTTTCACTTTGGTAATAATAATTAACTTTTTTCTTCTTTGAAAATGACAAAAATGAAAAATGTTTTATTAACATAATTTAGTTTTCAATATGAAATTCTTTAACAGCGCTTGTTTTTCTCTCCTGAATCGTAAATGATGCCCACACAGGGAGGCTACTGATAAAAACAATGTGAAATAAACAGTAAGAGACTCGCTACAATGACATTATAACGCATGCCTATGTATTGAGCATTGTGTGTGGAGAGACAAGAGGCCTACACATCTGATCTCTTTGTCGACGTGCATCAGGTTTAAATGTAAAGATGATCACGACAAGGATGACATTCGTCAGACGTAATCTCGTCCGTATGCACTAGCTGTCCCCAGTGTCATTATCTCTATGCATGTGCAGTTGCATGCATGCTTCGCCCACTAGGATAAGGATCTGTGTTTGTAATTAAAGCCCTCCTTAACGAGACAGGTAGAACACAACGAGACAGGTCGTGTCGCTAATATCGGTCTCCATCCTCGTGTTAGATCCCTGTAATCAGTTACCCAAAAACAAAATCCAACAAGTAAGCATTTATTCCCATCATTTCTAGTAGATATTGTACTGTTTATATGTAAATTTTACATCCTTTCCGGGAAATATATTTTATAACTAACATAGCAAATTGTTAATCATCAACAGTGAACTTGTAACCTAGACCTTGTGCTATACCACATTAAATCATAACCCTAAACTATCGATCTTAGACATATGTATCCACACCTTTATTGGGAGGGCATACTACGTAATACTGTGTTTTAAAGAGTAGTGGGAATCTTTGTTTTAAAATATTGACGATATTTCCTTTAGGCGTGGCAAATCATATCAATTTTATTTATTCATAAAAAGGAAAAGATGATTTTTTGCGTTGTGACAGTCTTCATTGGTCAACGATGGTGAATGGAAGCAAGCACATGAATACATTATATTATTCAGGTATGTAGAATATGCACTAAAATTAATATTTATTATATTGAAAATTGCATATTGATAAATATATAAATTTCTCTCATTCGAAGGAAAATCTTCCTATCATATCGCTTGTATTTATTTGGTCAACGTTTGCAAAGTTTCCATCAAACATATATGTCACTTTTATTCATATCATATAGTATAGACTTAACATCAAATCTGAATAATGCCAATCAGGGCCATTGGAAGCCTACATCCTGTGCCAAATCCTGTGAGCAGTGAGCAAACACTTGGACGAGTATGTAGAGAGGCCACTTCCTGTCGGGACCAGGTCGACTTCACCTGTATCAAACTACAGGTGAGTAAGGTAGCTGATGAGCTAGTGATAAGACTAAAGAGCCCAAATTAGATAGGGGTGGCAGATAAGTGACATTAGTCATCTGTGTTTTAATATTATCAAGTGCAACCAAACAAAAACTAACTTAAAATAGACAGACTCATTTCTTAAATGTACCGTAAGCTTGTATAAGGTAAACTGAAATTAAATTAGCATTTATCTGTCATTAAAATATTCAACAATGAACACACTTTTTATTTTTCATTTTAAAGAATAGGGAATATGTTTATTGAGAAGTATTAATCATTAATCAATGTTCAATATATGTAAATGAGAATGATATGACATATAGAAGAGTAGCTGACTGTTCGTTTTGATATCTGACGAAGGTGTCAATGTTTCTAGGCATGTTAACGATTACAACTTTGTCAAGCCCACTACCTAGTATTATTCATTCTTTATCTCCAAACAATCACACATGCTTGACAATTGAATATGTACAATTAGATTGTGTACATTTCCTCGCTACACAGGGATTATAACTCGCATTTATTTGTGAGAAAATGATAGGTGTTGGGGTATATAACATTGACAGGAGATATTCAGGGATTGGGATAACTTGTTAAACAAGGCAGCCAAATGTTTGAATTACCTTACGGTTATAACATGTTACCTGTGATGTAATATCGAGATTACTCACAATCTTTTACGGTTTAGGAGCATGTTCAGATAAACCCCCAAAACTTCATTACCGTCTTAAACACACATGAACTTTACGTCCAAAACGTGTCGAAAAATACAATAAATGACATTACACTCATAGCATTATAGCGACTCCTATATATAATATTTAATTGTTTCTATGTTGTGAACTGTTTGGACAATAAAGTCGTGATGTAATTGTCTACAGGTACTTATGCTGATGGAGGGTCCACCTGAGGATACTTCGAAGCCAATTAACCTGTCAGATTTGTCCAATGAAGTGCCTTGTGTACAACAAAAATGTCCAAGATTTAAGGTTAATGGGTCCAGGTGATTCTGGTTTGTAATACAAAATATATACATTACTCTTACCTAAAAACACGATACAGAGAGAAATACACATAGGCGTCAACACATTGGGATAAAATATACCACAACGACACACGGGGATAAAATATACCACAACGACACACGGGGATAAAATATACCACAACGACACATGAGGATAAACTATACCACAACGACACATAGGGATAAAATATACCACAACTACACATCGGGATAAAATATACCACAACGACACACGGGGGTAAAATTTACCACAGCCACACATTGGGATAAAATAATCAGACGATCTAAAATAATGACCACTACGGAAACATGGTAGCCATGTTGAATTTCTTCGGGAAATCCAAACACCTTCTTAACTGCTACATATTGTATATGTGTTCGAGAAAAATGACGACAGCGTAGATTACTAATTGAACTTCACCATCTCTGATGCCAATTTATCACATAACTGGCCCGTTCAGCCAATGTCATAAATATTGTAACACACATGTGTAATAACACTTTTATGACGTCACATATATATTTGACGTCACAATATCTGTATGACGTCGCATGATTGTTTCAGTAGACGGAAACGTCATATCTGAGCCAGATTTCTACTGTTTTATATAGAGAAGAAATTTAAAGTTTTGCTAATATTTCTATTAATAAAGGTTATGTGATAAATAGAATGTTACATTCAAGACTGTGATTTGAAATTTATCAAACTCATTAAATAATTTGATATGCCACTCGCCTAACGGCTGCAAGATCCTCTATTTCCCTAATTCACTTTCATTGTTGAACACAAATATATTCCATTATTGTTAAATTACGTCATAACAAGATACATACCAGCCCTTTGATACCAAAACAGTGTGTCTTTCTCACCTTACGCTATAAAGACTTATATTACAGTCAAAAACCAATTATTTATAAGTTCTACTAACGTAAAACTTTAGTCTGAAAAACAAAAACCTTAAATTACCATTTACTGTTCATGTAATACTGCTTCCAATATTGTGAACTGATTTTCTTTCGTATCATATTTCCCTGCAAAAACTACAAAACTGAATTGAATGGATTTAAAATAACTCCTGAGCTTTCTTTCTAATAATTAACTTTTAATTGTATGTGTATATATATCAATTTAACGTATGCCAGATTACAAATACTACAGATTTTTACCATTTCAACAGTCACTTAGTCAGTAACCCTATCTGAAGAGCTGATAAAAGGCCTGTTATGTGACAATGCCTTGCCGAGAACAGATAAAAACGCAAGAAAGACCCCACTGTTAGCATCGAACTCTTGGCATTTTCAAACACTCTCCTGATCTTGACTGATAGCACTTATCAGTGCAGCGTACCAAATAACGTCTACGATATACGAAATGGGCTTCCATTATAGGAAATGTCACAATCGTACTAGACAACAAGTCAAAACTGCTTAGAAATGTTGGTGATGAGTCCACTGATAAATAATCTTTCTTCCAAGACATAAAGGTGGTCTTTAACAGAATAATCAAAGCAATCAAGTTTTTCTGACGTTGACACGAAATAGATTGCATAAACATACACCTATACAGCATACAATTGAATCGTTAATGAGGCAGAATTTATCTTGAAATTTTAAACAAATATCACCGAGAAAGGTTCAAATTACTTTTAACAGTTATCAGTACGCAACGGGCAGAGGGATAAATGAGTAATTACTGTCGTATTATCATAGAAAGTGAAATTGAACACATGAAGTCGTCATACAAACTGAAATCGAAAAACAAATCTATTTCAATTGATAGTCGTGAATAGATGTTTTTAATACAATTATTTAAAATAAGTAATAACATGACCAAGCAATCAATTCAAGGTTATGGCAATGAGTGCGAGCAACATTTATATTCATCGGATTTACAATTCATATATATGCTGCTTTCAAGTACGTTTAAACATCTGTACCTTTATATTAAATATATATATTATACTTCCCGCCAGGTGGGACATTACTGTTGTCCCCATTGCATATTAATAAAAAGCGATTATTTGGGATCTTATCTTTCCTCCTCCTGACTTTTATTCTCTAACGCGTCCTTTGACACCACATCCACTTTTGGCTTCGAGTTGAGCGTTCGTCACGTGAGGAAACATTTCGTCCAGTTCTTAGTCAAGACACACGTTGTCTATAAAAATGTTAGTTTTTATTGACGTTCGTGTTCTGTTCGGTGTCATCTGTATACTTCAGCGAGATAGCACTATGCAATAGGGAAGTGTTCCACTACATACAAATACAACGCAATCTCCCAAAAATATTCACACTCTCACACATAGCAACACACACCCTCACATGCAGTTGCATCTTAAATGACCTAAGCTATAATCTACCAATCAAAATAAAATCAGATTAAAACACCAGGAAAATCAATTAATTATAATTATCTACGTTCTACCTTTGATTGTATCTTGGATATATCGATTTAGTGCATTAGAGTAATTTTATTTGACTTTAGCCGCTCGGTTTTGTAAGCATTTTTTTCTTACGTGTTTTTGCTTTATTCATTTATAGAAACTTCCTCATATAGTTGGCTAATTTCGCATTCACTTCATTTTGCGTTTTGACGTATTTTGAACAACCCCAATATTTTACCTTTTGTTGTATTATTCTAAATTTTACATTATGTTTTTACAGTCAGTAAATTTAATTCCAGCCGATTATACCTTTTCTATGTATATCTATCTACTTATATATGTGTGTATTTAAATATTACTGAATTAGAAACAGATGAAACAGATTCACTTATCAATCATTAAAAAAATGATCAAATTTTATGTCTTAATATTTACTGGTGTCATTATTTGAAATAGTAACTCATGCAAATATCATTACTTTGTGTGATGTTCGGGATGTGATTTCATAACCATTTCTACCATACTTGAGATGGATCGTAACCCATTATAAAGTCCTAGTAAAAACACTTGTACCTCCACGATTTTTCAAAGGCAACCTCTTAGCATAAAATTACATATTTCAAGTACATCAATTATCTATTAATTATGACAAATCGATATAATTAACCCCGCTTGCATTGGTTGTGACAATAGATGTCTCGTTAGATTGTATTATGGATATCTGTTATCCAGGCCTCCTATACCAGCTGTAGCAGTGCGGGGGTAAATACACATTCACTCATATAAGTGTATGACCTTATCTTTTATTTAAATACATTTGAAACCTCATTGTTATCCAATGTGGCCTCAAACCAGAAAGTGTGTGTTCTCATAAACCGTCCATTCAACATTCGATATTGCAGTACTCAATGATAATTTACGATTTTGACAGATCATTTATCAAACTAGACCCAAATAAAACTTTTCTCAAATCAGTAACAATAGGTCAGATTAGTTCAAGGTCACACGCGCATGACCACAAGGTGATCTTTACAAATATACAAAACATTAATTAATCAGGTTTCGCATTTTACATTTGATTTCATTCATTCTTACCAACATGACTAGCTCCTGTGTGTAGGTTGAAACTAACTATTCTAATTCAATTAAAAAACATAATGCAATTAGTCATTTATTTCTTGAACCTGGCACATAATCTGTTGGGTCATAAGTAACTGATAAAATTGTTTTAAAGAAAATATCAAAGTAGAGAGTTTGAATATAATATAAATTGCCTTCAGTCCTTATCAACATCAGCACCCTCTAGTGGTCAATCTTGCATTTTCTTTATCGCAATAACTTCCGGTGAGCAGAAAACACTCAGTAGAGATTGGACCATTTCGCTGTTATCAGGAGTTATCATGTGTCGGCTTTGAAAACAAACTTGCAGACAAGATAACGTAATAATATATATCAGCGCGTCCGTCATTCCACGCCTACAATAGGCCCATGATCAAACGTCAACTTTCAGCGTGTCCAGAGTAATCACTAGAGGTCGCTGGAGTCGTATCTGCTTCCCAAAAGTTGGCAGTACTCACAAATATGTATGCTATTCACGTCTGTGAGGATGATAATATCAAACAGAAATGTTATGTATAGTTGATACTGATTTGTATACATCGTGTAATACCGTGAATCTCTGATAGTCAGGAACATCACTCACAAGTATCAAGATAAGTAAACTTGTATATATGTTATACAGTATTGGTAGCTGTATATTTGAACTAATGCGGCATCGTCCTATGATGTCCCATTCAATTCTATCCTCGGCATATTACAGAGATGAAATTAATTTTGTAGGCTTTCTTCGAGGTTGTTCACTAAATATCTAAAGAACTATATGCAAATTATATTGAGTCTTGTGCAATATATGTTCTTTAAGAACTTTGCATATTCTATATTTGTATACATTTGTGTGGGGTTTTGTTAGAAATCTAAGAGAACAACACGCGGATTTGCGACTAAAACAAAGCTGGAGACATCCGGGAAGCCGCTCCTTATTCACACATAATAGCATTATACATTTTTCCCATTCCTGTGTTCCTGGTTTTCGCTCATATTTGCAAACGGTTGTGATAAATACAGTATATAACAACTTTCACTTCGAACCGAAAAAAATGCTTTCGTCATTTACTTAATTTGTTGTAGAGGTTAACCTAAGTTCAAATGTACAAGCATGTGGATTCGTGCAACGAATTCTATTTTTTATGAATTTGGGGTCGGTGTAGACCAAAATCGATTTTACGAAAACTTAGTGGTCCATGCATGTGCACTATAATACGCAAACTCTGTTATACAATGCACATCATACTTAAATACGTCTAACGGTAATTGGGCTTAGACTAAGGTAAAGAGTAATAATGACTTTCCATATAAATACTGCTACAATTATGAGGGAGTATTTCTCGGGTCAATATGCAGACCTGTACACAATAATTGCTATGGTTTTAATGACCTGTTCAATGCCGTGTCTGGAGGTTATTGGGTACTTCAGTGTCTGGAAGTTTCAGCGTCCTCCATGGCACCACGACTAATTTCACGGTAATCATCTGTTTTCTTAATTCAATTCAATGTGTGTTAGAATGAGAAAAAGAACAAGGGTACAAACTACTTTGATACTCTGTCGATTTTTCCAATCTCTTCCATTCAGTCTTACGATCAATACAGAATCCCACACATCCATCAAATGGAAAGCATGTATATCTTTAAGAAGGAGATATTGCGCATTCTAATGCATCAGGGTAACGTCCATTCATTTCACTGCGTCAGTACCGACAGAGTACAGTTTCATAGATCAAAATTAATATTATGGATCTGATCACACAAAAGGTAAATAAACTTGGCATTCATATTAAAAACAATACGATGTCTTCATAAATATATACTGAAATATCGCATAGTCATTTAAAAAAACAATAACAAAATTTAAAAAAGAAATCGAAAGAATATTTATTTTTTTACATTTCACTTTATGTGTAGGCGAGCAGATATAAATTAGTACTTTCAGTAATATTTTGCAAGCTTAGACCAAATTTAGATTCCATAAAATAACCAGTTATACGCTGTTGTATTTATTCCATTTGTGTGAAGTATCGGCTAAGGTGCGTTGGCATCCAATAAAATTCATCTGTGCCGAAACTATTTAAAATGAAGCAATATCAAACATGCATGTCGGTATTATAATGACTTTCCCTTTGTTAGGCAATACCACGGCGTCCCATTGTTCTATATGAAACATTGTTTTCCTTCTTCATTGAAGACTGTTTCCATACCTGTGTATTTGATTGAATTTTCCACAAAATAGGGTTAAAACATTACATCATTTCAATTGTTAAATATTCATATGCTACAGCAATATGCCAGCCGTCCTACAAAAAACATTCCATAAAATAAAATTTAAGAGGCAACTTTTTGTGGTAGGAATGGGAAGGTTTTCCAGTTGTATTTAACACGGAACATTAATTTTCCTAAACTGTGATGCAATGTTTTAATTACCTTACCAATTACACAATCCCAGCTGGTGTGCAAAAGTTGTCATTTGAATTAAAACATGCCATAATGACTCGACTTTTATCTGCAAACAAAAAGCTGTTCACATTTATAATGACGAGCGCTAGCTGTATGCATAAATTATATTGTAAACATGTATAGTGTGTGTGTAGTAACTACAAATCAATACAAATAACAATATAAAAAAAATCATTATCTAAGTTAAATTTTGAAGTCAGTGTTGGGGTAGACAAAAACACACACATTTACCACACAACAACGACAGTCATTTCTGTTATCGATTTAAATGCTTGAAATCTTGATCAAATTGCCGTACAAGAGAAACAAGATTATCTTATTGAGTGTATTAAATAAGAGATATCGGCTTGATCCCCAACGGTAAACTCAATAATTACATTAAGTAATATGTGGACCACACTGCACCTTGTTAAGTACTATCTCAATTTAACGGATAATCGTGTAACAGAATGAAAAAAAAACATGCACGACTTAATATGAGTATATTGATTAAATAACATCTTTCTTTTTTTCTTTGCATCACAATGTGCATAACTTCACATGATGAATACCAAAAAGTCAGAATTCGACTGCATATAATACTCGGCTGTTTCGTTTTCATTGGACTTCAAGGGGACCAAATGGCGGATAATAGGATGGCAATATATTTGTTTCAACGTATCGACGCTCAGGAGAGAAATACTTCTTAAGAACTTGCATCGAGTTTTGTAAGAGTACTAACAATTTAAAAACAACATCGTATCTGTTTGGACCTGCAGAATATTATATTTCAAACAGCATAGTAAATTTCTATCTCCCGAAAGCAATATCTGTGGATCCTTGTATCACCAACCATGTCTTAGAAAACTGAAACAGTAGTACAAAATACGAATGTCTATGTCTAATTTCGAAATCACTTTAATTTATTGAAGAGCATTTTATGATGCATGTTTACAATGCAAACAAATACCAATGAGCAAAAGACTGTCGTATACACGCAATGTTACACCATCAAATTTGGAGTTTTTAGGATAAATCTAAAGTGTTGAGGATTATCACCCAATTTGACAAAACATAATCTGCATCTAATTAGGAGACATAAATAGAAGAGGAGGGGACAATATTGCCACTGACCCTGGCTAGACAGTAGCAACTTTTGACCTGCATCTAATTAAACCATGTAAATGATAAATCTCTCATAAAAATCAGACACCAATACATCAACTTTCTGACCTTACCGTAGCACCATAGGATTCGCTGGACCATACAGACACTTCACACTCTAGTGACTCGCAGTTGTTCAACTGCCAATACAAAAAACACCTACTGAACTGTCGTGAGATGTAAATAATTTATCCTAATTAATATCCCCATGGCCTGCCTGGAGTGTACACTCTGTGGCAGCCATATGAGAGGTGTACTGTGTTTAATTTCGGTCGTTGAATTTATGATCTGTTCGTCACCTTACAACCTAGCGATATGTTTTGGCAGTTTCATTGGTGTTCAGTTCCACAATTTATAAATGACATTTATTGTTCATACATTGCCTTAATTAGTTCAACTTTTCACCTCTATCTTTCTGTATATGACATTGCCAAGGTCATTCATTGCTTTAGAATATGATTTATTTGTTTGGCCAGAGTGTGGCTTCATTTGATTAAATATCATTTCTATAAGAGTATTTACATGTTTGATATGTACATAACCAGACACGACCAGACAGCTGTAACCACGTAATAAATTACTGTGATCCAATCAGCTTTACATAAATGAACTTTACACTTAATTAAAAAAAAACCTGACATATTACAAACAATTAGCATGAATTAAAAATGATCACGTTTTTACCAAAAGGAATATGTTTGGCATCCATACACATACTGTACATTTTTATCAAATGTTTTCGTATGACGTCAATGAGACCACCTGCAAGGACAAGGAAACACATACATGTACTTTAATCATTCTTTATGTAAATCCAATTCAACAAACGCAAGTAATTCAAAAGATAAGAATGTGAAAATGGGTTAAAATAACAGTATATAAATTATGTTCTGAGTTCAATAGATGTCATCCATTTGTACAACCGCCGGTTTACAATTCAGACAGTAATTATTGTTACAGAATAAGCAAAGCTGAACGTTATTAGATGTTATTTCATTATATGATAATCAAACACATTATTCCGACTTTAAATATTTCAGAGTTAGCTCCCTTGTGGTGAGGTATCGATTGTTACGTCATTATTTTGTGACCTCAATTCACGTAGTTTTCTCCGAAAAGTATGACGTTACGCTCGCACACACATGACGTCAAAATCAATACCTACCCACAAGGGCAGATAACAGATAAAATATAGACACATGATACTGTAAACAGATTTTTTCTCGGGCAACAAGATTTCGCAGGTGATTATACTGTATCACACTAAATCACAACTTAATTCGCTATAGTAAAATGTCGTTAGTTATGAACACACGAAATTACGTTTTTTGCAAATTAAATTTATTTAGTGTATGTCTTGCAAAGAGGCACAAGGGGTCGGTAAAGTGACTCCATGGACTGTATAAAAAAGAAACATGATATGACCACTGCGATAAAGGATAAGCAACAGCTAAAAAATTAGTATACATAGAAATATGTGCGACATAAAATTCCCACACACATATATGGCAGGTTACAATATTATGACTACAAATACATCCAACCATCAGTACTTAACCAGTCAAATGAGTTGGCACTAATATGATTTTGACACTTTTTATGGCAGAAACTTTGTTCTACAATAGGACTGCACAACAAGATAAACGAATAAAATTATCAAATTTACAAAAGAGCATTATTGCGTCAAAATCAGTAGAGTACATGTATCCAATAGTATTCTAGCAACCGCTAATCGGTATTTGTATTTTACTGAACTATATTATATTTTATTTATTATCAGTTTTGGGATGAATATGGTAATGTTTAGCTGTTCTGTATGTATTGGTGACCCCCCCCCCCCACATCCCGGGCTGACTGAAGACCTGTCCCCCAGGACAATCAAACCTGTCTGTCCCCATGTCCCGACCTGTCAGGAGAACCAGCTTTGGACATCAGTCTCCTTGTACTGTGCCCGAGTGACTGACACATCTCTACAGCATTCATAGCGAAAAGCTTTCCTCGGTCATGTTCAACATCATCTATTTTCTAACCCAGGCTTTATTTTATAACGTTTACATCTAATCCATTAAGCAAAAATATTCGACCATTTAGTTTGACTTCTAGATGATAGCCCGACCAATGTTGCGCTACCGACATGGGGTGAAGGCAAGGTTTCAGACAAATACAAAAGATGTCCTCTTGTTGGAAACGGAAGCTTGTTATGTTCGACATGAATTGTAACACAAGGGTAAGAAATGGGATAATGAAAAAGATGTAAAATGCAGTTACGTGCGCCCGCCGGCGATATTAATATGGTTACGATTGAAGGTATCGGTAAAATCACTGCCCGCCCATACCTGACTTTAATGATCGTGCCATATGTTAAACAATCCTTCTCATTGCACCTTCCATGTATGTAATATGTTAAACATAATATTTAGATTTGTTTCATATTGTTTAACATTTTAGCACTAAGCCAACCTCTTTCATGAACATACTTAACTAAACGGGGTCCACCCTATACAATACTATGTAATCTACATAATGAATGTCACGATCTACATTTGTTCTTCATAAGATCTCTGTTTAAAGTAAATTCATAATTGCAGTATCATTCATTTTTGTTTTGTTATTTAGGTATTACGAGATTGAAAATGTACAAATATATGAGTCATGAGCAAACACGTTGAAAGGTATACTATCTATATCATTCAAAATCACAGAAAAACATGCTGAAACCATATACATTCTGCTATAGTGCGCCTACTTCTTTATATTTCTTTGTCGTTTAGAATCTATTCTTAGATTTGCAAAACACTTCAAAATTCTGCACCGTCATTTCGGAGATATTTACAAATATAAGTTAACTAAATTTACATAATACATTTAACTGAAGATATAGGTAAAGTATACCCCACGGATGCATCGATTCATTAGCATTAAGTAAGTCCTAAAACAGCTCTATCCCAAGGATTAGCTTCGGGGTCAGGAGCTACAACTAGTAAGGTGAAACCAACAGAACAATCTAGTATCAGCTTTCTTAGGAATATGTTTAAAAAGATCACCCGGAGATTCTTTTTTATAATTGAAATATGCAGCAATTGACGAAAATGCAGTATCATCGACATCAATTAAAGTAACACTAACACGCTAACCCCCGTGTGTCATACCATCATGAATCTCAATCATCGAGATTTCGGTATCCCTGAAGATATCGGGCTGGGGATAATGTGAGGGAATGGGCGATTATACAGAGGAAAAATCGTACCGATGACATCGGGCGGGATAATGTGAGGGGAAAGGCGATGATACAGAGGAGAGGTCGTACCGATGATATCGGACGGAGGTTAATGTGAGGGGATGGGCGATGATACAGAGGAGAGGTCGTACCGATGATATCGGACGGGGGTTAATGTGAGGGGATGGGAGATGATACAGAGGAGGTCGTACCGATGATATCGGACGGGGGTTAATGTGAGGGGATGGGCGATGATACAGAGTAGAGGTCGTACCGATGATATCGGACGGGGGTTAATGTGAGGGGATGGGATATGATACATAGGAGGTGTCCTACCGATGACATCGTGGCGAGGATAATGTGATACAGAGGAGAGGTCGTACCGATGATATCGGACGGGGGTTAATGTGAGGGGATGGGCGATGATACAGAGGAGAGGTCGTATGATGATATCGGACGGGGGATAATGTGAGGGGATGGGCGATGATACAGAGGAGGGTCGTACCGATGATATCGGACGGGGTTAATGTGAGGGGATGGGCGATGATACAGGAGTCGTAGATGATATCGCGGAGTGATATAGAGAGAGTCGTACCGATGATATCGGACGGGGGTTAATGTGAGGGGATGGGCGATGATACAGAGGAGAGTCGTACCGATGATATCGGACGGGGGTTAATGTGAGGGGATGGGCGATGATACAGAGGAGATGGTCGTACCGATGATATCGGACGGGGGTTAATGTGAGGGGATGGGCGATGATACAGAGTAGAGTCGTACCGATGATATCGACGGGGTTAATGGAGGGATGGGCGATGATACAGAGGAGGTCGTACCGGGACGGGGTTAATGTGAGGGGATGGGCGATGATACAGAGTAGAGGTGTACCGATGATATCGGACGGGGGTTAATGTGAGGGGATGGGCGATGATACAGAGGAGAGTCGTACGTATTCCGATGATATCGGACGGGGGTTAATGGAGGGGATGGGGATGATACAGAGGAGGTCGTACCGATGATATCGGACGGGGGTTAATGTGAGGGGATGGGCGATGATACAGAGTAGAGGTCGTACGATGATATCGGAGGGGGTTAATGTGAGGGGATGGGCGATGATACAGAGAGAGGTCGTACCGATGATATCGGACGGGGGTTAATGTGAGGGGATGGGCGATGATACAGAGTAGAGGTCGTACCGATGATATCGGACGGGGGTTAATGTGAGGGGATGGGCGATGATACAGAGGAGAGGTCGATACAGAGTAGAGGTCGTACCGATGATATCGGACGGGGGTTAATGTGAGGGGATGGGCGATGATACAGAGTAGAGGTCGTACCGATGATATCGGACGGGGGTTAATGTGAGGGGATGGGCGATGATACAGAGTAGAGGTCGTACCGATGATATCGGACGGGGGTTAATGTGAGGGGATGGGGATGATACAGAGTAGAGGTCGTACCGATGATATCGGACGGGGTTAATGTGAGGGGATGGGCGATGATACAGAGGAGGTCGTACGTATCGATGATATCGGGTACGGGGGATTAATGTGAGGGGATGGGCGATGATACAGAGGAGAGTCGTACCGATGATATCGGACGGGGGTTAATGTGAGGGGATGGGCGATGATACAGAGGAGAGTCGTATGATGATATCGGACGGGGGTTAATGTGAGGGGATGGGCGATGATACAGAGGAGAGGTCGTACCGATGATATCGGACGGGGGTTAATGTGAGGGGATGGGGATGATACAGAGGAGGTCTTGATGATATCGGACGGGGGTATGTGAGGGGATGGGCGATGATACAGAGTAGAGGTCGTACGATGATATCGGACGGGGGTTAATGTGAGGGGATGGGCGTGATACGAGCGATTGATTACGGAGGAAGTGGGTCGTACCGATGATATCGGACGGGGGATAATGTGTGGGATGGGAGATGATACAGAGGAGGGTCGTACCGATGATATCGTGCGGAGGGGATGGGAAGATTATGAGGAGTCGATGACGGGGTATGGGGCGAGGAGGAGGTCGTACGTGATATCGGATAGGAAGGCAATATATAACATAATGAGTCAATTATTTTTTGGGGAAAAGGAAAATTAAAATCAATATTGTAGGGAATATAGATGACAAGCTAAGGGGCTAGGCAATGACACTAGGAAGTCAACTTGGATGCAAGCACTAACCAATGTCACAATGAAATAAAGACACTGGCACTAACCAATGTCACAATGAAATAAAGACACAAACTGTGTTAGGCAACTAGCGGAAGAGGCAGAAGAATATGTATACGAATGACAAACAAAGCCAAGTTTGAAAAGAATATGATCGAAAGGGGAAAATGGTAGTAACACAGAATAGAGGGCATGATTTGTATGGCTAGATGGGATTCCAGTTCGATACCATGGCAGCAAGTATATGGGATGAGGTCGGTCATTGGTATATGACGGGACAATGCGTTGGTTTGAAACGATTCACGTGAGATTTACCATCGATAGGTGGAACGTGACGCAACTGTCAGGATTCGTGTGTAAATTGGGGGTAGATGTTTTATTAAAGGATGAGGAAATAAGTGTAAGATCCCAAATGAGGGACTGGGGATTAACAGAGTAGGATAACATGTATAGAGAAACGTTCGATTAAATGGGCAAAACTATTAAGGGAGATAAAGCATTCCTTTAAATCATTTTGCCAGGTGGTGTTCAATGAGACTGAATTGATCGTATCATCTCCATCACATATCTACGTTTATAGGATATCCACATACATCATATTATCATTATTACATTGGGCACCCATGCTCAACCAACAGTTCCGCCTTTCATCTTCACATAACTGGAATGTCAACCGCCTGATTATTGCAGCTACACTTTAAAATATCATCCTCTTTATCTGATGTTTGTATAGACTGCTGGGACAATTAATCTCCCACATCCAAACTTGTTCAATAATCTCTCTCATCCCCGCAGATAAAATAGGCAATAAAATAATATTTAATCCTGTTAATAAAGAATCGTGATGCAGTGAACCTCTTTCTGTATATGTTTTCAATTCTAGAATTTAATGTACTGTTTAATGCATCCGAAATTTCCCACAAACAATTGCAAGATAATCACCTGCACCGTCACGGTGGGTGAACATGAACAAAAATCTCGGTCGTCTTCAGCATCACATACCCCGGAATGATTGTATGTTGTAGGGTAGTCATTTTAATTTTACTTATATGATCTCACTCGCCTGGAAACAATTTAGAAAACTGCAAAAAATCCTTGTTCAATTATCGCAGATAGACGTGCACGATAAGATTCAGAAAGCTCACAACATGCATTATGCTCAGTGACCCAGGGTAAGTACTTTCGCACAGTGGTAGTTGACTTTCTATATATCAACGTCGTTCATTCGTGACCTTGCACATTTTAACGATAGCCATCACATTTACAACTTTCATTTTTTTGCCATGCTTGATGGCGTGTGATGGCGAAATGAATGACCTACACCCCAGACAGGCGGGGTTTCCCATATAACGTAAAATGGTCGACGCCACCTCGATCTCATGACCGAACAAAGGGCTAAAGGTCAGGACAAAATGCTGAATGGTCAAGGCAATTATATTTTGGAAATATGACACCACAAAACACAAACAAACACCGAGTACAAAATCTGAGCACAAAGCTGTGTAGCTAACACTAGTACCAATCCAAGAACATATGAAGAGATTTTACCGTTGTTTTGCCTCGACCGATATTTTTGGGTTTGTTACTATCAACGCAATTAAAGTTGACAAATAAATAAATTAATTAAAAGTGAACAATTCTAATAACAAATACTAAATATATATCATTCGGATATAGACAATTTTTGGTATATTAAGAATGCGACAATAGCTCGTCGTCGATCCCTGTCGACCTAGCCAGTCTAGTGATCACCGTAATGGGATCATTCTCAGGATCACCAAGATATGTCTATTAACGAGAGAACACTTGTAAGCTCGGCTATCGGTGGTGAATCAGAGATTGGTCATCGACTTGGTAGGTGAAGTAATAACCTTATATATTTTTAATTTCATTGACATATTTACTGCTTTTACTATTTAAAGTGAACAGTCGGGCAAGGATGGCTAAAGTCGGTAAAAATGGTGTGAATGTATCCAGTATAATTTCTTATGAAATAGAAAAATAAAATCTCTCGCCAAAATCTGTCTGCGTACGAAGAAATTAATTTAAAGTATAGGAATCCTAAAACGTCCTCCCGGCTGACTATGTCCGTGGTTACATTTACACGCAGCCTCGCTTTCAATGCTTTCAACTTTCCTTTACTTTAATGGTCAGAACTGGGAAACGTAAGCAGAACTTGGCCGTCGTATTAATATGTGAGAACTTTTGGAAGGCCAATGAACGCATTTAGACTGGTTTTCTTTGCCCGACTATTCACTTTAAATATGAATGTATTTTACTGCATCAGGCTTTCAGTTATTGGAAATCACGTATTAATGTTGATTGAAAAACCTAGCCTCGAATAGATTCACGATTACAAAATGATTTTAAGAGCAAATTAAGAAGAATGTTTCTCAAACATGTATCTCTATACCAGAAAGTCTCTTTCCCTACCAATCCTGCCTATTCTACATATGTTTTAACTTGATGAGGACCAGTCTGACCCCTAATCATACCAATACATCAGCCTATCTTAATTTCCATCTCCCTCATGCCTTCATTTTTGAGGACTGTCCATTATATGTCTCCATGATAATAATCTTTATATTTTTGTACCCTGAATAACGGTGTTTTTTGACCTCTGGCTCTAACCATTCATTTGCTGTCCCCTGAAGGAGTTTTCTGTTTCCATTTAACATTGACCAGACTTAACACAGATGTTTTGACCTGGGTCGTAGGTCACACTCACCTTCCACCAATCAGCTGTCCTTTTGTTTTTTACCTTCATTCTCCTTGACCAATCAGCTATCCTTTTGTTTTCATTGAGGTCAAAATGTCACCATTACCCCTGACCATAGTGACCCGTCAGGTTTTTCCATTTGTAGAAATACAGATGGTGTTTTTTAATACTTCTTTGCTTGTACCTAATTAATCCTGCTCTCTGATCAACAAGTGGCTGCCCTGCTGGTCAACCTTTCATTGGACACCTGCACACTGACCACTCGCTGGACAACTTAAACAAAGAACCAATAAAAAAATTCTTTTCTAATGGATACACTAGTGCAGGACCGCTTGATTTGATGTCCCTTATCATTATCTAAATCATACACTCTCTGTACCTCTGAACTGGTCATTCCAAGGCCATTATAAATCACTTGATACATAGGCAGGGATCTCAACAAAACCCATTCAACCTGTTTGATGGACTTAATTTATGCAACTAAAACATGCAGTACATGCCAGATATCGGACAATTTGATTTCTTTTAATCCAAGCCTTCCCTGTCCCACCTCAAACCACATCCAATGTCCTTGGTCAGGATTAATTCCCCTCTCATACCTTCTCTCTTTTCCATTTCAATGGTACTTCAATGTGATGTCACTAGATGTACTTCACTACAAAGACAATAAATCAAGACCTATAGTTTTTATAATGGATGTTAATATTTGTTTTCCCATTCTTCTTATTCAAGACTTAGAGCCTTAACGTTTCAAGCTTCTTTGCCTATTGTTTGATCTATTTTTTCCACTTATGTATTATGCAATATTTGATATTGTCGTAAGAGAACATACAAATGAATATGTAAATCTTTTAGGTGGTGAAAAAGCAATAAAGACATATACTTCAATCTTTAATCACAATCAGTCACTGTAGAAATATTTCACATGCACAATACTGTCTCTTATGCTGGAGTACACATAGTTTAGATCATTCGGAGGTGTGGCCTAAAATGAGACCATCATATTTTCAAACTGTTGTATTAAATATGAAAAAATAATTCTGACATTTAGAATTTTAGATATTGAATGGTGTTTATTGTTTGTTTTTACATTTTATTAGGTTTTGGTATTGGAGAAACGCTCCAATTTGCTGCCAAGATTCCAGAGATTTGAATGTTTTCTACACAAGCTGAATAGCATTATAAGATATGACCTCCTGTTAGTCCACACCAATCTAACCTTCATTGATGGAATGTATTGCATCCTTTCATTGGGGTTACAGGGATTATCTTTGCTATAAAATCTATTATAATAACGTTTTCTGTAAGTTGGAAGGTGATTTTGGTTTAAAAAATACTTGCCTATAACTGCAAGACCAATCCAAATTTATCACGACCTTGACCTTTTTGAAGTCAAAACCTTGCCCTTTACTGCCCAGTTTATTGAATCTACTGTGGCTGTTACTTTAGTATCTACAGTCCTATCTTACTTCAGGAAATAAATTCATACATGAATCCTAGTCAGACATGAAACATAACTATAACAAATGCCCTGATAAATTGTACTGTGTACACTCAAGTATCTTTTGATGCATATATATACATATATTTACATAAGTATACACAGACAGACACTTTATGTTAATCTTACCCCTGTATCAACCTTAGAAGGACAGAAAAATATGATATATATTATTTAAAAAAAAAATAGATAAATAAGGTGTAGGTACATGTACGTGGGGGATGGGATAGGAGGTTGAAGGAAGATACACTTAACAACATGTTTTTTTGTAAAAAAAAACCTGTTACCTATTACCATATAAGGAGAGATTGAATAAATATGAAATACAAAGATTACCAAAAAAATTTTGACAGGACGTTTAATGTTATAGGAAGACCACCTCAGACCTAAAAGATGATTATCTTGTAATTCATACACTAAGTGCACATTTCAAGACACATTTACTTTTCAAAGGCAAATAACATCACGAACCATAGAGCTACACAACACTGGTAGATCGTGATTATCTGCTATTAAATGGAGTGTCAGCTTTTTTCTGTTGGCGTAAAATATATATCATTTCATCACTTGAGTGTAAATAGCCTGTACGCCCAGGGTGTTTCCACACGTGGGGCCAAACACTTACATGTTATGTTACATAATGTTTCACCAGGGACACAACTTAAGTGGGATCATGAATGAGCTAACAAAATATACCATGATTGTTCCCCTTTGTCTAAACTCTTTTGTGTGCAGCCTTTTATTTATCTGTCTGAATGGATCTAATCACATTAAATGAAGACGAAAGCGATGTTACATATACTTGTTTAGAGCTGTGAGTACATAAACGCTAGTTTACACCAGGTTAACATGTAAACAGTGTGAGTAGACATGAGCTTTCTACCTGTAGATATATATATATATATATATATATATATACATGTTATTGTGTAAATAGTCAGTCCGACATGCTGTACAAACATTTTCCCATATTGTTGATGGTTATATCACTGCTGTAGTGTGTTATTAACTAAAGTCAGGATTCTATGCTACTCTACAAATATACCTGTAACAATGCTGGTGCCAGAAAGACACATATTAAAAATATCACACACAATGACTATATCTGGTCATTTTGATTAAACTTAGCACAACAATATGTAACAGTAACATATTATGTCAAAAAATCATTTGATAAAGCGAAAAATTGCCTTGAAACAGTGCAATTAGACTTGTAAATAGTCTGTCATATAAACATCATCAAACAAAGGAATAGAACATAATTCAATTAAACAGAATTAATTTCGAATAGAGTAATATATGAAGAAAACAAAATAAACTAGGATTTTATAGTAAAGACAGTGAAATTCATTTTCATGTCTAATCCCAACAACATTTTTTTATTTATCATATGTAATAATACACCAGTTAAGGGGGAAATTTTCAATTTCAGTTCTGATAATACACTGTTTAGTAGGAGAAGGAGTTTAATGTTGATGATATCTAGATACAGACAGGTACAATCTACACAACAAAGCATCGTTATGTATTGTGCTGAACAGATAACAGCTTATTAATTCTAGATCTTGGCTGAATACTGAATAATCGTCTGTATCTCTGCCTCCCATCACTAGTTTGTTTATTGTGATCAAATGATCAGAATAGATCACAGATTCCTATCACTAGTATCTCCCACCATTTTATCATCAGCATAGCATTGATGTTGTAAGAGTGATTTTCAAGCGACCAGCATGTTTTGTATTTATTCATCATTTTTTATCAAATTACAGATAATAAAAAGTAAGTAAATGCAGAAGAAGAAAAAATGTATGAGGTAACACCTGCAGCCTTTTATGTCATGTGACTTTAATTAAAACAGATTCAGTCCAATAGACAAAGATACTTTTTTTTATACAGACAGTGAAAAATAAAATGATTTAAGAGGCATTATTTACACAGATATTCAAATGTTCAGGTGATAAATAGACAAGCCACAGGGCAAATAAGTGAGGTAAATATTCCTAAAAACTGATATCATTAAATGTGAAACAGATCTATTGTGGTAGATACACCATTAAAACTGGACAGTAGATACTGAAATCAATATTCAGAAAGAGGCAGATCTTCAATTACAGATATCCTAAATATTTTTATGATGGATTATATCAAACAGTCTCCTAGCTCACAGAGAAAAATTACACAGATATCCTAAAATGTATTTCCAATTTGATATTGGAAAGGCATCTTCAGCAAATTAATAGAAAACAGATGTTTATAAACTCTCCGATGTAAGTATCTTGAATGTGAAACTGAGGACAACAGACATCATTCTAGTGTTGACTGAGTTGGTTATTTATAGTTTGGGATGTCCTCAGGAACTGCGTTACTGTCACATCCTAAAACAAAAATAGATATATTTAGTTCAAAAAGAGTCCCAAAACTGTTTATACTACACTTTTTTAGCTTTCTAAACAATCTTTGAGATAAATTAAATGTTAATTTTCATAATGCAATTTGTCTTATGTTTCCAATTGTCATCCAATTGGAGCACAGTACCAGTACTTGAGTATTTCTATAAATCTTAAGTGTTAATTAACACTGATTTACGCGGGAATCAAGCAGATTTTGGTGTTCACCTCAGGCCACGTCGTCGGAGACCCACGGGTGATCGCACTACACGACGCTACACTTATCACATTTGGGCAAACTCCTAGTAAAATCCTCGTAAAATATGCTAATTCACATACTAGAATTGACCAATTAGAATACTCGATATACAGTTCAGAACTCTTCAGAATGAAGGCTGGTTTATTGGTTTGCCCTTATTAATACCTTATACCTAATAACATTAAGACTATAGTATAAAACACTTATATGACAATAGCTATTTCTGCCTAATAAAGCATACTATTATTACAGAAATACCTAATAAAGTCCTATACTGCTATGAACGAAGCTAACAACGCTTTTGTTCATAGTTTACCTGACCCATACACACACGTGTAAACATACACCGCTCGTGCGCTCACAGTATCATGTACCCGAAAATTCGCCAGGTGCAAGTGTTAGCCGTATAAGATACATAATGCTTACTCTGATTGATTAAATCCCATCGCAAAAATGTACTGGAACCAATCAAATTCTTCATGCATATAAATTACCTACGAGGATTTTACCAGGAGTTTGCCCACGGGTGATAAGTGTAGCGTAGCGTAGTGCGATCACCCATGGGTCTCCGGCGATGCTCAGGCCAGGAACATAGAAGTTTCATTCTTGTTTCAGAAATGTAGCGGGGCTTTAAATAGAAACCTTTTACATATGAAAAAAATGCAAATATAATATTAATGCAGATAAAATATAAGAATAGACAGGTGCATCTTTTCCATTTCTGCAACAATATATATATCAGATAAGATGAATTTACATATATTATGTAAATGAAACAAATTATTATGTTCATAATGAATTAAGTAGAACTAAACATCTGCCATATACATGGAAATAGATTTCTTATGTAACCATCATGCATATTAGATCTTCTCCAGAATAATAATGCCATCTTGGGACATTTACTGAATTATAGCTTTTTTGCAGTCTGCAAGACAGTGGTGATATTAGTTCTGGGAGAATTCTTATTACAAAGTTTTTTAAACTGTACATTTTAGTTTGAATTAATTAGGTGCAACTGTACTTAATTGTATATATATAGATAACAACACTGGAAAACCTTTACCGTAATGCACATAAGCCATGTTGTCCCTTACTGAAAATAGACTGATCTAATTTCATATGCATTATTCATGTACTCAGAGAATGTAGAATTTTGAAGTTTCAAATGTCATACGGTAAACATTAAACCTGAGTTGGCATACTATCCTAGAAATGATACTGTTTCTGATTAAACTCAGGTTCAAGCTGACCTGGTATTTAAACAGTCAGGTATGTAGGACAATTACTCCAGAAAAAGGATGGATACATGTGGACATTAATTAACATATTTTAAAAATGACATTACAAGTATTGGGTTGATGTTGTATTCCAAGCTCCAACTACAGGCTATATCTCTCTCAACACCAACAATACAAACAATATATCTTAATGCAACATAAAATTATATAATATGATGTAGATTTTAGTAAGAAAAGTAGGGAAATAGAACTCAGGAACTATTGTTTTCTTAGCTCTTTGTCATTATCTCAAGCATCCATAGGTGTGATAACAGTATTTCTAAATCTACTTCAGTGGCTGTAACAAATGTTATAATGTGCATCTTTAAATCCTATCTAAAGATTCTATTTTTTTTATACAAAATGCTTGTCTATTAAAGACATGTATGTATACATATGACCTAATCTGTTATATAGACAACACCAGCACATCATGTAATAGAAATTAAAAAGTGATGTAAGGACATGTTCACTGACAATGTAGAGACTATGTACAACAAGGCAATAGCTAACGACCTTCACTTACACCCCTCCCCCTCACCACTACCACAGGAAATGGATTACATGAAAAATGAATCTATCCTTTGAAGTTGTAGGTCTCTGCTTAGGTAAACAGCTCAGAGAAGGTTGGGCTAAGCTCATACGCAAACTTAACACATTCATCTTTAAACTACCTGTGACTTTTAAAGTTTTACTTGTGTCTATAATCCAGGTAAAATTTATTTTCCGAATTAAGTCTATTCATAATTGATAGTTTATTCACAAAGCGTTGTATTATTACAATTCAAAGCAAACTCCAAGACCTATCATATTTTATGGATCAGTCTCAAGTTGACTGTAATAATTGTCAGATTTTTATTATTCCAAGTTTTAAAGATTCGTAACCACAAACATCATTACATAATGTTTTGTTAGTCTGGGAGCCATACTGTCGATAATTATTTTGACAGAGAAAATGGTGTGAAAAGGACTTCCTGCAGGGTAAAATGTTTAGCTGAATTAATACAATACAATATATCAGAGTATTAATCATTATCAACAGCTCAAATCACCCATTACCAGTTTTCAGTAATCCTTGGAGAGCAACAATAACTAGATTATAATCATACGTTTACATCAATATTAAAATCAATCATCAACACCAGAAATGCACTAACAAGGCTGTTGGTATACAATTCTGGTGGGAAGGCAATCAAAGCATGTATTTACAGGACCAAATAGAAATAACACTACTGTAAAAATCAACCCACCAACAACGCCCTCTGTTTTAATAATTCTGAGTTTATTCTCTTAATAAGTTACCCCATCAATGGCTCAGAGTTACCTTCCCTTGATTAATGAGTTATCTGCCCTTGATTATGTAGAGTAAATATTCAAGGGGTTAGATATTTCAGAGTAACTTTTTCTTTATGTTTTAGTTTGTTTTGATAATTATGAGTTTATACTCTTAATAAGTTACCCCATCAATGGTTCAGAGTTACTGCCTCTGATATGTTATCTCCCTTTGACAATTCAGAGGTACCTAGTACCTAGATGGTGTAATACCGTATAAGAGGATTCCCTATTACAATTATCTTTTAATCTATACTTTTTTTGATGCAGTTTCGTTTCCTTTCTATACAAATAAGCATTACAAATATAGAATACCTAGTCAATAGAGATTAATTCTCCTTTTAAGTGACTTAGTTATAAACCACACCAAAGAAATTACCATTACTAATGAATTTTATTCAGACTCAATCTTTACATTTCATTCTTTCTGGGAAATACTTCAGACGTCACCTTATTAGTAAACAGATGTTCATAACAGCATTTTTTCATTTGCAGCACTCAGGACCCATTGATATTAATATGAAGTCAATTAACTAAACAACATATCCTATCTCTAACATTATGTCATTATTACAGTTCTCACAGCACAGGTTCCTCTCACTGACATACAAATAAAACCGGAATACGGTAATCAAAATGATAATTATCGGTCAATGATAACTAATTAGTCTAAACTTCAAGGCTCACATTTGTTAATATCTCCGAGTAATGATCAAATTATCATAAACCATCAAGAGTTTGTAACTATTGGGAAGTTTCTACTTAAAAAAACACAGTGATCCACAATTTAGTTATGAATATGGCCGTGTTATAAAACCTGTGGTTGACATTTAGAAAATCATGTGGTGCTCATTAAGTCCATATTATCTGTTGGCTTTGTATATGTAAGAGAGGAAATGACGGGAGACAAAATTGACGTAAACTATGTGACATTTTATCCTATCACATAAACGGCTCTCCCTATCCTTACCCTAGTTACTAATTGTAGATGATTGTAGCTGTCTATACTGAGCTGACATTTCAGAGAATCACCGATATTTTCTGATCATTAAATCTGATCAATCATCAACAGTCCAGAAGCCTCAGTAGCTCTTCACCTCCGACCCTAACAACATGTATAATTACAATATTTGACAAATTAACAGGAAACAATTTTTTTCCTATGTGGGAACTGCTATTAAAGTCGGCACTTGGATGAGTTTCATTTACCAAGGATATGAAATAGACACAAATTAAACATGTTGTCACATCTCAACAGTAGAATGAATTAAGTCACATCTCAACAGTAGAATGAATTAAGTCACATCTCAACAGTAGAATGAATTACGTCACATTTCAACAGTAGAATGAATTAAGTCACATCTCAACAGTTGAATGAATTCAGCTATTTAAGATCGTGTTAAATCTGATTTCTACCATACCAGATAATAGCCCTGACAGTAAGTCCAAGTCTGTCTTAGTTTGACTGGATCATTAGAGGTGCACATGGTATATTGAAATATTTGGTTCCATTTTTTAATTAAGCAATCAACTGATCATTCATTCATCACAAACTGTGAACTTCCCTATGAAGTGGGACCGTTTAGATCCCGAGTTTTTGTTAATGCGCAATTCCCTGGAAATGTAGACAATGATAATTCATAGTACAGCAAATAAATGACAAATAAATAAGTATTCAAATGTAGGTAATGATATTTGAATTTCCCAATTTGTATAGTATCAATGATATTTAGTTAACATCTAGAAATTTCAGCCCCTATAAATGTCACTAACCCCACTGAATTTATTTAAAGGTGATAATTTGAGTAAAAAAATATCATCATTGACATTTAACTGTTATTGGATGGATGATAAAAGTCAAAAGTCAATGGTTGAGGTGAACCCATTATAAATAAATCTGTCTGTCCCATACATATGATGTATGGAGGACCTCTGATGGTATTGTCAGTATAATGGTGGACTTATCTATACTGGGTCAGGGTATTCTAATTTAGAAATTCTATGTACTTTTTATAAGGACTACATTTTTTTTATTTGCAGGAGTAATCGTGTAATGCTTTAGGAATATTGAAAAAAAACTTAATTATATAGTTGATCATTGATTTCAGGACAACTTATTACAACAATGTCACAAAAGTACAGTAGGAGACATACCTATATTGGTGTGTAGATCAAGAAGGCTTTGGTAAAACAGAGATGGGGGATTTTGTATAACCCTTTTAGGGATGAGAATTTTGGATAAAACATATCAAGAGATGGTTAACCTATTTAGAGATTAGAAGAATTTGCAGCATATATTTAAATAGAGAGGTATGTGATATACTTTTGTGAAAAAAAACTTGTTTAGAGATGGATTTGGATAAGAGAGGTTTTGTTTGCAATTGGAGGTCTAAAACATATTCAGACATGGTGGACTCTAGTGAAATACATATGGAGATTAAAGATTTTGCATATTAATTGTAACAGCTTTACCAAATTTTGCAGAGTTATTCACAATCCAGTTTCAGTATTAATATTTGAGTTATATCTATTGGCTTATCTATTGAAGGATGTGAACTGAAAACTTCACAAATTATAATTTACACCTGGACATAATTTGCCGAGGAAAAAACCCCTTATTCTCATTTCCTCTGTGTTCAACATCCTCTATTTGAATTATGTCACTGATAAATGTTTTTCTTTATCCTTCCTGTGACCATCATCTGAACATTTACTAAGAACCTAATGTAAAAAGCAACACATGGAAACTGACATTGGCCATTTACATATCATCAGAGTAGTTACATCAGCTACAAAAATAAACGTACTTTCTATAGCAAACAGAAAATGTGTAGCAGTGAACATTATTACTGATATTTCCATTTTACTCTATTCAAAATCATCCAAATGGGGAATGGTTTATAAATACCCATTTCCATTATTGCTCCGAGATAGCTATCAGTTTCTGAGTGCTAGTACGAAATTCTGAAATCGGCCAATCAGAGAACCTACCTTTGTGTCATCATCTAGATGTTGTTAACCATTGGAAGTAATCATCGCCATCATCATCCCTGTTTATAGAACTTAACTAACCATGAATTTATATGTATATAAACCTATATTAAACTGCTATACTATATCATCACCACCAGTCTGTGATCTTCAGAGCGCGACGTCTAATTACATGTAGTTTTATTAAGTGCAGGCCATATCTTGGCTGTGCATCCTAACAATAAAACCAGTCATCATCGCCATCATCTGAGGCTGACAATATAAGTAATGTATTAAAGGACGATTACTATCGTATCAGTTGTGGACAGGAAATGGGGAAATTCCCGTTTATGGATATTCGCAGTTACGAGATCATAATGTTGATTTTGATCCGGTTCATAAACTTCTTGTTATCAATCAAACAAAGTAAAGACTATAATTATAAAATATATTTCTCAACTGATAAATAATCTAATTTTATTTCTTAAACTTGTGGAAAATGCCAGCAGCAAATTTTCGTTGTCATGTGTGTAAGTGTCTTCAGTGATATCTGATCCTTTATTTGTGTTTACAAGGACAGATTGGGTAGTTAAAACTGTAAAGAAGCGGGAAAAATGACTTTACTTAAACTTGCTTTGTAACTGGAAATATGCATGTTGACACGGTAAATTAAAATTGAAATGATAATAATTCAATGATTTACCATATATAATAGGTTAAGTTGCAATCAAAGTCCTTTAGAATGAATTTATTCTAGTGAAGCTTTATTTGTCTCATTATAAGCAATATTGTTCTCTGATTGGCATACATATACTATTGATGTTCAGACATACTTAAGCTTAATACTGATCAGTATCTTCATAATTTCCCGACTTAATTGTTAATGAACAGTACTTTGAATTTGTTTTTTTTCCCATTGTACATCATACTACATGACCCTGGCCGGTAATAGGATGTTAATTAATAATCAAACAAACAAACAAAACCAGGATCCGGAGTTTCCAGAGACAAATCATTGACCTATGATCAGAATTAACCTGGTAACTGCCCAATGAGGGATTCTAGCTTGAAACCCAGAGATGGAGGGCTAGTGGTAATATATTGTAACACCTTAACCACTAGCCCACCTGAGGTCACGACTGCCCCTATACCTCCATGAGAGAGTGAAAATAAGGGAAGTAACTCTGACAGATCACAATGTTGACATAAAACCCAGTGTGTGGCTGCTGAGGATAGCCCTGGTACAATAGCCCATTATTGTACTTCCTGTACTTATAAACAATTCCCATCAGGCTGTGTGTCCTAATTGGTGTTCAGACCACAATGACCAGTTATTAAAAGTCGGTATGAATCACAACCCTCTCACAGTAGATAATAGCTGGTCTGTACCAGGTCCACACCACTGAACTAAAGGTGCTAAAAATAATTAATAAGTGATAATACTGATAATAGCTGATTCAAGAAATAATGTGGTAAAACTAATTTAGAAACTTTTAAAGTTAAATATTATTTTCCAATTTGTAGTTTTGGTTGGAGAATGACCATTATTGGTAAGAGTTGTCAATATCTGGTGACTACCTCGTAAACAGAGACCTCTAATCCTCTACCATCCAGAGTATATTAACATATCTTGCTCCAGGTTTTCCAGACCAGACTCAGTGCATTTTTCAGCTATTACTTAGTACTTTATGTGAAAGTTATTGGTATTTATAAATATACATTTATACACAAAAAGATAATATCCAACTATTGGTACAAAACAACAGAGTATGGTCTACAAGTTATTGACAAGAGGCTGAGGGGTCATGACAGATTTTAGCCTAAATATTTGACCCTGTGATTATGAATGAAGTTCAAGGCCATTCATTTGAACAAACATTGAAGCTCTTCACCCTAGCACGCTAACAGGCCTATATCATGTCTCTTAGTCATTGACAAGAAGTTTTAGACTATTAGACCCATGTGCCTTTGAATGAAAGTCAAGGTTGTTCATTTGAATAAACTTTTATAATATCAGTAGCCTGGGCCTTTTGGTTATCTAAAAGAAGTTAGATTATAAGTAAATTTATGAACAATGGAGCAGGTCATCTGAAAGGGTCAGGTGACCTAAATGATTTTCACAAATTTTAATTTGCACTAGGTCTATTAACCCATCAAATGTCAGACATACTGTATAAATCCAACCCTCAAAATACCCCACCACGATTAAACCTCACTGATGAAAATGACATAGGAAAAAACAAAAAGAAACATCCAATGATACTAAATATAATCTGAACTACCTCAATGCATTATTGTACTGCTCAAAATATCATATATAAAGATTTAATTTAGAAAATTTAGACCACATTATTTTCATATTTGTACTAATTATACCATGAATTATATATTGGTTTGTATGTACATTCCTCAGTCATGATTTGACATTAAATTTGTAAGCTTTTCCATTTAGTGATTCAGAAATACTACAATGTCTTTAACATAATTATCATCTTATATATACACACTAAATGTAAAATTATTCTAAATATTTACACCCTAGAGATGCCTTAATGATCCAGAGAAAAACCATGTCAAGCGGTTAGTGAGTGTGCTGATTTTATAATTAGATAACAATTCATATCAAGTCAATTATTTACCATTCAAAAGGTTTGGAATTTCATTCGCATCAATTAATATCACGAGTTAGCGAACGTGTAAGGGCTCCCCAGCTGTACAGTAGTACTTCAACACGACGTAGCTGACGTATGATTTTCCGCCTGCCTCAGACATGCTGGAGCTCTTTCAAGCACCTTGCGACAATTGGTCCGATCGGATGAATATGTTAACGAATAGGTGTATCATTCTTGTTTTCACTAGACCAACATGTTGCACTCATTAAATTATAAATACAAAATGTCATTTGAGAATCCTGGGAATAAGGAGAGTATATATAGTGACACCAGGATTGATGGCGGACAAGATCACTCACAACACCAGAATCTCGGTGGCTACAGTATCCACCTAAAATCTGGTGGACAAGATCACTCACAACACCAGAATCTCGGTGGCTACAGTATCCACCTAAAATCTGGTGGACAAGATCACTCACAACACCAGAATCCTGGTGGCTACAGTATCCACCTAAAACCTGGCGGACAAGATCACTCACAACACCAGAATCTTGGTGGCTACAGTATCCACCTAAAATCTGGCGGACAAGATCACTCACAACACCAGAATCTTGGTGGCTACAGTATCCACCTAAAATCTGGCGGACAAGATCACTCACAACACCAGAATCTTGGTGGCTACAGTATCCATGCACCTAAAATCTGGCGGACAAGATCACTCACAACACCAGAATCTTGGTGGCTACAGTATCCATGCACCTAAATTCTGGCGGACAAGATCACTCACAACACCAGAATCTTGGTGGCTACAGTATCCACCTAAAATCTGGCGGACAAGATCACTCACAACACCAGAATCTCGGTGGCTACAGTATCCACCTAAAATCTGGTGGACAAGATCACTCACAACACCAGAATCTCGGTGGCTACAGTATCCATGCACCTAAAATCTGGCGGACAAGATCACTCACAACACCAGAATCTTGGTGGCTACAGTATCCACCTAAAATCTGGCGGACAAGATCACTCACAACACCAGAATCTTGGTGGCTACAGTATCCACCTAAAATCTGGCGGACAAGATCACTCACAACACCAGAATCTTGGTGGCTACAGTACCACCTAAAATCTGGCGACAAGATCACTCACAACACCAGAATCTTGGTGGCTACAGTATCCTGCACTAAAATCTGGCGGACAAGATCACTCACAACACCAGAATCTTGGTGGCTACAGTATCCATGCACCTAAAATCTGGTGGACAAGATCACTCACAATACCAGAATCTTGGTGGCTACAGTATCTCAATACTGGTCTAAATTTTCTCACAGACTATACAGACTACACAATCCAAAGGATTTTCCCTTCCATGTTTTCTTATTACATGTACATCATTTTTAGATTTAAACCTTAATTTCTGGGCTCCTCACCTTTCTTGGCATGTTTTGGGAGACAGCTAGAGGACAGCTCAATGAAGTCTTAATGTACTGTACTGTGCAATAATGAGTACAGTATAAGTACTTTGTATTGATTATCCTAAACATCAGACAATATAACGGTTAAAATGTTCTCAAACTAATCATGCAGGCACCAAACTTTGTGAAGAAAACTTGTTTAATAAGTAACCCTAGCTAATTTTCAGCAAGATAATCTCACACTTTAAATAATTAATACTTTACCATTTAAACAGACATAGCAATACCTTAGAAATTTCTAGAATGTCAATGTTGATAAAAGTGATCATGACATTGACACTTTACCAGGAATGAAGTGTATTTTGACTATATATATATACCTAACCTGTGTATATAGTTTTATCTATTTTAATAACATCTTTGATGTAAATCTTTAATAGATTCAGTACACTGCACTGAAGTGCTGATATTTAGTAACAGGTGATTTAATCATCAGAAATTAATCTAATAGACTTCTTAACCTGGATGAATCTTGATGATACTAATTATAAATCAACCTAAATTCTAACCTAATTATTTACAATTACAAGTGTCAAGGAGATGGAATGCCTAGATTTATTTTCATCTTCTATCTGCATGGGAATTTATGGAACATTTTACTGTTTTGGCATGAAGATTTATGCACTAATCACATAATAACAAAACCTCATTATGAAACAGTAGAAATTCAGATGGTTATCAAGTACAATGTGAACTATATTTGGTATCTTTTATTGTAACTCCTAAAACAAGAATTAAACAGCTAAAATTGGATATTACTCCTGTGTTGCTCTCACCCATTTGGTCTTAAAAAAATTGTCAAATGATCAGGTTTGTGTTATGACAACTGATAATTAGAAAACTTTATAGTGTGATATTACAGCAATTTATTTACTTTTTTAGCCTTATATGTTCATAGCTGCCTGTTAATCTCATTAGAGTAAGGATTCTATTTAGAAAGTTGAAACAGGTGTATTGACACTCCTGATTTAGTGTCACAGTTGAATTCACAGCAGGTGAATTACAGGTATTCCACAATAGTGTAAAACAATACAGTTAGAGAATATTATATATCATAATATCCTGTTCAAATCTTCCCCTATAAAGATATAGTTGGCTATTTCAGGACCGTTTACAAACGCGCCAGGCTACAATTAAATGTGGAGGGAAGCTGGAGAAAATTTGTTAAGGACATGTACTTGTGTTTGGTGGATTTGACTGACCACCAGGCAGTCTCTAGAATATCAAAAACATCACTAAAGTTTAGCTTGATAATGTTTGTCTCTGTGACATTCTTATGTTTCAAACTAGGGGAGATAATAAAATATTAGAATTTTGCTGAGAAATCAATATTACTCAGGATCTGTAGTCAGTCTAGAGGAGGAGGTAGTGGTAGTGCCATTCGGCATGCACAGCTCACACACAAGTTACATAACACAACTAAAATTCCAAAAAGGACATCCCTACTTCATGAATATCCAGGACAGAAAAGTAAAGTTTTGAAAAGTTATTGAGCAAACCATTAAAAGAGATTAGGTGTAATATGATATATTTCAGTTCTTTGGTTAGAGTTTACAAAAATCTTCTTTAAAGCAGATCAGATTTGTGTGAGTGTTGTTTATCCATGTAATGTCAATGGTGACTAAGAAGTCACCAGTTCTAGAGAAGTGTTATTCTAAATATGTAATAAATACATGTACTCCATACATCACACTGAAAATCTCATCGAAAGATGTCAACAAAGACACGATTTAGAATCGGCTAGGTCAATATCAATCAATACTTTGAGTTAATATTGATAACTTCCATTATTACAAATCACATTTATCAACAAACTTTATCACTTTTATCTTTCCCGCCGCATTTTCATTTTTACAAATTCAAGTGTTTCCTCTGTCAACATATCTTTGAACGCTTCAACGGTATTATGAAAGACTGCGACAAACCAACGGAGAAGTCTGCCAAGAGCCCAATTAATGCAGATTTTCTTTTTTTTTTGAAGAGGATAGAGACAGTGTTGAGTACATTTCAAGCAAACACTTAGGCTCCCCTGCATTAGGCAAATGAATTATTTCTAAATGGTGATATACTTTAGCAGGATCAACATCAAAGACTTGATTTTAATGTTAAACATTTGCACTACTTCAGGACAGAACAGTGTATATAAATCGTCACTGATAAACTTAATACTGCGGGTTCCATGTCAAATAAATTCTGTCTCTGGCCTTTAACAATTACTTGTTCTCCTATTGTCCCCGGAACATCCATCATGTTCAGATCTATTAGAGCAGACCTCTATACCTTTGATTGTTTATCATTGTTAGAGACAACAGATCAAACGTTCACCACCGATGTCTGTTAAGTGTTTTCAAATGTTTATATATTTATTTTAACTATGCTATGTGTTCATGAATTAATTACTACAATGGGGCAATGTCATGTCATTTATTAGGTGTTTGAAGTTGAAAACAGAAAGTTCAATAACGCTGCCCTTTATATCACTTTTATAAATTCATATGTAATGTAATTCTTTGTTTTGTTGAATGTTGTGTTCTGAATCTTTTTTTTGTTGTTTTAGAGTTTGATTAGTAATTAAGCCATCTCTTCTGTCAAGTATGTGTGGTACTTGTCATAATCATCGGATCACAATCAATTAACCTTAATGGTTTATATATATTATATATATACAGGCCTACTTGTATAGATACATACGAAGTTGATCTGTTTCTATAGAAACTATCAATCAACAAAGTTCATATTAATATATATCATATTGGATAAATTCCTTTATTAATCTTTTTCCAAACCATGCATATCTATAATTGATTTCTAAATAAAAAAATAAACTTATATATTTGTTTTCTTAATGAAATAGGACACATCATATTCAATAATGGATTCCTTAATGATCCATAATTAATTTCATAATGACTATGTACTTTACAAATATTTGTCCCACTAACTGTACTAATGTAAAAGAACTCTGTAAATTAATGTACCTGATGTACGGTTCATTGGGGTTAAGGGGACATAACTCTTACAAAAGGAGAGTGATAGTATTACCAGGGTGATAAAGTAGTACAGCGTGGGTGTTTAACACATGATTTTGATACATTAAATATAATACAATCGCATATCATCACTAAAATGTTCAGAAATGATATTTAATGAATTAAAATGTTTTGCCATTTGGTACATGTTGAGGAGATTGACATACGTTGTAGTGTATTTGGAATATTAATCCTATAAATGAGATTTATTAGCTGAAGGGTAATGGTATGCCATGTTTTATTTAATGGCTGTCACCTGTTCAGAACTTTATGTATATATGTACATATAATGCCATTGGAGTCTCAGTAACACACAGCCATTGAGATGCTACAAGTGAATTGTGGCTGTAACCCAATATGGAATTTGTCTGTCTGTCAGATATTACAGACACAATTACAATACTGTTTTCCGATACTGAAAATTAACTTTTGATATCTTTGACAACTGAACATTTAATATATAAAAACAAAACATTTGATGTGACCTTGATTAACCTTAGACAAAACAAGAGGCCCAAAGGGCCTTTACGGTCATCTAACTACCTTGGCAATAGTAAAATTAATTATATATGGTGTCACTTTGTCAGGACCATGTCGGGATCATTTTCAATTTCTTTCAACAAATTTTATTTCAAACAAGAGGCCAAAGGGCCTTAACATATAGGAAATTAATTAGATATAGTGTCATGGTAGCCATCTTCGATTTGGGATCAACCAGAGATGTAACAACACTTTGTCAGGACCATGTCAGGATCATTTCATGCAAGTTTCATCCATATTGCACCGGTAGAACTGGAGAAGAAGTTCAAAATGTGTTTTCAAGATGGCAGCTGTGGCGGCCATCTTGGATTTCGTATCAATCCGAAAAATAAAAACACTTTGTCGGGACCATGTCAGGATCATTTCATGCAAGTTTCATCCAAATTGCACCGGTAGAACTTGAGAAGAAGTTCAAAATGTGAAATGTTAACGCACGGCACACGGCGGACGACGACGGACGATAAATGACGACTATAGGTCATCCTGACCCTTCGGGTCAGATGACCTAAAAATTTTATGTTGCTCAAGAAGCTTTGCCTTTTTTTTACATCAACAGTATCAGATCTACCCTTTGTTCAATTGGAAAATAGTTGCTTGCACTATTATCAAGACATGTTTTATATATAAACTTATAATAACCAATCCATAAGTTCATTGTAACTAGATTATCTCCCCTTGATACAAAGGGCGTGAAATGGGGAACCGGCAAATACTGCCTCCATTCTCTGAGAATGATTGCAGCAATTGTTACCATTATAAATCCATTCAACCTATCTAACTAAGCGTATTTGTACAAAATGGCTATGTTAACTTATAATTAGTAAAAGCATTTCAAACCTTTCACAATCAATTCACATGTTAGAAAGCTGTAAAGAGATAACCAGGACAAGTCTGTAGGAGACTGATATAGATAAAACATAGGAGAGAGGGAGAAAAATGTTAATTATAATAACCCAAACAGGAATCAATTTGTACCACACATAATTAACAGTACATGCTATAGAAATCTAGGACCACAAACATACATAATGTAGGGAATATGAAACCTGCCTATTGCTTATCTACACATTTATCAGACATCATATATAGAAAGTTATGGGGTATTCGTTAATGGTAGAATTATTCAGGTCCTGTGAATGTTTGATACCTATAGCCTACTGATATAGTTTTATCATTGTTACCGAGTCCATAACTACCATTTAATTGACACAGCATAGTTATGATATGAAGGTCATTTTTCCACAACCTTTGATATATGGTAAACACGTTTAGTGTTATACCTATTGCGACAATCTATTCAGGCATTTGTTGTTGTTTAGTGTAAATCATCAGGAAGTTTCACAATCAAGTGAATACAAATAAACCATAATTTAATTACCATTACCAAAATTCACATAAGCATGAATTAGGAGCATAAAAATTTCACCCTTCAGTAAACCTTGGACAACAGCATGTAACAGATAATGGACCTTGTGGAGCATAATTCCGATATCTATCTACGGAACAGCTATATTGTATGTCCTTGAAATGTTTACGAAATCGTTCTAACCATTAATTGCTGTCTATTAATAATCTGTTTGGCAAGCCAAAAAAAAACTATAACCATACAGAAATCTTCATAGCTATAAGATCCTCATCGAAGTAATGAAAATCGAAAATCAAATGAAAATGTCCCAAATGTACCTAATGACCCTAACGTCCAGTAATAAATCCTGCCACCTCAATGACTACATCAATATTATTAGCAGATTTACTACTGAAACAAAAGTGAATTGCTGTTTTTTTTTATTCCAGGGAAGTCGACTTTCTGTCTACGACTGTGACGCGCGTGTCTGCGCCTACTTCCACCCGTTTTGAATAAAGTAATTGTTGACATTTGTTTGATGGGCCTATATATGAGAACTGTCCGTGACTGCTCGTGGAAGAAACTCGCTAGACTGTATGATCCAAGCGTTAATAGTGATAACATCATGGTCGTACGAAACGTTACAACCTACCAATTACAGTCGAACCGCAAGCACAGGAACAAAACACTAATTAAATCTATGTACCGATTCAAATGTTACTTCTGAAAAAAAGAGAGGCGTACTCGAATGGCATGCATTTGTTTACAGAAGTTACCAACAATAGTAGCATGAGTAGTTTCGGTGCAAGAAATCTACGCAGTCAATCGTAATAACTTTATCTGTCACCTGATTATGGACTAAGTCTGATTCATACTACGATGGTAATCGTTAAAAGAAATCTCTGGCACCAGCGTGTTCCAAAGAAGCTCAGGTTGAACAACAAATAAACAGATAGTTTGACCAATAGCATCTGTCCTAACAACACTATTCTTGTTGCCTTAGCACTGTAATTAGTATTACATGGTTTTGACATATGTACTGTGCCGATTTTATGACAGATCAAATTCTGGTCGTCACAATAGCCATGTAGATACTATAGATTGATAGCTTCTGATAAAGTAACTCATATTCAAATCGGCATGGATAAAGCACCTTTGGCACACGATCTTAGGATATATGTACAAGATATTTATCTGTATGACAGAGAAAAAAGAGATTGCTACTCCCCCTAGTGGAGAAAAGGCTTTGTCAGATAAGACAAACATTATGTTAAGTCTAGCCTTCAAACTCCATCAAAAGAAACTGTAAAAAGTCACCCAACCAACCAGCCAATCTCAAAGAAAAAAATGTCAAACTGGCATCCATTCAGCAAAGGTTTGTCAAAAGGTAACGATCCTCTAAGATGGAATTACAGATCAGGACCAATGTAGAAGCAGTGATAATACAGCAATAGTGAATGTCAGGCACCATTTCTCCGATAGGTGTAATCAACACCACGTTAAAGCAGCTCTGATTGCTACTTTAAAAAATCTGTTTACAATTGTTTCTCTTCAACCTACCACTTTTGTTATTCCTAAAGCAATAAGGTATAGAAAATGTGTCCATTAGATCCATCTAAGATGGTGTTTATGTCACTTCTATATTCAAATCGGGGCGATGAATAGAAATAGATACTTACTGTTTCTATTGGACAATTTCTCTTTCACAGATCTCTTCTCTTATGACATATAACTGGATGTCTGAAATTACAGGGCAGGGAAATTCTTACAATGATCATCCATTTAATTACTTATGATGTTGGTTTTTCCTGTCCACAAAGCATGTATATTTATATAATATAGCCTATAGGGGTTTATAGGAAACAAGTTAATGGAAGGCAGAGAGATTTTAATATGTTTAATAAAACTAAGTTACAAAGCTTGGTAAGTGTATGGATAAATAAACATGTGATTTTTTTTTACTAAAACATTATTATAGTCTGTAGAAAACTCCCTTTTATCCATAGAAATGATTGATTGTTACAGATAGTAACCTTTAATTTAGACTCTGTAATAGACCTAATGATTTTCTATATGAAACATTATAGTGGAAAATTTTGAACTATTTTTTATTAACAAATCAATTGGATATAATTAAATAACAGATAAAATAAAGATGTTAAAAAATTGCCATTCTAAAGTCTTTTTCTGACCACTTGATAAAGACTTTGTTGGCCTTATGTTGAGAGTACTGACATTTCAAAGTTTAATCAGTTTGACTTTTTATAATAATCTCACGTCTGCGTGTTAATTGCATATGTATTTCACCTGTCTGTGATTTCATAATTATCTCACAAGTCGTGAAAAGTAATATACGGCAGCTGTTAATTTATATAACAGTTTCACAGTTGTAGATATATATATATTTGTTAATTTTTTATAAATGTCATTTAGATACAAATAAAAAAAAGAGAGAGCTGAAAATCCATCAAAAATCTTAATGAATAGACCAAATACACAATAATAAGTCAGGAATTTGACATAGGATGTTATACATGATGTATATGTTGAAAAAATAAATGAATTAGAAAACTAAAGTGATTCTAAGTTTGAAGCCTTATAATCTTGCATATCAACACAATAAGATTTGTTTAAATGAAAAAAATACACACATCTCATTGCAATTTATTTTTTAGAAAATTAATATATGAAGTATGTAAATGCATGATAAACCAAATTAAGTGCATATCCTTGGACTCTGCTTGAGGATAAAGCTACTTGGGTACGGACCTGTATTGTGCAATGCTTGACAATTTACCTGTTGAATTTTACCTGTGAAATTAACTTGATCTTTCCTTCTCCACACCAGTGGACAGGGATTCATTAAATCATGGAGGAATCTGACAGGACAACAACTAATCCACTTCCTACCATGAATAAACATGAAGGTTTTATTGTATATTCTTACGGAGATAATCATGCTGTTTATCGCCCATTGTTCTCGCCACAACAATAGGACGTCCTGTAGTTGCAACCACTGTAAAATTTGTACTTTCATGAATGACAGCAGGGGATGTCAATTTCCCATCCCTGTCCCCGCCCCTCTCTCGGAATTATTGATCCCTACAAACCACAATAGTAAAGAAGCCGACCCCAAAACAAGACTTCTCAGCCCTGACAAAGAGATGGAATGTTGGACATAGTAAATCTACACCACTCCAGCCTCAGGTAATGCCACAGATTGAAATAACGGCAAAGTCCGCTGTCATCGAGCAACAACAGGAATCCCTGATCCCTAACCACATCCATCATTGTCCCTTGTCCGAGGGAGCTAATTATGGGCCCTGTTACATCAACAGACCCCTATAGTAGGACGTGACTCTATATTAGTGACCGTTATCTCCATAACGAGATCCAGGTAAACATTCTCAGGTGGAACAGGATATAAAAGTATATATCTACAGTTGAATATATACAACCAAGATTAAGTCTCATAATAGACTTCTTTTCTCTGAAGTTATCACTAAAGACAAAAAGGAATCTTTTACCTAAGATATCTTCACATCACCCCATAACTATTTTTGTGTTTGTAATTTGATACATCCTGGTCTACAGAACACATGACATTTATTGTTTCATCTCCTTAGTACATGTGAACTAAATATATGCTATATCAGTATATGGATTATTGATTTATGCATCGAAGAATACTTTAATGGAGGGAACTCTATGTCCAGTTAAAGCCATTAAATCCTTTAATTAAAGCTGTGTTTGCAGCTCTTCACTTATTCAAAGACAAAATTTGATACAAATGTGAAATAATCGGTAAGCAGCGTATGTGTAGGTATGTTATGCAGTATTGAGATCTAGGGTAAAAACCCTCTTCAGTTTTATGTCTATACCTTTATAAGGTCCCAGGGTTAAAGCTGAGCTGAGTGCTGTCCAATTTTTAGTCTATACGTTTATATGGTCCAGGGTTAAAGCTGAGCGCTGTCCATTTTTTAGTCTATACATTTATATAGTCAAGTGTAAAAGCTGAGCTGAGCGCTGTCCATTTTTTAGTCTACACATTTATATGGTCCAGGGTTCTGAGTGCTGTCCATTTTTTAGTCTACACATTTATATGGTCCAGGGTTCTGAGCGCTGTCCATGTTTTAGTCTATATGTTTATATTGACCAGGGTTCTGGGTGCTGTCCATTTTTTAGTCTATATGTTTATATGGTCCAGGGTTAAAGCTGAGTGCTGTCCATTTTTTAGTCTATATGTTTATATGGTCCAGGGTTCTGGGTGCTGTCCATTTTTTAGTCTATATGTTTATATGGTCCAGGGTTAAAGCTGAGTGCTGTCCATTTTTTAGTCTATATGTTTATATGGTCCAGGGTTCTGGGTGCTGTCCATTTTTTAGTCTATATGTTTATATGGTCCAGGGTTCTGAGCGCTGTCCATTTTTTAGTCTACACATTTATATGGTCCAGGGTTCTGGGTGCTGTCCATTTTTTAGTCTATATGTTTATATGGTCCAGGGTTCTGAGTGCTGTCCATGTTTTAGTCTATATGTTTATATTGACCAGGGTTCTGGGTGCTGTCCATTTTTTAGTCTATATGTTTATATGGTCCAGGGTTAAAGCTGAGTGCTGTCCATTTTTTAGTCTATATGTTTATATGGTCCAGGGTTCTGAGTGCTGTCCATTTTTTAGTCTATATGTTTATATGCAGGGTTCTGAGTGCTGTCCATTTTTTAGTCTATATGTTTATATGGTCCAGGTTAAATCTGAGTGCTGTCCATTTTTCAGTCTATTATACATTTATAATGTCCAGGGTTGTGAGCGCTGTCCATTTTTTAGTCTACACATTTATATGGTCCAGGGTTCTGGGTGCTGTCCATTTTTTAGTCTATATGTTTATATTGACCAGGGTTCTGGGTGCTGTCCATTTTTTAGTCTATATGTTTATATGGTCCAGGGTTAAAGCTGAGTGCTGTCCATTTTTTAGTCTACACATTTATATGGTCCAGGGTTCTGGGTGCTGTCCATTTTTTAGTCTATATGTTTATATTGACCAGGGTTAAGCTGAGTGCTGTCCATTTTTTAGTCTATATGTTTATATGGTCCAGGGTTAAAGCTGAGTGCTGTCCATTTTTTAGTCTATATGTTTATATGGTCCAGGGTTCTGAGTGCTGTCCATTTTTTAGTCTATATGTTTATATGGTCCAGGGTTCTGGGTGCTGTCCATTTTTTAGTCTATATGTTTATATGGTCCAGGGTTCTGGGTGCTGTCCATTTTTTAGTCTATATGTTTATATTGACCAGGGTTCTGGGTGCTGTCCATTTTTTAGTCTATATGTTTATATGGTCCAGGGTTAAAGCTGAGTGCTGTCCATTTTTTAGTCTATATGTTTATATGGTCCAGGGTTAAAGCTGAGTGCTGTCCATTTTTTAGTCTATATGTTTATATGGTCCAGGGTTCTGAGTGCTGTCCATTTTTTAGTCTATATGTTTATATGGTCCAGGTTGAGTGCTGTCTATTTTTAGTCTATATGTTATATGGTCCAGGTTAAATCTGAGTGCTGTCCATTTTTCAGTCTATTATACATTTATAATGTCCAGGGTTGTGAGCGCTGTCCATTTTTTAGTCTACACATTTATATGGTCCAGGGTTCTGGGTGCTGTCCATTTTTTAGTCTATATGTTTATATTGACCAGGGTTCTGGGTGCTGTCCATTTTTTAGTCTATATGTTTATATGGTCCAGGGTTAAAGCTGAGTGCTGTCCATTTTTTAGTCTATATGTTTATATGGTCCAGGGTTCTGAGTGCTGTCCATTTTTTAGTCTATATGTTTATATGGTCCAGGGTTAAAGCTGAGTGCTGTCCATTTTTTAGTCTATATGTTTATATGGTCCAGGGTTCTGGGTGCTGTCCATTTTTTAGTCTATATGTTTATATGGTCCAGGGTTAAAGCTGAGTGCTGTCCATTTTTTAGTCTATATGTTTATATGGTCCAGGTTAAATCTGAGTGCTGTCCATTTTTCAGTCTATTATACATTTATAATGTCCAGGGTTGTGAGCGCTGTCCATTTTTTAGTCTATATGTTTATATGGTCCAGGGTTCTGAGTGCTGTCCATTTTTTAGTCTATATGTTTATATGGTCCAGGGTTAAAGCTGAGTGCTGTCTATTTTTTAGTCTACACATTTATATGGTCCAGGGTTCTGGGTGCTGTCCATTTTTTAGTCTATATGTTTATATGGTCCAGGGTTCTGGGTGCTGTCCATTTTTTAGTCTATATGTTTATATTGACCAGGGTTCTGGGTGCTGTCCATTTTTTAGTCTATATGTTTATATGGTCCAGGGTTAAAGCTGAGTGCTGTCCATTTTTTAGTCTATATGTTTATATGGTCCAGGGTTCTGGGTGCTGTCCATTTTTTAGTCTATATGTTTATATGGTCCAGGGTTCTGAGTGCTGTCCATTTTTCAGTCTACACATTTATATGATCTAGGGTTAAAGCTGAGTGCTGTCTATTTTTCAGTCTATATGTTTATATGGTCCAGGGTTCTGGGTGCTGTCCATTTTTTAGTCTATATGTTTATATTGACCAGGGTTCTGAGTGCTGTCCATTTTTTAGTCTATATGTTTATATGGTCCAGGTTAAATCTGAGTGCTGTCCATTTTTCAGTCTATTATACATTTATAATGTCCAGGGTTGTGAGCGCTGTCCATTTTTTAGTCTATACGTTTATCTTCTAATCCTATTTGTAGATGTGTTTGTGTTGTTGTTGTGAGTGTTTGTTCCTTAAGACACATCGTGGACAGTGACAGGTATCCATTACTCTGGTCTGATTACCCTAATTAGACGAGCTCTCCGATATGAAAGCCAAACATCATCCCCTTATCCAAGTGTTCTATCTTCTCATTGTTTAACAGGTTCAAATATTGACCCATATATAATCAGGTCACCTCTGTGAAAAAGGTTAGGTGGTTAAATATTATCGTCCTGTCATAATATTGATATTGGAAACTTCCATATGGTACAGACGACCTAAAAGTACCCATACTTTGATACTCAGAATGTTGACGGCAGATTTCAGAACTCATACAGATAGAAATGAACCAATTACATAGGCAACAGATGGTAAACAAAGGTTATAACTTTTGATGATATATGATTGCAAAAACAAGAAATCAAAGATTTTGTTCTGGTAATCTTTTAGATGTTTGTTAATAAACCCACATTTCATATCCGCCTATAAAGTTATACATTCTTCAAGTATTCCATAAAAGCACCAATGTATATCCCTGTATAGTGAATGTCTATAGTGGCTGTCTAGGGCTAATAACTGGCAAAATACAGTACATTTTCTTCGTTAGAAATTCATTATCACAAACAATGATTCATGAAGAAAAACACAAATTGGCAAAAACATTCAATTACTTTCCGACCACAAAACCATCAACAACTGATCACAACAGAAATAACTTATCTGAGCTTGAATCACAATCCCATGAAATTGTAATGATGAATACACACAGCTTTGTTTCTGTGTAACAATGTGAAATGTATTGGAAACTCATTGTGATAATGTCAATTATTTATCCCTGAAACCACACACAAAATCATCATGGACATGTATTTCTCACACACCATATTTCTTACAATTATCATGCTCAGCTGCGTAAAAAGATTCCGATGAATAATTCTGTCAAAATATCTAGTTTTGACAGCCATTTGTAAATTTCATAATTAATAAGCGAGACAGTTTCTGAAAAGATAGAATTTTACAATTTTTACGCTCAACAGAATATAACAAATATCACAATGATATACAAAGAAACTAACTCCAGGTTTGTGTGGTAGCAACAAAAGCTATTGTTAAAGTCATTTCTCTTGTCAGGTTTCATTCCACCTTGCTGATTCTCTCGTAAGACGATCACATGCCATCGCAGTTTGTAGAAAAATCACCCAGCCTAGCGAGTCAACAGGACCTCCTTTTGACAAGATTCACTTCTATACAAAAGATTCCTATTGCATTTGGAGTTTTGCTGGACCATTAAAAGAATTTAACACCTGAACAGAGAATCTCAATTTTCATCAAGAAGTGTAATATTCTATGGCATTTACTGACACAAGTTATTACAAGGTTTGATTGCAGACACTATTATCAAGTAAAGTTCACAAACTCTCCGCAAATAAACCTTGTGTTTTTTAAGCCACATCATACTGTTATAAGGTAAAGTGAGAGACTGGAATCCAAACTGACACTAATTAAAACCCATCTCCAGACTCATAAGTAAATTGATGTTGATCGGATGGAATTTAACATCATATATTATAACAAGAAATTCTTTCCATGAATTTTATGATGAAAATAAAAACTTTTATTTTGATTCACACCAGTGCATTTTGGTGAAATAAAATTCCAAAAATTATGTTTCCATACAGAAATGAAGGGAAATTCTTCAGAAATCAAAGTTCAAATTCCTGTAACAAAGCCATATAGATTGGCTGTTTGGATAAGAATTGGAGAAGCCACATGTTTCCACATTAAAATGGATTGAAATCCCTTTAGAGCATGTACTGAACGGACTGCTGTGACAAATTCATTTTATTTATTGAATTGAACAACAAGTCTTAGAATTCATTAGCCATTATCCACCGAAGACTGGCCAGGGTGTTTAGTTAAGCTAATGTCTTGTCATTCAGGAGGAGACCAACACAGATTTAGTAAGGCCATTTCACCACGGAAACTTACAATATTTAGAGGGCTGAAATATGCTGTGTGAAGATGTATGGAGTTGGGCCTGAATGGCATCGCCCTGGGAAGTCGTAATTAAGATTGGGAGTAGAGGAGGAGAATGGGTCGACATTAAAATCTGAAGAGGAGCATTAAAGTTGATAATGAGGTGTGATGCTATCACCTAAACACAAGGAAACACAAACACATTTGTAATGTCAGATCTCCTGAGGCCCTTCATAGTGAGATCAAACCTTGACCAATGACACCCGATCTGCTATTGACTTGTGACGCTAACACACACACTTGGAGAATAGCTTTACATCACCTATACAAATCTTACTGCCATTAAAGGAATAATCTCTACAAGTAGAGTGCTTCCCCTTCCCTCCCGAAATCTTTAATGCCCAGAGGAAGTTACATCAGAGTATTGATTCAGTCAGGTTTCACTTGGTGACTTAAGGCCTGGGTGTACTCCCCCTAACCTTGTAAGAGGTTACGATGACCTTTACTCTGTAACAAGTTACACCACAAATTATTACAAATTTGATAACTTCTATTGACAATGTCTTGATCTTCTCTACAAGGCTTTGAACAATAGTGCCATCAAACCAAGGGAAACATGATGACACTTGATCTTGTCTGTTTACACACAACAGTAGAAATAAACAACCTTACACAACCATAAGATATTACCTTAACCACAAACAGGACCGTAAAGTTAATATGTAGGAAAGGCAACAAGATTCTATAGAAATCTTACCTTATTTGCAGTTATTGTGAAACTTTTGTTTGGATATAATAATGAAAAATATGCAAATTAGTTTACTTTTGAACCAAGCGTATTGATAGTTCCTCTGGTTAACATCTTTAAATTTACTGATGGTAGGGAAACTTTAGATCTGTTTACAATTTTAAGTAAAAAGATTCATAAAGAAAGGCAGTATTCTAAAAGTACTGTCTTAATAACTAAAAAGAATATATATCAAAGAATTAAAAGAAATAGGCAAGCTGCTTTTAGATGTAAAGCACTCCTTACAAACAGAATAATAAACACTTGTACATCAACTTTGCTGACTGATATCAAACTTTTTATTTCCCTCTTTAAAAAAAATCTTTTTAAAGAGAATTTCTTCCATGAATGATATCAAATTGTTAAATGGCATTAAAGAAGCAATGAAATTGACGATATGTCTTGTCATCTCAGTGCTGACAAAGTTTAGTACCAGATAAAGAGGGCATCGTATTTTATTATATAAGTATAGATTACAAATTCAAAGGTTCTACGTATCATTTCTGATTCAGAGTACAGATTAAGTAATGTGTTACCTTTATCTACTAAAATTTCATTATTCCTTTACGACAATATTACATCACGCTGTTGCTGTACCAAATGATCCATGATATACATGTTTATTCAAAGAAAAAAAAAGGTGTAAATGTGAAGAAAAAAACCAACAACCCAAATTCATTTAAACGTACACATAAAAAGGAGTGGCACATTAGAAACGACGCACCTTCATACAAGTACGATATGTAGAGTTACAGGTATGGAGACGTGATACGCCCAGGTTGTGACATGTGACAACACTGTTAGATACACCTCTAGAAGTGAGAAACCTAAACGAAATCAGGTTGATTGATTAAATCCATTCACTTTTACAAATAAAATTTAATTTGTGGAACAGTTCTTGATTTTAGTAATTATCAAACGAAATAAACTAAATCACATACAGAATAATGAACTGGGACCCAGTGACCCCAGCTGATGCTGTTTTACAACTTTTCAATCTGAAATCAAACTGAAGTCATGAGTGAAAGCCAGTGAAGGCACTTGTTACAGGAGTTAACCACAGGCACCTTTTAACGTTTAGTCGGGTATAATTTGTAAAGTAAATTAAAGAAAATAACAAGTCTGTAAAAGTGTGGTCCATAATCATCTTGGTTGATGAAAAAGCTCTGAAATATAGTTTTAAAATGAGGTCTAAGGCCTACAGACCATTACAGAGTATGTGTGTATTAGGGGTACTATGGGCAGGGACCCACTAATGGTCTACTCATATCCCTTTGACTGGTAAAGCAGAAAATTGAACTAAATCGACACAAGATATCGGGACCTGGATTATATGGGCTGTGACTGATGATGTTATAAATAAAATCAACATTGACAACCAAATATACTTCGGTAAAACAATTTTATACCGTGCATTTATGAGGGTACCGTCTATACAAGTTGACTGAGAGACAGAGAATATTCCACATTGCTCATGAACACTAATTCTTACAAGAATTTAGATAATTAACAGTTCGTTATAATATGTTTGTGAAAAAATCATCTCCCTTGAAAAATCTTTATACTGTTCCAAACACCACAGTTCTTGCTTGTCTTTCAAAAATGTTGTTTTCAAATATTCATAAAGCAAATGATTTAATTCATCACACAATAGATTTAAACATTAGTATGATATTTTTAGGTTTTGAGTTACAAGTATGCATGGTGTTATATTCAACCACATAGATGTTGTCTTATGTCATTCCATTTGTCCTTACTTAAATCTCTGGGTTTTCCCATTCCTTTTAAATACCTTTGATGCTAATTTTAAACAAAACTGTCATTGTCTTGCGAAGAAGAACTTTTGCGGGGGACATCAATATGGAGTTCTTATCATATCAAAAGAAAATTAGACTGTCAAATAGTTGTGGTGTAAAATTAGGAGAGCTAAAGTATTTATAATAACTCTGATCGTATCTTGATCAAGATCCATATTTTTGTGTATAGAAATGTAACATGGCTGGATATGATAGAGTGGTTTCACACAAGGTTGGGTTTGCCTGTGGTTACCTACCCAAACCACCTACAGACAGGCTGATGGTTACATAGCTACCCCCTTTTGTTTCTACCCATTCTATCTTTAAAATAATCCAGACTGAAAATTGTTTCTCTTGGGTCACCGATCTCAACAGCTTTTGTTATATCCCTTTACAAATCTTGATAATGTTTGTGAATTGGCTGTGAAAACCACAAGTCTTGTTCATATCATCCCAGGATAACTCTCAATCTCACGGCAACACAAAGACTCAAACAATCAACACATGCATCATTTCTTTACTTTTATGTAAAATCTTTATTATTGATGTTTCTCAGTAGTTAATACAAAATCAAATAAAATGTTATTCATTATATAACATGTTAGAAAGATAATTGATTGACCATCTTACTCTAGCTGTCAGAGGACAGATTTTCATATCAAAGATTTATTATTATCAATAATATCTACTATATGTAATAAATGAATTGTATACTAATCAAGTTTCCCTCATGAAAGGAAATCATTTGATTGGTATATTGTAATCTTTAAGAACATTTTAAAATGACTTAATCAAACTCATATATCATCTATAGGCTAATTTAATATATATGCACTGTTACATCTTATTTCAAAGCAAGCATTGTAAATGCCACTTTATGTTTAATTTACAGATTAGGAACGCAATCATCAAACTTCTAAATTTGAGATTCAATATGTTCCATCATAGGAATTGTAACATACACAGTTAAGCTGGTAAAACTTTCATAAAAACCAACTAGGAAAAGTTCCCGCATGTTTAAAACTGATTAGCATTTTTGTAAGATAACCATTACAATTCTCATCTGTGAAGAAAAATTCCAAGGATTTTATCTACACAGAGTTTCCGGTTTTCAATCATGACTCTAAATTCTAATAAGACAGAAATGAAAATGACTTGCAAAGTACATTGGAGTATCAGTTATACAGAATGCTTTGTATATATATGAAATGAATAGTCTCCGAACACTGATTAAGATCTTAAGATAAATAAATATACACATCATTAAACTTTAAATCTCAACAATAAAATTCCTTACATAATTTTTTACTTTAATTTCAAGATTTCGATTAAGATTTCGAATAAAGAAATAAGAGTATAAATACCAAATTCTGACAATCTCGAGTAAAGAAATAAGAGTATAAATACCAAATTCAGACAATCAATCAGTAGTTATACAATATTGATATCAATAGTGTTAGGTGATACAATAGCCTCGTCACTGTTCCCACAGCCTAGGTGCAGTCAGCCTATTGTAGACTAATTCAACTGTAATTAACATACAAATCATTGCTGCATACAATAATTTGTGACATTCTCAAAGCCTATCAGAAACATCAACGATACAATATACCATGTCAAATTTAGAGAAAGTTTTGACAAATAAATAGAATAGATATTTTTTTTCTTCAAAACTGATCAAGAGTTGAACGCAATTAAATTGTCAGGTAATCATCTTAATGACTTCATGATAAACATAACATGTTTACAAGTGGTGAGAGATTTTCACTCTCTGCTGACCCAGTTACCCATCCATACACGATTATATACTAATCACATCAACATTCTACCATCAATCACTAATAAATGGCAATCGACATCTTCTAAAGCTTGTTTGTGTGACCTTTTATACTTATATCAAGGTCATGCTTTATAATTTGCAATAGAACTCAGTAATGGGTATATAACTCAGCTGTAATAGTTTTGTACGCTGTGCCTCGTTACAACTGCACCTTTTTTATTTTTCAGTATATTTTATATAAGTCAATCTTTGACAGTATTTCTTTCAGTATACTGTGTATTTCACTACTTTGTTTTTCACTTCATCATGCAAGCAGACTCATTCTCCTCATAGTATAGTCAGTGTCATAATGTACAATTAAAGCATCTGTCTATTTTCAGTAAAACATGAATGGAAATTATACCCCAATGAGAGTGGGTCTAGATTATTGTAAGAACTTTTATAAGTTGTGCAGCTTACTTCCTACCGCCTCTCCTGTGAAGGTCGAGGCTCCATTCACACTCGCCCACAAGATTATAACAATCAACCTGGTCTTTGTGGAAAGTTGACATTGTCATTTTGTGGTCATTAACAAACCCATTTGAAGATAATTGTGGTTTTTAATTGAGACTGGTATGGAATATTTTCAAAGGGATTCCCACAGTACAAAATTTCTATATATAATGCTAAAAAGAACAAAGTCAAATCAATGTTTTTTCGACATTACTTTAAAGTATGGGGTGAGGAATGGAGTTTGTTCTAATTGTATACCTGTCTATCTACCACCTGTCGGTTAATGTTATATGATCACTTTTCAAACTATTATCGTCTGTCTTTTTATAAGACCCAAGTTTGAAAAGAAATTGTTTAGATCACAAATTGAAATATTGGAAGATTTCTGAAAATTTTCAGTTCAATTCATGACTAGGAAATCACTTAAGGACTACAGATCGTTTCCAACATAAATGAGAAATAGACCTATTAACAACGGTCTAGTTGATAATGTCACGACTTTTAATTGTGTTTGACTTTTCACATCTGAGGATTTGATATCAAAGGATTTAGCTGAAAACTGGACTGAAGGAGATGCCAAGAGAAGATTCCTGGTTAATGCTCATGGACATTTCATCTAAATGTAGATTTATAACATCTTTTATAAACATATATAATTGTCATGATTGTCATGTTAAAGTTGTCAAAATGTCACAATTAAAAGGAAAAGAAAAGAAAGAAATTAAGAAAAAACTAACAAATGTAATGACTTTCTTGCATGTTCTTCTTTCAGAAGATTGTTTATGTGGGTGTTATTAAGTGCAAAATAGAATACACCCTTCTAATGCACTAAACTGACAAAAATGTCATCTGTGAACAAATTTTTCATTGTTACACAGACAAATTAGTAAATGAGTTTACACTGGGAGTGAGGGCCAGACCGAGGAACAATGTCGACCACAGTATTTCTGACAAAGAACCTGCTACTATTGTAACAGTTGTGTAAGGCAACTAGACAACAGGCGTCAAATTGCGGAGTGTTGAATGAGCTACAAAGGGGAGAGATAAGATAAACACCATGATGAAACCCAATACACAATAGTCTGTGGTGACAGGAGAAAAATGGTGCTGCCATAACTACTAAAAGAGTATATCATAGTACAGCAGGTCACGCCCGAACTCGGGGTACAACTGGTGCTACGATGAACTCGTGCATAAATCCTGCATTCTTATACACAGGTGTACTGATGAACTCGTGCATGAACTCTGCAATCTTAAATACCTGCATTTTTGTTTGTTATTATTGTACAGGTCCTTAGGTTTCTCAGGTTTTTAAAGTTTCTGAAACTATTTATAAGTCATATAACTTACTTCAACCCTAGAGTTAATGACCAGATGATTTAACCAAAGGTCTGGCCCATCATTTGATTTTGGACACAGAAAGTCCTTCATTTGATCAAGTTTCCCCTTCAAATTAAAAATCATATATCAATGATATGGAGATGAAAATGATTTTAAGCTGAAAACAAAATATGTTGGATAAAGAAATTAATTTTCTGAAGATATACAATTGTTTAAACAATCTGCAAGCAAATCAGTTGTTTTCTGTGGATTGAAATTTCTTGCAAATATGCAATTTTGATAATTCTGTGGATTAAAATTACAGGTGTAAAGTTTGTGACAGCCATTATAATTCTGACAGATTTGTAAGGCCATGGTTTGGATTTAACTACAGGTAACACTGCTATAATTAATTGTTTTTAATTAACCTAACAAATGTATTATGCAGCTGACAACTGCCATGAATTATGGATGATAAGATAAATACTGACATTCATGTGATCTATAGCAATAGATAAAACAAGAGCTGTTGGAGAACAGCAAAGCTCGCCTATTCAGAAGAAGTTGATGTTCAAGTATTTACTATTTAAACATGGAAATATGACAAATTAACAGACTCAAAAACCCCCTAAAGGGCCCAAATTGGTTGTATTGTCACGTTCAGCATCCATACACATTAGGAAAATAAAATCATAAACATTTATGATGACTTAAGCTTAAACAATTGACAAAATAGAAACTTGCTCAAAAACTTTAACATGGAAATATGACAAATTAACAGACTCAAAAACCCCCTAAAGGGCCCCAAATTGGTTGTATTATCACGTTCAGCATCCATACACATTAGGAAAATAAAATCATAAACATTTATGATGACTTAAGCTTAAACAATTGACAAAACAGAAACTTGCTCAAAAACTTTAACGTAAAATGGGACGCCAACGCTGACGCCGACGCCGACGCCGGGGGTGACAACATTACACTGGTAACCCAAAATGTGTTAATCTTGCCGAAACTTGTTAGAATAACGGCAGAATACTTAATTTTTAACAAGTTTCGGCAGGATTAGCATATGTGCTTTTTTATTCAGTATTAACCCTTTATATTAAGACTTTTCCTCAGAATTCCAATTCGATTAATAAAATTAAGTATTTCTGCCGTAAAATTAAGTATTTTTCTGTCCGCCGTGGGTCGTGACGGCTGACGGCCGAATAACAGAGGGTATCGGTCACAATTACCCAACTTCGTTACGTGCACGGCTATTTATTGCTACATTGTCGGAGGTTGGGAATCGCCAAACTTTTCCGATGCGACGGTGAAATTAACAGATTCGGCGATAGAATTAAGAGTTTCTGCGTTTATATTCAGTGTTTCTGCGTTTATATTCAATGTTTCTGCGCTAATATTAACACATTTCGTCGCTTACATCGAGCGGGGCGCGCGCGCCGAGCCGTGACGGCCGAGCACACGGCCTACACAGGTAAACTTTACCTTGTGAAACGAGACTTACAGTACGTACAGCCGCCAGCCGATTGTACCTGTAAAATAATTATGTTTACAATTCTCTTTTCCCCTTTAAAAATACATATATCCTCATTATCCTATTCTCCTATCTTGTGTTGTTTTCTTTCCCGCGTCTCGTCATTTGAGCTATGCATTTTGCACTTTTTTTCGGAAGAGTTCCGATACGAGCGGTAACAAATGAATAACTGTCTAGGTTATGTGTAAAATATGTGTATATACACGGGGATTAACTATGACAAACAAATTATGTGTTTGATTATGTGCAATTACATGTATGTATATTCTTCTCACAAATTTGAATTGTTGACGATATTAAAATAAGATCGTTTTCCATAAAATAAATAAATATTTGTTATTTACAGACGTTTTGAAAGATATTTTGCTGTTGCCTTTAATTGTAAAATGCTGATTAAGTGTTATACATAATGATCTGCTTTTCAGGTTTGCTGAATTGATTTGATATACAATAAACGACCGATATCATATTCTGGTAATATTTGATGTACTTTGTGGCACGTAATTCCAGTATTTATTTATTTCTGCGTTTATATTCAATGTTTCTGCGTTTATATTCAATGTTTCTGCGTTTATATTCAATGTTTCTGCGCTAATATTAACACATTTCGTCGCTTACATCGAGCGGGCGCGCCGAGCCGTGACGGCCGAGCACACGGCTTACACAGGTAAACTTTACCTTGTGAAACGAGACTTACAGTACGTACAGCCGCCAGCCGATTGTACCTGAAAAATAATTATGTTTACAATTCTCTTTTCCCCTTTAAAAATACATCTACCCTAATTATCCTATTCTCCTACATGTATATTTTGTTGTTTTCTTTCCCGCGTCTCGTCATTTGAGCTATGCATTTTGCATCTTTTTTCGGAAGAGTTCCGATACGAGCGGTAACAAATGTACACGGGGATTAACTATGACAAACAAATTATGTGTTTGATTATGTGCAATTACATGTATGTATATTCTTCTCACAAATTTGAATTGTTGACGATATTAAAATAAGATCGTTTTCCATAAAATGAATAAATGTTTGTTATTTACAGACGTTTTGCTGTTGCCTTTAATTGTAAAATGCTGATTAAGTGTTATACATATTGATCTGCTTTTCAGGTTTGCTGAATTGATTTGATATACATTAAACGACCGATATCATATTCTGGTAATTATTTGATGTACTTTGTTGCACGTAATGCCAGTATAGAGGCCAAACTTATCTGGTGAACTAATACGATAAAATTTAATTCATATTGTCAGAAACAATTATACATATATGTTTCTGATTAAATACATGTTTAGTTTTAAGAAGTATTCGTCAATTATTTATAATAATAAATAGTATACACGTGTCAATTTTCAGTTGTTTTTATTCATGCTAAAGATATATAATTCGTAATATATAAATGCGTATTTTCGAGTGGGTCTTTTTGTGATATTTGGGTAGCCATGAAAATGGCTTTTTTATAAAGGATTGGCTGATTATAGGAAATGACATCGGATATACCGATGTCTGTATTAATCATCATATCTTATTTCTAAAAAAAGAGACACAAAATTGAAAATAATATTGATTTGAATAAATATCCTGATGAACCGTCATGGCACGAATCGAATAAAGCACTAATAAGAAGGCCACATAATAACAGAATTTTCATACAATTTTCAGTTTAAGAGCACACCTTTCGAAACCCAGTTACTGGGAGTTATCATAGCTGGCATGTTATTTATTACACCATAAAATACACATTAACATGGAATATTGTGTCAACACTAACCGAACAACGGCTAGCAATTTTTTCAAGGCTATATTTAGTGCGTGACGTAATCGATACACAACGTCACTATGATAAACATAAAATATCATATGAACGATCACTGTGCTATACATTTGTCAAAAAATTATATACTCAAAATGCTAATCAACGAAAGACAGAGACTAGATTGTCAGTGAAGTTCGGGAAGACCCCTTTTAACCCAGTACACTTTAATGGGGGTTTACAAAGAATGAACTTTACAAAAAAAAAACCTTATTGCCAGTATATGTTCTTCTCTCTCTGTCAGGTGAATTATATTACCTGTACATTTACTTATATGTTGTCGCCATAGATACACCTCTCAGGTGTACTGTGTACCGCACACGTGTCATCCGACTAATTAACTCCACAGATAATGGACGCCGTGAACAAATTTAGCTATATTGCTTGCCCTATTGGGGCCATCCTGACACCACGGGTAGGAGCTAGCTAGCGGTACCCTGCGGGGTTACGAAGGGGATGCGTATGCATTTTGGGGAGCTCGAAGTGAGAAAAATGGCCGACGATAGTTGTATACACTTTTTCAATGCGATCATATGTGTATGATTTTTTACACCAGAAACACAGTCATACAGCTACCTAATAATTTAATGAGACCATAGTATATATAGTTTCATATGTAGTGTATGTCTAATTTCTGTGAGCACTTTTTCACACCGCGGTCGCTTATAATAAGATGATAATATGATACTAAGGATTTTTGTCTAAAATACGTCCTTGATGATACCAAGGACGTTTGTGAGGTGAATAAGTCACGCTGGGTTTTGGGCAAGTACGACGTAGGAGCTTTTGCGTTTGTGTACTGACCGTGACGTTGGCCGACGACTCATTTTCCTTTGATATCCGCCGGCGCAGCCTTTGATGTAGCTTGTGGGTGCGAGGGTTACCGTCTTACTTTCTGAAGCGTCATTTCATGAGTTGTCGTATTTTTTAACAAAAATTTAAGACATATCTTCTAAATCTTCCGTCCTTAAAGCAAGTACTAAACGTTGTGAAATTTTATTAACTTTACATTGGTGTTTCGTTGGACTCGATTTCCCGGTTCGTCTAGCGTTACGCGTGGTGTTTAGTAGGGTAAAGAGACAGTTCTCACTTATAAATCCTTGATGATACTTTTGACGATGTTGGGATACAAAATGGGGGTGGTTTCAGTACCAAGTATTTATAAATTGTCATATAAAATATATCACTTGACTTTATATATATAATCATTGACACACACGCCATATTGCAAGTCAGCAATTTTAGGAGATTCACGTAACAGTACATCCGGGTACTCGGTAATCTGTACACATTTACATTTTTATTATGATAAAATGGTGCGTTAGTCCGATAACTATTAGGCCTAAATCAAGTTCAAAAAGTGTTAATAAAATACGGAACACGATTACATATATACAAGGATTTATAAGCATTTATAATTCCATGATATATTTAAAGGATTTGTGCAGTCAAAAATGATATAATTTCAGTTTATGCTGGAAAACGCTTTATTAGACCGTGTAGAAACCTCTCCGTGCCGCTGTAAACCGCCGATATCGAGGTCAAATTTTCTGACCGCCCGATTATGCATATTTTCTAGCCCTAAACCGTGTGACGTCACAATAGTCCGTGGCTTATTGCTGTACTTTAACTGATGTGCTATCACTTACATCGACGGTCGCAGGAAAAGCCGATCAAAGATTTTTTTTATGATTACTTTTGAGTGAAGTTAATCGTACAATAACTTTGTCTCGAATATAAATAACTAAAAGAGTGAAATTCGATGTTTCAAATACTCTAATTTGTGCTCTAATAGCAGGTATCTTTACGTGTAATTATGAAAGAAAATCCACACAGAAATAAAAGTTTCCGATTTTTTGTCGAGTTCAGCAACGAATACGCTTTAATTAAATAATATTTTCCTGTAGTCTGTATCTTTGATACATTGTGAATTGCAAAGTTTGTGACTGTAGAATGAAATTTTACGTAACAATTGAAGAAATTCTTGATTAAAGCATCAAGGATATGATGCTTGACATACGTACACACCGATGATTTATCATTACAAACATTGTGTTGTGTGTTGCTAACCGAATAAATCGAAATTTATTACAATACCGTAAAACGTTTCAACATGTGGTAGAAAGAATTTACTTTCGATATTATAAAAGATCTAAATATTGAGATATTAAGCAAAACAAACTATTTTTTCAGACCGTGCTGTCGCTTTCAATTTTTAATCGATATACTAGTAGATACACCGACATTATAGATATATAATTAGCCATGCCTTTGGTTTGATGGTTATGTAATACCTTGACCAGGATGTTATTTACCTGTACACAACGCCATTCATCGAACTCACCTGTAATTACCTGGCCGCGGGCGATTTGCTATTCGGTGGACTATATCGGGTATTTGCTATTGTCTTACTGTCAATCAGGTTAGGACATCCGTTAATTGGATTGTGATTTGAATTATGGAAACCCCGTACATCTATGCTCTAGGTTTTTTTTATTGTCACCTCCATTTTTAGAATGAAGATGTAAAAGCAAATGGAAATAAAATATACCTGATCATACCTAGGAATACATATTACATATATATATGTCGTACGCAGGTAAAACAAAAATGGAAGGTGACTTATTCAGAAACAAAAATGGTTCTAAGAACTAGTTCAACTAAAGGTTTAACCTAAAAATTATTCCAGTCTAGACTGTAATTACGAAATCGTGGCATATAGCAATCTCCAGTAATTTCTAAGGTATTAGTAAAAATTCTAAGCATGTATTTTCACCGTTTCGAATCTTAATGTACATGTATAGTCATACAAGAAGGGTTACAACATTATCACACTAAATATACTTATTTAAATATCACTTAGTATATTTTTAAAAAGGTACAAGATATTATATCTATTCTTAATGCCTGTATACGAATAATTTCAATTTTCATTTGAACACTGTATGTGGTTACTTTTTGGATTATACGATAAATGTTCATATATCATACTATTAAATCTCGGTATGATATACAAAACGGTCGACAATGAATATACTATTAAGGATTTAGTATAATTTTGAAATAATGAATTTAAATCGACACTTAAACTGTAATATAGGAACAAATATCAGAAATACCATTGATGTATTTCTGCTTTTTAGTAAACGTTATGGATAAAGTTTCAAAGGCAACAATATAGATATACATATTATTTTCGGTATAAGTTCGGTACTGTAACTCCAATATCACATAACTGATAACCGTCCACATTTTATTTTTACTCAAAAACGGTGCCGTGTTTGCATCATATCGTTATAGCAGAAGTTTGAATGAAATAAAAAACACGGATTCTAGATATATTCATGCTAAATTTTGGGATTTTACTCGTAAAAAGACAGTGTTACATTATACTTTTTTTATTACACTGAAATTTACATCATATGCTATCTAAATCTCAGTCCAGACTGATCCGAACATCATTTTGATATCGCTATCAAATTGGACTGATTATCTAATCTAAAGTTAAATATATGCTTGTTTGAATTTTTGAAGTGGTGTAAATGGAATGTTTTGAAACTGAAAATATCTACATCATCAAGCTAGAATAACCATTTACTCTAAAAACTCAAATTGTAGATCTAACGTATACGTATATATGCTGTATACATGTATAGTACTAGGCTTACCTTGCGTCACGGCTCGGCGCGCCCCGCTCGATGTAAGCGACGAAATGTGTTAATATAAACGCAGAAACATCGAATATAAACGGAGAAACATTGAATATAAACGCAGAAATAAATAAATACTGGAATTACATGCAACAAAGTACATAAAATATTACCAGAATATGATATCAGTCGTTTTATGTATATCAAATCAATTCAGCAAACCTGAAAAGCAGATCATTATGTATAACACTTAATCAGCATTTTACAATTAAAGGCAACAGCAAAATATCTTTCAAAACGTCTGTAAATAACAAATATTTATTTATTTTATGGAAAACGATCTTATTTTAATATCGTCAACAATTCAAATTTGTGAGAAGAATATACATACATGTAATTGCACATAATCAAACACATAATTTGTTTGTCATAGTTAATCCCCGTGTATATACACATATTTTACACATAACCTAGACAGTTATTCATTTGTTACCGCTCGTATCGGAACTCTTCCGAAAAAAAAGTGCAAAATGCATAGCTCAAATGACGAGACGCGGGAAAGAAAACAACACAAGATAGGAGAATAGGATAATGAGGATATATGTATTTTTAAAGGGGAAAAGAGAATTGTAAACATAATTATTTTACAGGTACAATCGGCTGGCGGCTGTACGTACTGTAAGTCTCGTTTCACAAGGTAAAGTTTACCTGTGTAGGCCGTGTGCTCGGCCGTCACGGCTCGGCGCGCCCGCTCGATGTAAGCGACGAAATGTGTTAATATTAGCGCAGAAACATTGAATATAAACGCAGAAACACTGAATATAAACGCAGAAACTCTTAATTCTATCGCCGAATCTGTTAATTTCACCGTCGCATCGGAAAAGTTTGGCGATTCCCAACCTCCGACAATGTAGCAATAAATAGCCGTGCACGTAACGAAGTTGGGTAATTGTGACTGATACCCTCTGTTATTCGGCCGTCAGCCGTCAGGACCCACGGCGGACAGAAAAATACTTAATTTTACGGCAGAAATACTTAATTTTATTAATCGAATTGGAATTCTGAGGAAAAGTCTTAATATAAAGGGTTAATACTGAATAAAAAAGCACATATGCTAATCCTGCCGAAACTTGTTAAAAATTAAGTATTCTGCCGTTATTCTAACAAGTTTCGGCAAGATTAACACATTTTGGGTTACCAGTATTAGCTCCCCCTATTCTTCGAATAGGCGAGCTAATGAATAAACATAGATGGGGTAATGAGACCCTAAAACATTAGTACAGTATTCTTATTACTCTATTCTTAATTAAGGTCAACTAAAGAATAGCGTAAAAAAAATAGTTGCTAATCTTTATCTATAGCATTTACTCATGAAGTTTAACTTCCATTGCTGCTGTTGGCAAACTGATATGCCATTCATTACCTAAATTTGTCAAGGGCATTTCATTCATATGTGTTTGAATGCCTTTCATACGGAAGTGACCTCTTGACATTGATGCCAAGTTTATAAAAGGTCATCTAATGACTTAATTGTCATCAACCATAAGTGTTCAGATTTTCAGTTTATAATCCATGGTATTTCACATACAAGTGATCTTTTACCTGGATATCAACCTAAAAGTACAATTGTAATTTTGTTGTCCATCATACACTTGTTTTTTCATAGCGGTGTCGTGGAACCCAAATCACCACGATAATGAAATTATGTATAAATAGGCAGCATTTAATTGGCCTTATTAGAGGTATAACACAATATGACCTTTATTAAGAGGTCACATTCAGTTAAATCAATGATAATATGGAAAATGTATAAATATTTCTTAGAGATCTCTAACGTCATTCCTTGACTGTAAAAGTTCCGTCCTCTGTTACTCTATAAATCGGTCAGGATTTTGGGGGAATTATAATTAACGAGGTAGGTTTAATCAAGCTTATGATCATGAACTAATCAAATTACAGGAATAACCCTGTTTACTTATCTACTTGTAGAAATTGATTCTACATTTTCTTTTCACTGTTACTTTTAATATATAAATGTATCGACCAAGGACAGATATCACTGATAGACAAACACGAGTCTCTATATTTAATGACAGCAATATCTGCAACGATTTTCTTACAGATTGGCTCAAGAAATTTCAGATAATCAAATTTAAAATCTAAATAAAAAGTTGAAGAAGTGTTTGATTACCAGATTAGTATCAATATGCTACTATTGAATTGTCAGAATGTCAGTTAAGAGATCTAACGACCTTGAAAGTTTATCAAACGACCTTGACAGGGTTATCGTCACTGTCTTATCGGTGTTGTCTGATATAGAACCAAGTCTGTGTGTATAACATGCATTTAATTCTATTTTGAGTCTACAGCTGAATTCTTTTAATAAAATTACAATAAGGATTGAACCATTTTACCATAAGGCCAAGATTTATTGTCTTGGGTCTTTGGGCGGTGTCGATTCGTCCCTGATGAACCCAAATTTAAATCTACCAGATCAGTTTAATGAAATGTTTTCCTTTTAAAGTTGGATTTGACAAACCTTGTTTATCATTAAATCATTGAGATCAACGGCTGATCAGCCAAACTGTCTTATAGCCAACTACAAGGTGAGTCCGTACAAAATCTTGATAGTAGGTAAAGTAATACATATTGTGTAGGGGTCCAAATAATATCTATAGGATCAGTTCAGATAGCAAACCTGTATTACCTATCAGTCCAATATGTCTTGTTTTTTATAATCTTATTAAAGCTAAAAGATGATGTTATAGGCATCAAACTGACCCACACCAATCTACCACAATATTGGTTAATGTGACTTAATGTATCACCTTCAATGTCTATCAATTATAAAACTCCATTTCTGGATACTGTTTATTTTCCCATAGAAAGTTGCTGTTTTGACAACATGACCACACTGAACCAACAGAGCATCAATTAGAGTTCTAGAAGGTCACGATAACTGAGTGGATATTATGGTATCATCACTTTTCACCATAAGCCTTATCTCTTTGGGCTAAATTGATCTGAATGCTGCATTTTATACCCATTCTATTTTCTATGGTGTTTCAGAATAATATTAAAAGTGGATAATGTTCCACAATATATTGAAACTTCCAAAACTTTAAAAACAAATCATAAAACTGAAGAATGTCATAAATAGCTATATAAATCAATATAAATCAATAAACATGTTTACAAAATTTTACTGTTGTTACAGATTTTTTTTATTGTTTGTTTTTGCCACTTTTAAAATCCAGAGAGGTTCAATAACACTGGTGTCAACTCTTCTTTGACTGATTAAAAACTAGTCAGACAAACATTTTACTGTTTCCACAGATTCTAAACATGCAATACCTGCTTTTTTAACTCCCAACCTGCATTAATACACTGACAGTTGAGTAAATCCTGTGTTTATCTGTTTTCTACCTGTCAAGGTCGCGGGTAGGTGTGTTGCAGGTACGAACCTGATGTATGGCCATGTTGGTCAATACAGTCGCTGCATATATTGGGCACTAAGTGTCAAATCAGTGATTAATTACTGTTGTCAAACTCGGGGCTAAATTTAAATCGTGCACAAAGGAATGTCTCTTTAACAGATCTCAAGCACAATTGTGTAAGATGTTTACTAATAAAATAGGAAGAAAACTTAAGGTGTAGATTTAAAATCAGCTGGCATGTTTTAATCATTTACGACAAGAAGAGTATACATGTTGGTATCGTCTTCTCTATGTACAAATAAATGTCAGTGTCTTTTGTATGACATTAGCTCACTTCTCTTTACAGTTCACATTTTCATGGAATTGTCCTTTTAATATGCAGTGTGTTTGGTCTTAAATAACACAACATCAACAAAATCATAGCCATTTTGAACAAACTCATAGCCATTCTGATCAGAGAGAAAAACAGCACTGTATAGATTTATATAGAAATGTAAATATATATCACTTTAATACATTACTAAGGTTTCTTCTATCACCCCAGATAAATGACTGATCCACGAACTCTAATTACTGAAGTAAAGTAAAGCTAAGCAATAAAGATCAGGGATAGATTTCACAGAATTCTAAAATTAATAAAAAAAAAAGATAAAAAAATCAACAATAAGCCAACTTAAACAGATTGTCCAAAGATACTTATCATCATAATTGTATATGTGGAATTTTATCACATCAACACGTTGAATTTCCTGCATTAAGTGCACTTTTTAATAGACTGACTTGGATTATAAAATAATACTTATATCATTGGATTATAAAGACTTCTTTCTTAATTTTGTTACATAGCAATAAAATGTCCCTATATACTTGTTACATACATCTGGCAATTCCTTGCTTGATAATGAGCCTTGTATGACAATAAGCTTTTTTACAATAAGCCTTTCATATCAATAAGTCTAGCCTGATAATAAGTCATGCTTGCCAATAAGCTTTGTTTGAAAATAAGCAATGACAGTAAAAATTGTTACATAGCTTTAATGCTCAACAAAACGCCTTGCTTAACAATAAGCCTTGTATGACAGTAAAAAATGGAGATCAAGGTGCCAGATTGAAAAAAGGAGTTAACTGAACTAAAAGACCCTATGGTACATCTGTATTTGTTTTAACACGGTCATGTTGTGTATATTTCAACAGAAGTGTTCTACTCTGTAGGTTAGTCAGACTCTCTTCCAGCATCTACAATCACAAAGCCAACATGTCAGCCCACTGGCCACTGGACTAGACTCAAGTGGCCATCACACAGATTTCCATGCCTTTTATCCAATACTCCAAAACTTACCCAACATGATTGTCTAGAATGACCTTCCCTCTTGGGATACTGATCTTGGCCTTTGTTCAGGTGTTGGTTGGAACACTTCACCAGTTTTCTTTGTTCCTTTGCTAATATACTTAAAACTTGTGCACTTTGCAAGGTACGTGCCCGAGCATCATCAGCTCTGTACACTATTTGTTAAAGATCGTACATTAAACTTCAATCACAATGTGTCACAATGATATATCATTAATGGAAATGTAATGGTTTTAATAAGAGATGTTGAGAAGGAGTTCAACAAACTAGGATCAGATAAAAACAAATTATTTCACTTGATGCCATTGTGTGACATGCAGTTAATACCACTACTTTCAGATATGCTGGTCTTTTGGGTAAAATTAAACTGTTGTTGGCAATTAGTAAATGGCCACAAGTGCCATCTCAATAGTGTATTAACATTAGTGACAAAAATAATACTTTATGATGGAAGATTGATTTAAGCTTAAATTAAGTTTTATTGTACAAATTTATTTACAGATAAATGCATTCTCTAGCACAACATATATAAACTTTAAACCCCTACATTGGTGTCAGAATCTATCTAGTTAAATCAGCCAAATACACTGGGGCACCCTATATTCCCCAATGTGTGTGTATAAATCAGAGTTAACCAAAGTGATAACTTGGAGACATTTATCTATGAGTAAGTCAATGCAGGCCAATTCTGTCATATGTTAATAGAGTTGATATTAACTACTCGTGTCACACAATCAGCTGTTCCAATTAAGATTTAATTGGTGAGATTGAATTGTGTCACTGCATGGTTTAGATGACAAATGACTGTTTCTGCCAGTATTATCTGTGGGACGTACCAGTATACATGTAGATTTCTGGCATACTTTCCTCCACACAGGATTTGGCTTGTGTGTAATATTCTTAATGAGTTTTGTCACATGCATGTTATATAACAATAAACATTAATTTTCCATGCTGGCCGGGAGGGGAGATAACCTATCTAACAGTGTAATTAAGTAATTAGGATCTGGCGACTCCCACGAGGAATGATCAACTGTGATATGATGTAGTGATGCTGACAGACTGAGACCAGATATGTAAAAGTGTGGATATAGTAAGCATCTTGTGATAATCTAGTAGCTGATTCCCAGATGATTGGGTGGTGTAGTGGTGCAATTATTGGAATTTTGGGGGACAAACAGGTTAGGGGTTACCTGCCTAATCACATGGACTAATTCTGGGCACTCCAGTTTCATTTTACCATAAGATCCCTGCACATTTATATCCAAACCATGAACTTGTTTCTCAATTGATTTAAAACATGGACTACACTACAACTACACAGACAACAGGTAGATTTCCCCCATACCAAAGTTTTGATGTAGAACTACTAAGGCCAATATACATAATATATGCCGATAGTAAGTTGTTGTGAACTCCTTTTACCTTGGATCTGATGTATTTCTTGTTTTATTTTTCATAGTTTGTTTTTTATTAGCCCCACATGGAGTTTCTAAAGTATGGATGATATAATACAGTTTGACAGCCACACACAATTATCAACATATAATTATCTTCAACACAAGTATGTGTCCCTAATATACCTTTTATTACTTTTTATTTAAATATTATGCTACGTAAAAATACTTTTTATTGAACAAAACTTTTAAAATATCCTAGGTGAATGATCTTTGCTAACTAGCAATGTACACAAACCTTCTGCTATAAGTACTTCTTTTATGGTACATTAGCATTAACTATTTGAAGATCAATAAATTTTGTAGAGAGCGACCTTGGAGTATTTGCTGAACTTACATTGTAGTCTATCTGAAGAACTACGCAGTAGGATTTAGTCTTTATAATAGTCAATATATTGATCAAACAGTGATTTTATCAAAAATGAATTCATTATTGATATTGAGATTATTACCTAGTCCTACTTGATGTAATTGACAATGAAAACCTTAGCCCCCATGGTGTGTGTATATATATATAGTTGTTATAAACCTGTACCCTCAATTTTATATATTCACGATTTAGTTCGGTTAACGATATAGTTCTAAGACTTATTAACAGCAATGGTCATTTGAGGATGTGCCATATTGGTGGTAGAGCTAAAGCCTTAAAAGGGAGGGGTCACAGAGGTCAAGAGGTTATAGTGTAACAACTCTTTACCACACCAGCCATCCATCTCAGATGAAAACCTTCACTGCATGGACAAATGCCATGTATGGAGAGAAAGTCAGTGGTTTTTCTTGAAGTACTATGACTTTTCTCCAATTCTTGAATCTGAAGAGTCCTTAAATTTCCATATATAATAGAGCATGAAAAGCAAGCAAAGAAAAAACACCACCCAATTTGGCAGTAGTCTTAACAACACCCTGTCTTAACTGGGTGTCATACAATCATTCTAAAGGAGGATAATCTTCTGAATGTACAAAATATTGTGAGGACAATCAATGTACAAAACACTTGTTCTAACAAACACAAGATCTAGGATAGTCATCTATGTCTTGTACAACTTGCTCCCTCAACAGTGCTTGGAGAATTGGACCACACATTGTATGTTCTGTTCTGAAACACAGTGGACAATCGGACCACACAGCAGTGGATTATAGTAATATAGCAGGTTGCTGTCCGTTCTACTATAGTATATAACACTAACTGGTCAAATATCAAATACACATAAAAGCTGTAAATACGTAGTAGACCACCCTTGTCAGCGAATAAAAACAAAGCTAAGGTGAGCCCTGTGTATACAGCTATCATTTCTGTCAATATCGTACACAATACCCTAATCAATGGTCAAATATTAGCTGACCACTTCTCTTGCGGAAGTTCTAACAGCTCAAACACATTGCTCCATATCGCATCACACACTTCTTTTTACCTGCATGAAACATACAATGAAATTTTAATGAAGAGTTTACTTTTCAGTTCAAATCGTGACAAAAGCACCACTTACTCCAACTTCAAGTAAACCATAAACCATAAATTATAGCATTAATAATAATAAGTGTTTAAACATATTTACTTTCTATGCAGGTGTTAAAATTACAGGTAAATTATAGCAGATCGTTAAAACATGCAGCAGTCAGACCTTTATACATTAACATGCTTTCTAAATATTTAACACATTTAAACATACTTAAGTGTGTATCTGTATCAAGATTAACATCCTTCAAGTTTTACCAAATCTTATTAATCTTAAGAGCTATTACAAGCCTCATATAAAAGATAGCAACTAGGAATCTACAATTGCATATATCTACTTCAGAGAAAATACATATATCTATAGGGCAGTGCGATAGAATGGAAGAGAGATCATTTATTTTATCTTTAATATCAACATATCATATGAGGTTATGAGTAACACATTCAGGGAATTTTATGTCTGTTTAAAAGCTATTTAGTTTTTTATCATATGTATAAATTGTCCTGATATATGTTTATTCTAAGCAGTGTATCTTCACTCTGTATCATACATGTATCAGTATTTAAAACATGATTGGACTGAAACAGAAATTATAAAAATTAAAAATAACACTGGGTTTTGTCCAACTTGGATACAGTTTTATATGACATACATTTTTATATCCCTTTTTACTTGAGCCAGTCAAATTGTAATTGGAGAGAAACTATAAAATAGTAAAAAGGCTAATGTAGTTTTATTGTTCACAACTTCCTTGTTCTGTAGATTTTGTTAACACTTCCTTCATATCGTTATATATATATAGCTTACAATTAAACATTTAGCTAGATGCAATTCACTTTTTGTCAAATTTTTATTTAATTTCTATGAAATTCGCTCGAAATGTAATTTTTGAGAATCCCATTTCTCCACACTTCCTTGATGCTATAGAATATCTAATGCTCATCTGATATTTTCAAGGACATATGCTATTTGACTGACTCCACATGATAACAATTGAATATCAATCAATAGTGAACGAATTACAATTCATTAATTGGTTTATATCTAATTGACCAACTTTTGTTTAATTGTGGGTACACATCGAGGGATCAAAAATTGATGAGAATAAAACATCATGGTTCTCTAAGAAAACTGTCATTGACCTGTATGATGAAAAGAAACCAACCACAAATGACTTGTTGTGTTTATATACAACTAATATGTATTGCCAGACTTATACTGTGACGGTTTATCTTCAAACAAATTCATTCATACACAGGGTGCAAACATATAGATATATTTTTAGTGTTATCATTCTGAAACATCACTAAAGGACACAAGAAATCAACACTCAATGTCATGCTATGCTAGCAGATCCATCAACTGTTACAGTGAAAAGTCTCATTCATGCTTACTTGTTCTTTGTCATCTTTTTACATTTAAGGTCTTAGATATATCTTATCCTCATCAACGCCAATGTAAATGATCGGCTTTAACTTCAAAATATGTTTTGTCCTAGAGTTGTAACTGTTTATATCATTTGTTCATCAGATATTTAATAGAATAGAATAAGATGAAATAGTGTATTAAAACCACCAATGTCTTATGACCCTTCTGTAATGACAAGGTCAGAGCACATAAGTATCCACACATTCTGCTTTATTCCAGCCATCAGTAGCAAACAGACATTGCTAGTGTCAATGTATATTAATGAAAAATAAAATCTTTATGCCATGATCAATATGATATTCTCAGAAAATGTAATTTCTAAGGTAGCCATGGAGGAAATATAAAACCAATCTCCATCCTGTTAGACCTGGCGATGATCAATAACTATCAGTATACAGAAGCCTTCTCATCATTCTAATCTTCCTGGTCTTCAATGCCAGACAAATCATTTGGTTTTATAGAAATATCAGGAAATCCACCATAACACTAGAAATGTCACCTTGTAAAAAAGTCTTTTGTAACATAAGAATAAAAGTGTGTTCAGAACATATCCTTGTTTTTCTACATATAAACCATGCATTTTTGAAATAATATGGAACTCAAAATTATATAAGTATTGAATTATTCTAAAATCAAAGTATAATCAATACTCTATGTATATATAATGAGACCCCTTATATCAGTGACAAAATTTCACCTGAATCAGCTACCCTATCAAGTCACTGTCTGCTAGATTACAGGTATGCTAATCTAATGCACTTTAAATCTACACTTTCCAATTTAATGTGTACAATAAATGATATTTTGATAGGTATGTTGGCACCTTTAAGGACAAGCTCAATGGAGATCCATAAAGTTGGCTCCATCCACGACAAAAGTCAATAGTGTTTCATAACATGTCTGTTTAGACACTGCCAGGGTCTTGGTGCAAGAGTGTGAAGATTTTATTGATTCTAAAAAATTGATATATGATTTGTCATTATCTCCCCTTAATTACCAAGAATTGTCTCCCCTTTATTAACTAAGCTTTTCATCAATAAATGCATAATTCATCTTGAAATATGTAATTACTATGTACATGTACCTGTCATAAAAGGTAATGCAACAGCAGACAGTAATATAAGTAATATCCTCTTATACACATTTTTTATTTGGTGGTGGTGGTGAGAGGAGATTCGGATACAAACTTGCATTTCAATAAACTAGGTTACTATAAGTTTCAATTGGTACATCTGTCCTAATGGTCTGGAAAAAGTTCATGGGATCATTTAAAATGTCAATCAGCGTTGGCAAAATGGAGCTTTTTGAATGCTGTGCATTAATAGTTAAATTTTCTATATCTTAAACAAATTTCACATATAATGTGAGATATTTTCTATAACACCCTATCACTTTATCTACACTATTTGCTCACTGTCAGAAAGAAATCTATTCGATGATGCCAATAAAAAGTCAAGAGATATTTCAAACAACTAACAAGTCAAACAAACAGATCTTTTCTACATTAAAACTAAATTTATTATAAAAGATTGTTAGAATTTTTTTGAAGTGTTTTTACTTTGACCAAGTTATTTTTTTTTTGAAGTCTTGGTTTGACAATAATAACACCTTAAAAGCCAGCTGTGTGCCGTACGCCCCTTTCTGTACTGTATGTTAGAGACCAGTGTGGGGGGCTAGATACACTGTCCCCCACCCATTGTTGATATAGTATGCCACCTTGTAGGTCTATACGCACAACACTGGCTTTTGTACAAAAAACCTATAACATAAATAACATGTTTATAGATCTAAACAACACATATCATTTTTGTCTTAGCTACATATCTGTACCAGTGACATTCACCTACATACACAAAGGGCCATTCTGTGGCCAAGCATTTTGAAAAACTGCTTTCTATGGAAGAAGTGGAAACATTTTTTTCTTCTCTTTGACAGTTACTTTATCACTTTCTAAATAATCTTCTTCAGTGTTTTACAAGCGACAAGTCATGAGGTTTCATTCATGAAAGCCTGACATCCACTTTTGTAACATGTATATGGCATTCAGAAATCAAATTTACGTTATAGACTGCCAAAAAAGTAATTCCGCTTGATGCAGTATTCAAATTTTCATAATTTTTTATTGATATTTTGAAACCAATACTAAAAAGTATCCAATTGTAACAACAGTATCAATTACAAGTACTGATTATTTTTGTCAAACACATTGAATTCCAGCCAGTCTATTGTAAAGAGTGAAAGGACACAAGTTCTTCCTACAGTACTGACTAACCTCACAACCTTGTTATAGATCAAACGTTTATCTGTATGTATAGGTCTGCCTTGTAAATGTCCTATACCCAATTAACAGTACACAAAACATCAAAGCAAACTCTGACCATAATTGTTTCGAACTTTGTTCAATTCAAACTCACTTTTCCCTCGACCCTTTTTGTATAAGTTTTACAGATTTAAAAACAGTATTGTAAATTTTGAAATTTCTGGCCAGCACTTTCCTTTTCCAGTATTAAATTATGTGTCCTTGCATTTTGAAGATTAAATCTTCCACTTAACCAGAAGATAGATATGAAGTGAGATTCCATTGAAATTAAATATCATTACATACCAGAAATGTAAGCTGAAGGAGTTTCCTGAAACAGTCAAAGGATCACTCTTGATTTTGATAGGGGCCCTCTCAAAACTCCCTTCCTACCTCTTCAGCTTTAAGTCAATTAGGCTGCTGAATGCTGTAGATTACATTCAATTGACCATCAGTGTTAATGTAATGGTCATATCTTCAGAGAATTATACAAACGTAAGAGAGCAAGAGAAAGGGAGGTAATAAATCACATGATTTTTTATGTCTCTCATACTCACTGATATTTGTAAAGCTTAAAAGGACCAACATATAACCGATGATATACCATAAATAGTCAACTTTTATCAACATAGTCAAGGGCTATAACTCTTGATTATGTAGGTCCTAGTCCTGTAAATAAAACCTGCCTTTGTGACCACCTCTGTATAAAAACCACCTGCTTAATAAGACCACTTTTCTTGGGTGCAATTTCAATGTGTGTTTCATAAGGACTGTTTTGCTATAAAGGCCATTTTCCTGTCACTTAGGTGGTCTTTATAGGTAAATCTAACTGTACTAAATCTATTCAAAGAGATTTAGCAATAGTACTATACCTTTACTCTGTATCTTTAAAAATCTTTAAAATCATAATCTTCTGAAGATTAATTCACATTAATTAGTGTTTTCCTGACCTGGTGTGACTCCTGATGAAAGGACTAAATCTCTGTAAATTAGTATAACATGTGTGTAACAATAGTCGTAATCCTCCTCACTTACATCCAATTACTCTTATGTCTGATTAACATTGAGATAGCCAGCTTTGTCTATGTCTGAAACCAACACAATACATATTGAATATTATAGGTAAATTAGATGTCATATTTTTGATAATGAATTTAATTGGGTTGTGAGACAATCCCCTATTTTAGGGCTAATCACTCTAGCCAATGAACATGCTTTATAAAGGAGATTAGGGACAGTTGGGTTGCAGAACCCCACTGATTAATAGTAATGGTAAGTGGCACTTTGTAAACTTAAGTGGCTTGTGGTAAATAAGTCAGGCTAATTTGTTAATTGTAACATTGATGATGGGTCCAGTAAAACCTCTTAAGTGTTGTTAGGGAAAAGTCAAAGGTCACGTGCATGTCCTATCTGGAAAGCCATAGGCCACAAGACAACTCAAACCCACCATAGGCGATAAGTCCATCAGATCAGCCATAGGGTACAAGTCCCTCAGACCCACAAAAGGCTGCAAGTCTATCAGTTCAACCATAGGGTACAAGTACCTCAGACCCTCAAAAGGCTGCAAGTCTATCAGTTCAGCCATAGGGTACAAGTCCCTCAGACCCACAAAAAGCCACAAGTCAACTAAGGCCACTCATAGGTCACAGGTCAATTCAACCCAATCATAGGTCACAGGTCAACTCAATTAACCCAGGCATACATTGTATGTTACAGGTCAACTGAGGCCAGCTGTAGGTCACAGGTCAACTGAGGCCAACGTAGGTCACAGGTCAACTGAGGCCAACATAGGTCACAGGTCAACTGAGGTCAGTCATAGGTCACAGGTTAACTGAGGCTAGCCATTGGTCACAGGTCAACTGAGGCCAGCCATAGGTCACAGGTCAACTCACACCAGCTATAGCACCACATTGAGAATATTTACACAACATGATTGAATTGGGTATAAAAAGATTACATCTTGGATAAAAGCTTGAACACATTAATGACAAGATCTGAAAAAGTGAATTATTTTATCACCTTCAACAAAAGCAATGAGTAAGACGTGTGCAGTGCTTAACCCAAATATATAGCGTGATTTTGCTGAATGTTAAATGTAAAATCTGAGGTCAAAAGAAAACTTAAGATAAATCAGACAATTTAGTCAATATTAACTTTGTCTCTAGATGGGGCAACTAAATTTAAGGGTCAGAGTAAGGAAGGGGTTGCTTATGTGGAGCACCAAGTTCCAGGTTAATAAAAATGAGCGAAAAAATCTTGAATGACATGTAAACATGTAGTTTTATGTGAAACTTGCCTATCAATATAGCTATGCATGTAAATTTGTATTTGTATTTTTTCAGCCTCAGAGTTAGTTTGAATGTGTTCGAGTTTGAGATTTTTGGAAGATGAAGCTTGTGAGAGTAAAATGTATTATGGTCCACGCCCAGCACACACCCAGCACACCATCCAGACTTGTAAATGTGAGTTACAACAACAAACTTTCATCTTAGCCTTAGTAAATCTTATCACAAGTCTAAAACAATATAACGGAAAATCCATTCCTTAATTGCATGCTGAGAGGTGTCATTAGGATCACACTGTTGTAAGATATTTGCACTGTAAATAAACCCCTGAAGGACCTCCCCCCCATTACTATTGGGGTGGCAGCAACCTGATTGTTCATACAGCAGAAAAAGTCAACATCCGGCTAGTCAATAAAACCACTAACCTCGATTAGCCGGGAATAAACAGTGCCTAGGGTGTCTTTATCACGGAAGTAGGGTGACAATTACTGTTGACACTAACCAAAGATTGAGACGAGACCAAGATAGTACAAGGAGTTAGGCTCATCCATAATATTCATAATGTTATGCATATGCAAAGTAGGCAGTACGCCAGGTAACGGTATTTAAACATCACCGGATGGAGACAGACTATTGGGGGAGAGATAAATAGGGTCGGAAATGTAGGACAAAAAAAAAACAGATAGAAAGGTGGAGAGGGAGCAAGGATATATATAGAAAAAAAAAATTCATATACAAATTTTGAATTGATAATTCCAATACATCAATAATATTGGCTATAAAGTTCATTTACTTTTATCTATTTTTATTTTCAAATTAAGAATTAAATGTTGAAAGAGATAAATTAAGCTAATTAGATGATTTTTGAGGATTCTACAGGTGCAATGGTATAAATTAAAACCATAGAGCTGCAATCACACACAGAAATTAAAGTATTCATCAGTTTACCCAATAAACATGCATTTTATTATAAGTCCATCACCATGTTACTGTTTCTGTCATGTGCTTCTATAAATAAACTATTCACACATTTTTTCCTCCCTAAAATCTGGCCAATTATAAATTTACCTGTTGCTATAGTCTTTCTTTAGTGATGACACCAACTACCTTGACCTTTGACGTCCTTATAAATTAACTACCTGCGATGAAGAGGCACTTAAAGAACGGAACAAACAAGAAAATGTATGATTTTAATATAATATTGATCATAAATGAGGTTTTAAACATGACCGGGAAAAGTAAGCCAAGAGTTTGTCACTGGTGACCCTACTTAGGGTCGAACCAAAAATGTCAGTTTTCAAGGATACTGAATCGATAAAACAATTTGATCTCAAGTGAATTCGTATCAGAAACAAGAAGTGCTATACATTAGATAAGTGTCTCTACGGGTAGCAGTGGGTGTATCAGAGAATCTGTGTGATAGTTTCCCAGCCATAGTAAGCCTGGGACAGGTGTGGAGTCCGCACATCCACTATTTATTTATCGACTAATTGAGAACCTGTCTTTGGTTAACGCATGGTCTATTTACTAACGTCAAATAAGATCAACATGTACTTTTTGAAATTTTGAATATCGACAGATCAACTAAGAGACACTCCTGAACACTGGGACTTCTATAGTGAAAAATTTAATCAATATCTTCCTGAATAAGGGTGTTTGTGTTACAAACCTAATCCAATATTAGCCTTTGACAGTATAGCCAAACTAATGAGTACACAGTTAAATTTGGACATCTCTCCTTCCTACAAAACTCATATTTGAAATCAAAATTGAAAATTTTCAAATGCAAATACTGCTTTGTTTGTATGCAGGTTTTTAAATTATGTTGACCTTGATATTTTGGTAATGTCATTTTTATCCAAACAAATTCATCTCAACCAATTAGCATATTCAATTTAGAACAGTGTCAAATCAATATTCCCCTCATACTACCTCAACAATTGACAAACACACCATACAATTCCCCTAAGAGTAACTCTAACTGATTGACCTTGACATTGCTCAGAATCATCTCCATCAGTTGACCTTGATATTTCCAATAGGGACTATAGCTACCCCAACTAATTGACCTTGACATTACAAATTATTCAGAGTGTAAACTTTGATATTCTTTTAGAATACATCTGCAGCAAATGACCTTGAAATTGAAACTTTAATTAATAGCTTCTTGTATTGCAATCTATTCCACCATTGCGATCTTTTATTTATATTGATGTTGGACCGTCTCTGTTCAAACAAAGAGACATTTGAATTTACCATAACTAGAAACTGGAAAATGTTTAACATATTACATCTACCGTTTTGAATATAGAATCCAAAAAAGTTCTAGCACTATATATTCATAATTTATAAACCTTCTGTATATATTTGCATTTGATACCAATATTGTCAATGTTGCCTTTATGTACTGAGTACAAACATATTGTTGATCAATAGGGAAATGGTGTCTATACAAACCCATGTTTACACCAGAAATACACTATAATGTCACGAAATGTTAAGTTATCAGAATCCTATCTTAAGTTCAAATCATATAATCAATCAGAAATTCTGTACATATTGGTTTGTATCATCAATGTAAACAGTTTTTTTTTTCATAGATAATTTACTTTAAAGTGTCTGGATTCTGTCAAACGGCTGATTTTCCGATTTTCTACAGTATTTTTTATCTTATTCTGCTTTAATTCCTTTTAATTAGCTGACAGTCAATATTACTTAATTGGATTTAAACTGTTGTAATAGCTGTAGATGTGTTGATGCTCATGTGCATGTTGTGTCGACATTTCTGTATCCAAGCTTAAACACTCTATTCTGATATTGTAGAATGTATCATTCAATACACTTTCACTAAAATAATACCATGATTATCTTTTTCTTTTCAAAATAATCTTCTAAATGAAGGCATACATGCAGGTCTATAAAAAGTCACCGAGTTTCATTTGAGTACTTTACATTAATTAATCTTCTCCACAATCTATATATAGACACAAAATACTGTCAGAGATGTAGGTAACATGTAGGTGTAAAATGAAATTCTCACAATACACAGATAATTATACAGCCATTTATGTACAGACTAATCAACATTAAGTACTCAGATATCTGATATATCCACTTATTTAACTCACCATAGCCTCCAGGTTATGTAAATAAGATATTTTTACATCCTGTTTTCATTTCTAGGGAACAAGGTTTGAGAAGCACCTTTGGGATCTACTTGAGTTGTCCGTGAAGAGCCCCTCTGAAGTGTTGGTATAGAGGAGCATGGGCCAGTTCCCATGGCTGTAAATCTGTTGGAGTGTAGATTGGAACATCAACCTGATTTATTATAACCTGTCTATACCTCGTAATCAGTAATTAAACATGAAATCAATACAGGTTCAGCTGATTGTGAACATTTCCTTTTTCCAATGGGTCATTTGATAGTATTCGAGGGTTCCATTGGATTCTAAGCCTATAATAAAATTGGCTAAGGACCTTAATGATCATCTGACTACGCTTGTTGCATAATAATATTGAAAATAATATAGATTCCATCAGAAGAAACTTTTGAGATATTATGAAGAATAATTAGTAATTTATAGCAAATATGAGCTGAATCTCTTACATGAACGTGAAGAAAGCATTCAAAATTTTTCCAAAATGGCATCAGTGGCAGCCAACATTGTTTCTGGACCATAAATAATAGGACATGGACAGGACCATCTTAATTAGCCTCATTATTGATTAGTGTCAGCTTATTGACACTCACATGGAGAATCCAATTGCAGTTTGGGCTGCTATGACAAGTCTTTATAAAGCCTCTGACAGCTTCTTTTACATCCAATTTTTACCTTTATTGCACCAGTGAAACTTGAAAAGAAGTGTAAAGAGAGGTTTTTCAAGATGGTAACTGTGAGAGCCATCATTATATAATTTTGTCCAACCTACAAATTTAGTCAAGACCATCTCATTCCAGGTGTGTTTTATCTCAATGCCACTAATTAACCTGATGGCTAATTATCATTCTTTTAAACTATAAGAACATATTTTAGATTTGACAACAACAATTATATACAAGTAAGTACACAATATCATTAAACACAACAGGAGGTTATTTTCATCAAAACAACCTATTTATAAAGACAAATGTGTTTTAAATCTTTCTTCCAATTAGAATTTCCAGAAAACACTGTTATTGCATGGTGACGCATTCCCTATCCCCAAGCCTATCAACAAGTGTAATTATATCTATGATTTAAATGTCTAAGGACCCTCCCGGAAATCTCTGATCTACCGGAGTACACAAGGTTGACCCTTCTCCGAGTACAAACAAACACAATTATTAGATATTGTCATTTTAAAACAGCTGTTTCGTATTCAATGTATTTCTTCAATAAACCTTTCACGGACACTTGAGAAGGGGTAAGGTTTATAATTTCTAAGCTTGCATGCAGAAATGCACTTGGACTAAAAGAAAATCTGAAAATTATCTGTATGAATTAAAAAAAAGTGGGAGATAATTTGAGAAACGACTAGTTATAAATACAAGGTATATAATTACCAAAGAAAAACAAAATCAACTAATAGTTTGGTGTATAGGCCTGCTCCATTACCCTTTTTCATGGCTGTTAAATTGATATTCCATTTTGCTGTTGGGACTGGAGATTCAATTAGTCCTGTTCAACCCTTTAATCATAAGGTAGGTTATTAAGGAAGCTTTGGGTACCGTGATTGAGTACTGCCATTACCGCGGGTCAGCGCACACTGACGATGTTAAACCTACAACTGTATCATAACTTATGACTTTGTACACAATACATAAGCTGTCATACAACATTTCCTTTAATTTGCAGCGTGATGTTTACCATTAAAATCTATTTGTATTCAGCCTCTCTTTTTTGATAGTTTTGTTGCTTATTTCTGGATGTTTTTAAAGTTCTATCAGAAAGATATAACCACCTAGTGAGTTAAGTACAGTCTTTGAAGTAGCAATATCTTTGTTCAGTAATCAGGATTTGTAAAGTCAGAGATCCCAATATCATGGAGTATACTCAAATCACGTTTTTGAAGCCCATGTAAGATTGAAATCAATTAATGTATGTTCAATTACTTATGATACTTGAAATGTCTATCAATTAAGATATAAAACTAATCAATGAATGCCATTATACCATCATAACCAGGCCAAATGTATCAGGAAATGAGCCATGTCTGCTTCGCGCTTTTGTATAAGGAAGCCCTGCACTCATGTAATACAGATCAGATACACACTTACTGTAAGTCAACATACCACCTAATAATATACTGATCAAAGTCAATATATATATCCCCATTTTCCCCTTTTTCATCACTCATCATACATACATGTATTAAGACCATGGAGTAATGGTTCAGCTTATAATTGCTGTGATAATTTACTAACTAGAACTATGAGACCTGGCACCGATTTCTTGAAACTTAGTCAAAACTGAGGTGAAAACTCAAGTTTTTCTGCTTATGTAACTTATATGAAAATGTATGACTTAAGACATGCTTAAGCTGGAGAGCTGCACCATCTACATCACTTTGCTGGAGATGTCAGTAGTTCAATTAACTTAACATTCATAACTAGCTTATCAATAAATGAATGTACCAAATTAAGAGTTCAACATACAGCACATACCATTAAAGAAGCAAAATCTAACAATTGCAGCACCATAAGGGTATAGAATATATAGCAAACAATCCAGCCGAAACAGGGCAAACTAAAAACTCCAGTACCAAGCAGACAAAAATCAAATCTAACAATCCAGCTCCAAGTGGGCAGAATGTTATACTAAGTAATATTAATCCAGCCATGAAGGCCACTTCTAACAGATAAACTAGGTGAATAAACAGAAAAAAAGGAACTGAATTAAATTGCCATTAGCTTAGCAATTCAAAACCTTCAAATTATATACCTGCTTGGTAATATTACATAATTTTAAAATGTTTTAAATATTGAATGCCTTTAACATTTTGTGTTGAAAATTATTATTGAAGTTGCAGTTTTTGCCAGCCATCATTATTTGTAATAGCCATTGTGTATATAAGGTTTAGGTGTACTTTGTGATGTAAGTCGGTACCACTGTCTGTACAATAACAACATTCAACATGTCACAAGATCAGTTTTATATTACAAATCGAAATTAACCAATTTTGCTTTGAATAAAATTTATGAAGTTTTTCTAATTTGAAATCAATTCAATTTCTGGGATGAAACTAATTTTCTCCTCAAAATGACATTAATGTTTTGTTGATTGTATCCTAGACTGTCATCTGTGTTCTGAGGAATTCGACTGTCGTACCTACCAGGTCTTATCCCAATTCTAATTTTAATCAAACTATCTCAATTATTTCTCAATGAAAGTGTCTGGATAAATGATACCTTGCTGGAATTAAACTTCATTTCAACAATACACAATTGCCTTTGTTCGTATTTTGTCTGGAAATTACTTATTCAAACTGAATCTTAAAATTTCCCGATTTCAACTTCAATTTCATTCAAAAACAAATTAGGAAGCTACATCACGTCTCCAACAGGAAGACAAGTGTAAGTCGTAAAGAAAACAAATCCTTCACGCTTGCCGGACCACAAAAGGCATGGTACTGTTATGTTTATCACATTCAAATTACCCATCAGCCCATCCCATAGAAAAACACCCGATACCATCTCAATAAATAGAAGGGCACAAACATTTCCAATTTCATCGAGGTGTATCTGATTTACCCCCTTCTTAAATGGTGTCATTGAATAAACAAAAATAATGCCAACTTCTAAGCTGAGGTCACAGAAGATAGCAGATGTCCATATATGAGGTGGCTTTAATTATAAAAACAACTTAGTTTTTATTCCTGTGGTTTTTCATTGATTAAAGCCCGATTGGAACAAAATTCCACCACATAAAAGTGCTCAATACATTATAAAGCCAAACAGGTCACCTGTTGCCCATGTTGCTTTAACCTTGCACATGGCTATAAGCCTCATAATGTGGTACAGTTACCACAGGCTCATCAGATTTACATCCAAGGGGAGGCAACTCTTACATTAACTATCCTAGAGCTTTTCACAACAACAGGTGGCCAGCGAAACTGTTCTGCAGGTGTCAGCGGTTTAGAAACGTTATGGACATTTAATTCTTATTTCTTTCATTCTTATTGATTTGGTTTATGAATTGAACTCTGATTTGAGTATAATAAATTTTAATACAAATAATGAACTTACTGTACCATAAAGGTATTGACAAGTGATTATGATCTATGCTATATATAACTGCCAAGGTCAGAGTTGATACGGTTCCAAACTAAACAATAGTTTAAATGATTGGACTGTGTTCCTATTTTAGGGGCTAATATTGGAGGTATATTGAAGAACACAATTCAATATTTGTGCTGCACTTTAATATATACTACAAACTCTGAAAGAAAATGTCAATGTAAGAGCTTCTGTTCCAATGTTTAATAAAGTTTAAGTCTGAACTACATCAAATATAGGAAATAATCGTTCCAGATCTATACAAATACCCCCTGTCTGCTTGCCACAGTAATACACATAGGTCATACACACAATATATACACTCAATTTTATCACATTTAGAGTTAGTACAGAAAAAAATATATTTCAAAGTTGTTTTTCTCCTGATACAGAATTAAGTTTTGGCTTGTTACAATGGTTATAGATAGAGTTTATTGAAATTGTAATAAATATAACCTAACAACAGTTTCTTTTATTAGTATAGTTTTATTAAAAGTAAAGCTATATTACAAAATAAATATTTTCAATTCATGGTTGGTGTTCCAAAAAAAAAAAAAAATCTCAAAACTAAAGATAATTTTTTTTATCAAACTATTAATTTGATTATCAATTAACATGTTGAAAATGTCCGTAAGAGTGAAATCAAAGGAGCCAGTCAGTTGTACATTAAGTGAGGATCACCAGATGGCCAGTCAGTTGTACATTAAGTGAGGATCACCAGATGGCCAGTCAGTTGTACATTAAGTGAGGATCACCAGATGGCCAGTCAGTTGTACATTAAGTGAGGATCACCAGATGGCCAGTCAGTTGTACATTAAGTGAGGATCACCAGATGGCCAGTCAGTTGTACATTAAGTGAGGATCACCAGATGGCCAGTCAGTTGTACATTAAGTGAGGATCACCAGATGGCCCAGTCTGGCCAGTCAGTTGTACATTAAGTGAGGATCACCAGATGGCCAGTCAGTTGTACATTAAGTGAGGATCACCAGATGGCCAGTCAGTTGTACATTAAGTGAGGATCACCAGATGGCCAGTCAGTTGTACATTAAGTGAGGATCACCAGATGGCCAGTCAGTTGTACATTAAGTGAGGATCACCAGATGGCCAGTCAGTTGTACATTAAGTGAGGATCACCAGATGGCAGTTGTACATTAAGTGAGGATCACCAGATGGCCAGTCAGTTGTACATTAAGTGAGGATCACCAGATGGCCAGTCAGTTGTACATTAAGTGAGGATCACCAGATGGCCAGTCAGTTGTACATTAAGTGAGGATCACCAGATGGCCAGTCAGTTGTACATTAAGTGAGGATCACCAGATGGATCACCACAGATGGCCAGTCAGTTGTACATTAAGTGAGGATCACCAGATGGCCAGTCAGTTGTACATTAAGTGAGGATCACCAGATGGCCAGTCAGTTGTACATTAAGTGAGGATCACCAGATGGCCAGTCTGTTGTACATTAAGTGAGGATCACCAGATGGCCAGTCAGTTGTACATTAAGTGAGGATCACCAGATGGCCAGTCAGTTGTACATTAAGTGAGGATCACCAGATGGCCAGTCAGTTGTACATTAAGTGAGGATCACCAGATGGCCAGTCAGTTGTACATTAAGTGAGGATCACCAGATGGCCAGTCAGTTGTACATTAAGTGAGGATCACCAGATGGCCAGTCAGTTGTACATTAAGTGAGGATCACCAGATGGCCAGTCAGTTGTACATTAAGTGAGGATCACCAGATGGCCAGTCAGTTGTACATTAAGTGAGGATCACCAGATGGCCAGTCAGTTGTACATTAAGTGAGGATCACCAGATGGCCAGTCAGTTGTCATTAAGTGAGGATCACAGATGGCCAGATGGCAGTTGTACATTAAGTGAGGATCACCAGATGGCCAGTCAGTTGTACATTAAGTGAGGATCACCAGATGGCCAGTCAGTTGTACATTAAGTGAGGATCACCAGATGGCCAGTCAGTTGTACATTAAGTGAGGATCACCAGATGGCCAGTCAGTTGTCATTAAGTGAGGATCACCAGATGGCCAGTCAGTTGTACATTAAGTGAGGATCACCAGATGGCCAGTCAGTTGTACATTAAGTGAGGATCACCAGATGGCCAGTCAGTTTGTACATTAAGTGAGGATCACCAGATGGCCAGTCAGTTGTACATTAAGTGAGGATCACCAGATGGCCAGTCAGTTGTTCATTAAGTGAGGATCACCAGATGGCCAGTCAGTTGTACATTAAGTGAGGATCACCAGATGGCCAGTCAGTTGTACATTAAGTGAGGATCACCAGATGGCCAGTCAGTTGTACATTAAGTGAGGATCACCAGATGGCCAGTCAGTTGTACATTAAGTGAGGATCACCAGATGGCCAGTCAGTTGTACATTAAGTGAGGATCACCAGATGGCCAGTCAGTTGTACATTAAGTGAGGATCACCAGATGGCCAGTCAGTTGTACATTAAGTGAGGATCACCAGATGGCCAGTCAGTTGTACATTAAGTGAGGATCACCAGATGGCCAGTCGTTGTACATTAAGTGAGGATCACCAGATGGCCAGTCAGTTGTACATTAAGTGAGGATCACCAGATGGCCAGTCAGTTGTACATTAAGTGAGGATCACCAGATGGCCAGTCAGTTGTACATTAAGTGAGGATCACCAGATGGCCAGTCAGTTGTACATTAAGTGAGGATCACCAGATGGCCAGTCAGTTGTACATTAAGTGAGGATCACCAGATGGCCAGTCAGTTGTACATTAAGTGAGGATCACCAGTCAGTTGTACATTAAGTGAGGATCACCAGATGGCCAGTCAGTTGTACATTAAGTGAGGATCACCAGATGGCCAGTCAGTTGTACATTAAGTGAGGATCACCAGATGGCCAGTCAGTTGTACATTAAGTGAGGATCACCAGATGGCCAGTCAGTTGTACATTAAGTGAGGATCACCAGTCAGTTGTACATTAAGTTGTACATTAAGTGAGGATCACCAGATGGCCAGTCAGTTGTACATTAAGTGAGGATCACCAGATGGCAGTCAGTTGTTCATTAAGTGAGGATCACCAGATGGCCAGTCAGTTGTACATTAAGTGAGGATCACCAGATGGCCAGTCAGTTGTACATTAAGTGAGGATCACCAGATGGCCAGTCAGTTGTACATTAAGTGAGGATCACCAGATGGCCAGTCAGTTGTACATTAAGTGAGGATCACCAGATGGCCAGTCAGTTGTTCATTAAGTGAGGATCACCAGATGGCCAGTCAGTTGTACATTAAGTGAGGATCACCAGATGGCCAGTCAGTTGTACATTAAGTGAGGATCACCAGATGGCCAGTCAGTTGTACATTAAGTGAGGATCACCAGATGGCCAGTCAGTTGTACATTAAGTGAGGATCACCAGATGGCCAGTCAGTTGTACATTAAGTGAGGATCACCAGATGGCCAGTCTGTTGTACATTAAGTGAGGATCACCAGATGGCCAGTCAGTTGTACATTAAGTGAGGATCACCAGATGGCCAGTCAGTTGTACATTAAGTGAGGATCACCAGATGGCCAGTCAGTTGTACATTAAGTGAGGATCACCAGATGGCCAGTCTGTTGTTCATTAAGTGAGGATCACCAGATGGCCAGTCAGTTGTACATTAAGTGAGGATCACCAGATGGCCAGTCAGTTGTACATTAAGTGAGGATCACCAGATGGCCAGTCAGTTGTACATTAAGTGAGGATCACCAGATGGCCAGTCTGTTGTACATTAAGTGAGGATCACCAGATGGCCAGTCAGTTGTACATTAAGTGAGGATCACCAGATGGCCAGTCAGTTGTTCATTAAGTGAGGATCACCAGATGGCCAGTCAGTTGTACATTAAGTGAGGATCACCAGATGGCCAGTCTGTTGTTCATTAAGTGAGGATCACCAGATGGTCTATTGCAATCCTGTATTTAACATAGGCTTGACCTTTAAATGATCGTGCACAAAATAACTCTATAGCTCAAATACACTATACTCAGGAGAGGTAATCAATAAAGTCTATAATCACAAGTAACACTTTCAGTTATTTTTAAATCCTTTCCTGCATGATTTCTAGGGAACTTAAAGCTTCATACACCACATCAGAAGAAGGAAATCATGATTAAAAGAACTTTTTAGATATCAATATACACAGCATTGTTTATAGAAATGCAAAAGATAAGATACATATTTGCAGCTTTGTTTGTAGTAATCATAGTTCAGAAATGCATATTAATGTAGCCTTAAAGGTCAAGGTCATTACCAAATATAGACCAACGACTTGTATGCTATTGATAAAGTCATTGAAGCCTTTCAGATGCTTTCTGTAATCCTAAATTTCATACCGTTACTGCTAGGATCCCTATTAAGATTTTGCTCTTTTATCCCATGAAAATATTTATTCTGGTTTTAGATAATGACCTTGACATTGAACATGAAGTACAACCCCATTACAACCAAGCACTTTTGATTAAGAGGATATAAATGAAGATTGATCTATAGAACTCGAGTTATCACTTAGAAACTTTTGTGATCATGACAACACTATTGCGATACCTTAATGTGTCATTGGCTTCTCAAACGACAGCAATATCATCCAAGAAGATCAGTGAACCATGTCCTCAGCTGTGCATATAGAGCCCTATTTCCTCTGTCGACCTTCCTGAAGTGTTACTTTAGAGTGGATAAATCTAATTACCATATGTACATTAATGATATTCAATATGAACAATTTTTCTTCTCTTGACTTATTCCTTGGACTGATTTTAATTAGAACGTATTTAAATGCAGCATTCCTGAATGAGTCAAAGTGATTGAGAATTTTACAAACTGATTGGCATGCCAAAAACAGGGAACATTGCAGTAATATTGTCATCTATTCTATATACCTATCAACTTAAATTACTTTGGAATGATAGTAAGGAAGAATGTTCAGTCATTTTACCTCAAATATCTACACCAGAGGCCCTAAAGGCCTTTTGTTACACTTTTATATAACCTCTGGTTCAGTGAGGGCAATGCAGAATGACCTTGGTAACACTGACTCTAAGACTTAATTAAAGAGCAGAACAAAATACCAACACAATAGGTTAATAGAGACATTACAAAACAGGATACCAATAAGGAAAAGGAAAGAACTCATTCTAAGTGAATACAGGACACAGCAGAGAATGGACAGTTATTTGTCCTGTTGTTAGGGTAATTGGTCCATCAATGCCTTCAAAGCAGTAATTAAAGCTCTCATTGAAAGTAAGATCAGTAAAATGTATCGGTAGCAGAACAAAAACAATGGCAGTGTTTAAGTTTGTAACTTATCTGATAACACCATGTCAGGTGGTTTTTTACACCTATAGAAATATCAGCTGTAATTACACCAGCTAGTAAACATAATACTTAATTCTACTGTTAATGATTTTCTAGGGACATTAACGATTGAGTAGACAAAGAACTGGAGATAAGGATTCATATTGAAGACCACACAACATCTTAGTTCTGTGTACTTGAATGAACTGTAGTAGTGATAGTCATTTGTATTTATGTACTCTTTATCTTAGCCTCAACTGATGATTGTAATATAATTATGTCCTATTTGGAGACTGATTTAGATATCTTTATTAAATTTTTCTCCAATGCTTTGTCACTTTGTGAGAATTATTCATGAAAATGTGAAAATTACCAACTTATGCCAAGTAATATTGTAATCTACTTTCAAGGGCAGACAACTGTTCATTATGGAAAATATTTTACAGTATTTTATGTTGTCTTAAGCATTCTTGGTTCGGAACACTCTTGGTTTTTGTCAATGGAAAAACTTCAGAGCTGCATGTAACAGTGGTTCTGTTTAGAAACTAACATTGTGTAAAAACTCTGAAAGGTATCTGATCATGATGATAATCCAATGCAGGTGACTCACAAAAGTTGTGTCATAATTGCATTGCCTATCAACACAATTATAGCCTTGACTTAAAGACAATGATTTTCAGATAATGGTTAACATTGACATTAAACAAATCATCTACATCTAGACCTCAAATATGCAAGGAAAACATCATGACGGGTCACTGGCTTTTCATGAAAATCAAGATCCTAGTCATTCAGCATAGTTAAAACTCATTATAATCTTTAAACCACCTCATCAAAACTAAACAAGGAATTACTGTCAACCAAAAACCTATCCAACATTCTGAGGACAAACAGCATACTAACATAATAGTTTCTAGTTCTGTTTTCGTTTTAATGGTAGCTGTAAATTTCTACACATGTCAACAACAAAAAACAAAGGGTTATCACTAATCAAGATTTCCGATCCATGGAGAGGTGCCCAAAACAGCATGCTAAATTAAAATGACATCTATCAAACATGAGCCGTTTCCAATTCCATGGCATATAGGTTTGGGGTGTTATAAAAAAAGTGCATTGTGTTGCATTCTTTGGTCTGTTGACCTTTGAAGCGTGAGGACGAATTGCGACAGGTGTACCTAGAGAGTATCAGTGAAGTGTACTGTAGATGTCATAACACAGTGCATCAGTTAGTGTGTGGTCTGATTAATAGTTAACAATTACCACACAACTAGTACTCAGTCAGAATAACAGATGACCAAATCATAGTCTGTCTCACAGCAAAGTAACACATGACCAAATCATAGTCTCTCTCACAGCAAAGTAACACATGACCAAATCATAGTCTCTCTCACAGCAAAGTAACACATGACCAAATCATAGTCTCTCTCACAGCAAAGTAACACATGTCCAAATCAGTCTCTCCCACAGCAAAGTAACACATGACCAAATCATAGTCTGTCTCACAGCAAAGTAACACATGTCCAAATCAGTCTCTCCCACAGCAAAGTAACACATGTCCAAATCAGTCTCTCCCACAGCAAAGTAACACATGACCAAATCATAGTCTCTCTCTCACAGCAACACTCATAGTCTCTCTCACAGCAAAGTAACACATGTCCAAATCAGTCTCTCCCACAGCAAAGTAACACATGACCAAATCATAGTCTCTCTCTCACAGCAACACTAAGTTCTTATTTAATAACAGTAACACATGACCAAATCATAGTCTCTCTCACTGCAAAACTAAGTTCTTATTTAATAACAGTAACACATGACCAAATCATAGTCTCTCATACTGCAAAACTAAGTTCTTATTTAATAACAGTAACACATGACCAAATCATAGTCTCTCTCATACTGCAAAACTAAGTTCTTATTTAATAACAGTAACACATGACCAAATCATAGTCTCTCTCATACTGCGAAACTAAGTTCTTATTTAATAACAGTAACACATGACCAAATCATAGTCTCTCTCATACTGCAAAACTAAGTTCTTATTTAATAACAGTAACACATGACCAAATCATAGTCTCTCTCACTGCAAAACTAAGTTCTTATTTAATAACAGTAACACATGACCAAATCATAGTCTCTCTCATACTGCAAAACTAAGTTCTTATTTAATAACAGTAACACATGACCAAATCATAGTCTCTCCCACTGCAAAACTAAGTTCTTATTTAATAACGGTAACACATGTAACACATGACCAAATCATAGTCCTCTCCCACTGCAAAACTAAGTTCTTATTTAATAACGGTAACACATGACCAAATCATAGTCTCTCACTGCAAAAATAAGTTCTTATTTAATAACGGTAACACATGACCAAATCATAGTCTCTCCACTGCAAAAATAAGTTCTTATTTAATAACGGTAACACATGACCAAATCAAGTCTCTCCACTGCAAAACTAAGTTCTTATTTAATAACCAATGACCAAATCATAGTCTTTCACTGCAAAAATAAGTTCTTATTTAATAACAGTAACACATGACCAAATCATAGTCTCTCATACTGCAAAACTAAGTTCTTATTTAATAACAGTAACACATGACCAAATCATAGTCTCTCCCACTGCAAAACTAAGTTTTTATTTAATAACGGTAACACATGACCAAATCATAGTCTCTCACTGCAAAAATAAGTTCTTATTTAATAACGGTAACACATGACCAAATCATAGTCTCTCACTGCAAAAATAAGTTCTTATTTAATAACGGTAACACATGACCAAATCATAGTCTCCCACTGCAAAACTAAGTTCTTATTTAATAACAGTAACACATGACCAAATCATAGTCTTTCTCACTGCAAAACTAAGTTCTTATTTAATAACAGTAACACATGACCAAATCATAGTCTCTCCCACTGCAAAACTAAGTTTTTATTTAATAACGGTAACACATGACCAAATCATAGTCTCTCACTGCAAAAATAAGTTCTTATTTAATAACGGTAACACATGACCAAATCATAGTCTCATACTGCAAAAATAAGTTCTTATTTAATAACAGTAACACATGACCAAATCATAGTCTCTCCCAAGTTCTTATTTAATAAATTAGAGAGTTTTGTTCTTTATCTAAAGCACAGGTCGATGAATTATTCTTGAACATACTTTCAAGAGCAGACAAGAATGTGTCTTCAGCTGTTCTTAATATTTCATAAGAGTCTTCATTGCTTCCTTAATTGCTAACATGAAGTCAGCAGTGCCATGCTTAAAATTCTAATAACTATAATTTGATGAGTTCAAGTTGTCAATTGTAGTCTAAACCTGTGTAAATAATAGACTTGATATGACCTTTTCCTTTATAGATAAATAATCAAGATAATTGATTGCGAAATCAGCAAATTTATAAACAACCTTGAAAATTACTGTCTGCTACCCGTTATTAGCTTCTGTTTGATTCTGGACTATCAAGTTTTCAAAACTACAATTTGTATCTAACATTGATGAATATCAACACATGGAGACAAGGCGACTAGTGTTGAGCTGAGTAGATTAACACACACAGGCCAAAATACTTGAACTGACAACCCTCTCCTTTAATTTTACAGTACTTATACAGTTTGTCGGTACTTCTGATATGGGGGAGCTCCTGGAACAAGGGTAGAACTGATGGAACGCTATAACAGAAATCGAGGAAGTGCCTATAGTGGGATTTATGTGAATAGCAGAGTCTCGTGACAAACCAGTCAAATATCACTTCACATCTAATACTCAAACGCAACTACAGATCTTAAAATAGAGTTAAGATAGAATTTAATGAAAAGACATATCTCAACGGCCAAACCAATGTCATTTTTGTTAGCTATATGATTAAAAGGCACGGAAATAGTGAACAATTAAAGTGTTGCCGCGGACAACTTACATCAGGTAATGCATTCAATTATTTTGTTTGCACTACATTTAAAATTCTTTTCAACACAATTAAAACTAGATGATCTTATCTCAGTGTATTTGTTATTAGTTTTTTTTTTACAAATATCTTTCTTTTCAAAATGTTCAAACAAAAGTATTTTACAAGTAGAAGTTTCCTGGGTCTGATATTGTGGTGATCTCTGACAAAGTCCTATAATTGTTATCTGCTGATATTCTATACTGAAAATTAACTGACATTGTAGATCACTGTTAGAGATTTCTACAATGGACAAACAAAAGATTAAAATGTCTTTGACAAGTGATTCTTTTTAACAAGATGCTTAAATTTCTTCTTTCCAATTAAATCACTGATTTCAAGTGTTTTTGTGAAGTACAAATTGAAGTGGTGTCATATATGTTTTCAGCTAGAATTTCTAGATAAAGAGATTTTCTTCAATAACAAGAATAGAGGGATTTTATTACCTATGGCAAAACATTTATGTGTATTGAAAAATAGCCTAATACATTAATTATAAACTAAAGAATGGTGTTTATAATCCAGTTAAAATGTCTAGATGACTTTTCATGGAAATTCCATGGATGGAAATTCCATGAAACTTTAAAACTTTATTTCCATATCTATTTTCCACAGATTTTCCATGGAATTTTGTACTTACAAATTAAAAAAAAAGACCAATAAAAGTTATGAAACAGCCTCACTGAAATAACCAAGCATTGGTCAGGAAAACCCCTAACATGGTTGAAAGAAATCTTCATAAGTATACTGTACTTCCTATGACAACTGTTGTTCCATTATCAATGTGACTATTTAATTGCTATCTTGTGAGGTTTAACAAACACAAGCAACTGACATCCAGAAAGATGACAATCATCTTAATTATATATATTATAAGAATAAAAGATAACTTCTTAATCAGTTGATGTCTTACTTTCGACCTATTACTGGAATTTTATCCAATATTCTACCTCAACATCCATCATTGCTTTATCAGCACTTTACCATGAGGTTTGGCCAATATATACTGATCATCAATAATTCAGTAGCCCATAAATACAGTTGATTACGTCTGTACACCATTAGGATAAGAACAGCTTGTCCCAATTCATTTCACTTTGACAGATTCTACTGGTATACCATACAGCTGAGTATTGCCATACTAATACATGCTGTAATTTAATCTGATACTTTGCTCAGAATTATCATTACCTGTCCATGTGATCTGTTGTTCAACACTTAAATACTGAAAAATAATACGAATTTATCACTGACAGGCAATTAGAATTATTTTCCCAATCCAGGTTGCCTTAATCCTTTAATAGTGCTATACATTCAAAGAGTTCCTCCAAATCAGATAACAAACCCTCAAAACGTCCTGTTAAAAAGAAAAAGACATATTTCACGTCCATATCGTAAACATTTCACAGGTAGCAATTATGTGATAGCAATCTATGTGTAACACTTTCTTCAAGGCATCATATGTATTGGATACAGTTTATGGTGGACGTCAAAACCCAATCTATTATGACTGTCGTCAAACATGCACGTTTGTCAATCAGTACTCACTTTGTGTATTTCTTCTGTTTTTTTGCTTCATATCCTTTTCTCCGTAATGACATGGAAACGGTGGTTAAATGAATGCAGATCGCGATATCAATAGGTCTATTAATCTTAAAAGATCTTCCAATTTTATTGCTTTATAAATATAGTCTGTAAACTACAATTTTGAATAAAATTACACCCTTTAAAAAGTTAATATAAAAACACTTTGATAAGGAAAGAAAGCACATTCAGATTATTCAAATTTATTTTTATTTTTAGATTTTTTTTTATAAAATGTAATTTTAGTTGAAGGCATGAATGATCGTGGATCACATAAAACCAGCATTGGACCTTATCCTGTGATATTTAGAATATAAATGTCTGATAAAGTACCTATATATATATATCTACCATAAGATTAATGGTATCAGTGTGGTCCCAGACTTCCCCCATCCCTATGTTAATCTTCTGCCATTAGTTGCTATGCTATATGGATGATTTGTCATAGGGCATTCTTTTTTTTTTAATTCTAAATATGAATGTTGGTGCTATAAGATGATAATGGTCATTATAATCATAGGGGTTATAGATTACTAGATATAGAAATATAAGTACTCCAGTCATTTTACAATGATAACATCAAGGCAATGACTCCACAACTTAATACATATGGAAACTTGCAGTGTCATTGCTTACTGATAATTCTTCTTTTTAATTTCAGACATTGTTCAATCACTATTGAACTTCCAAATTATCCTGGAAGTGATTTGCTTTGTTTAATAAGCAGTTGTTGTGAAACGACTCCTATGCATTACAATACACTACAAAAGAAAGGGTATAGTAATACACTTCCTATCTGATAGGTTTGCATGATCTTCTTAACGATAATTCCATTTAAATTAAATTGTCACACCAATTATCCCATTTGAAATGTATTTAAAGCTGATAACAATTGTTCCATATTAGAAAATTGACATGAGAAATATTGGCATTGAAAGGATAAAAAATCACAAAAGTTATATTGAATACAAATAAAAGAACAACTACATCTTTATTTTACTTGTTAACAGTATTGCCCTAGCTGTTACACAGTATTAATGTAATTTAAATGCATTAAATTGTACACAATTCATTCTTCTATGATGATTTTAACAATATTGCACAGCAAGAAGTTGTTTATAGATTTGGTCGTCAGTCAAAAACTTCATAGAACTGAATCCAGATATTTTGACCTTTACAAAGATCAAGACCCCAATAGAATGTCTAATGGGCCTCCAGATCAAGGTGAATTTCAGCATAATGCTGAGAAACTTTGGACCATAAAGCGTACCAATAAGTTATAGTTTTTTTTTCCCCACTTATTCGATAAGGTACCTTTTGAATCTAGTGATTTAATTTGGAAAAGAATTTTCACCAATCCAATGTGCATGTTTTGTGGAAATTGACTGAAATCAAATTTTATCGAAGAACATTACAAAATAGTCATATTAACAGCCTGATTAATTTAAGAACACAAGTAGGCTATCAAGATGGAGGGAAGTAGTACAACCCAAAGAAAATCTACCAACCAACGGTCAGTACCTGGCAACATCCCACATAGGTTACCAATACGACTTCAGTATGGCAGAACACCTTTGAATACCACAATGGAAACCAATTTTTCATTATCAGGATATCTGTCAGAAATTATTGTTTTGTGCAAATCCAATTATGTCATATTGATATATACATATTCCTTACTTTTACTCCGGGTTCAGTTATTTTTTATATGTTCTATGTAAAGATACCACAATTTGCAGTATTAGCTTATATTTATATATGTGTATTAATTATACTTGTATGACAGTTTTATTTTAAGGAATGCCCAGAATCTTCATTACAAATCTAATAATAAGGAGGCAATGCAAGACATTTTCTCACCCGATTTTATAAAATCTGAGGTTATTCAAGGTCACACCTATTAATTAACTACTCATGCAGGTGTGCTAAATTGGGACATGAACATAAGGACAATTGCTTACAATGATTGACAGGTATTTACACGTGGTTTATATAAAAATCAACATAAAAAACAAAGTCCGTCTGTGACACAATATATCTAGATATTTATACCTTAGGTTTACTTTGTCATACACCCAGATGTCACCATGGCTCTACACCTTACCCCCCCCCCCCTTACCTGTCAGATATCGGGTATGCCCACCATTGTCTAAAAGAATATAGATAAATTATATGTAATCATATGATCTCACATCTCCAATTCTTCCATTATTTTACACCCATAGTAAATCTGTGAAATTACAGCCTGGTGCACATGCAGCTCAACATAATGTTGATGACCTTTGACCCCTAAAGTCTAATCTGATACTTGACACTAATGGAATATTTTGGTAATGCATGGTTTTGTGTATTTATAGCCATATACGTATACTTAAGTTCTCTACAAAATAATCATAATAAATTTACATTTATTTATCAGTTTACTGCAAAATTAATTTGAAATCATCTCTGGTGTTTGGTAATGGATAGGAAATGTCAGCATTAAATCATTTGTCTGATTAATATGTAGATATGGAGAGCCAGAAAAGTGTGCCAAATATTTTCTACTCACCCTAAAGTCTTGTCAAAGCTAGTCTGATCAGTTAGTTTGTCAATGAAGATAAAATAGTTTAATTACCAGTGTGCAACAAGACCTGAAGACCCCTTAATGGTTATCTGACAGAACAATGCGTTCATATATGGTCTTGAAAATAATAAAAATAAGAATTCACTATCAAGAACCAGTTAAAAATTACCAATATTTGTTAAAAATGGTTTAGACAAGTTTGAGCAGAAAACCATCTCTATAACTTTTTGATAAAATTTTAAAATAAAAATGTTTTCAAATTGGTGGTCATGTTGACCATCTTGGATTTCCATCCAACAAGAAAACAAGAGGCCCATGGGCCTTAACGGTCATCTGACTCATGGCACAAAACAACAAAGTCACAGTATAAAGTATTGGTTAACGATTTATATAAACAATACAAGGAACTCCTTAGTTGAATATGTAAGTTTCTGAAATAGGGAAATGTCATTTGCTGAACAAACTTGGTAGCCCTTCTTCCATATATGGTTGTAACCCATTCAAGGATTAATATAAGGAGGAGTCAGATTTCAAAGCCAAATTTCAGAAAAGCTCCCATATTGGACCTCTGCCGTACTATCCCCATGGGTCTTACCTCGGTCCTTTATAAAATATGATTGTCCTCACCTAAAGTTCCCCCTTCTGAATCAATTAAAACCCCTATAGACCAATTTTCATTGAGATCGGAGACTAAAACCTGAAAACAGGAAGTGGGCCAGCGTACATCTTGGAATACCAAAATCTTTACGAAAATGTTTGCATGTTGTTCGGCATCAATTAAAACCCCTATAGACCAGTTTTAATTGAGATCGGAGACTGAATCTTAAAACAGAAAGTGGGTAAGAGGCCATCTTGGAATACCAAAATCTTTTCGAAAATGTTTGCATGTTGTTCGGCATCAATTAAAACCCCTATAGACCAATTTTCATTGAGATCGGAGACAGAAACCTGAAAACAGGAAGTGGGCCAGCTAAAATTAAGAAAATTTGCCCATTTGGGGCCCCACCCCTCAGCCCCTAAGGACCAGACTCATTTATATAAAATATGATTGCCCTTCCCCAATGATGTTTCACACCAAATATGGATGAAATCCATCCAAGGATGAAGGAGAAGTAGGATTTTAAAGCTAAAATTAAGAAAATTTGCCCTTTTAGGGCCCCGCCCCTCAGCCTCTAGGGGTCGGACCAGGCTCATTTATATAAAATATGATTGCTTGTCACCAATGATGTTTCACACCAAATATGGATGAAATCCATCCAAGGATGAAGGAGGAGTAGGACTTTAAAGCTAAAACTAAGAATATTTGCCCTTTTGGGGCCCCACCCCTCAGCCCCTAGGGGCGGGACCAGGCTCATTTATATAAAATATGATTGTCCATCCCCAATGATGTTTCACACCAAATATGGATGAAATCCATCCAAGGATGAAGGAGGAGTAGGATTTTAAAGCTAAAATTAAGAAAATTTCCCCATTTGGAGCCCTACCCCTCAGCCCCTAGGGATCGGACCAGGCTCATTTATATAAATATGATTGCCCTTCCCCAAGGATGTTTCACACCAAATATGGATGTAATTCACTCAAGGGTTTAGGAGAAGTAGGCTTTTGTGTTAATAGCTTTATGCACGATGCACGGCTGATGGCGGACGACGACGGACGAAACACGATGACAACAGGTCATCCTGACCTTCAGTCAGATGACCTAAAAAGACATTTCACATGCAAGCAATTTTGACACAAAGCCAACAAGCAGAATTGAAGTCCCATGAACTGCAAGAATTTGACAAAAAGTTTGAAATACAAAAAGTCTGAGGACAGTGCATAGTCGACTTAGCAAGATGACAAGGTAATCATGTACAGATCTGTGTCATATAAGATGACCAAAAATGGAATTTTATGATATTAAATTGGTTGATTTTATGATACATACAGCAAACATAACAAAACATTAACTATACAGCTAAAACTTCATATTCAAAACTTATTTGCTTTCACCAGATTTTGCAGGTAGTGGGAATTTTTTTGGTGTAATTTTATAAGCTTCATTTGTAATCTTTTGCTATTTCACATCATGCCCCAGGATCATGAAACAGTCTTCGACTTAAGTTTTAGCTTAGCCAATCAGATCTGAGGTAATGTTTTGTAACATCATTTGTGAATGGCTAAGTTGAAATTTAAGTTTGTTTTAGACTAAAGTCTGTTCCCTGATCCTAGGGCCTGAAAACAGAACTGACTTCATGCAGCTCTGCATTTTTTATTTTTCTTATAGTGCTTAAACTGATTACAGACCTAAGCTTATAAACTTTAACCTCCAAAAGAATAAAAGTAATTTAGTAACGCTACCCCTGTCCATAATTCAATCATTACGAAACCTGAACCGCATTCAAATCAAAATAAATTGACTAAAGCATAAACATCAATATGCATAAATTTGAGACAGTAAAGGGAAAATTTATTCTCATATCAAATTGCTGATGTTATTTTCATTTATGACGATTTAAATCACTTCCATTGATAGAAAATGATATCGTCGTATTTATAAGTATGGATGCCTGCTAACAAAACTTTACAAGTGAAAATGTTTTACAAAATTATGGTCGTTACAAAACTTCTTTGATAGGGAACTGTAATTTTCATAATTGGCTAATACTCATTTAAATGAATGACATTAAATAAAGAAAAAAAAATCCACAAACTTTTATGATAATACATACATTATATCTACACATAATGAAAAATCTAAATTCCTTGTAAATTATATTTTGAAGTATCAAATAACAGGTTTGGAATTACCAAGTCTTTCTTCGAGGTGCAATCGCCCATGAAAGATGAGAAAAAAACCTTGTAGAAATTATTGGAGCAGTGTATTGTGTTTTGTAGAAGGTGGGCACTGCAGCAGGTATGATTGGATCTAATAGGGAGATCTGATTGTAATCTGGGTCCTCAGGAAACCATAAATTAACAAACAGCTATAGAAGACACACAGCATGGGCGAAATCAAGGAAAACCTTAATGGAAAATAATGTATCACTGTCACAGCACAAAATAGATAATGGCACATTTAAAAGTTTAAGTGGCTAAATTATTACCAACATTTCCAAATCAAAACTGTTATGATTCCGTTTTTTAAATAACTATAAATATTAAATAAGACATGTATTGCAGCTCGCTTTATATGGCTTTCTACATAATTGTTATGTAAATTACAACAGAGGAAGTTTTAATAATAATATTTGCAAAACATTAAGCTGAGCATGCACGCTTGGATGCCAGGACAATGTAACTCACATTAAACAAGAGGCCCATGGGCCTTAACGGTCATCTGACTATTAGTACAATACATCATAGTTGTTTAAAGATTTTAGCCTATTTGACCTCTGTGACCTTGATTGAAGGTCAAGGTAATTCATTTGAACAAGCTTGGTAGCCCTTTATCCCAGCGCGCTACATGCTCAATATCAGTTACCTGGGCCTTCTGGTTCTTGAGAAGAAGTCATTTAAAGATTTTAGTCTATTTGCCGCCTGTGACCTTAAATGAAGATCAAGGTCATTCATTTGAATAAACTTGATAGCCCTTCATCCAAGCATGCTACATGCCCAATATCAGTACCCTTGGCCTTCTAGTTCTTTAGAAGAAGTCATTTAAAGATTTTAGCCTATTTGACCCCCGTGACCTTGAATGAAGATCAAGGCCATTCATTTGAACAAATTTGATAGCCCTTCATCCAAGCATGTCAAAGGCCCAATATCAGGTCTCTAGGCCTCTTAGTTATTCACAAGAAGTTGTTTAAAGGATTTAAGCCTATTTGATCCCTGTGACCTTATATGAAGGTCAAGGTCCTTCATTCGAACAAACTTGGTAGCCCTTCATCCCAGCATGCTGTAGGTCCAATATGAGTATCCTGGGCCATTTAGTTCTTGAGAAGAAGTCATTTAAAGAATTAAGCCTATTTGACCCCTGTGACCTTGAATGAAGGTCAAGGTCATTCATTTGAATAAACTTGATAGCCCTTCATCCAAGCATGCTACATGCCCAATATCAGTACCCTTGGCCTTCTAGTTCTTTAGAAGAAGTCATTTAAAGATTTTAGCCTATTTGACCCTCGTGACCTTGAATGAAGGTCAAGGTCATTTATTTAAACAAACTCGGTAGCCTTTCATCCCAGCATACCAGAGGCCTAATATCAGGTCTCTAGGCCTCTTAGTAATTCACAAGAAAATGTTTAAAGGATTTTAGTCTATTTGACCCCTGTGACCTTGAATGAAGGTCAAGATCATTTATTTGAACAGACTTGGTAGCCCTTCATCCCAGCATCCTACAGGCCAAATATGAGTACCCTTGGCCTTCTGGTTCTTGAGAAGAAGTCGTTTAAAGATTTTAGCCTTTTTGACCTCTGTGACCTTGAATGAAGGTCAGGGTCATTCATTTGAACAAACTTGGTAGCCCTTCATCCCAGTATGCTACATACCCAATATCAGTACCCTGGGCCTTCTGGTTATTGAGAAGAAGTCGTTTATTTTTTTTTTAGCTTTTTTGACCCCTGTGACCTTGAATGAAGGTCAAGATCATTTATTTGAACAAACTTGGTAGCCCTTCATCCCAGCATGTCACAGGCCCAATATCAGTACCCTGGGCCTTCTGGTTCTTGAGAAGAAGTCGTTTAAAGATTTTAGCCTATTTGACCCTCGTGACCTTGAATGAAGGTCACGGTCATCTATTTGAACAAACTTGGTAGCCCTTCATCCCAGCATGCCAGAGGCCTAATCAGGTCTCTAGGCCTCTTTGTTATTCACAAGAAGTTGTTTAAAGGATTTTAGCCTATTTGACCCCTGTGACCTTGAATGAAGGTTAAGGTCATTTATTTGAACAAACTTGGTAGCCCTTCATCCCAGCATCCTACAGGCCAAATATCAGTACCCTGGGCCTTCTGGTTTTTGAGAAGAAGTTGTTTAAAGGATTTTAGCCTATTTGACCCCTGTGACCTTGAATGAAGGTCAAGGTCATTTATTTGAACAAACTTGGTAGCCCTTCATCCCAGCATCCTACAGGCCAAATATGAGTACCCTGGGCCTTCTGGTTATTGAGAAGAAGTTGTTTGAATTGAAGTTTGTTTGAATGAAATAGTTTTATGCACGGCGGTACGGCGGAACGTATGAATATCAAGTTTAAATTAAGATTTATCCTAGGCAACATTTTCATTAATTTAGTCAAAATATAATATAAGAAACAGACTAATTGTCACCAAAAGGCCAATTTAGTCAAAATATAATAAACAGACTAATTGTCACCAAAAGGCCATAACTGGTGGTAGGAAACTTAAGTATCTGGGATATTCGACCGACTACTCTATTTAGTAACTATCCACCTCAGAGTTGCCCATGCAGCTTAATCAAAAATACGCTTTAAGCTACAGTGACACAGTTGTTATGTAATGGTTGCAGCCCGATTGTTTTCCTCCAAGTATTCCAGCCTGAATCCTACAATACCCAGAGGCCAACTTATATCCCTGCCTTTTTATAAAAAAATAAACCAAGTAGATTACACACATCTACACTATGGATTATTCCTACCATGTTTCACTGAAATTCCTCCAGTAGTGAAGGAGAAGTAGTTGTTCTATCATGTTGTAACAAAGGGATATAACTCTCGTTAAAATTCCTCCAGTAGTGAAGGAGAAGTAGTTGTTGTATCATGTTGTAACAAAGGGGTATAACTCTCATTGAAAGCCCTCCAGTAGTTAAGGAGAAGTAGTTGTTATATCATGTTGTAACAAAGGGACATAACTCTCGTTGAAAGCCCTCCAGTAGTTAAGGAGGAGTAGTTGTTGTATCATGTTGTAACAAAGGGACATAACTCTCGTTGAAAGCCCTCCAGTAGTTAAGGAGGAGTAGTTGTTCTATCATGTTGTAACAAAGGGACATAACTCTCATTGAAAGCCCTCCAGTAGTTAAGGAGAAGTAGTTGTTCTATCATGTTGTAACAAAGGGATATAACTCTCGTTGAAAGCCCTCCAGTAGTTAAGGAAGAGAAGTTCTTCTGATATCATGTTGTAACAAAGGGGTATAACTCTCGTTGAAAGCCCTCCAGTAGATAAGGAGGAGTAGTTGGTCAATTGTTATGTCTACAGACAGTGAATCAATTAAACGTCCCCCTATCTTCTTTGTGGGGTGGAGGGGGAGGGCGGTGGAGGTGCTGATGACTTTGCATAACAGTTAGTGATACTAGACTTTGAAATTGGAAATTGCTATATATAATATTGTTGGCTAAATATTACAGGGAATAGTGTACTCCAATGGTAGTACAATATTAACAGGTGGCGGGCCTGTATCTACAGTATAATTCAATGTGGCAGCACTATAAAACAACAAAATACATTGACTGTCAAATTTCTCCTGCACATACTATACTCAGAAAGACATGTGTACATCATATTGGAGAGCCTGTCATTAAATGGCTTTTGCTATCATGATATGTTTGATAGGCATATAAACTCATAAATGTCCTTCCCTAACTCGGGGTTCCCTTATTCCTTTTAATCAGTGGTAAATAAAGATACTATTCTTTAGAAGTGAATGATGTCTTATCATTTTATATGTAGAGCTTATTTACAGGAGATGCCCCAGGAGTATATATTGTACATGCAGAATTATGTGGAAGTGTAATGTTATGGACCCAGTAACCTCCCAACACACTTCATCATACACAATAATTTTGTAATCATGTGTACAAACACTAAACCATTACCGCCTGCTAATATAAACACATTTGAATTTTTATTGAAAGAAATTTTAATTCAATTGCTATTTTTTTTCTACATCCATTTTATTTATTGCTTCCTGTAATATCCATTTACACAATTGAATATGTAAATTTCTTTTCAAATGAAAAGCATGTAGCTTTTAAGAAATATTTAAATCAAAATACAACTGAAATCTCATATAAACCCTCTTCACATCCTAGTCTGAAAAATGAAAACACAGATACCTGTCCTATGAAATAAAATTGCCTTGAAAAAATGTTTATCCCTTAAATGAAAATTTGCATAAGAAATGTGAATTACTGTAGAAATTGTGACATAACGCCTAAGGGGAAGATACAATATAACCTCCGGATTTGACCCCAGATCAACTTTATGGGATAGGGATGAAACCAGAGACGGGACGGTAGTGTTAGGCCTTGGGATGTGTGGACGGGTACCTTTATTCAGCTAGGAGGGGGTGTGGCTGGGGCGGGGAGGAGCATTACATTATCGTAAAATTTGAAAGTGATATCCTCAGGTTAAAAGGATATGGTGAAAAGGAACGGACAGAAAATGCACCTAAAAACCAGTCACCCTCATCTGGGTGTGTAATGAGTCTCGGAAAGGTTAACAACAGTACAGCACATTGGTCCAACATTAAAATCCCACTCCGAATGTCTGGAAAAATCAGCGAGTTTATTCAAATTCATCATTTCAAAAATTAATAGCAGTCTTATGGTAAAATATACCAATAATGACAGACTAGTTAAGCTCCAAACTTCATTAAACTGATATTCAATAATTTTAATGGCATTTTTGACCATTAAATTTCATCCTTAATCTTGTAGAAATTTAACTGGCTTAACCCTAAAAAATATCATTGTTTTGGAATGGTGTATTCGGTTTAAGGCCAAACATTAAATATCTCATCTTTAGATCTCAATTAGAACTGTCCAATTCATCATTTTATAACACTGAATTGATCAAAACCATCCATTATTAACAATAGATACAATGAAAATGAAATTTCACATGTATTATAATAGAAATTCAGCCAAAAAAAACTAAATTGGTATAATTCCTTTCTTTAAATTTCACCTATAACTCCAGTAAACTTTGTTTTACTTTTTACTGCTGTTCTATAGATTACATCGCTACATGTTACAGGTGAAGTGTCTATGTAACCCGCATTGTGATTGGCTAACAGTGTGTATATAAATATAAACGTTACACAACCTAATTGTGCATCTGCGAAAAAAAACACAGCGATTTAAAATGGCCCCTATTTGTGCAATCGGGACATTGTAAGAAAGTCAAAACAATTTCAAATGTTCAAATAAATAAACTTCTGGAAAATAAATATTTGTAAAATAGAAGTATTACGCTGTAAAAAAAAATATAACGCTAATATATAGAATTTGCGCTGTAAAAATATAAATGACTGTTTGATCAGGTTTTTTTTTCCGTAGTACACCTTTTGAATACACAGCGTAGCACAAGTGATAGAAGAAAGCATGGCCGGTTTATGTGGAGAAGTTAACTTCAAATGCATTAGAAATGATTAAGTTCTTTGACGAAGCAATAATGATTTTGGAAATCCCGTGTTTGCGCGTGGAAACATAATTGTGATGGATAATCTTCCAACCATCATACTCTCCACAGTACAATGTTGCCAAGTACGTATTTCATGCCATGAAATCCAGCTTCGCAAAAATCCGTTGTATTTATCAAAGTTCACAGAATTAGCTATCATTGATGCCCTATCTGACATTCCTGATTCAGAACTTAGCCGCTATTATGGACTGTGTGGTTATATTTGAGATTAACATAAAACAGAGGAATCTATGGTAAAAAAGAACTGTTTTATATTTCGTATTTCACTGAAAGAAGTATTCTGTTCACCATAAGAAAACAGGTTTATTGTGCACACACGTTTTCTCTTCTATTTTTAGATCAACTCATCCAATCACAATGCGGGTTACATAGACACTTTACCTGTAACATGTAGTTATGTAATCCACTACAGTGAGTCGATACACTAGTACTTTACACAATCATGCAATCTTATGATAGAATGGCAGTAAACCTGATCATTTTATTCTAATACCATATCCAAGTCACCATAATGTCAGCAAGATTCACTGATATTTAAAACTCATCCTCTTTTTATCTCCTTATATATATTAGAGTTAAAATCAATATCATATTTATATCAATTTGTCATTATCTACATAACAGAAATGATTCACCAACACAGCAATGTATAGGTACTCGAGTCCTTAACATTGCTTACCTATCTTCAGAGCAAATAAACACCTCCTGTTAAATCCATTCAACTGTTTAATTGCGCTGGTACGTTGTTTATTTCATTTTCAATGTCACCGTTTTAAAGATTTATGAGTCGTAGAAGGCATTGCGAATGTTCCATTATAAGTTTGACATGTATGACAAACTTTTACCATTCACACCAATGTAATTATTGTTTCTTTTCAAATTGCACAAAAAGAGACTTTGAATCGTTTTCTAATTCTTTATTGATTCCGATCAATCGTGGGGGGTGTGATACAAATATTAATATTAAAAAATATCATTGATCATGTCTGTGCTATACTGACAGGCAGTCAGAATAACCTTGACAGATTATATAAACTGTATCTTTACTTTCTATACCATATCATTAGTACAACAAATACACTTTTAATGATAGTCATGGGCCGGTATTGAAGTAAACATCTATTTCAAGTTCATCATGTAGAGCGGTATACCAAGCTCATAAATTAGATCAATTAAATATATAACAAGATCATGATGTAGATGAATGTAAATATTAAGTTCATGATTTAAGACATTGTGAATTAAGTTCATGATGTAGAGCAATTATGAATCAAGTTTGTGATCGTGATGTCGAGCTATGTTATATATAATAATAATTAAAAGTTCATCATGTAGAAAAATATTAATCAAATTTATGATGTAGAGTGATATTTGAATCAGGTTCATGAAATACTAAATTGATATAAACCAAGTTCATGATGTAAAGAATATGAACCAAATTCATTGAACCATTTAATGCATAATGTGATGAGGAATTTTCATGTGTAGCCAGAAGTTTATATATGAGAATTATTTACTCCACAACATAACCCTAACCCTAATTGATAAAAAGCAAATGCAATAACCTAACTAGAATATTTGAAAACAAATTTGATATTGAAGTACACAGAAAAGCTGAAAAGGGTCTGTTTTAGACTGTACCAAGGATATACCATAACATATTGTGATGATGGAGAAGTAATATAAGTGTCATATAACTTTATAAAGTACTACGTATATGTATGTTCCCAAACATCTCACGCTCTCAGGTTTAAACTGAATGACCTGATCAATGAATTCTCTCCACCTACTAGAGAGGTATGTTTAGGCACACGCAGGGTCACTCGGTACATTGCCTTTCCCCCGATTAATAATATCAAAAAATTTGTATACCTTCGTTCCTGGGACTGTGTATCTATGGTGTATCAGGAAGAAGCCTTTTCACTGTCCTGGTGCACAGATTTCAGGTAATACACCCAGTTCTGTAAAGAGATAAAATTAGACATTTTCACCAGTGGGGTAATTAAACATGATCAAAAGCCTTGATTTTCGCTCAAGTGACACTTGACAAAAAACCACATCTAATGAATTGTTTCTCCTGGGGAATTATATTTCATCAATAACACATCAAGTATCTCAGTACATTTATCAGCCACATACTTTCTGATACTGTCAGTATGTACATCTTCAGTGCCGAGAACATGTATCACAACAAATGTAAAATGGTATATATACATGTGTACCATAATTTGATCGATAGTTTGCTCAATAGAAATATAGAGTTAAAAAAGCTAATGTTCTCATTTTGAATCAAAGCTAAATTAACCTTTTTCTTATTAATTAAAATATTTCTAAAAATTTATTTGGCCCTTCAAAAGACCGTTATTTTATGCATATTTCTGTTTAATAAACATAATGTTTCTAATTCCCAATCAATTAAAGATTTTTGATATGAAATTCAATATTTCCTTATATACAAACTTTACCAGGCAAGTGTATAGGATAAAAGCAATGACTTTCTTTTAAACTGCTGTATGTGAAAATTCATCTGGTCAAATTCAATAAAATTAATTATACTATACCCCGAACAGTACATGGCGTACTATCTCCAGCTTATGATTATCATAAAATCTATCAGAAACAATATCTATACATTCAGGCTATGGAATTTTACCCACAGTCCATTTTTGTTAAACTTTTGAATTATAATAAATGTTGCATTGAAGTGTCTAAGACACATAGTTCCAAAATTCTATAAACCTTATCACATTCAATAAACTTGGTATTTATTTTTACTTTAATCTATTGGCGAATATCAATATAAATCTTTTAAGATTCATCAATTGTGAAAAGTAATAAAAAGACCGAGCTGAAGGATGCAGTGTATTTGGTCCAAAACCCAAGGACTACTGTGTACTTGGCATGTATATTAACATCTGAATTTATATCATTGAAATTATGAAATTAAATATAATTTGAATAGAACAAGTCATTAAAGAAATTCATTTTTCTTCAGAAGAAATTGTGGCATTTCAATGCTTGTATATTACTGTCTTCATAATAAAATGTGACATGATGTCTAAACGAGCTGAATAATTAATGGATTAATCTCTGTACATGACATGCCTGTAGATTAATCACTGGAGCCTCTGGTGTACTATATAAAACCACTAGCCTTTCAATAAGGAACTTTGTGGTAAACCCTTGTTCTGTAGGTATCATTCAGGGGCTCCACAATTAATGTTAAATGGTGAAAGGAGTCTTTATAAAGCATTAAAAATCATATTAGGAGCATGTAACGGATGGCACCACCCACTTTGGAGGACTATAGCCTTGATGAACAGCCACAACATAAACCGCAGCCAACATCTAGAACCGCAATTGTTAGTGTTCATTACCATGACAACGAGATTATGACGCCCATTTCAACTAGTAATCGTGCTGGCTGAGAATCATGAATTGTTGTTATTCCTTTAAGATAGGTCTTATTCCTAAAAAGTCGTAAGCGATGAAGTTGGTGTGGTTGAATTTAGCTAAAAGGATCGTTGAGCAAAGGAAAAGGTGCCATCTAGATATGTTGATCTTTAACCTGGAGAGAGGGGAATACACTACAACGAATATACATTGTACGCACAAGACCTACTATACCGTTCGATCTTAAGACAAAGTCATTATCTGTCTAAAAGACTTTTGAGCAACAATATTGCAGCTAGGAATACACCAAAGAATAGTAGACGTAATTAATTCGTTCACAATTAACTGTCAACTATGAATGCAAAAATAATACATTTAACGAACAGCCGTGCACGAGCGCGTATCAGTGTGAATCCCACGACAACGTAACGTCGTGTGTTCCACTAGAAAACACTTACCTTTATTTGTACATGTGTGTCTGAATGAAATTGGTAAACGTTTGCACGGTGACATTTCACAACCCTTTTGCGACATGCTTCTGATTTTCACAAAAATTGCCGCCAAATGTCACGCTTGCCCTGCACGCTTCAGCTGCAGCATGCATATGTGTACACCGGATATTGCAAGGACATAAATATTAATTAATTATTCTCCATTTATTGTCGCACCTACAGGTCATGGGATTCAGGGCAAACAAATATCATACAATTAAATAACAGACGAGTTAATATATGTTAAAAAGGTTACCACTGAAAAAAAATATGTTGTCACTAATCATACCAATGCTACGGCGGTATTCGTGAACGAACCAACCGTCCTATACGTATACTGTAATGGTGAGAGCGTAAAGCCTTAATGGCACTCTACCTTCCGAAACGGCTTTTTATTTTCAAAATGGCAATGTAAAACAAAAATTATAATTTTGTAGAGTCGCAAAAATTATTAGCTTACAGTTATTAATACACCTATCATCACCTTCTGAACAATTTAATTGAAATAAATCAAATGTTAATTTTCATAACGCGGGTCGTCTTATGTTTTCCGTCGCCTTCATAATTACCGCGCGTTAGTTGACTATCACTGCGCCAGACGGCAAAACAGCGAACTGAATCTTCACTGTTAAAATCGATTACGCAAGAAAACTTGCATTTGTTAGGTGTTGTAACCTCATCTTAGGCCATCCTTAAATATTATGTTATCATTGTTTTTAAGAAACTTTTAATTTTGTTTCGGAAAGGTAGTGGGCCTTTAACACCTAACTTCAGAATCTACCTCTTAGGAAGGACACAAAAACTTTATTTCTTAATATATTGTGAAATTAATATTTTTGTCGTTTCCGTATATATTTTTTTACCCGGCGAAAAGTCTTCAAAACCAGTACCCATAGTACACATTGTATTGAATCCGAATGTAGACAATCTTAAAGATAAAAATATTCCTTAGAAAACCAGTCGGTAATTATATAAAACCAATGCCTGCTATATACATGTATATATAACTTTCTATTGCATATACATGGAATTTCCGTGCATTATGTAATATGGGCCCGGGTACGATAAATATGTCTATACTTGGCCCGGAGAAATTCTCTAATCTAAATCCATGTTGAATAAATGATAATCTTCTTATAAGAGCATACATGGTATGTTTACATTGAGGTCCGTAAAGGCTTATACAAATATTAGGATGTACCTAAGATGTTCCAAATCAGTGTGCGTTTTTGTCTCCTTTAATTTGGTATAAATGTATCAATTTAGAATTGTAGTACGTATATGGTAATAGAGATTTTTGGAAAAGTGCATTCTCGGGTCATTCTCACGATACTGCATTTTAACAAACTGCATTACTTTATTTAGTTTACTCAGTTCTTATCATACACCATACGTTTGAGAGGGGAGCATTGCATTGGCAGTACTTAGCCTCAAGTGTAGTCTTTAACAAATATTATCAACTATCAAAATCCAAGGTTAACTTTGGTTCATTTTCAAAAATAATAAAATGCATACTACATCGATGCATGAGATCCCCACACGTGCTTTGTACTATGTACATTTTGCTTTGAAGTTACGGCATTTATTTTCTCAAACTGCATGTACAAGATTATTGCAAGTAAGTCAAATAAATTAGAATGAATGCATAAAAGTGGAAAATGATAAAAAAAAACCCAACAACTGATATTCAATTAAATGCGATTGAATTGAAATTAAACGCAACGTCATTTTAGATTTGAACTATCCCAAGTCTATGATAATCGTATAAGAGTGCATGTGAGCGTATACAATGAAATGATCTATATATAAGACCATATTAGGTTATCCAATACCCCTTCCCTAACCACCACATATACCAACATCACACGCCGGGCGAAACCTGCCACCTCTAAAATACTTTTTAATGAAATTTAATGGGCCTCTCTGAAACTGATACTGTATTGTTAGGCCAAACACACGCTCTAATTACGTAACCCTGCCTGCTTATAAAACAGAAACGTTTACCTAATACCAAAGATCCATAGGTTTTTGGTGATCAAAATACACCTGTGAAATGTTTTGATCATATCAACTTTCGAGCAGTCTGCGGGTTTTTCCTCAATAAATCCACATTTTTTTTTATTTTCGGTCTTTTCTTGGTGCCTCCACATTAATAACACGATTAAAGTACAGAGAACTCCTTGCGAGAGATTTTTTATTGACAATGCATAATATTTTAATAATAAAACTTGAATATGTCAAAGCAATTGCCGGAATTATTAAACAATGAACAGGATTATCGTATGTAGTAAATGCCCGATTTCGATAATTGTAGAACCAAATGTCTATCCTACCATAAGGAATCCAAGTAGGAATCACACCATACAGATGGATCTTAGAGATAAATGGAATTCAGTACTCATCAATTTCAATATTTCATAATTGATGATTTTTCAGTAAAAAGACGAATAGTTTCGTCTATACATAGCGAAACATTCCAATAATCCTTTGCAACATTGGAAAGTTATGCATAACAATGCACAATTCACTGTTTGAATATGAAGAAAACATTTAAAATAGACCAAATGGAATGGATTTGCATTCGATATATTTACACTAGTTTCCTTTTAATGACGAACAAATGATGTCGACGTGTTCAAAATAAAATATTTATCAAAATGTGATTTGTATCTTTAAACCCATTTCCCGTGAATGGTACAATTCATCGGTTGATACCCTAACTTGAATTGTACTGGATTATGGCGTGTATGATATATCAATGCTACATTGATACTGATAAAGAATGGCGGTTATAGTTTAATCAATCGATCATCATTTATTATTCCAATAACCAGATGGAAAAATTACCTCAAAACTCATAAAATATAAAACATAATAGATTCCATTACGATACACGTTAGCGAGATGACAGTTCTATTACATTTTGCACAATTAAAAGAAATATGAGGAACGACTCTCTCGCGTTTCGATTTAAAAAGAGACAAATTAAAACTGAAAAGGTAACAGATTTTAGCGATGTATACAGCTAGTAGAAAGGTGGTTTTGTTATCTTGAAATAACTCTTAATACTCATTTCTTCAAACAATCGCAGATAAAGGATTAATATCGAGATTAGGGATATGGAATTTCAGCAGTGTATCAACGTGTTATTGATACGCCAAGGCTAACACGTCACCCCGCGTTATACCGTCCTCAAAGGCTTCACCACTTCTCCAGGATGTTTGGCGTCACGACCACTCTTTGATATCAAAATGCATTGGAATGTGTTACGTATTGATGCTAAAAGTTTTGACATCTCACATTCAACCTTACACAGACTTCTTCAGGACACCAAATTACCGGCGATCGTAAATATAGGTTTTTATCTGAATTTCTATGATCTTCTCCATCTGTTTCTCCTTTTGTTTCCAGAACGATAAGGGCTTACTTTTCGTAGATAAGTATCTAAGAGTACCGTGCATAATCTGTTTATTTTTACTATTACTTTACCAATATGGTGGCAGATCTGATCACTTATTGCAAATAGCCATCTAAGTTGGTCGCTAAGCAGAAGCAACTATTATAAAATATGCAAAGTTTTGAAATGGAACCAAATGAGCCAAACATTCAGCCAAAATACTAATGTATATAGCAAGTTCAAATAAACCAAATGCAATTTACGATCTCGCAATGGTGGCACATAGTGCTGATATTTTATGTCCAATGGGTCTAATTTGATAATCTATTATTTACATCATCACATTATGACATTAACAACTATGTAGCGATCAGACCTAAACACATAGTGTTACATTACCCATTGGGGTGAGACAATATAGTATTTACGGTATTTGTGGAGGTAGAAGACTGGTACTATAAGCAGGAGTTGATCATCGCATTTCCTACATCCTTTATTCTTAAGTCAACGCGTAACAGGATGAAGGAGAATGTGCATCAGAATTGGATATTAAATAAAAGGTCTTTTTCTAGAACAGTAATAGTTAATTGTGATCACGAGCACACACATCCTTCCTGACGTATAAAACAGATAAGAGCAATGGATGTGATCACATGAGCGCAAGAGTCATTGAAGCAGCCATTGGTGTTATTCATTTTCCATTGCCTACTGTCAGGCAGGTAATACACTAATTGTTCTGGACATGCTCACAATGAATGTTATCCGAGCGAACAGATGATTACCTGTCTCGGTTTGCAATCAAAGACTCATAGGTAATTCAACACCTGAAGATGAACTCAGACTAGATTAACTATTGTTAGATATACTTCGTTTAAATTTCATATTGAAACGTCAAACTTGTTAAGCTGACCCAGGGTGAACCTGGTACTTTAGATTTTCGGTACTGGGACGGGATTGTGACAGGGATACACTTATAACGAAGAAGGAACACTTAGAGTGTCTATCCAATTCCATGGTATGTCGGGTTCTTTCTGTAGACATTAACAGTGACAGAATGGCGTCAGCAAAAGCGAAAGAGCACGCGGATTTTAACAAGTGTATTAGATCCTATCTCATTTCACACGTAGACAATACGTAAGACAATTTGTATTATAGTTTCTTACTTATACGAGACATTGAAGGACACTGGAGAGTATACTTTAATAAACTGAGGTCAAGGTCGTGACTCACACCATTGTCCTACGTGCTGTGAGAAACTAGACTCCTCTCATGTGCGGCCATTAACAACATGGAGAACCATTGAAAATGTGAATGGTGAATTAGGCGTGAAGAATCGGAGGAATCATTTTTTCACTAATTTCCCTCTACCCCTTGCTGATCTTTGCGGTTTTAGGGTGCAAACAATCATCGTATTGAATTCCAAGTGAAGGTCGATCTGCTTTGTACATTACAACGGGAAACTAATCTAGTAGTACTTTATACTTACAGGGCATCGCACTATGATTCAAATGACAAATAAAATGTTAGTTTTTATTAATGATATTGAAAGGTAAATCTTTAAGTTTGGAGTTTTTATTTCATCTGGAAATATTTTAAATGTTGCAAGCGCTTTGACGAAATGCTAAACATCAGAAAAAAAGCATGTAGCTCTATCAAGGGATGACCTCATCATATCATTTATCTTACAGTTATAACCTTAACAAAATCATTTCTGCTGACATATACCCCTTGAACGAATCCTCGTCTACATAGACTTTATTATTATGATAACTTTTGAATTTTGTTTCTCTCTCTGTCATTCTGTTTGTAATCTGGCTGTGATCGTCACACAGTTTCCATTCATTCTCTGTTTATCATCTGTCTTACATGGGGTTGTTCGTGTTCAGCATTTCAGCGCTTCAAGGAAAGCAAAAAGACAAACAACATATGAACACCTAAAATCACTGACGATTACTTACAAAATATTTGATAGTGCGAACCGACAAAGTTCAGATGACTTAAGTCTATGTTGCACCAAATGTTTGGTTAATGATAACGATTTGTGTGAGGTTTTACCAAACAATTTTACACACACGCTTATAAACTTTTGAGATATTATTTTCATTGTTAGGGTTTCAAGGATAATCATATAATCATACAAATGCATTGCTTTCATATATTTTTGTGTGAAGTGACATTAATGCTTGAAAAACTTAACTCAAGCATTCTGTAGTCAGTGGGACTACTACTAATATTACATTCTTTAGTGGATTTTTAACCATCGCATGTTATATGCCGTAAAAGTGAATAAATGATCACATGTAATGTAGCTCTTTATCAACAAAACCTAAAACTTCATTCAGTTCGTAATGTCTTGGGAATTTCGTAAAATCTTTAATTGTATAACACTTTCACTTATATCAATGCATGTGGTCCTTACAGCTATGGCTTCGACTATGATTTCTCATTTTAAAGCCGATTACTTTGTTCCTGATACCAATGAACCTGACTTGAAAGGCTTATATCCCAGGGGAGGTAAATCAAATAGGTTTTGATTTATGTTTTTATTCTTTAGACAAGCCGGTGATTCTATCGACGACGCCATCAAGTACAGCTCTCTGATCGATACCGAAGATCGATACCCAATCGTTCCAAGTCGGTCGCGTTTGAGTCATGTCATTGTGGCAATACACACGAAACCGCTGCAAAGTTAAACAGCACAGGTGTATATATCTACCTGTCGATTACAGGTTGAGGATATTCTTAGTAATCACGTCCTTTGATTTGAAGTTGTCTTTGTTAATCAATCAGTAACAATCAGCCGTATTGATACCATGTAAAGCCGTGGGTTTAAAAAGGAAGAGAGTTGGACTTAGTGAGACAATGGTAGGGATCTCTGTGTACTCCCAAACATGTGGACGTTAGTGCTTTAATATACGCACCTGTGCAGAATTTAGAACTGCCATTAAAATGAACGCCAATCTAATTGTACTTTTTCATTATCAAATATTGAAACACATGTATACGTATAAAGGCGTATATGATAAGAGCCCTGCTTCTAAAATGGAACCACACAAAAGATAGGGGTTAAAAGTTATAATCATGGTAAAATGACATACAACCCCAACATATCTTTACGTGGCACAATAGGCCAATAACATCAAAGAGCAATTCTCGACAATGGGGACGTGACTTCTTATCCAAGCCAAGGACTTCTCCATTCAAACATACATTTGAATAAATTCAATGCAAACTTGAAAATATACATTCCAATAAAAGCAAAATGTAAATTGATGATGGTTTGTTTAGACAGTTTCTGTATTTCATGCTGTATTTATTTTCTTATATTTGAATTAGTTTCGAAAAGTTTGTGCATCAGCAAGCACCCTCTGTATGAATAAATAGATGCGGATTATATATTATAATAAATCATGTTTGCCAGCTATTCGTACAAGGATTCAGAAATCTATATATCAATGATATATGCGTTTCATTTTATATTTCATGTTCGATTTCCTATTAAATCACCGTGACATGGATTTCAAGGGAGACCAATACCTCCTGCCGAAGGTCTGGGGCTACTGATGAATAATCGTTAATGATAGAATAAACAGAAACACACAATGAGGGATCAGAGTGCTAGAACACACATACAGATGGTAGTATAACCTTATATTACTTCATCAGTTAAAGTATGGTATACACCTTCCTGGACAGGAATCAATTATCAGTATTTTAAAGCAATGCAGTTTAATTTTTAGTTTAATATATCTAGAGGACATTTTAGACTAGTATCATCACATTATGGTCGTATTTTCTAATGTCAGTGCGAAACCGACGATAAAATAGATTTTATTTCTCTGGTGGTACTTATTAGATGTTGTGGGTTTGGAATGTAACAAAACCACACAGTTAAAAAAGAATCATCTCTTTCTAAAATAACCGTATCAGCATAATGCAATCATAAATCATGCAATTAGGTCGATCTTCATACAATGTACATAGAAAAAGTTCAATAAAAAAATTTATCTGGCTTAAAGTCCTCATACGATCATGTAAGATATCAAATACAAATATGCGTTTATATAGCATTAATCTGATTAGTGACAAAATATTACATGAATATATTGACATAGGTATAGGCAATGGTTATTAGTCATTTATACTTCTCAGTCAGTCGGTACATTTTTAAAACTTAATCCATCGTAAAAAATGTGCAAATCACTGTCAGGTAATAAAGAAACAAAAGAACTCATAAAAATCTGTTATAATTAGTTCTACAGAAACAAAGGTCGTGTACGTCAATGCATTTTTTTAAAGTGGGTGGTGGAGCGATTTCAGGCGACACATTGTAAATATTGATAACCAATACCGCATACCCTGTCTTGCACCGCGCAACTCATTGTGTGTACAATGAATGCCTCTCAATAGATCTCACAAACTATTATCGCGTCTCGCACGATACCCCACTAGTCAAACGGATTCCGTCATCATTATGTTGTATAGGAATATTTGGATGAGAATCAAATCTATAATGCAACTCTTAAGGTGTGCGATTTTGACGAAATCATTGAATTTAGTCCCACCCATGCCACGCCCCACGACGCCACCTCTCGGATCGAAAATTGACCAATTACAGAAGCCGTTATTTCCCACACGTGGACACGTTTTTTTTTACGTACGATATTTAGTCATCACAGGTATGTAGTTTTAAATTGCAGGATATTTATACAATCATCTGTTCAATTAAGTGTGTCGTGATTTTCCTGATAATGCGCCATTAAGTAATCGCCCTTCCGAAAGAAATCATCTGGGTGCGTGTTATCAGTGGGATGAGATACCAACCAAGTCCTTTGACCCCTTTAGGAACTGTGGGCTGAACCAAACCAGTATGTAAAACAGTCAAAAGGCTTTTACTGAAACTGTTAAATCCATGTCCCGTTGTTATCAAGTCTTCCAATTTGACTGACAAAGATCATTAAAAAGACAAGAAGATCGTGATTTGCGATAGACCTACCACAGTCGCGGGTCTAGAGACAATGACTGGACGTTGTTTTTGCTAATATGATCCACTCTGAGGACCAAACAGTCACAGAATACCAAAGGTTAACCAGAACATACTATCTGTGTATACCCATCACGCCTTTGTTACCCTGGCTAACCATGAAACACTGATCCTTCCTTATCTCCTACCTGGTGACAATGACGCGCAGATGCAGTCCTATTGTTTAGACATGCAGCAATGTCTGTCAAATCTGTCTATCGAAAAATATAAAAAAAATAAAAGAAGGATTGTTTGTGTAATCTATAACTGAATTCCAATTACTGTAACAGGAAATGATGAAATATTTAAAGACAATATTGAAGGAAATTGTCTACGTAAACGAACTCCACCCACATACTATCTAGATATGCAAGAAAACAACTTTTTAACAACTTTATTTACAAAAATCGTATGTAAACAGGGACATTTTGAGAGTCGTAATTCTGGGTGTTGAATATTACCATGTCATCTAATAACACCCCGTATTGAAACAGATAAAAAGAAACCATTTCTACATAAAGGAGACAATGGGCGTGTCAAGGTCTTGTGGTTATTGGCTAGTTATACTCTGCATGTGCTATTGTTTCCCTTTCCACACTAATAGATAGTATGTCTATGAGAACTTTGTCAGGTGTGTATATTGATACGTAAACGTGCACTCAGGCATAATTGCATTCACATGCCCTTCTGCATCGACCTTAAAATTTCTGGACATATTCCGATCGTTATCTTCTTATTGACGTCAACTTCGAAATCCAGAGTAAATATAAGTAGAAAAAGTATTGGGTCGATCACAGAAAGACAATAACATGTCATATTAGTGTCAGTAGAAGGAATTAATGACCGAACAACAACGTAATCAATGAGGTACATATAAAGGGTACAAGATAATGCATAAAGTTGTTTGTGTGTGGTGCTCTATCCCGCAACAACCAAGGTCAACTGCAAGCACTGTTGAATATGTAGTAAAGATTTTCAACGTAAAGAAGAATAATCTTCAGTTTAGGTTATTTCAACTTTAACATACTTCACATTAATACACCACTTTAAGATCAAATTATTTTTCTTTAACCAGCTGTATTTATTTTGTTTTCTAATGAATATACTAAGAAGCACCAGAGAATAGAATGGAAACATCAAACGAAAAAGGGCTAGATGGACAAACTTTCAATAATGCGTTTATCGTATCGCTGAAGCATAACAATTGATGCAACAAACTTTAGTGGTTTTTATTTGCAACGGTAATGTTCTTTCTGTGAGGTTTTCTTAGGGGATTGCTTGCATCACCTCTTCGTAGAATAAACTTTATAAAATTTATTTCGAATATTAGTAGTACCTCTAACAAGTCATCAACAGTTTACTTGTTGATAGACTAACTGTCGTCTTTTTATTTTCACCATGGGCAATAGCCATTTATTCTAATACTTTAATTTCTTTGCGTGAATCCACATGCTGCTAATAGTTTGTATCATGCTTGTATCATGTTTACGATTATTACGTTGGCATCAGGCTACGTAGTTTGCAATATGCTTGGAAAAGAGAACTCGCGTCTCATTTATTTAAATAACTTGGGAATGTCGAAATTTTTCATCGAATAATGAGCAGCTATATTTCATTGATATGATGTATCGATATGAGTTGTCTAGATAGTTCTTTCTATCGATGACAATGTTATAGGGAAATAAGTTACCCTTCACAACGAACAATAACTAGTGTTAAGTCCGGAATGCTCCGATACTTTTTTCAAAATGACGAATTGTTATTGAACTACATCTGTTTGAAGTATACATATTGATGGTTCAGGGTGTGGGGGCAATACAGCATTGTAAGGGTATGTACCCCACGAAGGCAGACAATTTGGTCTCCGCAACGAGTGCGTGCCTCGCGCGCTGCTCGTTTCGTGAGAACCACGCGCTGTATCGAAACATCAACGCGCATTATCATGGCGAAAACAAATCTGCCAAAAATAAACAAGATGTGTTTTAATACAAGATTATCGAAGCCCATTGACATCACGACACCAAAGGCTATAGTGTGATTGAAGTTAGGATAGATAAACGATAAGCCGTCAGCACTAATGTATAAACAAAACACGTTATAGTATTCAACGAAGACTTTAATGATTTGTGTCAAAGACAAATGACAATTCCAATGTCGTAGTGTGTTTAGTATCCCGTCCGACTCTGGACAAGAGTGCATCGTGATCATAAACCTCAAGGTGTGCAACGTTACTCGTAAACCAGGGATCCTAGCTGGGCAAGACATTAGATATACTCAATGGATATATCAAAAGATTAAAGGACCCGACCTTTTTTAAAATAAGAACGCTCATTGAACAGTTGAGATAGTATAATTGTATACAGGTCTTTTAGCCTGGTGGACCCCTCTGATACCGTTTTAGTGTTTGCCAATCGGGAACACAATCGTCGGAAACACGATTAACTTACCTTTAAGATTTGCCCACGAAGGTTTATTTGTATACACGTCATTACAGGTAAATTGTCAACAGTCCGGCAGGTGCGACACGCTAATTGTCCTATCAAGGGTATAACTATCTTAATTACAGTTTTAATTGTAGCATTGTACCCGAGCGACCGCGTCATAGGTAAAGGAGTATTAGTCACTGATTTCGGTAGCAAATTACAACTCCACTAGGATTTATATTAGTTTGGTAAGAAAAAATACATTTCTTTCAGGTGGGAAACTCTTCAAATATTGACTTCACACCAAAGTGATAGTCGTGTCTATCACCTCAAAATCCTATTTAATTAGCAAATCGGAAATCTGAAATACTTAAAGAAACCATATTTATACAAATCATTTGTTAGAAAGCTTTATCACTTTTAACAATATACTGAAAATAAAACTGAATCAGATTATTTTGGCACTATGGAATGGAGTTTAATGGTTTAATTCTCTTAATCAGTAGATCGTGGTGTCATTTAAATAATTGAGTTATTATATTTTCAAGGGTTTGTAATAATGCAATCATTTTATGCGAAGTAATTTCGTTTTGTGTTGAATAAACATTATTGAATTTTGCATGTCTCGCTGTACCTTATAAAGAATGGAGTAGATTTCTACCATATCAATTACAGAATTAAGCCGGTAAAACTCGCCAAATTAAGCAATTCAGAACAATTTGGTTTTTTGGTTTTTAACTTCCACACGAAGCAAAAAGAATACATATATATATTTAAGATGCCAATCTTCAAAAATGAAATGATTGTTTTCCGGTAAACGATTATTTTGGATAATTGTAACTAGAAACGTCAGAAGAATACTATTATTTGTCATTGCCCTGTAGCAGTGTTGCATGTTAAAGAAGAAAAAGAATTTATCGTATTTCAAATCAATAATCAATTTTCTAAGTCATTGATTTTGATTACGATACGTGTGAAAGGTCACGTGATTTTCCTAGTGATATACACACGGCCTTTATGACCAGCGATATAAATGTTGGCTGTTGATTTCAAATCATGTCTGTTTCACTGTCAAGTTCCGGGTTTCCCCATCAGGGGTCGCTTTAATCCGATTCAATTTTACAATTCATCCGGAAGGGAAATAAATTCACTGAATGAATGCTCAGTATTTTGGGCTCCGTTAAGGTCCACATTACGTATGTATGTGTCTAGTCAACCGTAATTGTCACAGTGGCCAATGTATGAGAGATGAGGTTAATATTTCATCTATAAAGTGTTTATTATTAAATTCCGTATTTAGTCTTTTTGTACAGGTAACAATATCAGGTGGTAAATAGTTTAATTAAGAAATTCAGCATGACTCCATACCGCCTTCAAGAGCTAAGCAAGAGAACACTCAACATTTTAAAAGTTTAATTCCATGCGCTATTCAAAATAAAATATATTTATGTAAAACTAATTTATATAAATATATAACACGTTGACTGCCCAAACAATTTGATATAAACTATCGGGATGCTTTTATATGCGAATGAATAAGGCGATTAATATTAACCCCACTTATTAGACCTTCCACTTACAATTGGTGTAGGACAGATGTACCTGGAATGACATTCGCTGGTATGAGTATATACATATGTTATGAGTAGGAATATTGCTAAACTATACTATATGTCTTGCAAGATTATTAAATTTATTTTCCAATCTGATCTTCCCTGGCAATGACAAATATGTAATAAGAATTTTATCAAGATTGGATGTTATATAACGTGTGCTAAATGTAAAGCCGTACTCCATCTTTCCCCGTGTATTAATGTTAACGCCGAAAGAGTATCCGTATTTTGTAAAAAGTGAGGTTGAGCAACAAGTGTCTTGCCTCGACATAATAATAAATAATCAATAAATAAGTTACAGAAATTCAAAATCGATTTGAAATGCATTTATTCTTTTATTGTATTGTACTCGAATGTGACCCTGACAAAGTTTACACAGCATCAATATTAATTTCTGAAAGTAAATAGTGAGCAGTAATGTTAACCACAGATCAAACAAAGGAGTAATATCACTGATACTGTGAGAACGCTTTAGAGTTCATCACAAAAATCAGTAAAGTTTCAGAGAAAGATTTGGTGTAGAAAGCTCAAGTCGCAATATAGATATAACCAATAAATAACATGGTATAACAATTGTTCAATAGCGTGGAAATTCCTTACTCCTCTTGCTTCTAACAGTTTTGGATTCTGAGGAAAGAAATTTAAACTCAATACAGGCAGAATAAGAATATTGATATGTTCACATTAAAAAAATTTGAGGAACCTGGACATTGTTGAAACTATCTATAAGTCAATTATTTATTGACTTTGGGTCAATGACCCATCAGTACAAAAGTATGTACATTTTATACATATTGTGTACAACATGCGTTATAACATAATTTTATTTGGATCGCAAAAATAAGCTATATATAGTTAAATTATTATTTATATGTACAGGTGTATTACAGTACTAGTAAAGTTCTATATACTTTCATCACAGACACAATGATGCCCTCATTCATAGGAATGATACAAATACACAAGTCGACAAACAAATATTAGGGGAGTCCTGATAATAATCAGTCAGAGAGAAAAAGAAAAGTACAAGATAATACCATTTCGTTAAATGCGACAGGTGGACGCTGGAGATTAAAATAATTAATAACACATTTATGCATGTCAATAATCAGTACACCAGTCTATATCAGATGTTTTAAACCATGCCAGCACTTGAACCTAGATCTAAATTAAGCTTTGATAGCAATTTCAAATCTCATTCTCAGTTTTTGTGTGTTTGGCTGTTATTGCATCATACACAAACTTGCTGAAAATTGCGTCTACTATAGCTTGATAGTACCACAGTCAAAAACGTGTTGAGAAGAAATCGTCGGTGAAAGAAGAACTGGATACAAAGAGGATATAATGAACTAGGAAATAAATTATTCTCCAATCGCATTTCCAAACTTGTGTTGACAAAATTGTGATGACTGTGTTGCTATTTTTTGGTTTTTGTAGTCTTTGATTAGGAATTAAAGTACAAATGCAAGGATAAAAAGTCCAATATCTTTAACATGGACACATTGTGTATAGTAGACGAGGTTAGGTCAGATGTAAATATTACTTGTTGAGACAAAACGTAATGATAAGATAAACTTTCAAACAGACCCTTTCATAGAGTGTTGAAGTGCGAAATCACGCGGTAGTTCTGTTTATCCACACGTGCTATGTGATATGTCAGCCTCGGCCCAGTGACCACTGTCAATGGACACAACGGTCACCTTTCTCTTAGTACAGGTGTGACATCGGACAGACCACCAGTCTGTAACACTATACCCAAGTCCACACATACCCACATTGTCCAACAGCTATTCCACAATCCGTCATAATCAATTTAAATATTTGCTTCATTTAATTGGGAACAACAGATGTATTTACTTCCGTTTTTCTCACTTAGTGTCCTTGGCATCATTAGATTTTAATGTGTTTTGCCTGAATTAAACCTTATTGCTATAATCTATTTGCGGTTTCTCACTATGACGGTGTGATTTTTTTTCTTTCGAAAAGTGGCCTTCTATAAAATGACATACATAATACTTAATACAAATGTCGTTTATCATTTTTCTTGGCACGGCTTGGTGACAATTTTGACACAATGTGTCAAATCAAAACTTCAACCCTATATTGCGAACTGTGGTTGTAATTGTTATATCGACAACTTTCTACTTTAAAGATTCCGTATGTGTTTATCACTACTGTTTTATTATGTTAATGCTGTTTTCGTCAAATTCCATATTTTGAAATGAATGATTTTACACTAAGAAAAATGAAATACAATATAAAGATACTGTATCCTCGATACAAATCTATGCAATCCAAGGCCATGAAGTAACGTGATGGAATTATTGATTAAGGTAACTTAAACAAGACATTCATTACTACATTCCTTCTATACTTGTACAGTAAAATGACTTTCGAAATAATGCCGACGTGTTTTACTACCAAAGAAAATTTATAATCGGCATCAGAAAAATTAACAGGAAAAATTACATTGATAGGGTTACAAGGTGTTACTAAGAAAGCTATTTCGTTTGACGAAATGGCGAAAAGGAACTAACTCGTATAGTTTGTTCCAACAATCGTACTGAAATGTGGGATGTCGTCGATAAAGCTGAAAACGCATGTTTTTCGCGGAACACCTTGTCAATTTATCCTAGCATTTGTTCAATAATATTAATTGATATTTTGTTTGCCTGATTTCTAATTTACCAATCTATATATTGGAAAGCAGCTTCACTGTTAAGAGGCTGGTATATATATCCTCCTTTTGTGTACTACATCGTCTACGACGATACCACTTAAATATGAAAAGGTATGGTACCCTTGTGACAGAGCTCGTCTTCCACACCTGCCAAGTTCCTCTTACTGTCTCGTTTTCTGTAATGAATATATTTATAACGTAGTTAATGTTTCTTTTTTACCTATTGTCAACTGAAATGTGTTTTTTTTTATTTCCGTGATGACAAGGTATATGGTGTGATATTGATAAATGGAAAATGTTGATCCCTCGAACTGTAAGACTATTTCGGTTGGTCGGCAACATATGGAATACTATAATATATTTACTAAAAGTATTATGCGACTTTTCTCGAACCTGTCGGAGAAATATACACTCCAATACTTAATAACCTTACACGGACAATCCTGTTCATCATCAATGCGAGACATTTTTTATCTGATAAAATATAAGTAACATACACAATGATTTTTGCCCCGTCAGTACCCCGACCTGCTGCCACAGCCTTCCGTGACAGGGTGACCATCATCGGCCAGCCATTGTAATATATCACGGAATGTCAACACGGTAAAACTGGGACAAAACGCAGGGCTGTTTAAGTGGCTGATGGCTGATTTATGCTCTTAGACTAGCATTCAAAGTGGCAATACGCGTCCACATCTCACGAACGCAGGCAGTATCAGACCCCGATCTACCACATGACACGCTGTACCATGGAAAAGGTGTCGAGGGGTACTGCCGTCCTATTGTGTTTGTCTAAATAGACGGTGATGCTCTCGTGAACCATTTCACTTCTTTACCCGTGTTTATGTAACAGTAATCCCCAGCTGTAAAGGTATGGAGGCCAACGCCAGCGATAATCGACAGTATAAATGTTAGATATGGCTTGTTTTATTGATATCACTAAAAATAAATTTTGGATATTTCATTCATCGCTTGCCTACATAATACTAAGCTTCCATGATCTATATTCGGTGAAACGAAAGATAGCAAATCTTTGATGAAACATTCATATTGAATTCATAATTATGAACAGTCTATTAAAAGAAAATATACAATGTTATCAAAGTACTGTACATATACATGGCATGGCCCAGAATGAACTTCTACATTGTTGGAGTAAATGTTAGGAGGGTTTTTACAAGGGAAACAAACGTTAAATTAGAATACAATTATGTTGTTTTTTAAATCAAAAACGAAAAAGAAAGAACGAAGTGAACAGGTAAGAAAATAACAGGGACATGTGAGTAATGTCGTGATGGTCTATGTTGAAATTTTGTGTTTTGGGAGCCTATGACCTAACGTTGTGACATTTATAATGTTGAAGATTGTCATACCGTAGTGACATATACCGACGAAACTAGATATCCAGGTCTATCTATAGTTTGCTATTTTAGAGTTTCTGGTATGTGTTGACAATGAAATTAATCTTCGTCAATGATTTCATCAGGTGCACAAACTCAAGACAATGGGGGATGTAGAAGCAAGCAAATGAAATACAGAAAACATATTCCCAATAAAGCTCTTCATAACCTGCAATGAGGCCAAATTCACAAGCTTAAACTGCTGGCATGCCGTTCTTTGGATGACAAAGCATTAAGGTGTTAAAAATACTATTTTGTATTGACAATGACATAAAAATGACATAGAAGTGTGAAGCAGATATGAGATATCTTTGGAGATCAGAAAGAGCTTAAGAACGCTATTTTATTGATTATAATGCCGGTTATGTTAAAGCGAAAGGTTAATACATCGTGCCGCTTCCATACATCCGAAGGATATCACGTAATGCTGCATGTCATGTAAAATATAATTTATAGACATGTAAGAGATATATATTTCATTTATATTGCCGCTTGTCGTACACGAATCGTGTTACGTGCAATACGTGTTACATGGGTAAGAAGGTGTAGTTAGATCAAGGCCGACTCCAGGAGAGGTTGCTCAAATGATAGGCGAACACACCCGTATAAGTTGGCCTCGTTTCCTGCCATATAATAAGTTGGTTTCACAGCATGTAGTTTAGATATTGGACTTAATTCATTTCAAAGTCATTCAAAGTACCACTACAATTACCAAAAGTCCATGTACATACATGGTGTTCAATTCAAAATGGACAGACCCGTGCCAAAACTTTATACAAATGCAAACATTTGTTTTGGTCATATATTGAAAACATACCACCATCAAAAGAGCATGTCTTGTTAGGGTTGTAGAATTGATCACGAAGCCAAATCTAGCGTACTATCTGCTGACTTGGACTGTCTTTGATCCCCGACAACCACTGACGACGAACAAGCGATTCATTTTAGACCAATGTTCGTAATTCATAAACATGTTTACAGGGCCCTGTTACAGTTTTTTCCCATCTCGGGTCACTTTGTCCTGGCCAAAGAACAGGGTGGTCGGCGTCGCGCCCACACTGTTAGATATGTAATTATTTGTGTCTTTTTCTTACTAAATTTAAATCAATTTCGAATTGTAAAGCATATTTATAGAAGAAATGTATATTAATAGTGTTATTATACGGACGTGTCAATTGTGTCATCGTATGATCCGGTAAGACAAAAGACTATGGCAGGTATAAATGTAGTATATAAATAGATGTAGTAATCGTGAAATTGAATAATAAACACCAGTCTACCGAAGGTCATCGGCACGTGCTGCGTACGTGCAACAGAACAAATCGCCGTATTATTACATTCAATGACACACTCTATTAATGTTATTTGATATTTACTGATCGGTTACGTTTCTTGTGTACGCTGGTTCTATATATGTAAACAGATGCATCCCGAGGGGGTCTAATAGAATACAACATCTCTATGTTTGTGAAATCCACAAACATTGCATTTATAAGAACTTTTAGCACGCAGTGTCGTTTTTAGATTATACTGTTAAGGTTCATGGGAATGCAATAAACAGAGGACTGAACAATAGGATTAGGTTTAGTCCGTGAATGTCAAAATCGATTCACTGTCAAAAATATACAGGAAATTAAAAAGTTGCATTGAAATTGTTTCGTCACCAACAATTTCAGCCAATCACAACATTGTTTACACGTGGTTTGCGGGACGGGTGGTGTGTAAACCGGTTAACCTTGTGTAGTGTAGTAAACAGATACATTCAATGTGTAATATAAAGCCAACAGCAGGTCTGTTACCTTGTCGTTTTTTATAACCACAACTATACAATTACAACTTCACTTTCTCTGGATATTGTTATCCAGGTGAAGAACATTTCAAATTAATCTAAAGACGTGAAATCTGAATCCGAAAAACAGGATATTATTGAAAATGACAAACGGAGAACAACCAATGAAATTGCATAAAAGTGGTAAATTTATCCGTGTTTACCTATTTAATATGTAGCTTACATCGTTGTTATCATTGCTCAAATAACGAAATCCAAACTCGATTAAGTAGTTCGTTGTTTTTGTTAGTGGTGTTATTCTTTTCGTGAAATGCGGGTAGATTGTATGTAAAAATAGAATAAGGTATACTGCACTTGTTAGTTGAGAAGAATTTGAACTGCTTTACCCCGAATGGTACATAATTTTGTGTAACTGGTAACCACGTATCAAAAATAAACTACCATGTAACATGCAAAAGTATATCAGCATAATTCATTACGGGAAGAAACAATTTAGTATTAGTTCTTGAAAATGTCCATACATTTGGAGTAAAGAAAGAGAATATTAATGTTAATAATGGCACCATCATAGCTGCTCTATAATGAATTGACATTATTCTTCTAAAGGATAGTGGTTTCGAAATTGTTACACACACCGAAAAAAAACCAGAAAATAGAAATAGAAATAACTGTGGTAATAGTGGAAAGATGAGTTTTGGTAGATGGTGTAAGAGTTATGTTATAATATTTATATATGGTGTGTCTGATGGGTTATTGCCGAGATAGTGTGACTGTGGCAAGTATGCATGAAGAGGTATTGTCGAAAAAACGAACGACATAATTCGTGAAGGGACATTGCATTGAAAAGGTAATGCAGAAAGTAGTGTCTGATCCAGAGTTGGCGAAAGACTAAGAAGAAAATGGTGTGTCGGACACAGCAAGAATGAGCCGTAAGAAAGGAAATGGTTTATCGAACAGCTAGTATTGGTAAAAAGGTAAATAGCAAAATGAGCTGTGAGAAAGAAAATAGTTAATCGAACAGCCAGTAGTAGTAAAAAGGTAAATAGCAAAGATACAAGGCAGTGAACGATAATGAAATAGAGGTATACTTAGTGGTTAAAAACAAAACAACAAACACATATTTACAGTTTATATTTACTTTTTACTATACAGAAGAATAACTATCTACTCGTTTGGGTACACACATAGGTCAGATAAAGCAGGTAAACAAAGTCATTGGGGAAGTCTTTTGTTTTCTGTTAGTATTATTTAAATAGAGACTGTACCACCTGGTGATACGACTGGCGATAAATTACAATAATACCACGGGACTACGGTGTAGACATTTAATATATTTCGGTTACTGTGAATTACGTGTTATTGAGGTTTCTTACCAAACAAGTGCTCTACACAATAGACATTGAATGCGCACATTTAATTAAAGTCACGATTTCACTAAACTGCTATGATATACTACATTTTAAAGAGCAATATGATAATGAAAGCCCACACAGGTTAATTAAGAAATCGGAAAGATGGGTAGACCATAAATGTCTTCTTGTATTGATCCTTGTCTTCTCGAAAGTACAAAACGGTTTTAGTTTGATATTGGAAATAATCTGGTCGTTTCCAATAAATGTCCATGTTTTCTATTACACACGTGTCGAGAAGGCGATAGCAGGGTTAAATAGGGACTAGCGAGGATTGGGAGATAGTGCACTATTTACCTTACTGAGGCGGACATGAATACAAGTAACAGATCAAAATGTAATCCCCAAACTGGGGCTTGAGTATGGGTTTAATAACACCCAGCGTCCCTTTCATTTGAAGTTGATAAGATATCAGATCCCAATGTCCACTATCCGCCGTCATTGTCACTATATCCCTAAATGGGTTTCGCTAGAGCCCCCTGTTTGTACCTTTGGCCAATATAAGGACCTTATTTCCTCATTTCTCATCCTGAAATATTCATACTCCTATAAGTGAACACTCATGGTCGTAATTAGACGATATAGTTTATACACTATCAAAACCCAGGTTTAGAATTCTGATCATGAACATTAACTTATAAAGATCAACATATCAACCAATTTTTCAGGGCGTTTTATAATAAAAGAAAATCGAATGTCAACGAACATTGATTGTATGATCTAAACAATAATGTGAGGGACGATATGTGGGAAAACAGATTTGATTTTTTGATACACTTTTCTCGTGAAATATTTGACACATTCATTTGGGCCCTTTAATTTCCTTTGCAAGCATATAGCCTAATAGCTTAATGTGCGCTGATCTCGCGATCGTTGAAGGGGAAGTAACTCTCAAAATGAAAAATGCAATTTAGATACCACTATTTCCTTTGTATATTCGTAACATTTACTCAGGTAATGATATTGTTGAAGTCTTCATCTTGACACGAACGCACACTAAACGACACTTATCAGAATCCCTTCAAGTTTGTATTGGTGGGCTGTATTCCTGTTTCCTCTATTGGATAATTAATGTTTGTGTTAATTAACTACGATTTAATATTCAGATTACTTTGTTTTGATAATGAAGACGAAAGGTCGGCAGTAATAAAACTGAAATTAAATCATTACCGGGAAATAATCACTCATTAACACTATTTCATTTATATCTATATTAATATTTATACATTAAACATTTATTCTCTTCGTTATTCGTCAATTTAACATCTGGTCGTTGTGTTTCTATACAACGTGATGCTAATTACTGTTTCTATGACTTTATGTCAACGATGTTGGCCACAGTTGAATTATTGTTAAAACTAATTTGAATTTTAACATAAAAGACTGAATCAAGTATCCTAGTGTTTACATAACAATCTGTTAGTGTGTTTCCGAGGATAATAGATTTATAGATTATAAGGAAAACATCGATGATCTTAGAAAGGAACATCAGTAAATATTAATCTTCTCTTCCATCCAAGTAGAATATTTGCTAGGATTTAAGTATAATGTTTATATCGAGATCAAAAATGTTTGAATACCGAATTGAGAATTTATCCGAACAAGACAGAATAGGGACATGTTTACTGGGTTTAGGTAGTCAACACGCACTAAGATGACTCCATCTAGAGATGCGTAAGAACTACCTCAAGGTCACTGCGACATAGCCCGTTAGCCAAAAAAAAAAAAACCCTCATGATGTTTTCAAAACTGAAAGAATGTCTCATTTCTTTACAATAAGCTGACGCTATTAGCATTTCTGATCAATACACATAAAGTACATATAAACGAGTGACATGCATTCATTTCATTAGGAACGTTTATCGTCGAATCTGTTATCGTTGAAGTCATCGCTGTCGCTCTTATTTTGCCTCGTTAGACGAGGAACTCAGTCACCGTGAACTGATGTTCTCAGTTTGTCACGAAACCTGACCATTAATTCAACATAAAGTCACTAATTGGAGGGTTCGGGACCGACGCATACAAACCAAAACCATGTTTACAATCATGGTCGTGGAGGCAAAACTAGATACGGCTCCATAAGCGGCGTCGTATCTACAATAACGTCGATCCTTCGCTCAACTATCATCTCCGCATGGGAGGCGAAACTGATAGGGTGGTGAAATGAATTTGAAATGCCCTGGTGAAATCTGTCGCTTAATAGGTATTTAATTACGTAATGTGGTTATAGTTGATATTGGTACATGATAGAGCCTAGTTGGACATGCAATAACAAGATACAGGCAATACATGCCAAAAGTGAACTGTTAATAAATTTTGATTCAAATTCTTGGATTTCTTATGCTTATATTGGCCACATACCGAAATATGCTCATCATTGGTTAGAAACAGGCTTATCCATATATTTCATGAAGCTAAATTGCCAGTAACAAAGTTCCGCAGTTCGTCAATCAGCTTTTCCTCATTTATTAAGATTAATCTTCACCGTAATCTAGTCTCCTTTCACGCACGGCATGTTTTCACGTGCGCTAAACAACAATACCGCCATGTAAATCATGTGAGCAGACCAACATGTTGGTCTTATTGGCGTTTCTGAGATACCAGCAGAGCTGTAACCTGCAATTATCTCTGATTTTATGCTAAATAAAGTGCAGGTCAAGATGGCGTGGAGTTGGGAGCACTCGATATCGGATGCACCGAAGCTTAAGGGTTGAAAGCATTGTCAACACAGTGTGTGGTTTGCATACCGGTTTTTCAGAAAGAAAACTGATTTATTTTCTTATTACGACTTCACAGGAAATGTACAAAACAATTATGCTCAAATTATTGTAGAAGTCAAATGTTGGAGATGTACAGAGAAATGTATCAAGATGAGAATAACCTCTTCAGCTCCTAAGCTGACCATTATAGAAATTATAAACAGCGAAGCATGCGAGGGGCAATATGGGCACAATGCACACGATGATACGATAAACAGTAATGGACTCCTTAAAATACATGTCACAGATGCAGCCATGTAGTTTGTATCAAACCGACACCAACAATGGCGGTCTATAGCGCATGTTTATTTTCCCACACGTTTTGGTGGGTGTACATGTCACATGTTTGTAAGATCGGGTTAGCGTATAATTGTTTCATACTCGGTCGTAAAAACAAATATTGACTTTCCTTATTCCTAGGTATGAATGCATGTCACATGCAAAACGCATGCTGGATTAACGTTGTTTCTGCTGGTGGTAATACGAGTTGTATTGTGTTCAAAGGGCATGGTACTGTTCCATAGACCACTCACTGTTTTATTTGAAATTTTGTAACATATTTCAAAAATTAGATTTAAAATAAATTTCCATAATGAAAAGTCAATACGTTTCTTCTAAGATACACTGTGCCTTTATGCCATACAATATCCGGATCGGATGTGCTAGGTCTACGAAAATAAGACTAATATCAGAAACATCGTTAGCATGGTTCAACGTCCCCGAAACCTCCTCATAATACGGAATTATTATGATTCTGTTAGCATATTTGCCGAATAGGTACCGAAATCCACGCAGAAGACATTTGATATATAACTGTAGCTAGATGATTAAGAAGTAAATAATATGGGTTACAGAAAATAACCAGATCAGATCACCAGCTGCTGTAGTTGTTTTGAAGTATATTTTGTATGTCATCACGGACGTTACTCGATGTTCATAGTTCACTGGTTACGTACCGATCACTTTTACGCATGGTTGCATGAAGCTCTTTAGAAGGGCTTGTCAAGGTGCATTCGACAGACACTCAAGGGATGCTCTCTCATCAAGCCCTAATCAAACTGCCACGGCCTGACACAGTCCCTCGCGCTCGGCGTGTTTGTTACTGCTGCTGCTATGTTTATAAGAACTCGACACGGAATTGAAAGTGATTGATTTATTAAATGTTCCTAATCAGAATATAAACACAAACTTATCATTCCCCGAGGAACGCTGATTTCTAATCGGCTCAGCGTGTCGTATGGTTCTGCCTAAAGTAATTCTAAATTAATTCCTGAATTGATGTAACGGAAATTATTAGATTATTACCTGACAAGTGTCAGTTGTCCGGTTTATCAAGTTAACTGTCGAACAGCGATAGGCATATGATGTACAGTTAGACAGGGGAACAACTAGGGTCTTACATATCGACAAATAAACCCACAAATACTGTATTATGAACATATCGTGTTGTGTCAATTTTATTAGTTTTAACACGTAAGTGCGAAAATCCACACATTACAGCATTTTTTTTGTGTTATCGTTTTCATGTTTTGATAAGCTTGCCCGTGTACTCGGAATAATGCCACAGCTGTATAAAGAGCATGTGAAACGCTGTCAAAAATGATTGTAAACGTGAGTTACATAAGTTATACTTATCTAAGTTAGTGATGCTTTATTTTATATCAAGAAAAGTCAGACAAAGTGAAATAATTAATATTTTTTTATCATTATTTATAACCTGACCTATATTGGTAATAATATCTAACACTATTAGCCATATACATGAACTTACATGTTTAACCAAAGGAGCGATAAAAAACTTGATATTTGAGGGTCCAGTTTCTTCAACATTCCTGAACTTAAAATTCTCCATCGGAAAGCTTTACAGATTTTTAAGGAAGGCTCTAAGATTTTTTTCCCTTAACTTTTGTAAAGCTTTTGTTTGGAGAATTTAAAGTTAAAGAATTCCTTAAAGTTAAGGAATGATATGAAAGTGGGCCCAGTTATACGATACTGATTCGCTGTTATTTGTGTTCTTACCACCTTTAAGGTAGCTTTCTTCATCACACATGCTCATTATGTTAGTATTCTGTATCTTTTGTCTTTCATTAAGGGTAGGAATTTCTGCAGAAAAGAAAACAAATACAGATTTTAAAATGTGTATTTTGAGCTTCATAAATGTTTTACAATATCGTACCCGCATTTTTATATTTTTGCAAACAAAGACTAGCATTTATCAATTTTCTACTCATCATCTGATTTAGAATGATTTTACGGGGTTATGGAAATTATGAACGGGACATTTGTGAATTTCAAGATGTGGTTCAAATAACAAATTGGTTGTCAACGCTTACTGGATTTCTAGAAAACAAGCCAGAAAGCTAGTTGTCGAATGGACCTCTGAAGTACGTTTAAAACATCACCATTGAAGTATTGTATCGTCTTCGCCACACATCATGTCACCCTTCTGTCACGGAAGAATCAGGACCCAGTTTCAACCATGCTCTTTAACTAAGGAAACACCTTGACTTAAAATTCACAATTGGAAATCATTATTGAAGTTAAGGAAAGACATCTCATGAAATTATCTTAAAAGGTTTCCCTAACTTCTACAATGTCTTCCTATGCAGAAATTTAAGTTAAGGAATCTCCTAACGTTGATGAAATTATTAACTGAACTAAATTTAATATAAATTGTACCAATATGGAGGTTAATCTACATCAAACATCACTCACTAACGTTGATGCAGTTATTAAATCGAAGAATCATGTGTGAATAATACCAAAAACTTAAAATACTTTTAAAGAAAATTGTTATTTTGAAAGATAAATTATTTTTACAAATACTTCCCTTGAAATTCGAACGATCAATTACAATATTTGTTGTAGTAGCAGCTAAATGTCCACATTGTGATATTCAACAAATTAGCGATGAATTAATGTATGTGTATGTAAAACTTCAAATTTTATTGATACATTATTGAGCAATATTATTATTTAGATGCAAATTGCTATTTCAATTTGATTTGGTTTGTAGAGACATAAAATAAAGTATGCGATCGTTTCCAATAACTTGTCTTGCCAAATCACAAGCACGCCATCCTATTCAGTCTATACATACGGATTTCGTAGTATGTTATGTGAACATTATTGATGCTGTATTTGAGAGGTTTGGGAATTGTGCAGCCTGAATGCGCCCCTTAATGTTGATGCCGTAAGCCAATATGATTTTCTAATCGCATCGACACTTACCACTTTTTATGGTTACGTAGGAGAAGTTATCTATAATTTTGAATGCACTTGATTGTAACGAATATGAACTTATCATTACTAAAATATAGCTTACTGCGACCGTATATCGGTTAACGGGTTTGAACTGAATCTAAAGGTCATATACTTAACTATTAATTCTGATTATCAGTTTGACATCCTATGACGTTTTCACCGACATTTATAGAGCTCTATACCCAGCCTTAAAATCGTAATAATATTTGACATGTATAGTAAACAATGTTACAGGAACGATATTTAACGTCAAAACAATCCCTGTCATAAACTGACATAATATCTAAATCAAAATTTAACAACCATGTCAAATTAACTCTCTTTGAAAAGTGAACAATAGAAGATTCGACAAGTAATTGGGCCTAATAACTGACTTGGTACTATATTTCATGTCGTTAGCAGTTCTAAATGTGCCCTTTCCGTGACCTCGATCTTCGTGCTAACTAGGTTTATTGTGAGGAAATATTATATTTTAGAACCTGAGAATACACCTGTGTATGGTATGTGTCTGTAACGACATGGTCCTGACCAACACCCCGGCCACGAGTAGTGACAACCGTCTGTCTGGTTCTTCATAGTGATAAAGCCAGCCAAGGTCCTAGATTTCATCCCGATAGTTCGAACTCTTATGACAGTCTCCAAATCTGCCTGACCTCGACTGAAGCGGGTCAACGGATTCATTGGTGGAGGTGCGATGTCTCAAGATGTTCTTGGCCCGATAACATGTAAACCGACTGGGACATAAACATGGTCACAATAGGGCGTTGGCATCCATCACCCACCACAAAAGGCAAAGGTAGATTTAGACCATCAGGCCGTCACGGATCACACCTCCGTAGACCCGATATGATTGATAGATATACATATATTGCCGATCTCTTCCATAAATACATGTGTCAATCAGTGATTCTCTTTAACTAGGGGAGACATTGATATTTTGGAAGAACATCAGAATTTACACTGACTGGGTGGTAATGATAATTACGAAAACTGTTTCAATCTACAGTCATGCCAGTTGACAGCTGAAATGATACAATAGCTGACATAATGATAATGCCAGATACCATCATCACGTAACTGGCACTAACTATAGATTAACACAAACAAATTTTCTAAAGGGGGAATTAATACAATGTGAAAAAGTCATTACGATGTACATTTGGTAAGAACATACGATGGACAATTCATTCATACTTTTGGCCTGAATTTACAAGAAAATTTACTTTACTAGAGCCAAACGAAAATTAATGTTTCATGAAATCACAACTGTATTCGCAGGTTTCAAACTGTTTAAATAAAGAACCAATCGTAATAAATAACCTTATCTGGCGACTTCTATCAGGTATGAGAAACAAAACATATCACTTGAGTATAGGAACGACCATTTATAACATAAGACCAGGAGGTTGTAATCATTCACGTCCTCCGAGATTTCTATGAAACCAAATGCTTATTGGAAAAGAAAGGACACGATAAGTCATCATCAGAAAACACCTGTCAGTCCGCAAATGACTATTTATCTCTCATAAATACAAAAGGACCTGTATCGGTGGGCAAGTGTTCTGTCCGAAAGGCAAAGGCTTCACTGACCAATGGACCATTCATTATCGCGTATTGCTAAAATTAATTGGATGTGAATTTCATTTTCGAGAATTCAATCATTTCCATTTAAGAATTAAATGAATAAAACGATCTTGTCATATCTTGAGAGACATTTTAACGACCGTCCTTGAGATAATTCGGTACCTGGTGCGAGTGCCCAGCCTTGATCCAGCCCCAAACACGTGCATTGGGACGAAGCTGGTTAGTCTTAGGCATAGTTACACGTTCATACTGGTCATTTTGAACACTGGACACTGGTGGGTGTTCTATTGAATGTCGGACAAACGCCGCGAGATAAACACCACAAGGCCCTTGAAACAGCACTTTGGGTGGGAGGTGACCATGGCAGAACAATCACCGAGACGAATTGGCTTCGTTACGGGTCTGGGTATTGTCTGAGGAGGAGACACCTGTGGATGTTTGCAAAGTTATCAATTAAGGACTGACCTCTTTAAATGTCGTCAATGATCGATATCACCACTGATAAGTGGTGAAAACACAACCAAAATTTCATTAACATACCCTTGATAAAGTATTTATTGAAATTCTAACGCATTTATGATATATATACAAATATACAAATCCATGGTTCCACAAACGTTCATTGACGGTCTGCATATTTTCCAAAAGAAAACATGCATGGATATATTATATTATATTGGTTCTATTAAGGCCTTCCTATACTTTAAATTATTGAGACACTTCAAAAACAAATAGAAAGGCTTAAACTATGGCATGGCATTATAATAAACGACAACTTCGTAATATGGAAAAAGAACGGTTTTAGAATGTAATCATGTCTCATATCTTCAGCGGACATTCTCACAATACATTCACACTAATGTGCTCTGATCTTTAGTCACAGAATGTATCACTGCTGAGAACCAGTTTTGAACTTTTAATCGAGAATAAGGAGTCATTTATAATCCCGTACATATCAAAAAACAAATACAAATCATATATTAAAAATGGAATTCTTCATGTTTTCATATGTATATTCACATATACGTAGTGTAGTAATGACGAATATGGATATAAAGTACATGTAGGTAACAAGGCCAAGGACTATACGAATCTGCGTTCTTTACACCTACTGAGTAAATAGTTCGTACGAAATTGTTAAACGTCACAGTAATGCACGTAAAAGGTCAGGTACATAGCGTATTCGGGCTAGCTAATGAGTGTTAACAGACGAAATGTCATCATGACGTTATTCGCAGTTGAAATTAATTTACACACTTCATCCTTATACGGTCATTCTAGGGTTTGTGATGTAAAATATAACATTTAAACCTGTAAATTAATAATATCAGAATCTGGATCTGGCTCAGCAATACACAAGTAAAATGTTGAAGTCACATAGGAGTCACATATTAAAAGTACATGCGCATAACTTGGTCACAGATAAATGATGAATTAAGGAGATTATGTTTTAATACACTGTACTTTTACTTCATGTCCAAATTAATTTTGCTTGAATACATTAATTGCATCATAATTCGTACTCAAAACCACTCCTGCCCCCCACCCTCCCCCCCCCCCCCCCCCCAAAAAAAAAAGCCGCTAAACTGAGTTGCAAAATCTTGTTTTGTTTAATTTTTCCCGGAATCTTTTGTTTCTTTGTTGGTAATCAAGATATATATCGGTAATCTATGTTCCACTGTTCATTCAGATGGCAGTTTTCCAAACTGCGTTGTTGATCTTTTGCGAAATGTCACCAAAGGCACAATTTTTTGTAGAGAAAGTCAGCGCGATCTTTGACATACGAGTAATGAACCGTTCGTTTGTTATTTTTGTTTTAAACTACGTATTAACCGGTATATAGTTTTCATACAGTATCGGTGAAGAATCACGGGAAAATACCGTAGTCGAAAGATTACAGCTGATTAAGACTAGTAATGTCAGTAACGCCGTGTATTATGAGTACCCACAATGGACCAGAAGTGTCAAAGATACTTCCGGCACGCGCTGATTTTCCAATCCATATCGTAATATGCGTATTCTAATAATGTTTGACCAGCCAAGCTGCCCCTGGCCCACGGGCGTACCTGGTGATCGGGTGCAGGTACGACGTCTGTCACGGCAGGTACACGTATATCAGACGTCAGAAAAAACAATGGTCGAAACACAAGCTTCCACGTGACCACACTAATCAGCTGACCAGATAACATCTCCACTCACACTTTCCTCACACGATTTCATTTCCAGATACAGATGGTGGACCAGATAGCAGAGGTTCCAGTAGGGAACCAGTCAGTACACCATTAATGTTTTATTTGGGAGAGAAGTTATGTTGACCCTCCAGTCCTTTTTACTGATATGTTCCAGTATTACCACTGAACATTCATAATTATTACTTGCTTTGTAACAATAACAAAATGTCTGAAGGACAACGTTTATCAACTACACACAGAGAATAAGAAAAGCAACTGTGACATGCTTTATATTTATACAATAGTAATAAACAGAAAAGGAAGGATGATAACATTTTTGGATAGTTGTTTATTTTCTTATTTTGAATGGCTCTAAATGCAGATCTGAAGTAATGCAGAATTGTTTATATTCACTTCATGATCTATCAGCTGCCGGCCTATTTACAATATTTCTGCGAAGAAGAATTACTTAATATCGGATTCAATATAATATGCCCTATATAACACAAACATACACGATTTTTGGCTCGACCCTTTGCGTTCCCCTGCCGATTGCGGGGTGATAGTTACAGTTGTCGGTTTCACGAGTCCTCTGTGCTGCTGTGTCTAAACATTACACGTTTTACACGGGGTGGACATAACAAATTGTAGATAAGGAAATCACCGAGAGATAAAGACCTTGCCAGTTTATGTTTGACGTCATAAGCACCAACATACATTCTGGATCACAAAGGCGCTTTGTTAGAAATGTATCATGCAAATGGAGAGTTATATATACTGTTTTCCAAACAAAGATACAAGTAGAGTGACCTTTTGCTCTCCAAACATCAAATGTACCATTTCGTGAAATAAATCCTACGCCTTTTAAAATGATTTGAAATGCAAAACTATGGTGTTCATAAATAATTATAGATAGATATAAATGTACTTAGGTAGTGTCATGTAACATCTGCTGCAATACGTCTTTTTAATATTCTGAAAACAGTTATTTTTCATCAAAAGATTTCGTAAAATGATAAGATGATCAAAAGCATATTGCTGAAAACACAAGAGGCCCAGAGGGCCTGTATCGCTCACCTGTTTTTTTTTTTAGTAATTACCACAAAGACTCTGACAATTAGAAAAATTAGCAAAATTGACTCCAAAAGTTTAATTTTGAATCACAACCATACAATGATGCTATTGATACCATACAAATATGCTATCCAATACATAGGTTCAGAGACAAAGTAATTTATATGAAAATAGTAGCCTAATTGACCTTTTTGACCCCGCATCTATTGCCGTCTAAGGCCCGGGGGGTCAGCCCTATCATTTGTACAATTTCAAATCCCAACCCTATAAGGATGCTACCGTTGCATTATGAGTGCTCTTCCATGCTTAGTTGCAGAGAAGAAGTCGTTTATATGGAAATAGCTAAATTGACCCCTTTTGACCCCACACTTCAGGCCCCCGGGGGGTCAGCCCCATCATTTGCAAAATTTTGAATCAAAACCCTATAAGGATATAACCATTGCATTATGAGCGTAATCCCATGCTTAGTTGCAGTGAAGAAGTCATTTATATGGAAATAGCCAAATTGACCCCTTTTGACCCCATCCTTCAGGCCCCTGGGGGGTCAGCCCCATCATTTGTACAATTTTGAATCTCCACCCTATAAGGATGCTACCATTGCATTATGGGTGCTATCCCATGCTTGGTTTCAGAGAAGAAGTCGTTTAAATGGAAATAGCCAAATTGACCCCTTTTGACCCCGCCCCTCAGGCCCCCAAGGGGTCATCCCTATCATTTGTACAATTTTGAATCCCCACCCTATAATGATGCTACCATTGTATTATGAGTGCTATCTCATGCTTAGTTTCAGAGAAGAAGTCATTTATATGGAAATAGCCAAATTGACCCCTTTTGACCTCGCCCCTTAGGCCCCAGGGGGATCAGCCCCATCATTTGTACAATTTTGAATCCCCACCCAATAAGGATGCTACCATTGCATTATGGGTGCTATCCCACGCTTGGTTTCAGAGAAGAAGTTTTTTAAATGGAAATAGCCAAATTGACCCCTTTTGACCCCGCGGGGATCAGTCCTATCATTTGTACAATTTTGAATCCCCACCCTATAACGATGCTACCATTGCATTATGAGTGCTATCCCATGCTTGGTTTCAGAGAAGAAGTCGTTTATATGGAAATAGACAAATTGACCCCTTTTGACCCCGCCCCTCAGGCCCCCAAGGGGTCATCCCTATCATTTGTACAATTTTCAGTTAGTAGCCCATAAGGATGCAAAAATTCAAATTTTGTTGAAATCCGACCAGCGGTTATGGAGAAGAAGTCGATTGTTGACGGACGACGGACGCCGGACGCTGCGGTATCCCATAAGCTCACCTCGGTCCTTTGGACCAGGTGAGCTAAAAACGGGGCGTTGCTGGGCAAATTTTACATTGGATTGAAATCAAATTCATTGTTTGACCTTTGGCTTGAATTGATCTAAAATAGCATCGGCATCCGCATGCACTAACAGATAAGAATTGGAAGCTTTCTGATAATGAGACACATCAGATTAATAACGACATCATCAGTGCAGACCATGTGATGATATGACCCTGCGTCATGTTACTTTTCTTGTGTATATTTTGGAGCTTAGCCAGTCCATTTTGGCGTCAGCAAAACGTATGCATTCCTTATGTGTGTGTTTTTATTTAATATATTAAAAAAATAATAAATCGTAATAACATAAACAGACGAATTGAATCAACAGTTTATGTAACATTTAACGACTTTTGTGAAATTGGTTCATCAAAAGGATTACCGTTTTGAAACCAAATTGGAAATTTTGAAACGAAATACATGTATGTCATAATTAACAAGTAACCGAAGTAGATGAAACACGACAATATAATCCATCATTGTGCATCTAGTCAAAGTTTATTGATCCAAATATGTCATATAGGAAACTGTAGATTAAATCAACAAAACCCTCATCACCAGTTTCATTTAACTGTATAACAAACACGGGACGTTGTTTTGGACACAGACATTTTGAACAAACAATACCTATAGAACTAGACTGACTGACGCCAATGTAGTCTGACATTAGTCACATTGATGTCTTGCTTAAATATGAAGGGTCATTTAAATTGCTGATGATGTTTATATATACACCGTTTATATATATGATGACGTGGAATTTGTAAGAGTACTACCTCCTGCCAATTGCACCAACATTTAGTGCAAAAACTTTAAAGTTGGTTCCTATGTATACGACTGCTACTGACATGACCATTTAAGAAGGAACTACTTGAGCTCAGAATTATGGAATCGATATATTTTTAATTTTGCACTTTTCTATTTTACGGTATTAAAAGTATAGGCGTATTAAAGACATTTTATTTAACATTTCGTTTGATTTAATCTTTATTGATCGTTGTATGAACATTGTAATAACTATTAAAGGACACCCCGTTCCTCTAAATTATTCAATATTGTCTTCTTCTGAATGGATGTCGTTGACATTGTCCGATATTTAGTTTGCCAGTTTACATCCAAATTGTTAAGTGAAATGCAACATTAATATGATCATCTAATGCGAAACAAACTTTGACACCGACATGTGCTGACTACAACAAAGATTTACGTTATATTGATTTTAAGCATTTTGATTTTCTCCTAGTAAGCATGGTGTTTTTTATCCGATTTTTTTCGCATTTATAGAAGATAATAATGCCTACACGTTTGTTTTATAGGACGTTATTCAGTAATTCGGTTACGACTGTTTCCTTGCCACATGCACTAGTGTGAAGACAAGGTCAGTTTATTTTATAAACGTAACCTTCAACGTGTCATAATAGTTTCAAATATTGCCGGGAATAAATAAACAGGACTGAGTATTCAGCAACTCAGTACATGAGAGGTATGCAATTTGATACAACATAAGTATTTTTGGTTATGAATAGATTTCACTATGTATACTTCGTTAAACCATTACGGATACAACAGCCAAAGCCGCCAAGGCATAAGATATATAATGTATACCATTATTGTTATTATAGCCTTAGAATTATTTTATAATGTTCAATGTATCCTGGGAAAAAATAGCACATGCTATTATTGGCAATCAAGTACATGCATATACACCAGCTTCATTGCATGCAAGTGTTGTGAACTATTTCATAAAACGGATTTTTGTCCACTCAAGGAGTGATAAAGGCGATTCTTAACATGCACGTCTCGTCACAAATCTAACGTCAAACCCGGGTATGTACTTAATAACACGGGGAATCAGTTCGGTCTAATCCTGATGTTTAATTCACCGTATTTAATGTTTTCAAATACACTTATTCTTGTACGAATACAACTGGAGCATATATATAAATAAATCTACAATCAAAGAATTTTTTCCAAAGTTGGCAAAATTCTCATTGCAGGTGTGAATGTAAGATACAGTGAAATATCAACAGATGCGTATGTATTAGAACAACGTTATCCCGGCTTAATCAGTCCAGGGAAAAATTGGAAAATGGCCCACATATCACCGAATATCGCACTGGATCTGTGGTATATCAACGGGCGTGAGCGGAATAGTATCACCACACTATAAATATATCACCAAGTGAATATTTATAGATAGATATAGCTTATTGCATAAATCAGTAGATATTAGTCCAATTTCAATCTGACCGCGATAGAAAATATAAAAATCTATGTATGCAAATTTGATCATTTAGTTAATGTTCAATAACGAGTTATTCTGAGGCGCTCTCTCAAAACAATAATCAAGACTTTGTGACGTGCATTAATGTTATTGCATTGTTTTCATTCTAGTTATTGTTTCAAAGATAATAACACTATACATTCTGTACATGTACATGTATGTACTTTATGTATATCAGCCCTCTGTACGTAGTGAGGAATCTGGTTTACAAGAAATGATACAAGTCTCAGTTTTGTTGACCCATAAAGCGATGTATGTTTTCCGCACTTATTTTATTACATGTAAGAAAGACATGTATTCGACATATTTCGTCATAGTAAAGCATATTGGTTAACACAAAACCGAGGGTATCAATTTGATAACATCACTAATAAGAAAATAACTGCAAATTATTTTAGCGTTTTATTTTTTTCAATGGCGCCCTATTGCAATTCGAGAAAGACTGAAATGATTTGGGCCCATAAAGGCTTTGATCAGTGGACCCTGATGGACGGTGTAAGTGGACATTCGTTAACGATGATAATTGTGAGTGATAATTAACCCCTAAATAAAAAGTTCGATGTAACGTAAACACAGCGATGACATGTGAAAAGAGCATTTGGCAATCCTTACATGCATTAAAAATTAAGGAGCGGTCGATTCGCGAAAAAGCCATCATCAGTACCTAACCTGGGAATGGGTCTCTCGGGTATCGTAATAGCGGACTATAGTGGACTTTACAATACTGATACCCTTGCACTAGAGATATATACACAAGAAACAGTGACTGTTTACGTATCATCTTTCAAGAACACAAACAAAGTTGCCCTTTGGATAGCTTTTTCAGTCCATTTCCGAGAATATTTAATAAGGTCAGAATAAAATATGATTTCCATTATCAAATTCAATACTGGCTTATCATAAATCAATCGGACATATTGAGGAACAGGCGATTCATCAGACGGTGGGTATTGTAAAGTGAAGCTAGGTATTATCATAAGGTTAATCATACCGTCATACGATTCTCCTACGAGCGGCTACTTAAAATAGCGCAGGTTTTATTGACAGTAAAAAGATTAAATCAAATAAATAAAAGCCCCTCCCGAAGGTCCGTGACTTGTTAGCTTCTCCTAATTCAAACTACATTGTAGTGGTGAGCTTTTTGTCGGTATGTTAAAAGGGTAATAATACATTTTTACTTCATTTCGATTCCCATGGTAACTAAATATCTGATAAAGTCTTAAATTATATCGATTTCCTGAATGAATGGATAGTCATCATCGAATTTGATATTTGTGTCCATCGCCTCATAAAATGTCATTAAAGTTTTTAAAATCTAAATTTAATCTCGTAAAAATGTCCACACCTCAAACAAGTGTCCAAGGGAAGCTCCCAAAACCGCATATATAATTCATATAATTCTCACAGAATACAAGAAATGCCATTAATATAATAAATAATGTGCAATTTATGGAAGCGAAATATCGTGCAGATTGATTATGTTATTCCATGAATGTGACCCTCAAATGCCCCGACAGCAATAAAAACCGTAATTAAGGTCGCTGCCAATTACGGAGCTTACACTACGAAATGGTTTTTTTTCAGCGCACATGCAAGCTGACCTTGGACGCGTTTGAGCAAGTCGACCGCAATATTAATGGTCAAAACAACACCTTGTCTAGCTAACCTTTCATAACAACGAACAAAAACACCTAATGTTTAAACATTCATACTAACAACTGTGACCGCGTCTTGACCTCTCTCGCCATATAGATTTACTAAAACACATACGATCTGATCAGTTATGTGTATCCATGCTGGTCTTCAGTCGTCAGCCGGATCAAAGATTTGTTTATGGTTCACTTGTATATTTAATTAATACTCAGTTCTGATTGTCATCGGTCATTACGGTCAGCCATTGATATGGTGACCGTAGTACAAGCTAATGGGGTTTACATGAAGTATTCATAGCAACACAATGCTACATACAAGAAATGGAGAAGTAGTTTAAGAAAACGAATCATTTCTCATTGATGATTATGTGAAACATTCTTTATGCTTGATAAAGACCGGAACAATGGAACCATACTGTTGGAAATTACTATGCCTTTTTTTCCATATTAATGAGAGTTTTATACAATCTCTTGTTTTTTTTCCTTTATATATCTCTTTCAAATATATGAAATATAGAAACATGTCATTTCATTTCTATTTGAAATTCCGTCGTACGTTCTCAAGTTATGATGATACATTTTTAGTATTATCATCAAAATCCTAACGTGGCTAAAATTAGTTGTTCAATATGATGTTCGGGACGAGAGTTTAAACGATCTACCAATAAACCCAATGTTTAAAGAATCCACATACCGTTTGTAGTAATTATCTCAAACTCTGTATATTTTGCAATACTGGAACAGGAATCGCAATTATCTAAATATTCAACAGTCAGGGAAGCCAAGAATATAACACACTATGAAATCAATAAAACGCAGGAACAAAAACACATATTGATTGTAGGTAACATTATTTAATTTCCACTATTGTGTGTTCCTTAGGAAGGTTACTACTTCCTAGCTACGGCAATCTGGCATTCTATCACCGGAAAGTTTGCAAATATGTTATTCTTTTTTCTCATACCTGTAACGGATTCTTCTAACTTCTTCAACATCCGAAAGTATGTATGTGGGAAGTTTGCTACTGTTTGGGTTGAGAAGTTAATTCAGAAACGATGTGTATGTCAAATAAGGCGGACACGTAAATATATATAAATGGCAAACTAATGAATTTGTTGTCTTCTTTTGTTTTCAAGTGTTATAGATAAATGTTAAACAATACACTAAACCAGATGTGGTGTAAATTACATGAACCTACATGTGATAAGATGATCAAGATACCCAGTAACCACAAACACGCGCACCTGCCCGACCGGCAATTATTGTATAAACGAAAGTATGCGTATAGGATGGAAAATTGGCAAAACGTTTCTGTTTTAAATTAATTCTGAGCCACAATACGGAGATGCGAGGTCTACAGGGGGCACACACTGAACTTGTCGGGATTGACCTCTTAGAAATAAGTCATGTGCAGTTTCCCGGCTCTGACGTCCGTTAGATTTGTTGTGTCATCGATACCTGAACAGGATGCAAACAACATGTAGGCGACCTGTGGCGGGCACAAAAACATTAAGTGATATACAGTATCATCTATGTGTCTAAGGTTACATAAGAGATATTTGTAATAGACGAAACCAATCTAGAAGTAATAGACAGTAATAAACTGGAGCAAATGATACCGTCTATATATTTTGTGAATCATTCCAGGTGACATTATATTTTGTGCATTGCCTTACGTGAACTAACGTTATCTGTTCAAGTTTACAAACATACCCTGAAACTCCCCACAGTCCTCACCTATTTCAACCCCCTTGTTCAGGATTGCACTTAGAGAATTTGCAACTCAATCTATATTAATCTACTAAGACGTTTGATTACCTACTGCAGTCATATCAAAGGCATTCTGAGTAATGACACCTGCCCGGTTTATGTATATAGGTAGGCCGGGTCATACTGCAGTGGAATTCCTATCAACCAGCTGTTTATTTTCCGAATGAATCAGTCAGACACCTGAATGACGCAATACTCACAAGATTAGAACCAAATCTTACAGGTATAGACCACCAAACTGGTTAGGATCAGAGATTGACCTGAAACATGGCTATTCAAATCCTTTTAATGCAGTGACTTTAAATTTGCATCGTCATTTTGAGCTGTCAAATTGTATTTCAGTTTATTTCCAAAAATATTCTCGAACATGTTTGTCATTGTTTTTATAGTATCCATCGGTGTGTCTTAGATCCTTGACCGAGTAAAGATACTGGTATCAAACAAACCAAAGAGTTATCAAGACTAAATCTAAATCATCCGATACCAAAGACGAACAAGCTCACATATGAGAATGGATGTCAAGGATGGTGCATAAAAGCACAAAGAACACATAGAAACGACAGGAAGACAACATTCAAGGAATCTAACTAGTTATAACAACTTTTCAAAATAGATTAACATATTATACATCTTCGTCTATGACGATTTTTATAGTGTAAAATAATTAACATCGTAAAAGAGATGACTCTATCATATTTTTGTTTATCTTTTAGGAGGCCTGCAGTACATTCATTAAATGGCTTATTTGTAACAATGCCTGAACATTCCTCACTGATGTACAAAGCCAACAGGTAGTTGTTGTGTAATTAAGCCGGGTGTAAAAACCATCCTCGTCTATCAGGCACGGTACCGCCGGATCCAAAATCAACTTCTCCGTCCGCCACTCTTTTGTTCCGATAACCTTTTCCGATACTCCCCGGTCAACCGTGACCTTCGGATGTATCAAACTCTGCAAGCTTATCAGGGCATTTCATACTTGGCGCAACACATAAATATCTTCTTCCGGCTTTTTCTTAAGTTTCGTTAAATTAAGCAGGGCTTCAAGTTACTGCTAAAATTGACTTCAAAGGTTGACTGCGTAGCAGACACATTATGGTTTTTAGTTTGGCTTCCTGCATGTCTCCTACGCCCAAAGGGAGGCAATTCAATATTCCTGATAGTTCGCATAAAATGTACCAGAGTTTGACGTTTACACATAAATCTTATTAAACAATAGAAATCAGAGAGGAGATGCTACATACCGAATCTTACAACCATCTCAAGATTCTGATAATAATAGAGATCATATTTTAATTGGTGATATTGATGTAGATCGAAACAGAAAGATGTGAAAACAAAATATATAGCAAGGTGTATTAAATATAAAACAAAAACCTTCATTAATTCTTTTTTAGATTTTCAATTGTATTGGGTCTTCCAGAAGGAAAGCAAGGCGCATTGTACACATCTGTTATAACTATGTAGATATCAAAGTTATTTTGACCTCATCTGTTGAAAATATTTCCTTATTGATCAAACCATTCACTATGGCAATTACGTCTACATTAGTGCTTTTCACAATGTTTCTATTAAGCATATAAAATAGTGACAAACTTCGTAGACTAGACGGATACCAAGCATCGTCCACCACTCAACCATATCAAAATTTACTATATAGTCACTCTTCCTGTTTCACCAATACTTTTAAACTAAACCTTTCATTAACAATGTTCGCATTTCATATTTAGATAGTATCACGGATTCATCATTGCAGCCTTTGTCTAGTTTTGTTGTACATATTTCCGCCACCATTGAACCCTGATACACGGTGCCAGAACCACGGAAACAAATTATGCCCAGAAGTCACGCCCGACGCAATAACATTCTCCGACAAGTCAAATGAAACATTATTGATAATATCTTCATAGAACATCAAACATATCCGATACTGCTCTTGTTTCGTTCAGACAAAATACCAAAGAAAATGTCCATTCGACTACAGCACTATTGTTTTTCGACCAATTTCTGAAGAAAATAGAATTTCTAGCCCTAGATTTTAACAGTTTCTAACTTTGATCATCTAAGCAGTACATGATGTGTGGTTTTTCAGGTCTATCTGGTCTAAATTTATTGATTAAAATCAATCGATCTAGGATAAAAGATCGAACTTGCCACACATACAGGTATACCTTTAAAAACTACCTGTAAACAAGATTGTTAATTAGAGAACTCATTAGACAGACAAATGCGGGACAATTTACGTCGAGTATGACGTACAACCATAGTTAAATGGTCAAACGGCGTGTGTGGAAACAGCACCTGGAAGATGATATTTCATCCGGGCATTGTCCGGGTTCGTAGCGGCACTCTTTGATGTGTCAAGTGGGAAGTGGGTAACAATGGTTAATCAATATATCAGTCACTCCCTAAGTATCCAGTGATCCCGCGCATACAGAGTAACTGGAACCTCTCCAGATCCCTATCACCAATCAACAGCCCTTTAAAGGACGTCACCCAAACAGAGTAAGCATTGCAACAATCACTATGGAAAATTGCATCTTTTTAGAGTGTAACAATATGTATAGCTGCTTTCATTGTATCACCTGGATACATTTGCGAATAAAATGGTTACTCGATATCAATATTAATTTTCCATAGATAAATATTTCTTAAAACTGTACATATTGATAAAAGTACACTGGTCACTTAAAATACAATCTTATTTCGTAATAGCTGAGCAAGTACATTTTTGCATATAGTACTTGGAAGATATGATTTAGACTATGGAATGGTCCATTCATATCTCTTAATTATCAAACATAATAAATAAAACAAAAGAGTTCCTATATAATATGCGCGAGACCATCATACATATCTAACATTTTTTTTTAATAAAATAAACTAAGACGAATGTTTCTTTTTTTTATTTCCAAAATTCATTTATGGGAATTGCACAAAAATAAAATAAAAATGTACTTAATTCATGCGTGATATGTTCTTAAACTGACACCTGCACAAAAAGGCCATTTTTATGAGTAAATCACAATTTCATTCATACGCTTGTCCATATCCCATATTCTATCATATTTCAGACAATCAATACAGAAATATGTTTTACACCCCCGCGGAATTCATATGCCAACACGTTTAAACAGGAACATAATTTTTTAAAAATGCAAATAAACAACTTTTACAATTACCGTAAAAGGTGTCATTAGAATAATTACTGGTCATTGTAGGCTATCATTAACCCCAGACTGACCCCTGTCCAGTCTGCATAAGTGGCCAGGTAGTAGAAGAGGACAAAGGCAATTCTGTATGGTCCGTACTATTTACCGTTAATTCCATCAATTCATATCATAAGTACAGATGGCAGTTGTTATTGAAAACAACTTAGCTATTTTTTTACTTTCTAGAGAAAAAATCTATTCATGGAATTCCAATACCACTCGATAATAACGGTACTTTTGTTGGCTTTGTCATATCGTGTATGTTTGGGGGTGTATGAATAATCGACCGAGCCATTTCTATTGCACTTAAAAAGCAAGTTAACCTTTGACTGACCATCCAGGGCTCGTCTCCACCAGGTACCTGTGCTTTATGTCGCTAATGACGCCCTTAACACTGGCCAGTATACCACGTTGAATCCAGTACTTATTTACACATACCCGTGGTTTTAATTTCCTCAATCAGAACTAATGATTGCCACTTCAATATCTTTACTAACAATCAAAACATTAGTTGAATGGTATTTTTCCTTTACTCATACAGAACATATATAAAAATGACAAGAGTTGAAACAGATGCCATGAATCAAATGTACTCGAGGTAATCACTAAGGAAACCCCAATAAGTAACTTCCTACCGACTCATTTCTACAGATTTATAGGAGATCAGTTAACACCTTTTATTAACACCAGTTGACAAATCAATATGAACATACTTTCTTCAAATGAGACAACATAGGTACTGATTACAGTATATATTTATGTTGATGAAAAACAAATATAGCTACGTAGAATCATCAAAGACTCGACGTTAATAACAGGACCTTAATATCATTTAAAACCAATTAACAAGTAAATATTTCATAGATCATTCCTCTTTCATATGAAACTTTTAATTGAAACTCAAATTAACAAATAAGCTACTAGTCAGTATTCCCTTTAATTCAGATATACTAAAAGACTCTGATAACATAATTGCTTTATTAAACAGTAGAAATAACATAAATTACATGGGAAATAGCAGCTAGAGGCCCTACCATCTGTGACCATCCTATTAACATTACGAATGGTCCTTAATAAAACACCAGGACGTTCGGATAGGCCGCATACCAATCAAAAATCAATTAAACTAGATATTCTTTGATAATGTGACTAAGAGAGAATTGTTTGCCTGGTTCTTCGGCGGGAGACATGTAAATATTCCGCGGGTTCCAATTGTCCATTGTGGATTATAAGTGATACGGAATGGACAATGACAACTTGATATTGTTGAGTATCTATTTCTGCTTTCGTCCTTGGTCGCACCCATTGATTTAGTTGGTCAAGCTAACACGACCATCGATTCCACATCGCCAGTGCACAATGGGCAGCGTCCTTCAGCAAGAAAGAAAATCTACCTTCATATAGAAGATTTAAATATGTCAATTGATTTAGGACTCATCCCCCTGCTACTGCCCTTGCCTTGAACTGTGGCCATAATACCCCACGCTAAAGTCTCAATGAGAAGCACTACAATAGCCACACAGTGGTGCTTGTCCATATCTTTATATTTCAATGACAGAGGGCAGAGAATATCAATTCATCGCTTTCTCCATGTGAATGCTTTGGCACATTTGTGTTTACTTAATACTACGGACGGCCTGTAACACATGCAAATCCTCCTGCACATCACATTGCCCATTACGGTAACATTTGGGACGGATAAATACGCAGCCTATTGCGGTCAGATGACACGAACGTAAAAGGTTTCGTGCCAATGAAACGCACAATGGTCCAGGATCAGGCTGCATTGACAATTTATGTGACGACGAAGCAGATTATATTCGGCAATAAAACTAATGGTCCAATATCTGAAATACCTCCTGTGTACTCAATGTAGATGAATCATGAGATGTCCAGCCCAGGAAGTGAAGATTACCTGCACAACTTAATCATCACAGGAATTCCGGACTTCAATTATAATTCATATATTTTCATCTTGGATAAAATCCTTCCTTAACTCTTATCCATTTTCATCCCTTAATGGAGCTTTCCATGGTACATGTTAATTATGCCAGCAAGATAAAGAATTTAATGAACTGGGTGATTCGATTTTTTATAATATATTCTTCAATTAGTAATTCAACACACATATGTAACAGAATGTAGGCATTGGATATTGTGTTCCAATGTTCGCTTCCAAAATATATCCCTTTTTCTTAAGTTTCCATTGCGCATTAAATTCGTAGAATACAACTGATAATTTCCATAACCATCTACCATTTCACCTGTACAGACATTATGTTTGGGTGAATAAAAATCATGTCTTTATTTATCTCTAAAACTAAAAAAACACATGACACTCTTTCTGTCAAATCAGACCAATCAGATAAAACAATCTCTAAACAAAAACCTTGGATACATTTAATGTTATCTAGATTTCAAACAGGATATTTGACAAGTCGTGTGTGAAACGTTAAACTTCAGATCTCACTTTACCTGATAAAAGTAAAAAACAAAAAGAAATTTTATTGAAAGTCAGAATCTACTATAAAGACAGCGTTGCGAGTAAGATATACAGAACAATAGAGAGCAGTGTGGTCTGATCACGCTAAGGTGGCCACCTAATGATTCGGTTTTCTCTTATCACAGACTTAAAGCTATCAGAGAACAAAACCTGAAGTGCCAGTCGGTATTGTCTCAACAGCTACCTATTCTAACAGCAGTTAAATACTGCTATCACCTAATCAAAACGACGCGATTTACAACTGACAAAGCCTATCAATATATTCTGTGACTTTTGTTCGACTTACATGCATAGATTTACACATTGGTTAACTTGTGTTTATCCCTTTTCTTCTTTGTTAGGGGATATTTTCATGTTCATTGGGTTTGAACAAGGAAGGTAATGTGTGTCTGGTGACCCGTGAGGAGTTGAAATTATCTGTTCCTCGTTCGGTCTTTGTCCGAACGTTAGGGCTATGGGTATCGCAATGTGTTGGTATTTTACTCGTCTGCCTCAATGCATCATCAATACGTCAAAATATCTGGTAATAGTCACCAAGGTCACAGCGATCAGGGTCAACTTGTCCAGCACTTAATCAACTCACTCTGTCACCGGATGACCACTGGAACAGTTCCTAAAAGAAGAAAACAATTTCCAAAATAATACATTTTATCATGGTTTAAAAAAAACAAACCCAAACAAACAACAAAATCCTTCAATCCGATGTTAAAAGGGTCAAGTGTTTCAAGTTATATGACAGAAGTCGGAAAATTATAACAACCTTTTATTAATATCTTGATAAATCACTATTATATATAATTAAAATTATTTCAGTCTTTTTTTAATAATTGATGTACACATTTTAATTAGAAAAAAATCGTACATTGAAATTTGAACGTTGTAAATACGAAAGTAATCATGTAAGAAAATTAGCTCTAGAAATACATCTTATAGATGAACTGCAAACATGCGTCATGCTCTGACAACAAGCACAGTTACCTGGTGCTCCTCCATCAGAGCAAACGCATTTTTTAAACATCACAAACAAATAAAATATTTTAATATGTTTGTTTTCACAACAAAGTTTGGAGGTAACTAAGATAGACATGGTTGGTGTAGATTTCACAGAACATAAATTGTGGAGTTCTTAGAGTGGATTACAGGTTCAAAGCTACTAACTTTAAGGTTACAGGTCTATAAATTCTGTTATCACCTTCAAGAGAAAACATAAACCCCAACAGAAAGAAAAACGTCTTCAAAGTGAAACTCCGGAGTACATAAATTGTAAACACTTGAGCACCTTGTGGACCCATGGATATATTCCAGCATTACAATACATCAATGATTACTCTATCTTATCAACTGACCAAATTTGCATGCAAAAAAGGTCGACAAACATCAAAGCACTTTTATCAGGCATATTTCCCTCTTCATGATTGTATCAACTATTCGACACAGAAATCACTATAAATTCGGCATATTCTAGGTGTTGTGTCATAAGTTTGGCCATTAAACCTGTATGATTTGGATCTCAAAAGTACATGCAACATACTGTAAAATAACCTCAGCACTCCAAAGCCAATCTTCCACGGTATGAGACTCAAAAGAAGTGCATGTGAATACAATACGTTTAGATAAAATAAAAGTATATTTCGACAACTTTTTTTTCTTTATTTGCTACATATTTTAGGCATGGTACTTAATAAACAACCTTTTGTAGATCACCATACAATCAGATCAATATTCCGAGTTGCTTATCCTTTGTTTAGATTTGATAGCATCACATTATACTATTACCTAATTCGTAAACTGTAGTCATATAGCACAATGTAAAAGAGATTGACACATCATTATTCTTAGAGAACAAAAAAAAACCGTTCTAGATCAACGATGGTGTTTGCAATCAGATTCCCATCAATATTTTTTATTGTTTTGTTCATCAACGATTTTAAACATAATGGAAAATATAATCAGATATTAGATGTTATCAAAGAAATCATATCAACACTGTTCCTTAGTATCGTTTTCAAACTTCAAAACAACAAAAGAAGTTTATTATTTGAACATTCTTAGTTGTCTTTAATTTGAGCAGAGTAACATTTTTTTTCCAAAAGAATTTTCAAAATGATAAATAAATTGAATTCTTAGAGCTGATAACGATTTTAATTTAAACTGATCAAGTTATTCCTTGGTTAATGATATCTTCCAGATGCCAATGCTACACAAGTTTGATGATTCATTGAGAATTTCAGTAGATAAGGACCAAACACTGTAGCTACAGAGAGACAGGAGAACTTGTTACAGAATGCACACACAAACATATCTATGATCAGTGATTATAGAAACTTCATTTTGTATCCTCCGCGATAAGATTGCAGCAGTGAAGTGGACATGGAGAGTAGACTTCCTATGATAATATTGACACAGGTAAGCCTGGACGTCCCCCCTTTAGTCCATCACCTGGTAGCGTACAGGTATGAAATGCACTCAATCTCAGGTGTGTCTATTGTACAGGTGACATCCTAAAGAGATCATACCTAAAATCCTACACCATATTTGGTGGTTTACGAGGGCCAATAAAACGTGTTAATCTCTGCGGGCAGGACCATCGCGAACAATTAATAACGTGATGACGGGCTAGATGTTTACATCCTAATAATCGCCAGTGATAATGTTTGTATCTAGGTATTGAAAACCCAGTAATTACAAAGATGTTGTCAGATCCATAAACATCTGAATGGCACAATAAACAGGGCCTATCCCTATCGGGTGGACAGCGACCCAACACAGATACTATCAGGCGGCTTCTCTGTGATCTATTATAATCTCAAAAAAAGACATCTACTCATGATCAGTACTTACTTGTATAGAGAATGGTTCATGATTTCAATACAAACGATCTCCACTTTTGATTAGAGACAGCTAAAGTTGTTATGTTCAAAATGTTGTTCGATACTTTTCATTCAAAACCTATTCCATTGCTGATGCTTTTCCCAAAACGAACTGCCAGGAAAATTTGTTTGATTATAAATTGATAGTGCACAGCTATGCTGTTATGTGTCTATACCTATGTCTGGTGTGTAATAAAACTAAATCATCACTCAAAGTACTGCTGTCAAAAGTCACTGATTACTATGTACACGTGTAGATACATTAAAAGAAGAAACATTGGTATTTTGGCGATTTTTATAAAAATCTTTTTAATATAAAAAAAATATCGGGAATAAACATCAAAGTATAATTATGAGGATGGTAACGTTACTGATAAGAGGGTGTAGTTAATGACATTGTAGCACATTTTTTATCTGTTCATATTGTTTCACTAGCATGTCTGCTTTTAAAAAAATTGTGAAACGAATTGCGGAGATATATTGAGGAAATTACCACTTATATCTCTGGAATATATTTGGAATATACTCTAAACTTCAAACAATATCTATCTGGGACTGGTTGTAATATTGCAGGACCTAGCTAGGACGCACTATTTGAAATCTAAAGATAGTGATGGATACTTGGACACATTGAGTTCATGATGTCTGTTGGTATTTCTATTGCCATCGTACTGGTCTTAATGTTCTCATACATCAAGTTGAAATAATTTTGTTAAGACACCACACTTTGTGTAGGGCGACCACACCATGGTAGCTTGTTGATCTCGGTACTGATTCCGACTGTAAATCAATAAAAGTAAAAATTGCCCTGACACAGGAAATGAAGTCACAATGTATCTTCCATCAATAACACTGATGGTATTTTTATTTCATAATATCTGTTAAAAATCCTCTCCTTCTATGGTATGTATAGATACAACGCTCTCAAGGATGTTGAAGCAATAAGGATAATTGATGTCAGAATTGTGAGAATCACTTTTTAAATAAGAATTTTCACACATCAAGGAATCAATTCAAATTGATCAGTTTGCAACTTCTGCATGAATGATGAAAAACATTCATTAATCAATCAATATCAATACCTCCACTTTCTTTCATGCGATAACGTTGTAATGTTACAAAAGTTATTTGATGTATAATTGATAAGAATGAATAGAAATACATACAATAAAAGAATATATTATAGATCATTTCATTCCATAGTCAACCCACACAATATCAACATCAATAACGTCCCGGATGTCTTCTATAAGATATTAATGAAAATGACGGCCTAAGATATTGATGGACAGGATGTGAATTGTATAAGATTGTAAATGTATACAAAAATCATATTTCATATTTGTCATGAACATTAACGAGCTAGAAAAATAACCATTGATAATTTACTGTAGAGGTATCTGATATTAATGTATTTTTTCCCTGACATGGACTTCGTAGGTCTAGTGACACTCTACTTGATCCCCTAAACTTGGCATGATGAGATTTATGGTAAAAGAAATGTGAATCCTGACTCATTCAGTCTGTAAACATGTTGGCAAATTACGGTACGGTGATTAACAAAACTTTATAAAAGTAATATTTAAGTGTCAAATGTCAGAAGAGAAACTCGATATACTGGCCCACAACAGAGGCGGGAAATTAACGCCAGGTAGATATTCATTTAGTCCATATTTGTGACCAGTTCTGGGTGATTAACTCCCCATGTAGTAGCTGTGGAAAGATAGCAATCAGCAGAATATGTTTTTTATGAAAAGTCGTGACCATGTGGTGTGAAAGGTGGAAAATTGGTTATAAATAGGTTCCAGACACACTCGTAACACCTTTAGAATAACAAATGAATGTACTTCTAAATAACATGAACATATTAAAAGTATACCAAGGTGTATATCTGCAGCTAACTTCATATAAATGAGTCCCGAACAAACATATTACTTTCCGATTTATTTTACTGCAAACGACAATACATAAAAACAATTTGCTTTATTTTCCCCATAATTTCATAAGTGATAGATGGTAAAAACATAACTAGTCAAAGAGTAGCAAAGTGTTAAGTTTCAGCTTTAGAATTTTTCATTTCGACAAATTTTACTAACATGATGTTGCAGACAAAACGGTTTAGACTTTGGCAGACAGCATTAGGTATAGTTTCAGGTTAAGGCTTTATCAGGCAGCGCAAGAGTTAGTTTAAAAGCAATAATAATTTCTACACAACGGACATTTCAACACATGTATTCATTTTATGAGATGGCAAAATAACCCTGTTACAACCTTGAAGACAATATATGCACTTGGTTTATACCTTTTAAAATATCAGCTGATCGGCAGTCATAACTCTTATCCAAATTGGGACCTTGCAATCCCAGAAACTGTTTACCAAGTTTAAATAGGCTATCACCGATTGTTTAGTTGTGTTCCTTTGAGATGGTCAACTAAAATGGCCAATTACTAAATCAGCAGTTCCTGTCCTTATTGCTCAGTGCTCAAAGAGCTGCAGGTACTGCTATTTCTGCAGATTATATGGTCATTTAACAACTCGGTGCCCTTTTACACCATCCAGAGACCAATTGTATGGACATTAGAAAGAAGTCTTTTGAATAAAAGAATACAAAACCCATTGTAGTTGTCATTTTTTCAATCATGCATTGGGGGACAGCACGTACAATTTCTGGATTACCAGTAGGGCAAGCAGTAGAAGTTCGATGTGCAGAAAGTCTGAACATATACACATAAACATTCCAAGAGTTTCCAAGTTCTAGATGATGATTCACTTTACAGTTTTGTCATAGGACAGCATCTGACAAATTGTTAAAACTAGGTGGTATTTACAAGAAATAAAGTTTGGACAGTTACCTAATTAATCCCAACAGGGTAGGTTATATTAGGTATAACAGGTAATGGATGATTATCAGAAGGTATAGGTAAGTGACAGGTAAAATACTGTAAGGAAAGTTACCTAATTATACAGGTAGGTTATACTAAGTGTAAAAGTAAGAAATAGTTACGAGTGTACGCTGACATACCAGTCTAAGCCAAGCCCCTTATCACTGAAAGGTATCACACTAATAGCTGGCTATTTTAGATACCCACCTCAAATTACATCCACCTAGTTTGGATGATCACATCTCTATTTGAAATTTTCATTTATTTTTCCATTTACCAAGATAAACGAATGGTGACAAATTGTCCTCTTGTTCTGGCGATGTCGCCCTTGTCTCATCAACGTCACAGCCTGTATTTTAATATGGAGAAGACGTAGAGATTATCATACCTAGTGTCATCCCCTTTAACTTGGCGTCATTATCCACAGGTTTCCACTTACCAATCATTAGCAATATTGATGTAATATATCTCTTTACTGTGTGGGCTACAGTTATCATAATATCTACGTAGCAGTCATTCCAATAATTACTTCAATCTTGTCAGAGATTAGGGTGAAACAGCTATTGAAATTCAACATTTTGATTGACAATTTAAATGGCAACTTATCATTTAAGATGTACTGTTTGTGAGGATCTGCCAACACTAATGGACAAAGAGACAAATTAAATGTTATTATTAAGATTGATATGCTCGCATGTGGGCTTAACAGTTTGCTATGATTTGTGTCTATTTAATATGTCCTATATTACATTGATTACCAGCTATGGTTATTAATGGTATTATTTTGGTGATGAAACTGGGGTTTCCAGAGGAAAACTACCATCCAGTAACTGGAAATGCTTTATGTGAGCCATGAACTATAACTTAGAGGTGAAGGACAAGTGATGAAATTCATATACAATAACTACAAGGTCATTATGGTCTTTAAAACAGAGCCTGGCCACTTTATCAACATTCCTTAACTTTAAGGATTTTTAACATAGAGCCACAATACAGAAGTTTGGAGAAAACTTAAAATGAAAAGCTTTACTTTAACTTTTTCTATGCTCGGGAGAATTTTAAATTAAGGAATTCTTTTAAGTTATGGAATGTTATTGATGAAACTGGAAATTATTGATGGGCTCAGAACAGTCTACCCTATCTATAATGGTCATATATCCTTTGGAATACATTTAAGAAACTAAGAAAAGGATTAGTTTTATGTCATTTTTTTGTGTGAAAACAAAATGATTAATTTGAGAACAAGGGTAGGTAGACATTTTCGTATAATCTATAGTATACATTAAATCATCGGAAAGAATAATGTTGCATTTGAAACTAAAACCAGTTGGTCCTATATTGATAGTTGTTTTCAGACAAGTAATTTATTGAGGGATGTCTCTTATCCATTAGTATACGTATTACATAATCTCTTCAAACATGTTTTAGCATATTGATGGACTCAATAAGCTGTTTTATATTATCATTGCTATAATAGATCACATTTTAATTTGTTTAGATTGGGGACTTTAAGTTTACATTAGCCTTTAATATGGTTACATGCATGTGATTTATGCTGTAGATAAATTTGGACTGAACAACAGGTTTATGTAACATGTATATCCGTGTGCCTATCATTGTAGGAAATTTAGATCTCCTGATTAATGTTATAGACATTCCCAGTGGTATGTCTGATAAAATGTAGGAAGATTTCATTGTAACTTAAACAAGATGATACCCATGAAGTGATAATCTGGATTGTTACCGAGTTCGTTCTGACCTCTTCCACTCCTTATGATAACACCTAATATATTTTATCTCTCACTCACAGCGGGGAACTGATCCTCCCTTGTTAAGTCAACTAAAAGTAGGACTATCTCTATATAATATAATCAATACATTATCTCAGATAGCGACTTTTTTTCTGTAAGACAGATATTAGATATCAGCTTTTTTGTTGGCTATTTCTTTTGCTCTAACAATTCATAAATTACTGTCAGACGATAACAAACATATTATCATTAATGGTAAAAACCCTGTTTAATTTGACATGTATGTCTCAAATTAAAACGAAATCGGAAACCTAAAATGGAAGCCATGTTGACAATAGCCTGAAGTTTAACCGATAAATTACTGGTAATAAGATTTAATTTACATGACCTTGACTGGTTGTTATACATTTTGTTGTGTGTTATTTTCTATTAAATAAATCTACTGACTTACATATAAACTCTAATCAATTGCAAATGTCTAAGATAAATGATACAAATAAACTGATAATATCAGGAAAGCAATTTGCACCAATCACTTCAAAATGAGACATAATTAACCAAGATTTCAATCTTGTCAGGAAACACAAATGTAATACATGTTTGTGATGATAAACAATTTACCAGGGATACCAAAACACTATAAAACACCCCTTAACTAATCCCCACTGTGGCCTTGTTAACTATTGTCCACAAATTACAAAACCACATTCAGAGGTGTATCACAATAAACTGCTGTATCATTACAAATAGATACCAGTGACAATTCATTAAAGTTCAATTAATAAAAGTCATGTATATAATGGTGACACTCCTATGATAATTGTTAACATTAATGAAAGCTAATGCCACAGATAGTGATAGGAGCCATTCATAGGGTCATATCTATTGTTACCGGTACGGAGTCAAAATATAGATATTAATCACAGTGAAAATTTAACTAATCTATAAGAGAAAATTGATCTCAGGGCTTTTAGAAAATAACTTATTATAAAGACAACTTGTATGGACAAAGAAAGTTAAAACATGGGTATGCAAAAATCACCAGATTACACACAGTGGACAAGTAAAAAACTCATCAGTCAAGGAAAAACCATCAGGCGCGAGTAAACACAGGTACAGTTTTGTGGCCAAAGGGAAGCAACTCCTTGAGATTATTTTTCAACAACTTCAAGGTACCCTTCAATTCTGTTAATAAACATTTCAAAATTAAGTCAACAAAGTTATTTTGTCAAATTTCAGTTGGATTATCATTCAAACGAACAGATTGACTGGTGAAGTATTGGTTTAGTGTAGAGATAGTATTGTGGAAAGGAAACCGATAAGATTGGGACCCAATCTCAGGTTCAGATAAACACCCTGGGCTGCAAATTACGTTTAAATGTGAGAAATATTGGTAGTGTTGATCACTGAATGAGTGCCCTACTGTCTTCGCTCTGATTACAGATTTGGGAATCAGCCAGAATCTTACAAAACCTGTCACAGAACCGAGATTAATTTTCCTGTGAATTTATCTGGTCCCCAGTTGGAGATAAGCTGTTTACCTGTACAAAGTTCACTTTAGTATCTTTACCACATATAGCCATCATCTAGAGTTCTTTATACAAACTGTCATTGTTATGATCATCATTTGTTATGTCTCGAGTACCTGCCGCCTGTTGTGGTGCACTCCTAACACAGGTCATGTCTAAGGATGTGAAAACACATGCACATACTTATTTCAGTATAAAATATATCCAGATCACTTGAAGATCATAACCAGATCTAGGCCTAACCTAATATTTGAAATGAAAAACAACAACATGGTTAATTTTTTTTTCAGACAAAAATAAGTTTTGTTTTCAATATCATTCCATACTAGTTCTCTGTTTGATCTTGGTATTTTAACTTTTGATATTTTTTAATTTGCTGTTATAATAATGTGAATATAAACTTGCCAATTATGATGACCTTATCGAATATTTTCTAAACAGCCTATTTATATTAATAGATGATCATTTATTGAGTAGTTGTGAACTGAGATTTTAAAGTTTGTCTGCCAAAATTTATTTTCCCCAATTTCCCATAAGGAAGTCGTTTATCAACAGTAACTTACACCTAGTTCATAGAGGTTGGCTGAGTGCAGTATATATATTTCCAAATGTTAATAAAAAAAAAGACCTTCAGCTACGAGGATTTAAAAGAATTTGAACACTTTAAGTACTAGCGTACTGAATTTATATGTTTGTTCTTATTTCAGAACAGCCTTTATTTTCTATTAAAATTCCATTAATATGAACCATGTTATCTGATTATATTTTTTTACCTTTAAATTGGAAGATTATTTATCATTCATTAGGCCCTGGATTAGATGGTCACACTTTTAAAATCATATTAATCTTTAGTAAATATCTCGATCTAAAAGTCATGCTTACTAAGAACCTATCAAACAGATACGGTAACAAGGCAAGCTCACCATTTATTGCTTAAGGTATCAAATTAATTAATGTTATATGACATCTAGAACTGAAAAGTTCCTCTAACAAATATATATATCGGTGTACCTCAAGTTTCAAATCTATTAAGAAACCTGTAAATATCTCTCAACTTTAAGTATGTAATAAAACTTGAAATAAGTGAGTTTTTATAGTTATGTAGCATAGCCTTCAGCTATATGTAAATCATGTACATGTATTTATTGTACAGCAATGATAATCTGCATTTTTAGTGTTGTAAATAAGTGAAAAATATGAAATTGTAAAACAAAATCCTATCAGACTGTCGCAGTCGAAACTTTAATCCTGTGACTATTGCGAGAGTCTATATACATGTATATTTTCAATCAAACTTTCAGTTTCCAATTTGATCTATGTTAAACCAGATGGGCAATATCAGGCTATGAACTCCAATCTGGTCAAGCGTATGAATATCTAACGTCTCCGCCACGTCACTGACAATGTTTACAATGTAAACTTACGCCTATACATAACGGTCAAATAAATTAAAAAGTGGTTTTAAAGTTGTGTGGTCTTCGAAATCCAATACTATTATCGTGTTGACAAAATATCATTGCATAATTTTCATTTGTTTGCTTTCTTCGAACTCTTTTGTGTTGAACTACATTCAGAAGCTGATGCTATGGCTGTTTCATTTATTGAACATGGTGACATCAACACTAGCCCAAGCAGGAAATTCAAAGGATATATGTGTATAGTTTAGAATTAAAATTATTGTAATGGAAATATAAGTAATAAACTGTTACCAGATTGGACATACAGTTGATATGAAGCCCATCCGTAACGGGTGCCATGAATAGTTATCTTTCAAACGGATGGGATTCATATCAGCTGTATGTCCAATCTGGCAACAGTTTATTGCTTAAATATCCTACTGTATATTATCATAAGTCAATCAATGGTAAGAAATACAGAGACTTTTTAGGAGCAAACCAAAGGAACTGAGGTCTTTCATTTGTTAATCTGTAAAATGATAACTATAGAAGCCATTCTTTCCTAAATTTTTTAGAAAGGTTTCGGTAACCTGAATATGTTTAATTACTGTTTCAAGACTCACCATGCATCCACTCAGGGAACGCACTTATCCAAAATAGGAATATTTGTATCCCTATCAGATTAAAGTTTCCTTTTGAAGTTGTAATGTTTGATAGACAATTGAGTATTAATTTCACCATAATGTGCCAGATTCCTAAAACAAACATGTGATAACTAGCCAAACTAGCCCAAATAATATCGGGAATGATAGGGAACAGTGCTGCCTTATCTGGCCTCACGCCTATCTGGAACAGTCCTTAGTGAAGGGAGGATACATTTCAAGTGTCTCGTCTCAAAACATGGGGATTCGTTTAGATGGCCAAGTGTTTGGTTTATAGCTGGCAGGCTTACCTATTTGGACAATTATCTGTGTGTCTGACCCCTACATCGAAATCCACAAAGGAGCTCTATCAAGTTAAATCAGGGTGGGACTGGATTTAAAAAGTTACCTTTCACATTTTACAACTGAGTAAAACATCAGGTTTTTTTCTTATGAAATATTCTTCAAACTAAAAGATTTATCTCAAATTCAAAAGTAACCTTTCATTAAGATTAAAACAAGGTATTACTTTTGATGAAGAGTTCTTTTATATGCACCATGAGCACAGCATGAGACATTACACAGTGTGATAAAGTTTTCATAGTAACAGTTACCCCAAACATTCAAACATACATAAATCATACACAGACACAAAGAAAAGTGTCTGATAACTTTATAGAGAGGATAGGGAAAAAATCCGGGAATGGACCAACAAGTCCACATTGAACATACCATTGGTTTGATTGGTTTTTGTTACTTTGAATGCATGGTTTGTTTAATATCCTATTGAGGAAATCCTGAGTGCCTAGAGAAAAAACACCAACCTACAGTCAGTACCTGGCAACTGCCCAACATGGGATTCAAACTCAGAACCTAGAGGTGGAGAGCTTGTATAATATGTCAGGAAATCTTAACCACTTGGCAACCAAGATCCCTACTGGGACTGCACGATAGTTTTTTTTATATTTTCAGAATAGACTTTTTTTATTCCAACAATTTATCTGAAAAAACCCGATACCTTGGTATTTATTATCAATTTGATATTTCACTCATTACACTAGTAATCTAACCCCTAATAAGACAAGAGTAAAAGATTCATTCATAGCAAACAGAGAGACAAACAATGGAGAAGCAGTAAATTTACCTTTTTTGAGGTGGGGAGGGCAGGGTTTGTGTGTGCAATTATTTTGTTGATGATGTGATGGTCTTCATTAGGTGTGGAATCATACATATATGATGCTTCATGAAGAAAATACATTGTATTTCTAAATAAATAGAGTGTGTTGTTTTCAGCAGCAGATTACAAACTATCTACCAGGTATTGTGGCCCTACAGGTAGGGCGTTAGAATTGTACCCCTATTGCATGATCGTAAAAGGCAACTAAATTTAGGATCTTATCTTTTCTCTTCTTCCTAATTGACTTTATGTTTCCTAATGCCTCCCTTGGCACCGCCTCACTTTTGGCCTTGAATTGAGCGTTCGCTCCTGTGAGGAAGGCTCTGGGTTCTGTCCCCTGGCCGAGACACACCAAAGTCTATAAAAGTGGTAGTTTCTGCTCCTGCTTAGCGCTCAGCATTCAGGGAGTAGGTCTACTGGTTTGCCCGTTGTCAGTATAATGTGACCGGGTGGGGTGTGTTGCTTGGTGTCTTCAGCAGCATGCTTCAGTAATATGGCACTCTAAAAAGGGCAACAGTTCCACTATACAAGAAGACACAACACGAATATATCGCAGTCTCCCAAAACATGCACCACACACAACATACACGTAACACACCGCATACATGGGAGGCCGTCCTTACATTACCATAGCTGTTAATAGGACATTAATTAATCAAACAAACAAACAAACCAGGTATTGATTTTACAGGTAAAAAGAAATAAGGTCGTAAATATTGATATTTTAACTTTAAAAAGTACCTCAAGGTCAGTTTACCGACTATGACCTTGTTGTACTTAGCTGGTAGATCAGTGTACTGGCTTCAGGCCGAGGGACATTATTTAATTTCCAAAATCCATTAATAAAAAGAAGATTCAGAAATACAATCAATTTTATTTAATATGAATATCTTTTTAAATTTCTATCTGTGGCAATAAAGATAGTTCTATAAAGATACCTATTTCATTAACGTCATGTTTTTAATATCTTTTTAAACACAAATTTTGATAGAATGAGTCATGAAATACACTTTTTAGAAAATGATGATACATGTACATATAAACTAAACAGTCAGATAATGTATTAACGTATGACTATTTAATACTGACAAAATAGTTCATCAAATATTAAAAGTTACGATCTCTAGTTTATATTAGAACATTAAATATGTGTTTGAGGTTTGACAGTTACTATACCTGGTAATTCTCAAATAAAGGTACAGGTAATTTGGATTACAATCATATTTATCCTGTAATATCAGAATATATGTATTTGATTTATTTGTGCATTACAGATTTATACTATAGTGGTTATATGGTTATTTAAATAGGAAGTGTTTATGAAAGAAAGACAAAGAGGTGGAGTGTCCACTCAGTCAATAGATAGTCCTCTAAAGTATGAAACTTGATCTAGATCATAATACATTTGTTATTGCATTTGGTATAACTTTGCTAAATGATGTCTAGTTTCTTAGTTTTTTTCCACCTGACAGTTTACCAATATCCCAATCCTTTAGATCAAGATGATTTCAAATCAGGATAAAACTTCCTATTCCTGTGTCAATAAAAGTTAAACAAATATCCCCTAGTTTCTCTGCATGGTATGATAGAGTAAAATAAATATGAACATGATTTATCTTTACCAGGAAGATTTTTTAAGTATACAACAATGAAACACAAATATGTTAAGTCCCATTCTTCGTAACTGAAGTACCGGTAACTGATATTATAACATTAAGACATTCTCGTGTCAGAGATCAAATTAGTCATTTAGGCATTCAATATCCCCTGACAACCCTGTACAGTATCCAGGAATTATTTGATAAGAGACAAAAACTTCTCTAAGTAATTTTACCATTTTCATGTAAACAGTTAAAATTGACCTGGATTAAAAGACAAAATCATTCAAAACATTTTTTTTTTCATTGAAGGCAGTGGTGGTTCAGTATCAACAGTTCCCACAATCTACACAGATTAAAGGCCTAAAACTTCCTAAATATTTGTCATAGTATTTCTTAGCCAAAGGCTAGTTGTAGATTCTATTTATCTACATGGATTAAGTGATTAAGCATTTTCAAATAATTTCCCAGTCATTAATTGCGTTCCAAAGTTGAAAGTGGCTAACTGATATGCGACTACGGGAATGTTGTTTTTGAAGAAAAGCTATATGTCAACGTGTTATCTAAACAATGAATAAGTCTGTGCAGCATGGTGTCACAACCAAGACAATCGAACAATCAACATCATGCCTCACACTCGGAGACGACAACTGGTCGCAGGAATTTCATTAATCCTATATAATTCGTCAAGTATCCCAGATGCCGGTTGAGCTTATCACTGTCCACCTGAAAACGGGCCGCTCATTATCTCTCACAACAGGATATTAACTTTTATACTAGCCTGAGTAGGCATTAATTTACCACATATCCCAAACTTGTCAAACTTAAACAACAATCTCTTTCAGATTTATGTCTTCAGTAGCAAACGACAAATCTAGAATTGAAATACTGGGCAAATGACAATAATTACTTATCTTATGAAATAAATGTTGATTCCAACAAAATTTCCCGTTTGTAATGTTAAAAAACAAGACTTGAGTTTTATTATACAATGTTATCTAGCAAAGCAAACAATAGTGGATGCCAGGTTCGGTCACATTGACGTCTACAGGTGAATTCTAACTGCATGACTCAAAACACAATAATATTCCCACAATTTTCTGACATTCAATAAATTTGAAAAATTGCTAAGTAATTATCGGCTATTAGTTCCTTTAATGAATAAAAACGTAAGTCTGTGTAGTAAAGTTGCAATATTATAAAACAAGAAAACTATATCAGACAGGATTTTAACAAGGTATTGTAGTTGATCTGCCATTTGATAACCTAATCTTGACAATAAGTCCTTTTGACCCCAAAACAAACTTTAAACAAGAAGTACTTACAAAAACAAGATAGAATGTGAAGTTTAAGTTAGATCTCTCTGAGGGCCATTTGAAAAATAGGTTATCGTCCTACAATCAATTTTTATCTTTATTTCGAAAAAACATGACCTTTACTATCTTGACACAAAACATGAATTTTAATACCCTTGTTTGTCTGGATCATGAAAATTCCACACAAAAAAAACCTTTCTTTATCATCATATACAGACAAATTTCTTTATTTCTACAAGTGTTTGCATTAAGATGCCAATATGGTGTAAAGACTATATTATATACAGGAGTAGGTTAATGATAATATCTAGCTGTGTCATATTTGTTAATTTCATTGATTAACACTAAAATGAATAACTACATCATAATCTAACTTTCATATTGTGTGCTTAGTGAACAATGTTTTGGTGATAAAATAATTCCTGAAGCTGGGTTTTGCCCACTACTACTACGTGAACGACTGATAAGCAGAAATTGGGAAGTATTTTTCTTATTTGGAGGATACCATCAATAAGTGGGAAAACATAAAGATGAGCTGTTTTTTTAAGGTTAATTAAACTCTGGAAAATATAATATTCATTTGGAAATGGTTCTAATCATCGGGCTCTATGAATGCCTTGCAACCCTGACATCAATATTCATCAATATTTTTCCCTACAAAAGTCATTGTAAATATATATCCTTACCAGCCTTATGTAACACAGGATTCACACATCAGCCCTGGTCAGGTCCCATGGCTCTCGTGAACGTGTCTATCCTGAGTGCTGATTTTACCTGTATGTTCTGTTTACCAGGGTCAGTACCTGAATAATGACCAGCACCACCTTCTGTAACATACATAATTCATGTAACTATAACAACATAAGCTTTATGATTCTTTGTAACACATTTATTTCTGAAACAATTAAATGACAACCACAGCCATCCCTATGGTCCAGGGGAGGTAATTCAAAAATAAATCTTACCTTTCTGGACAAGGCCAGCTTTTTGAATGGTGTAAGTAAATACTGTAAAGGGCGCTACAGGAGACTTGGCAACCATTACCTATCCAAAAAAATAACATAAAAAAAAGATTCCAACATGCAGGAGTTTGCTATCACCATTCATTAGAAGTGAAGGAAAACATGATGCACATATTTATTGGTTTATCAGTGGAATAGAACAGCATATATATGTATAAATGTACAAATAAATACTTTAATTTGAATATTAATTTCAAGAAGATGGTATAAAAGCTTTGTTGATATCTATCTGAACATTTTATTTGACATGCCCACCTGTCTCTCATTGTCTGTGTGATACTGGAGGATAAGTCTGGTGTTAACACTGTGACTCCACGTGTTGCCTAGGGCTGCTGTTACATAACTACTCTCACCATCCATCTGTATCACTGTCAAATAAAAAGGAACTGTATTCAATATCATTCACTGTACCACTGTCAAGTCAACATCATCTCATCATCTACTGTACCACTGTCAAATTAAAATGAAATCAACATCATCTACTGTACCACTGCCAAATCAAAGTGAAATCAACATCATCTACTGTTCCACTGTCAAATCGAAGTGAAATCAACATCATCCACTGTTCCACTGTCAAATCAAAGTGAAATCAACATCATCCACTGTTCCATTGTCAAATCAAAGTGAAATCAACATCATCTCCTGTACCACTGTAAAATTAAAGTTAAATCAACATCATCTACTGTTCCACTGTCAAATCAAAGTTAAATCAACATCATCTACTGTACCACTGTCAAATTAAAGTGAAATCAAGATCATCTACTGTACCACTGTCAAATCAAAGTGAAATCAACATCATCTACTGTACCACTGTCAAATTAAAGTGAAATCAACATCATCCACTGTACCACTGTCAAATCAAAGTGAAATCAAAATCATCTACTGTACCACTGTCAAATCAAAGTGAAATTAACGTAGACCGTCCCTTCTGTGACGTCATACGTTTGTTACGTCGCTATCCGAATCCCGGCAAACGTATTTTATTTCTCCGTACTCATCTATTACAACTCGCTTCTGAAATCGACATTCGAGCAAGTAATTCGTCTAGAACCTTTTCGAGTGTTTACTTGAAGTGTATCACTCTAAAGGTGTGCCAATCGGCAAAAACTAACAAGGGTAAATGAATAACATAAAACGTTGAAAAGTGCTACGGATTCGCCTATTTTTTAACATTTTCATGCCAAAATTTAAGGGGTATTAGGAAGCAAATCGGTCATAATTTGAAAAATAATGCGGTGAGGTATACTTTTTATTGGCTTTTCGTATTGCAAATAAGCCAATCTTCATGGAAATTCTAAAAAATCGATTTTTCTTGAGATCATTTTTTCAGAAAAAAAGAAAACATGACTATTTTGATGCAAGTTTTCACTAAAATTGGGTCCGGAATTAATTTCAAAATAACGATATTTCGTTTTGTTGTGGAAAACCCAGCTTATTTGATATAGTAATGAATTCTATATCACCTACTGAAGGTATGAACATGTTACAGGCATATTATTTATATGTTAATGGAGGCTACAGGGAGGAAATATTATTTATTTAAAAATCCTTAAAATCCGGATTATTAAGTCATTTGTACATATCTTTAAGCAACCCTGGAAGAAAAATTTACCCGGTGACATATGATTTTTATGCGGTTTTTGTGATCAGGGTATACCTAAAATCAAAATATCAAAAAATGAATGAAATCCATGAGAGGAAACCAGAAGGGACGGTCTACCTTAACATCATCTACTGTACCACTGTCAAATTAAAGTGAAATCAACATCATCTACTGTACGACTGCCAAATCAAAGTGAAATCAACATCATCCACTGTTCCACTGTCAAATCAAAGTGAAATCAACATCATCTCCTGTACCACTGTAAAATTAAAGTGAAATCAACATCATCTACTGTTCCACTGTCAAATCAAAGTGAAATCAACATCATCTCCTGTACCACTGTCAAATTAAAGTGAAATCAACATCATCCACTGTTCCACTGTCAAATCAAAGTGAAATCAACATCATCTACTGTACCACTGTCAAATTAAAGTGAAATCAAGATCATCTACTGTACCACTGTCAAATCAAAGTGAAATCAACATCATCTACTGTACCACTGTCAAATTAAAGTGAAATCAACATCATCCACTGTACCACTGTCAAATCAAAGTGAAATCAAAATCATCTACTGTACCACTGTCAAATCAAAGTGAAATTAACATCATCTACTGTAACACTGTCAAATTAAAGTGAAATCAACATCATCTACTGCACAACTGTCAAATCAAAGTGAAATCAACATCATCTACTGTACCAGTGTCAAATCAAAATGAAATCAACATTATCTACTGTACCACTGTCAAATTAAAGTGAAATCAACATCATCTACTGTACCACTGTCAAATCAAATTGAAATCAACATCATTTACTGTACCACTGACAAATTAAAGTGAAATTAACATCAGCTTCTGTACGACTGTCAAATTAAAGTGAAATCAACATCACCCACTGTTCCACTGTCAAATTAAAGTGAAATCAACATCATCAACTGTACGGCTATAAAATAAAGTGAAAATCAACATCATCCACTGTTCCACTGTCAAATCAAAAGTGAAATCAACATCATCTCCTGTACCACTGTCAAATTAAAGTGAAATCAACATCATCCACTGTTCCACTGTCAAATCAAAGTTAAATCAACATCATCCACTGTACCACTGTCAAATCAAAGTGAAATCAACATCATCTACTGTAACACTGTCAAATTAAAGTGAAATCAACATCATCAACTGTACGGCTATAAAATCAAAGTGAAATCAACATCATCCACTGTTCCATCTACTGTACCACTGTGAAATCAAATTGAAATAAACATCATCTACTGTAACACTGTCAAATTAAAGTGAAATCAACATTATCTACTGTAACACTGTCAAATTAAAGTGAAATCAACATCATCTCTGTACCGCTGTCAAATCAAAATGAAATCAACATCATCTACTGTACCACTGTCAAATCAAAGTGAAATCAACATCATCTACTGTACCACTGTCAAATCAAAGTGAAATCAACATCATCTACTGTACCAGTGTCAAATCAAAGGAAATCAACATGATCTACTGTACCACTGTCAAATCAAAGGAAATCAACATGATCTACTGTACCACTGTCAAATCAAAAGAAAATCAACATGATCTACTGTACCACTGTCAAATCAAAGGAAATCAATATGATCTACTGTACCACTGTCAAATCAAAAGGAAATCAACATGATCTACTGTACCACTGTCAAATCAAAGGAAATCAACATGATCTACTGTACCACTGTCAAATCAAAAGGAAATCAATATGATCTACTGTACCACTGTCAAATCAAAAGGAAATCAACATGATCTACTGTACCACTGTCAAATCAAAGGAAATCAACATGATCAACTGTACCACTGTCAAATTAAAGTGAAATTAACATCAGCTTTTGTACGACTGTCAAATAAAAAGGAATCAACATCATTTACTGAACCACTGTCAAATCAATTGAAAATCAACATCATCTACTGTACCACTGTCAAATCAAAACAAAATTAACATCATCTACTGTACCACTGTCAAATCAAAAGGAAATGAACATGATCAACTGTACTACTGTCAAATCAAAAGAAAATCAACATGATCTACTGTACCACTGCCAAATCAAAGGAAATCAACATGATCTACTGTACCACTGTCAAATCAAAAGGAAATCAATATGATCTACCGTACCACTGTCAAATCAAAGGAAATCAACATGATCTACTGTACCAGTGTCAAATCAAAATGAAATCAACATCATCTACTATACCACTGTCAAATCAAAAGGAAATCAATATCATCTACTGTACACTGTCAAAACAAAAGGAAATCAGCATCATCTACTGTACCACTGTAAAATCAAAAGGAAATCAACATTTTGTACTGTACCACTGTCAAATCAAAAGAAAATCAGCATCATCTACTGTACACTGTCAAATCAAAAGGAAATCAGCATCATCCAATGAACCACTGTCAAATCAAAGAAAATCATCATCATCTACTGTACCACTGTCAAATGAAAAGGAAATCAACATCATCTACTATACCACTGTCAAATCAAAGGAAATCAACATGATCTACTGTACCACTGTCAAATCAAAAGAAAATCAATATCATCTACTGTACACTGTCAAAACAAAGGAAATCAACATCATCTATTGTACCACTGTAAAATTAAAGTGAAATCAACATCATCTCCTGTACCACTGTCAAATGAAAAGGAAACCAACATCATCTACTATACCACTGTCAAATCAAAGGAAATCAACATGATCTACTGTACTACTGTCAAATCAAAAGAAAATCAATATCATCTACTGTACACTGTCAAAACAAAGGAAATCAACATCATCTATTGTACCACTGTAAAATTAAAGTGAAATCAACATCATCTCCTGTACCACTGTCAAATTAAAGTGAAATCAACATCATCCACTGTTCCACTGTCAAATCAAAGGAAATCAACATGATCTACTGTACCACTGTCAAATCAAAAGAAAATCAATATCATCTACTGTACACTGTCAAAACAAAAGGAAATCAGCATCATCTACTGTACCACTGTGGAATCAAAAGGAAATCAACATTATGTACTGTACCACTGTCAAATCAAAAGGAAATCAACATTATGTACTGTACCACTGTCAAATCAAAAGGAAATCAACATTATGTACTGTACCACTGTCAAATCAAAAGGAAATCAACATGATCTACTGTACCACTGTCAAATCAAAATGAAATCAACATCATCTACTATACCACTGTCAAATCAAAAGGAAATCAATATGATCTACTGTACCACTGTCAAATCAAAAGGAAATCAGCATCATCCAATGAACCACTGTCAAATCAAAAAGTAATTAATGCCATCTACTGCAGTGGTTAAGCTACTTTCCTTTCACCAAGCCAGCCAGGGTTCGATTCCCTAACTTCTTAATTAATTAATTAATCAGAACTTCAACTTGAATTCTCAAACAACAATATTTGAAGACAAAATACTTCAAACTGAGAAAATATTTTCCTCAGTCTTCATACATATGTTATAATGTCTGCAAAGAGTAAAGTGTGTTTCAGTACATTTCAAATCTATTTAACACTTATTCTGATGGTCCAGCTAGATCAACACCACGGAACTTATTATAGCATGACAATTCATGTTTTCTTTCAAATAAGTGATCTTCACCTTTTTACATCAAAAGTAATAAGCTATTGATTGTTAAAGATATATGTTATAAATACTAAACTGCAAAAACTCTACAAGACCTACATTTAGTACAATTTACATGAAACTTCTGCACTTCAGTTATAAACAATTTTGACCATGTCTGTCGGTCTGCATTCCAATTGTAATATTTTAAAATGTAAGAAGTATTTGATATGTATTGATAGTTTGAAGTAATAGTGTTCATTTGGAATTGGTATTGACAAGCACACTGAGAACCTTTGGGTATATATTTCAAAGGACAAGTATTTACAACTATGCTTCCATATATAAACTTTATTTATTTTACATCGACTGAGAAACAAGTTATACAACTTATGTAAATCACTCTTGATGGCCCGGATGTAAGCGCGCGAGGGGTCTTAGTGTGGGAGGAAACTGGAGTGTCCGGAGAAAACCCACAGGTGACCCCTGACCTTTTCACGTCCGTGTCGGGGATACCCGGCCGGCTAGGTGAAAGGTGAGCGGCTTAACCACTACACCACCCTATCACACTAAATGCATGCAGTTCAGATAAAACTATTCCATGGAGTTTGACAGACTACCTACCATCTGAGGCCTTGCCTGGACCAGCCCCCACACCTTGTGACTGGAACCTTGTTGTAATCTGATTGGTTACCACCACCTGAAAGTAGACATCATTAAACAACTTATACTTTAGGAAAATTTCAGTTTATTTCCAGCTTCTTTAACAGCAATGATAGTATCAATTAAATAAACTTTAAAGATGATACACTGCTGATAAATGGCATTTTTTTCCTATCAAAAAACAAGAGCAGATGAATTAGTATTTTTAAACAGTTACAAAAGTTCCTTACTTTACACATTACTATCAATGAAAAGTTTGAGCTTCTTATTTTACTTCAAGATAAAAATATTCAAATAATTTTTCGTGTCAGAAAAAAAATCCATGGCACTATGCCCTATATAGAATGTATAGAATTAAGTACTGATTGCACAGGTACCATAAGCAAAATAAATTATTTTAAATTGAATTCTGTGTTAATTAGACACATATATACACAGTGTTCTCCCTTGACAAAGATAAGTATTTGCTATTGGTAGATACACACCGGTATGGAGAAGGTCTCAGCTATGTACTTGAGAAGAGCAGCCTGTTGGGTGAGAAAGTTGTTGCGATCTGTGATATTGCTGACCATAGATGTACTATACTCCTTCCTCACTAGGGATGCTATGGAGTCGACGATGACGAGCTTCACATTCTTCTTTATTATTTCTTTTTCTATTGTGTTTAGTCTGCAAAACAAATGTTTGTCTAGAAAGAGTAATTTATAGATCTTATTGAAGAAATCATGGATATTAATGACATGGGTCTGTCGAGTGGACAGTGATACTGTGAGATTTTGGGTGTAAATTCATGAAAAGGATGAGATATCTCTTTCAACCTGACAGAACCATGTTTGATCTTTTTCTCCATACAATGAAAAATTTATGAAATTTCTGGGAAAGGAATTTATTTAAGCATTGATATCACTATCTTTTAATTTCATCGGGGTATTTTTTTAATGACATCAATGCTTATAATTAATATTCTAATCTATTTCATAAAATAAAGTACATCTATGTATGTTTAAATGTACCGACCATTCTAGTGATTTTTCAAGGGATTCTTTTTCTGAATCAATACACAACGTCAATGTCTCTATTGTGACCTCATGATAACGTCAGGGTTTCGTGTCATTCTCTGATTTTTTTTCCATAGTGGTATGCAAAAAAAAGTATTGGCCAATCAGAAAGCCAGATTTAGTATAAAAACAATGAAAAATTAATTATATAAGATATGAGGCTGTTTTGCAATCCAAAATATTCCGTTTTGTATGGAATAAACACAAACCCTGGTACATGTATCGAAATATGGATAACATACTGTTTAAACTAAATCATGAAATGCCTATTTGTTTAGAAGCATTTCCATTTTCATAGAAACATCATAATATATAAAACAAGGACATAGTCATTCAGATCCCCCGCCAATGGAGATATCAAAGCTGAAGTAAGTTTGATTGTGGAGACTTATGTGTATGAAAAAAAAACAGGAAAAAGGAAGTTGAGCTAAAGAAAGATGGAGTATAATTCAAGTAGAGCGGGGCTGCAATTGTTGAATCAGGTATACAGCCTTGACATTTATATTAGACTATATACACAAAGATGGGTGGAGTTTTGCAAAGTAACATTTACCATTTACCATAATATTTTCAGCAATGTTTCCATGGTAACGGAAAAAGTGCAAAAAATGAAAACCTAAAAATAGCAAAAGGTACTACTAGACCATAAAAAGAATGTGTCTATGAGGTTTCGTGGAAATATCTCTGCTGGTTTTAGAGTTATGCTCCGGAAATGAACCTGCTACAAAAACATGATATTTTCAGCAATGTTTCTATGGTTACAGAAAAAAGCACAAAAAGTGAAAACCTAAAAATAGCAAGAGGCACTACTAGACCATAAGAACAATGTGTCTATGGAGTTTCATGGAAATATCTCTGCTGGTTTTAGAGTTGTGCTACGGAAACGATTCTTACACAAAAATCTGCCATTTTCAGCAATGTTTCCATGGTTACAGAAAAAAGTACAAAAAGTGAAAACCTTAAAATAGCAAAGGGCATTACTAGACCATAAGACTAATATGCCTATGGAGTTCCGTGCATACATCTCAACCGGTTTTCCAGTTATACTGCGGAAACGAACCTGGTACAAAAATATGATATTTTCAGCAATGTTTCCATGGTTACAGAAAAAGTGCAAAAAATGAAAACCTAAAATTAGCAAAAGGCACTACTAGACTATAAGAACAATGTGTGTATGAAGTTTCATGGAAATGTCTCTTCTGGATTTAGAGTTATGCTCCGGAAACGAACCTGATACAAAAATATGATATTTTCAGCAATGTTTCCATGGTTACGGAAAAAATGCAAAAAATGAAAACCTAAAAATAGCAAAAGGCACTACTAGGCCATAAGACCAATGTGTGTATGAAGTTTCGTGGAAACATCTCTACTGGTTTTAGAGTTATGCTCCGGAAACCATTCGTACGGACGGACAGACGGACGGACGGAACCCATTTGTATATCCCCGTCGACTTCGTTGGGCGGGGAATAATTAATGATGTTGTCAATAATAAGTGGCACAGGTAATGATATCACAGCATTGTCTGAAAAAATTAATGTTATGAGGAAGGATGAACACTTTCAATTTATCCACTAATAACTTGGTCATGTTATATTTAACCTTTATACATTAGACTTCTATGTTTTTAAAGAAACAATTACAGTGTAACTTCCCAAAACCGAACCTTCTCAAAACCGATCACCTCTAGAAACCGAACATGGATGTCATGTACGGAATGAATTCCTCTTTGTCAATAGTATGTAAAACTTCCCGATCCCTCCCAATTCCGAATACCGGACCGATTTTGAGATCGGAATAGTCAAATGTAACTAAAGTACACTTCTGAAAAGCGGCCTTACCTGAGCGACACTGATAGATTGCATTGAGGTCTGATCAACCGACCGTGAAATACACACGTACCTGTACCATAGTTGTCGCATGCCATGTCCTGGGGCATGTATAGAGATGTGAAGGCTATAGGTACACGGTAATTATACCCGAGATGGTGGTGTAATTATTTAACGAAGGTCTGCCACGTGCACGCGATTGTTCACTGTAGGAAAACAAGCAGAGCTAGTAATAAAGAGAAAGTTTCGTATTCAAATCACACGGGTTTTTTATTTATATATGTAGTTGTCGGATAACGTAAATTATCTGTATGAAGAAGCTGAAGCCATGTATTGTTTTAGAAAATGACTATGTCATATAATGACCGGCATCGACTGATCATCGTGTAATTAGACCAATTTGAATCTTGACGTAACCGGAAGCGATTGGCCGTATGTAGGTTAGTGCAGACGAGAACATCCCCAAGAACATTCACGCAACTAACTAACTAAACTACGTTTATAAGCGGTAACAAAGTCAAGATTGTTGTAATCCATTTCTTTTAAACGTATGATTTGTGATTTTTTGTGATAACATTCACATTAACAATCAATATCGGTCGGTTTTAATGAACCCTAGCCATACATGCGGTACACTAGTGTAAAACACGACTTCCGATCGATTAAATCCGGATCGTTATGATCGGTATTCGGTTCACTTCTCCAAACCGAACCCTCTATAAACCGGACGAAATTATATGTACCGACCATGATCGGTTTCGGGAGGTTCCACTGTAATATAATGCAACTAAGTACCTGTTCATGAGACTAGCACATGTCTGGTGTGTGTCTACAATAACACGACTGGTCAGTTCAACCAACTTGTCCCCCACTAACAGATCTGGATGTTTGGCCTCGGCAATCTCTACAAGTCTGAAAATAGGTAATAAGGCAATATGTATTTAGAAATTGTATCAAAAACACAAGGAGCTACTTGGGGTTGAGAAACAAACAGGAAGGTTCGTACCTCTATCACAAACCCTGAATGGAATGACAAGGGATACATTCACAATTGCATACTAAGTTTTGGAGAGTTTTTTTTCTCTATAAAGTTCCTCATAGCAGATAAATTTATTAAATAACAAGTCTAAGCTTTGGTAATACAATCAAAAAGGATCTTTACAAATTAACTACAAAGAGATTATTTTGCCAGTATTAACCATGTTATAGTTGTAGTGGTAGTTGGATTTACCTCCCTATAAACAATCTTTTTCAGATATATATAAAGTGACTATAGATCATAGAGGCCCAGAGGGCCTGTATCGCTCACCTGGTTTAAAATGTCAAGTCATGTTCTGAATACAGGTTCATTGTTTCTTTTCTGAAGGAATTTGAATATTCACCTCTTATTTCCCTATTGGGCCCCGCCCCTCTGCCCCCGGGGGGTCAGAGCCAATATTTATACAAGTTCTGTTCCCCTTCCCCCAAGGATATTTGTGGCCAAATTTGGTTATAATCCATGCAGAACTCTAGGACAAGTAGCGATTTATAGGATTTACCTCTATTTCCCCTATTGGACCCCGCCCCTCCTGCCCCGGGGGGGGTCAGAGCCAAAATTTATACAAGTTCTGTTCCCCTTCCCCCAAGGATATTTGTGGCCAAATTTGGTTATAATCCATGCAGAACTCTAGGACAAGTAGCGATTTATAGGATTTACCTCTATTTCCCCTATTGGACCCCGCCCCTCCTGCCCCCGGGGGGTCAGAGCCAAAATTTATACAAGTTCTGTTCCCCTTCCCCTAAGGATGTTTGTGGCCAAATTTGGTTACAATCCATGCAGAACTCTAGGACAAGTAGCGATTTATAGGATTTACCTCTATTACCCCTATTGGGCCCCGCCCCTCCTGCCCCTGGGGGGGGGGGGGGGGGGGGGCGGGGGGGGGGGGGGGGGGGGGGGGGGTCAGAGCCAAAATTTATACAAGTTCTGTTCCCCTTCACCCAAATTTGGCCAAATTTGGTCACAATCCATGGGGAACTCTATGACTAGTAGCGATTTAAATTAAATGTTGACGGACGGACAGACGGACGGACAACAGACGCCGCGCCATGACATAAGCTCAACGGCCCTTCAGGCCAGGTGAGCTAAAAATAATGTACACACAGTTTTTGCCACACATGACCAAGCTACTTATTAGGTTGTTGCAAATTATATTCAAATAAAATTATTACTGTTTTTCAGTTAAACAGTTTATGAAATGGAATACTTCCTTGTCACTTTTCTTATATTTTTCAACACTTTAGCAGGTACCACTGAAATTTATATAATATAATCACCAAATAAAACTGCACAACAAATGATAGAAAATCTTATATGTAAACCCCTTAGTGAAATATGGGACCAGTGGGGAATATAGTAGACCACCAAGGTTATAATGAAGGTCTAATGACTAACATTACATTTAACCATGAGTATGATGTGATTGTCATCCAATGATACATGTAGGTATATAATACATATTAGTAGTATCAAAGATGTAGTTGTCATGATTAAGTAGAAGTACAGCTCAAACTGTGGAATAGTGTAGATAATGAAAATGTTTTGATGGATCATTCCAGAGTTCAATGTTTCCTCCTACACTGAGATCTTTGTTGGTGAAAGTATACAAATTAATTCATTGAATATTGTTGTTATTATTTCTACCTTTCAGCACTAAACGTGGACTCTGTATCGATGTAAAAAACACTGCCAGCCAACCCACCAAGCTCAGATGAGAGTGTACACTGTACACTTAACATCAAACAGAACTGAGTCTTCCCGCAGCCTGAGGGACCAGATATCTGTACCAACAGTCACAAGTATCCAGAATCTCACAAATCATAAGTTATACACCAATTCAATGATCAGATTCATATCTATAATCAAAGTGCCAAGGCCACTCATAGATGCTGTGAATGAGGACTCAAACAAAGGAATAAAAAATTGTTTTATCATTTATATTGAATTTAGCATACATGTTGTAGTATTCTATACTAGTATTAGTGTGTAGTGTTTAATTTTGGAGATAAACAAAAGATATTTACCGTATTTAATTCATGATATTAAAAGTTCATTATTGATGTACACTGGTGTTTAGTACAATCTTACCTCTGTGATAGTGCGTCTGTATGATGTAAACTGGTGTTTAGTGCAATCTTACCTCTGTGATAGTACCTGTATGATGTACACTGGTGTTTATAGTACAATCCTGTATGATGTACACTGTGTTTGTTATAGTACAATCTTACCTCTGTGATAGTACCTGTATGATGTACACTGGTGTTTATAGTACAATCTTACCTCTGTGATAGTCTGTAGATGTACACTGTACATCTTCTGTGATGTACCTGATGTACACTGGTGTTTAGTACAATCTTACCTCTGTGATAGTACCTGTATGATGTACACTGGTGTTTATAGTACAATCTTACCTCTATGATTGTACCTGCTGTATGATGTACACTGGTGTTTAGTACAATCTTACCTCTGTGATAGTACCTGTATGATGTACACTGGTGTTTATAGTACAATCTTACCTCTGTGATTGTACCTGCTGTATGATGTACACTGGTGTTTAATACAATCTTACCTCTGTGATAGTACCTGCTGTATGATGTACACTGGTGTTTAGTACAATCTTACTTCTGTGATAGTGCCTGTATGATGTACACTGGTGTTTATAGTACAATCTTACCTCTGTGATTGTACCTGCTGTATGATGTACACTGGTGTTTAGTACAATCTTACCTCTGTGATAGTACCTGCAGGTATCCCTGTATGATGTACACTGGTGTTTATAGTACAATCTTACCTCTGTGATAGTACCTGATGTACTGATGTTTACACTGGTGTTTATAGTACAATCTTACCTCTATGATTGTACCTGCTGTATGATGTACACTGGTGTTTAGTACAATCTTACTTCTGTGATAGTACCTGTATGATGTACACTGGTGTTTATAGTACAATCTTACCTCTGTGATTGTACCTGCGTATGATGTACACTGGTGTTTATAGTACAATCTTACCTCTTGATTGTACTGCTGTATGATGTACACTGGTGTTTAGTACAATCTTACCTCTGTGATAGTGTATGATGTACACTGGTGTTTATAGTACAATCTTACCTCTCTGTGATAGTGCCTGTATGATGTACACTGGTGTTTATAGTACAATCTTACCTCTGTGATAGTGTACCTGTATGATGTACACTGGTGTTTATAGTACAATCTTACCTCTGTGATAGTACCTGCTGTATGATGTACACTGGTGTTTATAGTACAATCTTACCTCTGTGATAGTACCTGTATGATGTACACTGGTGTTTATAGTACAATCTTACCTCTATGATTGTACCTGCTGTATGATGTACACTGGTGTTTATGTACAATCTTACCTCTGTGATAGTACCTGTATGATGTACACTGGTGTTTTAGTACAATCTTACCTCTGTGATGTACCTGTATGATGTACACTGGTGTTTATAGTACAATCTTACCTCTGTGATAGTACCTGTATGATGTACACTGGTGTTTATAGTACAATCTTACCTCTATGATTGTACCTGCTGTATGATGTACACACTGGTGTTTATAGTACAATCTTACCTCTGTGATAGTACCTGTATGATGTACACTGGTGTTTATAGTACAATCTTACCTCTGTGATAGTACCTGTATGATGTACACTGGTGTTTATAGTACAATCTTACCTCTGTGATTGTACCTGCTGTATGATGTACACTGGTGTTTATAGTACAATCTTACCTCTGTGATAGTACCTGTATGATGTACACTGGTGTTTATAGTACAATCTTACCTCTATGATTGTACCTGCTGTATGATGTACACTGGTGTTTAGTACAATCTTACCTCTGTGATAGTACCTGTATGATGTACACTGGTGTTTATAGTACAATCTTACCTCTATGATAGTACCTGCTGTATGATGTACACTGGTGTTTAGTACAATCTTACTCTGTGATAGTGCCTGTATGATGTACACTGGTGTTTAGTACAATCTTACCTCTGTGATAGTACCTGTACACTGGTGTTTAGTACACTGGTGTTTACCCACAGGTTTGGGGGCACAAGCTTTACTACACAGCTTAACTGCTTCATCAACTTTAAAGATACTGCGCCCATGGAATTTCAGCAGTTCCAACTTTGTTTTGGATAATAGATCCTGAAAACAGAATTCATTACAAATGAAATATCAAAAATATTAGCTTTGATCATGACCATGCATGCACAAAAAGCAGCATACATTTAATTTATAGTGCTGTAGTATTTGGTAAGACTTTTCATACGTCTGTAGGTTCTGCAGGTAAACAATGTACCTTTAATACTCAAATAACCATAAAACACAAACATCCTGTTTAGTTTTCGATCAATATGTTTACTTATTATATATTTTAGCAAGAAAAAATCTTCATGGCATGAGTTTTTCAACGGCGAAAAACTGATGCCATGAAGGTTTTTTCTTGCTAGCAGCAAAAAAAATGATGCCATGAAGGTTTTTTCTTGTTAAAATATATAACAGATGTACAAAGAACATTTTTAAGAACATTCTATATATATATATTTTGAGTAAATTTTGAGTAAATTTTGAGTAGTATATATATATGCATATATATACTACTCAAAATTTGCTTTGGATCACTTTTATTTTGTAGTATATCAAATTCATTTTATTGTACAATATTTATAAAAAATAATTTAATGATCTCTTAACACAGGTCCCAACAGAAAAACTATACAGTTTTCACGCATGCTCGATACAATTTTTGAAAAACAGAGCTACCTCCTAAAATCACAAAAACATGACAATAGGAGCGAAATTGAAATTTGCATTAAAAATAGTTTTCTTGTATAATTTTCATTTTAGTCTTGTGTGACGTCTCCTAGCTTCAATAACAGTGACAATGCGGACGCATGCTTGCAACTAAGTCCTGTTTCCGGTTTTGTAGGATGGATGTCCATTCCTCTTGCAAAACCGTTCCATGCTTTTTCCAGTAACCTTGGCTGGTAAATGCAGGACGAAATGGATATCTGTAGCATGTTCCACACATGTTCTATTGGATTTAGGTCCGGGGAACAAGCAGTCAGTGTGTTTGATAGTTTGACTTTCCCTCTGAAGAAAGGCGGCAGTGACCTGAGCTCTATGTGGGCAACCGTTATCATCCATTAGAATGATTTCCGGACCAATAGCACCAGCATATTATGGTCTAATGCTCCCATTGCCATGTTTTCGTGTTTTGGGGGGCATGCATTTTGGTTCGCAAGTAATGCATCGAGCACATGTGAATATTTCATATTTTTCTGCTGCAACCTGTATTTAGACATCTTAAAGACATATTATTAAACTATTTTTTTATGAATATAGTACAATAACATTAATAATTGATACTACAAAATCAAAGTGATCCTTAGCAAATTTTGAGTAGTATGTATACATGTAATGGTACTTAAAGAAACTTTACTCCAACACTTGGATAACTTTGATAACCCCAAGTTTTATTACATGTACTGGGTATATTATGGTGACTATGATCCCAACAACTTTGAGATAATGCATGGTTTTGACTGTATTTGAAGACATTAACTGACAAGGATTCTAAACGTGGATGTTTTAAAACTAGTTTATCAGGTTACTGGTATATCAAACCGTTTTCGTTTTAAGGTTTGACTGGTTGGACCTAGAAACAATGTAGATGTTCGTTTGACAAATTGTGATAATGTATATGCTGCTTTTACACAGTGGGGGTACGCACGGTCCCAGGTCACAAAAATTTGTGTCAAATGAAATTAAATAATAACACTTCCCGAATATGACTCATCCTACGAACTACATGTACATGTCAATGATATGTAGTCGTGTGATTAATCATATTTTGGGAAGAGCTATTATTTTCATAGGACAACCATTTTTTGTGACCTGGGACAGCGCATAGAATGTACCCTTGTGATTTTACACATATACATACCCGTATCAAGATCTGCAAATCTGTCAGGGTCTATTCTTGAAATAATTACTTTTACAAATGCCCCACAACCAGTGTAACCATATAAACTAAAGAATATACGTAGTTGTGTTAATCTGGTGCATCAATGGCATAGGACAGCTGTAGGAAGGAACGAGCAGACGAGAAAGCCGAAACCTTCAACTTCTTCCGGTTTAATTTGATAACTGTTTTAATTCAATAAAAAGAATACGGATATCTTTAACCTTGCATGTGAAAATGTTGTTTTTAGCCAAACGATCCAGAGCTTCCTTGTGGAGACCAACCCTTCGTAACTTTTTCGATGACATATCTGCGATCTGTGGCCTACTGTAGATCTGAATGTGAAAACAAAATTCGGCGCCACTGTCAATAAAACGCTTAATGTCTGCGTCATATTAGCGTTTGATTTTGTATTTGTTAAGGATGCGCGTACGTTGCATTGTAAAAAAAATAACTTGATTTATCGTTACATCATTAATGGAACAAACATAAAACAATGATTAATTAGGTTAACATATACTTCAATCTCTTTTGGTATCACCAATTTTCAATGACCATTGAATAAACTGTAAGTTATATACGACATTTCGTCCCGCTTGCATATATATATTTATCAATGTTGTGCTCTTTGGTCGAAATGACTACGTTACACGAAATTTTCCATGATGACTCTACGACACGTAGTGAGTCTAAGCAGAAATATATCATGTATATTTTAATAAGATTGTTGATGATATATCGAGGTCTGCATGTATATATATATTTTTACATCGAATTAAGAATTGAATTAAAAAAGAAAGGAACAAACAGAAAAGGTATACTGAATTATATAATAACTTTGTGAATACGAATATTTGACAACCCCCAGTACTGCAAACATGAAAGGTTTAGAACTTAGAGGGACAGAGAAAAATACTAGAACACTTTAAATGCATTTTTATGACAAAAAGAGCAAATCATAGACCGTATGTAACTTGGCATACGAAGTCTCATATCTTGTTAGAGCGCATCCTATTTTTGAACTACTCTTTGATATATTAAAGCATATTCCTATATTATAATATAACAATTTTTTTTATATTTGAATTTGTGAGCGAAACTCACGTCGTTTTCTCTTATACATACGCATCCCTAGTCACAAACCTACATGTACCTTCCCACAAAGGCAGATAATTCTTTAATATACAAAGACGGAATACGCGAAAATACATCTTTCAAACCCCCGCGGTATTTTCGACGACGTCATGACGTTATATTATGACGTCATATCCTGCTATGGAGAACACATAGTTTCATGAAGAAGAGCCATGTCAGAAGCGCATTTTGGAGACAGTGGCATTCAGACATTCGATGATAACGCCGATGAGGAAGTGAAGGATGATCTGCAATCAAATGCGTAATGTCTTTTAGTCTAGCAAAACATCAAGTGAAACATATAGTATTTATGTTTATTACAAGACGATTTCAGTTTACTCATGATCGTAAAGTTACAGTACGTGTGCTTTCAACTTTGTGAAACGGTATTTGGTACTCAGAAGAGAGGTTTCTTGCCTCAATAAGTTTAACAACTTTTGACCAATCCTTTCGCCTACATTTATATGAAATATGTTTATTCCGAAATAGTTAAAAACAAATTGAGGAAATGAGTTTATGTTTAATATGTTTTTGTTTTTGGAATGTAGGACTAGATGCATGATAAAACGTGATAGGACGTGTTCTATCCATGTAAATCATTTTGTTAACCAAATCATCTTATTCACAGAAGCTCATTATCTGTGACATCAGATGTGTCAAATGGCGGACGTTCACGCGAGGGTTCGAGTAAAAATGGAGACCAAGACACGGATTTGGAAATGGAGGGTAATGATTATATACCTTTTGTTTATCCCAAGAAATAAACATAGATATTTGACCGATGCAACGATGATCTCTTTCCATTACTGAGTTGTTAAACTTTAGATATGTAAGGAGTTGTATTACATGTAAATGTTAATGTTGTGGGGATTTTCCCCCCAATTTCATTGATACATAATATCTCATTCACACACCATCGTCCTCATCCTCATCAATTAATTCACATCATTCACATCATCAATCATCTTTACAAAACAACACTTATCCTCATAAATACATCAATATAGAATACAAACAATACATGATATCATCATCATCATCATCATCATCATGTCATCTTCATCATCAATCATCATCACAATCATCATCATCATCATCAATCATCATCACAATTATTATCACAATCATCATCATCATCATCATCATCATCATCATCATCATCATCATCATCATCATCATCATCACCATCATCATCATCATCATATCATCATCATCATCATCATCATCACCATCATATAATCAGTCATCATCATCTTGATATCATCATACCATCATGTCATCGTAGATCATGATTCATCATCATCATCATTTTTAAAACATTAGTCATCATCATTATCATCATCATCATCATCATCATTTTTAAAACATTAGTCATCATCATTATCATCATCATCATCATCATCATCATCATCATCATCATTTTTAAAACATTAGTCATCATCATCATATGTAACATCATGATAAAGATTCATCATCAACTACTTAGCTATGATCATTCACATCAAAACATCTGATATCAATTGATAAAAACTATACAGGTGTTTTTAAAAACACAAAATGGAAATCTATATCAGACAACTGCACTCTACACTACCATCCATACTCACACACAAGTCTCACTCATTCAGGTACTTGCACCGACACTCGCACTACTAATACATACCTGTAGATGAAAAAGAAAAGGAGAGAGTGAGAGATAGGGATTAGGTGGGTGGGGTACATTGATTCACGTACTATATATATTGCCCACACCCCTATATGTGCATAAGTATCTTTACCACTTGCACTTCACAATAGTACTAAGGTTTACAGATCACACCCACACAAGCCTCACAAACCTCATCATGTACACACTCGCACACCTTCATATACATGCCCTTATACACTATCAATCAAATATATTTTTGAAAATAATACTTTTGTAAGCAAGAGAGAGAGAGAGAGAGAGAGAGAGAGAGAGAGAGAGAGAGAGAGAGAGAGAGAGAGAGAGAAGGGGAGGTACATATGTTATGATGTGTTATTTGATATATGTGACGGCGACTGACAAAATGGGCCCAGATGCGGCGATTATGACGTCGGAATAAATGACGTTATAAAGTTACGCACATTTTTTGCCGACGTCACCACGTGTATTTGCGGAAACTCTCAATAAACAACGTTTCATTAAGCTCGCATTTTAGGTATAAATTTAACTACCTGTACAGTATCAATAGATAATATGAAGGGTAGACTGGTAAGTATCAGGTGATCAGTATATACATGTAGGTACTTTCTAACAAAAATATAAATAAATGAATAAATAAAGCTGAAAACAGCACATTAGAAAAAAAAAAATTAGATTGTTTTTCTCTTCGTTATTGGAGATAGCAATTAATATATTCATGGCAAATCAATCAAAGATAAGAGTGAAACAAATCCTGATTTATCTCAATCAGTAGTTAATGCAGTTATTCGACTGAAATTCCAATATGTCACATGTCAGGGGATCCGGACAAAAATATTTATAAATAAATTTAATACAGTTTAACATTTTTTAATCTTATCTAGCAATATTGTTTCTTCACAGATATTCTTGAAATTCCACAGGCATTGCTCTTTCACAAGTTGATAATATTTTGCAATACGTCGTAACATATTTAAAATAAAAGTCGTAAAAGTCACTGAAATTATACCGACTACATCGATATACATGTAGCAAACATATCACAAGTGCGGAATCTTAAAATTCAAACCACGGGATGTTGTTTTAAAGACAAAAATAAAGGCAAGAAAATTGTGTTAGAAGTATTCCTTCTGAATTGTAAGAGGACAAGGAGGCAGATTTCATCAGCTGATAATTGAATTCTGTAGATGAACCACAGGTGTTTGGCTTTATACATATTGTTTTCTCTTTGCATGTAAACATACGTAAATCGAGTAGATAGAGATAGAAAAAAAATATCTATAGAACCAAACACCTGTGGATGATCTTTAATTTTGTATGAGAATAAGTTAAGTTTCTGATCAGTGCAAATGATGTCTATTTTCTTGTAGAACTATGCGACGGTGAAAACAAGGAATGCAGTATTTATAGTGGACGTCGGTATAGTTCAGTACTTATGCTTTGGTCACATCCTCTTCCGATTAGTCTTAAGATTTACTCCTGGCATGAATTTTTGCCTGGTCTCCGGACGGACACCAGCCATGGCCGACCGGTGGACGGGACTCTCAGACAGCATATGGGACGTGCCCGAAGAGTTTTAATTCGAAGTTACGGTGTCCCGTAGAATTTCATAATCGGCCACATATCATTCACATATCGTTTAAGCATCGTCCGATATCCGGCCGGGAATCGAACGGCAATCACATGTACATCGTCCAACATTTGGCCGGGCCTGGGATACAAGTGTCCTTCGTTGTCCGTAATCTACTAAGGCGATATCCGTACGATGTCCAGTGAATATGTCGGTTATCGCTCGGACATCATATGATAATCGGCCAATTTAACATTAGATATGTAAGGTCGATATTCACTGCCTCACCAGCCCCCAAAAAAATTATCTATGGAAACAGACGTCGTATGATTACCTCACAGCCTCCTTTTAATGTAAATTATGTCGGACAAATTTTTTGACCGGTGTTGTCCAGTGTCGGAAAATGGCCCAAAACCAGCGGTGTACTCCCGATTACCCCCTTTCTCCGGATACCGACCGATCATTGTGACCAAAGCATTAATTTTGATGACATTATACAGTACATGGTGCAGGGAGTGGTCAAGGTACGAAGATGATTTATATACTTTGTACAGGTTTGTGAGGATCCCGCACAACAACCCTACCCGGTCTTGTTAAATCACTCATCAATGCTGATATCTTAGGGTAAAACATTATTTTTCATTTCATCTACACTATCTAGAAAGAGCTTTAGGTACAAATAAAACTATTTTAGAAACCACAGGGGTCTGAGAATTAGTTACAAATTATATCAATTTTTATCTGTGTACCAGAGTGTACATATATTGGTTTTAGGGGTCTTATAATCAAGATAAAAAAACGTGTGGAACTTTTGATCCAGTGCATTAGAACCTCTATAGTGATCTATTGGCAATGTGGTGGGTTCAAATTGATATAAATTGTTACTAATTCTCAAAACCCTCAGTTTGAAACGTGTTTTGAGTCTTTATTTTCTATCGTGTGTTTTGCAATTTCTCTTCACGTTTTTTATCCGAAATATATATAAAGTAGAACTCTAAAAAATGGGTTTAGTTCTTGAGTTGTCTAGCAGATATATTGAAAGGAAAGAGTCTGAAATGTAAATGCGATCAATCCTTTCTTAAATTTGATCACTCCATCCACAGGTTTTTGTTTTATGTGCCATATTGGGTCAGTATACTAAATCCAGTAGTATATCTACATGATATAAAATTTAAAATGTGTGAATCGGAGAACTACGAACACTTCCTGATTCACAATTTAAGAAATCTAAATAGTTGACTTAAAACACACATTTAACAGAAAAAACAGTAAAATACATACATCGTTTTAGTGTTTTAAATGTTGATCTGATTAAGAAACACAACAGTTATTAAACTGAATTGCCTTTGTTTACCATAATTACTTCCTTTCCCACCACCATTTCCTGAGTGCTATATATATATATTGTGACCACTTTGCTCGATCCCGAGTGCATGTATAAACTGTCCACGTCATATCGTTAAAAAAAATAACAAACCAGCACACTACAATCAGATTAATAACAACTGATACAAAAACAAGACAGATCTCGAATGTATAGATATTAATAACAATATAGATCCGTATAATTGTATATACAGTATTATATGCCGTATTTTGGATGAGATAGATCGACATTATTCCGGTCATACGGAAAGGAACATAGTGAATTGAAAATATATATTACTGGTTACCATCGTAATCAGCTACACGACGGGTGTTTAGACATGTACACTGTGGTGTCCGAGGGTGAACGCAAAGAGATCGGAGGGTTCGGGCTCGATTCACTAGTACTTTGAAAACCTTATCTAAGCCGAACACGATGTTCCATACATTAGTCTTTTTTTGACGACGGTTTTGTTTACATCATCTATTCGGACTTCGTCAATTCTTAGCACATGAGCGCACACGCATGCATGTGCATGTAGCTAAAAGCTGTTCATGCATAAATGTAATATTATTTGACTTCTTCGGTATATATCTCATCGGTCACTCCATTAATGCTATTCGTATACCAACATTCTAGTTAAAAGAATCTGGAAGCATATACATGTACACTTTAATCAAATGCACAGATCTTTGAATTTTTAAATACGAACATACAAATCAATATCATTGCATGAAATTTCCCTCGTGAAGTTGTTCTTTTGGTAGTTGCTGTGTAACTATGAGTATAAATAAACAAATTATCATATTTGATTTATTAATGATATCATTGGCGAACAAAAAAAAATTCCAAACCATGAAATCACACGCGAAAATATTTTGTTTCACATAGCACGCAGGGTTTCACCCCGTCACATCGTAGAATTATATTGTTACATGTACGTGACACAGATTATCTTGTATTTTGATAGAACGGACAATGGTGTAGTTTCATGTAACACTGATCGAGCTAACCTTTTTTTTAACAAATTACAGGTGTTAAAGACCAGTCTAAAGCATAGTCATATAGAGATTGAACAGTGTTTTGATTGCGTTAAAGGTGGTATGAACGCAATGGGATACAGACATATTCAATGTAGCGCGTTAGCGCTACATGTAGAATATGTCTGTATCCCATTGCGTTCATACCACCTTTAACGCAATCAAAACACTGTTCAATCTATATATTTACATAAATAAATCTACCTTTACGTACAATTTAAAACGGTGATGGTTGCTAAGTTGGGTAACTACGGTAGTCAGGATGACCGAAGATATAGTTCCGATTGTTGAATGCTATAGCTGCAGTTTGGTTTGAAATACAACAATGACACTTTTCAATTATTTTCAACATATATTTTTTTCAATTTGATAATATATATTAATAATGTCCATTTCGAATAAAAATTGAGATAACCAACGCGGAACGACTACCGGTATGTATCGTTGTCAGGGTAGTGATACGGTCCGAAGTGAAGCGAGCCGCCATATTTGATTTTCAACCGAGGAAAGTGACTGTGATAAAGCCTATTGATGGTATGACCGTTGAGCTGCTGAATGTTTGTCATGTATGTATCGGTCTAAGAACGCGATATACACTAAATTCTTCGCAGTCATGACTTTTATTTTATTGTACGGAGGATAGACAAGTGTTTGCGTGTGTGTAGGCCTATTTTGAATGCAAAGGCGGGGCCATTTAAGCTGATGATACTGTTTCGGATAGGCTACCTGTAATGTTTTTTTGTGGAAACCTGTATATGATCTGTTAACCTATTGTTCGCTTAGACGCTCCCAGAATTATTCACCGACAATCAGATGTTCTGTATATTTAGGTGAGATGAGTGACCGTACACACATGTACATCTGACGTAACTATGGGATTCCCCGAACATTCCTGAGGAAAGCCCCCCGGTTGTAGCCCCGACCAGCGATTCATTTTGTAGTTTATTACCGTTACAATGCTTGAACACGTGTTTTGTTTTGATGTCAAATACATATTTAATTGGATCTAATAAAAGCTCTTTATTGTTATTTTAAAATCCGTCAACTTATGACGCAAAATCTTATCGAAGCGTGAACTAGAAGTAGTCCGAACCTGCACTGCGTTTGTATTCATACGTCATTGCGTTTACGCTAATATGAACGCAACTCCCCTCCCGTTGACTGTATAGGGGCATATGTAAATATACGCACGTGTATGTTTTATGTAACGTCATTGGCAGCCTTGTAACATGACGTCAATGTTCATGACGTGATGATTTAACGTCGCTAATTTTGTCATTAATGAATCTACATGTTGCCTCATTCAAAGCCGCATATCTCTTAAATGTTTTATCCTACGGCTTTAATATTTTGTAAACGTGATCTACACAGCATGAAGTAAATGAAGATGTGAAAAAATGAAAATGTGATTTTTCCTCATCTGGGCCCATTTTGTCAGTCGCCGTCACATATTATTTATGTAGTACTGTAGAATGTATCGGCAAAGTCTCATAGCTACATGTCTGTATATATATATATAATGTGGTATGGCAATATTCATGTACATGTACCAAATACCCTGGTACAAATGTATAATAATACAAACATCTTACAGATCTAAGATAGGTTTTCATTTTCTCCAGTTTAAATCAATTTGCCTTCTGACATCTTCATTTCTACTGTTATTTATATACTTTTGAGTTAAAAAAATGTTTTTAATTGCATTCAAAAGGGCGTTGAGACTCAATGATTTGCTAAGGCATCTAGATTTGTAAATATAGTGTTTAATAACAAGTAATATTTCATTTTAAACATAGCTGCAGTGTTCCGATAATATTACGAACGGAAATGATTCCTTATTATAAGCAAATGGGATAAGAAAAATGTCCAATATGTTTTCAAATCTCTGAAGAAGAGCTTGAACCTCTACACATTCCCATAGACAGTGGACAATAGTTTCATTTTCAAAGTTACAGAAAGAAAATAATGGACTAGGTTTTAATTTAATTTTAACAAGAAAAGTGTTAGTTACCAAAATGTGATGAATGATTCTAGCTTGAAACCATTGTAACTTAAAATTTTTGGTTATTGTGAAGGATAATTTAAATATGTTTGACCATTTTTCCTTATCAAAATCAAACTCCTGGTTCCATTTTCTGGCCCCAGTAGGTGTAGACACTGGAGCAACCATACAGTTATAAAAATCTTTGGAGCCTTTTCTGCTCTTGAAGAAGATTTCAAACCTAATAGGTATACTAGGCTGTGGAGGTCTTTCACACTGAAACTCAGGATTTCTTAGAAAACGTGTAATTGCATTTACGAGCCCAAGATACTGCAAAAAGTGATGGTTCATTCGGAATTCGGTAGAGTTGTAGAAATTCATCAAAAGTATAGAAAGTTAAATTACGAGGATTTTTTTATCAGATCATTCAAAGTAGTTATTCCTGCCCTAAACCAGTTTGGAAAGAATACATAATTGTTATTAACCAAGATATCTTTGTTATACCAAAGAGGTGTTTTTAAGATAGTATCTGGTTTAACAGTGCTCATAGAATGTGTGATATTTAAAGTATTCCAGGCTTGTGGTGGGGATTTCTGATCAGTTTATACATTTTGTAATGAAAAGAAAATCTACTTAAAAATATTTCGGTACTGTACAGTACAATAATGGGTAAAGATTTAAAAGCTATTTTTTTTGTAAAGATTCACTTTAGTTTAGAAAATCGAATACATACTGTAATATTACCGGTGTAGACTAAGTGTGTTACTGTGATAACAGTGTATACGTGATAATGTAATCTGAAGAAGACCATACTTTTTTAAGTATATATGAAGGAAATTTCAGGTCAGTTTATACCGAAAAGGAAAAGCAAAATTGTTTTTTAGTACTGAGTGAAGACTGATTTAAAAGGTATTTCTGTAAAGATTCACGTCAGTTTTTAAAGATAAGGAAACACTGTAATGTTACATGTGTTAAGGATGTACTCTCTGAGAAGTCAAAATTTTCTTGTATTAAACTATTTTTTCTCATATAGATTATTTGAAATAGGAGTTCATATCATGCATAAGAGAAAATGGAAGAAAAACATATGACCGTGTGCTCGTTTTTGAGCTATTGTCACTCAAAGATACCTACAATTGTAGTTGACAAAATATTGAATTTTATGTGAATTTTGCTGTTTTGACCATATAAACAAGAGATCAAATCCATAATTTCCAAATGAGGTGTTTGATATGTATGGATGTTCGTAGAATTTACTTCCCAGTGGTCTTCTTTAAAATTATACCAGTTTTGATTAATAAGACAATTTTTTCTCAGAATAACAACAAATGCTACCCCTACCAATTAATTTTGAGCCACAAAATGCACCATTTTCAGCCATTTTTGCGAAAATAAACCCTTTAAAAGAAGAGTTCTGGTATCAAACTTTTTTTTAGTATTTTGTATATCAATAGGGAAAGGGTTGTTCTTTTTAAATCAGGCAGAAAAATGGGGGTCCGTGTGCTTACTTTTTTGCCCCATTTGAATAATTGTTATACTTCAATATTTTAGAGTAAAAAATAAAATTGCTCAAATTACAATTAAATGATAAAATAAAGTGACAAAAGTGTATTTTACAGCAGAAATTTGCTCAATACAACTAAAAATGCTGGCGCAGTGATGATTTAAGTAATGCTAGGTTTACACTGTGTTCCCGGCGACCACGTTAGCCCCGTTTTCCCGAAACGTGGTGCGCCGTGGAATTTTGGCTATTTTTGTCCATGTATTAAAGTTGAGCTAGGTCTTGTGAAGTTTTGCCACGGTCTCTTACGGACTACGTGTTGGATCGTGGATACAGGGGAAAGTGGTGTTCCCGGAGGTTAAAGGTACACTACGGCTTTAGCACGGTCTATCAAGGATAACAAGTACGTTCTCTCTAGTCCTGTTACGATCTGATGAGGTCTGCTACGTTAAAACACGTTTTGATCAAGCTCCGATACGTTTTTCACGGTCCGCCAAGGCTTACTAAGGCTGAAAGCCTGATTACGGGCTTTTTTGGAGCAAATGAAACAATATTTATTGACGAAAATGTCATTTCAAACACGTTTAGTTACAAAATGTGTTAAAAGAAATATATAATTATTATAGCCAAGTGTTTCTACGCATTTTTTTTCTGTAATAAATATCATTTAATCTGCCTTTTACAATAATAGGTTTCGTATAATTTGATGGTTTAAATGTGTTTGATAATGACTATTTCTATCTATTAAAACAATAAATTTCAAAAGGTAGCAAAATGCACCAGGCAAGGCAATGATACTCTATCATATATTACTTGCAACGTAAGACCGTAATAGGACGTAACACGCCGTATTACGTCGGGCTTTCAACCGCTACAAGCCGTGATGTGCCTTGACAGAACGCATCAAAACGGCTATCATCCACCTTGGCTTGCCTTCAAAACCTTGACAAACCGGCACAAAACGTGCAGTCAATCTGCATCAACCTTGGCGAAACGTGGAAAAAACGCAACAGAACGTCACAAAACTTGAAATCACCGTGAGATTCCCGGGAACGTGCTTGCTGCCCGTTCCACCACGGACCGTCTGGAAGTTTTGTTACGGCCTCGTACGCACTGTTACGTTTTGTTACGTCAATGCCGTTTTATTACGTCCTGTGGCGTTCACCATCTGTACCGTGACTGCCGTGACAAAATTTTTGACAGTTTAAAAATCTGGCACGGCATCCACGGTAATCACGACCGCTTACTTTTGTCTATCACGTCCTTCTGCGTTGTCTCACGTTGTCCCGCGGTCACCACGTTTTGTCCACGGTGGTTTGAAACGGGGCTGCCGTGGCCGCCGGGAACATAGTGTAAACCTAGCATAAAAACAATTTCAGTAAAAAATGGTAAAACTGTGACTCTACTCAAGGCGAAAAAAGACACAATTTCAAAATGGCCGCCAAATGGGCCATTTCTTAAAATCCCCGTATAAAAACATCTACTAAAAATAGAAGTGTAATTTTTTGACAAAATTTGCAATTGGCAACTTGCTACTGATATTAATAGAATCTCATAAATTCTCTGATCTTTGTCGAAACGAGACTTCAACGGGACTGAAACCTCAGAAGAATTCATCCTTAATTCTATTTGAGTACATTGTAGCCTTAAAAAACAGAATTTAGCAAAAAATATCGCATAACATTGTTATTTCAATTACAGAGGAGAAGAAGTCCGACTTTGACCTGACGGGACGTGCTCTGTATTTGTCTGTGTGTAAAAATCTTGGGGTTATCCCTGTTTCCTACTTCATGAGACACATGCAGGACCAAGTACTCAACATGCGGCATCACGGCCTCGGCAGTATAGGAGCACAGGCAATGGCCCATCCTCTAATGGTACTTGTGACAAGTTATATATTGACACTAGGCTATTTCATAAAAGCCTAAATACTTTAACGAAAAATACGAAACAATAACGGACAAAACTGCAAATTTTAAATGTATATTCGCGGCATATCTAGTATTTCATATTGATGTCTACCATAAGTAATATATCTGTTGGGTTTTATTTTATAATAACAAATATTTTATGATACTGACATTATTTAAATTCTGGTTTTCAGAACAACACGACTGTTTTGACACTCGACCTTCAAGACAACTGGCTAGAGGGAGAAGGTGGCGAGTATATAGCCGAGATGTTAAAGGAAAACTGCTACATTACCGATCTGGTGACCAGATGTTCAAATAACAACTATATGTGATCAACTTACAACACGCAAATGTTCCCTCCCTTAGAGCATTGATTCCATATTGCAGCTATGAGTTGTTGAATGATATTGCTACAGAAAATAAACGATTTTACCTTATGAATTACATGTATCGTGGTGACACGACCTTATAGAGAAATATTTCAAAATATCATCCATTGAATGTTTCAGGATATTTCAGAGAATCGCCTTGGCAGTCGTGGAGCAACTGCCATTTGCAACATGTTGACGATAAATATCACACTCAAGTCAATAAACCTATCAGGTAAGGTAAGAGAAGTGAACATGTTTTCAAACCCAAGTTATTGCCTTGTCTATTATACAATAGGCGTACTGCACACATCCATGCCTTGAGGCGTACTGCACACATCCATGCCTTGAGGCGTACTGCACACATCCATGCCTTGAGGCGTACTGAACACATCCATGCCTTGAGGCGTACTGAACACACCAATGCCTTGAGGCGTACTGAACACACCAATGCCTTGAGGCGTACTGCACACATCCATGCCTTGAGGCGTACTGCACACACCAATGCCTTGAGGCGTACTGCACACATCCATGCCTTGAGACGTACTGCACACACCAATGCCTTGAGGCGTACTGCACACACCATTGCCTTGAGGCGTACTGAACACACCCATGCCTTGAGGCGTACTGCACACACCCATGCCTTGAGGCGTACTGCACGCACCCATGCCTTAAGGCGTACTGCACACATCCATGCCTTGAGGCGTACTGCACACACCCATGCCTTGAGGCGTACTGCACACATCCATGCCTTGAGGCGTACTGCACACATCCATGCCTTGAGACGTACTGCACACACCAATGCCTTGAGGCGTACTGCACACATCCATTCCTTGGATACTTCAGTTGGGTGCATTACTATAGTTGTTGTACAATCGGACGTAAATATCAAGAAACTGTATAAGATTAAAAAAAACACGTTTTAAAAACTATCTGTAGAACGAAAACACGATTGTTTGTTTAATTAAACGTCCTTTTAACAGCAAGGGTCATGTAAAGACAGCCTCCCATGTGTGCAGCGTGCAGCGTGTATATGTAGTGTGTGGTGCTCGTTTTGGGAGAGTGTGGTATATTGGTTTTGTGTCTTCTTGTTTAATGGAACTGTTGCCCCTTTTTATAGTGTTATATCACTGAAGCATGCCGCCGAAGACACCAACTTTGGTTTGTCTCTCCCAGGGGACAGAACCCGGAGCCTATCTCACAGGGGCGAAAAGGCCAAAAGTTAGGCAGTGTCATGGGAGACGTTAGGAAAACAATGTTAGTTAGGAAGAAGAGAAAAGATAAGGTCCTAAATTTAGTCGCCTTTTACGATCATGCAATATGGGCAGCAGATGGCATTCTAACGCCCTACCTGCAGGGCCAACGAAAACACGAAACTGCAACGTGAGCTCAGCCTTCAATATTTATGTTACCACGTCTGTGTTATTTCTGTTTACAGGTAATCAGTTTGGAGACGCTGACGCTCCTGCATTAGCCGAGGCATTTTACGTGAGTCTTTATAAAGCATGATGATTTAAACGTTTCATTTTAAATGTCAATATGAAACTAAAACGACTTATACCTGTAACTGAAATACATGTATAACTTAGATAAATCGAAAAAACTTAAACACTTCCTAAATGTCGTGTGGTTTAAAGAAATGAAAATTTTTCGAGTTTGATAAACACGATAAACAACAGTTACTTGTTTAGGAACCTCTATTTCATGACTAACATCAAACATTTCCAAGGTTTTCATTGTTATTATTTTAGTCGTAATGCAATATATAGACATCCTTTTGAAAGGAATATGTATGCTATAGGCCCTTTTTGTCCCCTGAATCAAAATATTTTTAAACTAAGTGTTTTGAAAATAAGTTGTTGTATTTGTACATCCCTGATTTAATCATAAGGGTACTTTTATAATTTTGTACTTTTATTGGCTAAGCATGATGACCATCCGAAATATGCATAAATTAAGCGGATTTATAAACATGGTAATTCTTGGCGTATTTATTTTGTTATATGTACTGAGAATATGTGCAAATTTAGGACAAATATAAAGTTCTAGGATGGGCACTATGATTTCTGGACGAAATGCTGAAAATATCGAAAAAAATCCCGTTTGCTTATACACAATGTAAAAATAAAATATAAATGTATTCTTAGGATGGTCACCATAGCAACTACAGCTGAAACGATACAAGATTACCATGCCAGTGGTATCAGTGACGTACACGATATTTGAAATTCAATAATGTTTTGACGGATTTAGGGTCCAAACATGGCACAAACCATACATACTCCTTTAATTTATTTATAATATCAAAACTTATAAAATTACTTTTTAGGAAAATAACAGACTGAAGAAAATCAATTTAAGCCACAATGGTTTTTCAGATGGTTGTGGCGGTATACTTGGGCATGCCATCGGTAAGTCGAACAAGATCGGATAACATGTCATGTACTGAGTAAGAGTTACTTCCCATGATATATCGTTCTAAAAGACTTTGATGGCTCAGGGTGGGCAAATACTGTTTGTATTAAGTAAGAGAGGAATAGAATGAAGCCTTACTTGTTTGTTAACGAACTTTGCACATTGTATGGCATACAGAAAGCTTGAATAAATAGAAAAATGTATGTGCAAGCCTATATATATGCATATACTAAAATATGTCAAAATTAACTTTCATTATGCACAAAGAAAACATTTACTGGGTTAGGACCTTTTGAAATTCTTGCTTTACCCACGGTTTAATGGTGATTTGCTTTATACATTGATATTTAAGCTATTTATGAATCTATCATTGTCATTATTAATCTGTAGGTGAGAACGAGACAATAGAGGATATCGATCTTAGCTGGAATTGTTTCCGGAAATCAAGTTTGATGGAGATCTGTGATGGTATAGCGGTAGGTCTCTAAATATTTTTTGATATTTTTTTTCTTCAAAATATACCTGCTAAAGTGTTGTTTCGAAAACAAAACGACTGCAAGTGATACTTTGTTAAAATATGTTATAAGTGGGTTAAAATGAATCATAATAATATCAGAAACTTTCATTTCGATAACCACGAAAATAAAACCATACAATATGACGGAAGGCGTGCAAATTATCTATCGTTTGTTATTATTTGGTTTTATCATGCAAGGGTAACTGTCGTCTGCGAGAAGTCAATCTGTCGATGAACGGATTTGACAACGAAGGAGCGTTTGGAGTGGCTGACATAATAAAAAAGAACAATACTATAACGACCCTAAACATCAGTGGTAACAGGATAGGTCCCATAGGAGCCATACTGATAGGAAAGGCACTCGAAGTGAATGATGTCCTCATCAGATTTATAGTGAGTATCATTGCTTTCGCTTAGTGATCATGTATGATGACATTTTCACATTTTTAGTAAAAGTCAGAACAATGAGTATCTAGGGATATGTTTTTGTGCATATACGAAATAAAGCATCTAAGTACCGAGATACAAAATGAAACAATTAAGGTTGTACAGTAAAGAACTTACATTTGCTAGCTACTGGTGATAAAATTGAACTGACATTGACGAAGGACGGAGATACAAACGCACTAATACCAAGGCAATAATTTTGTTCCCATTTTTTACCATTAGTGTGAGATAAGTCATTGTAATGAAGACAGTTAAATCATCTATCAATAGGACATCTTTATACTGATCACGACATAATTTCGTTTGATTGGTATCATATTTTATGTACACCAAAACCAAGACAAATCTTAGTAAACTAAGAAGTGATGTCAGTGTTTGTAATCTCGTGTACTATTTCAAGTTACGCCATGCCACAAACAACTGCCGTCGAGATATTACATACCCATTCTAAGGTTTGAACTTTCCCATTTTTGATCAGATGGCCACCAATCCTATCGGTGTAGAAGGTGCCAAGGCTGTCCTCAGAGGTATAAATAACGAGAATAGTCTCATCACAACCCTTGATCTGTCGGTAAGTAGGTATAAACTTATTACAAACAACACAATGAACCACTATGAACCTATCTGAAAATTATACTGACACCAAACTACCCACATCGGAGCACTTGTTGCTATTTTTCAAACCGGAAACGTGTGTCAGTTATGGTAGCGTAACATTAACGACATAAACGTCCTCAGCGTTTTTACCAAAAAGTAACCTCAAAAGAACTCGTTGTTGCTTAACCAAAGTTAAATAAAGACAAGGTAATAATGAGGTATTTAATAAAGTAACATGTAGTATATGCATGCAAACTAGAGGTGGAAATGCAGTAATGAAAATGATGAAGTATTATTAGAATGTCTTCACAAATTTCCAGCTATAGAAAACGAAATACATTAAAACAAACTTTTGGATTTAATGAAGACTCTAATTATTTTGTTCAGGGTATAGAGGTAGACAAGGAATTTCGTGCATTGGAGGAGAGCTTAGTACGAGAAATAAATGTGATCAGAGCACGTGTACTGAGTGATTATGAAGTCCCCATCAGACGGAAGCCAGGTAAGAACAAGTGTAACGAACGTGTACCCAATGAAAGGTAGTCAGGTAAAGGGTTAGAGTAAACGATATCAATACTGTATTGTAACTTTCGTTTTTGGTCTGGGATCTACCCTGACTAATGTGTACGTGCATTTTTGCTATTTCATTTATATCAGACTACTGTTAATAAAAAAAAGATTTAAAAAAAAAACCCCAAAACACACACACACACAAAACCCCCGAAAAAGCCACAACCGTGTGTAAGGGGAGAAACAGCTTCCCGTTGGGACACGGGTGTACATTTATCATTGATGATTTCGTGAGATGTGAACACACTGGATAAGGATTGGGGTAATAAAGCACCGGTGTTTTTATTGTAACACCTGTAACTTTATTATAATGTACACCATGAAATGTTTTTATTTTATTCATTCACAGATAAGTATCTATTCGGAACACCACTTTCTCTGGTATCCTCGGATATTATTATGTCACTTATGAAGAAATATTGCGAGGAGAACGAGATCAAACTGTATGATGCCTTACTCAATGCCGACAAACGGAAGGAAGGCACGCTGTCATCCTACGATTTCCTGGAAGCCTTGCAGGTAAACATTATATTTATAGTGATATACAGAGAAAATATACATACGTGTTTAATTCTTTTATTTTTCGTACTTTTAACTAATAGTATGCAATGATTTGCGACTCTAAATATTTGTTGATGGAAAGATTATTTTGAAGAATGAAATGTTAAACTATTTCCTATACTAACTGACTCAATGTGTTTGTGATCGCTATAACAAATCAATAATTGTGTTTCTTCATAGCAATACAGATATTTATTCAGCTAGCTTTAAAAAATATTTTTGTAATTGGACAAAACTTGTTCGTTTTGGATACTTTTATTTATTCATAGTTCTAAATGCTCCTATTTAATACGTGAGATATGCTACTCGTCATCATAAAGACAGCAGTCTTGCTTGCTTACTTTTAAATTTCCTGTTACGTAACATTCTTTACTCATCTTGAAAGGAATGTTTTATACATTTTCTTTAACATCTGATTGATTGGACACAATGACACACAACTCTTACCTGCTCTGACGTCACGACAGAACATAATAACTCTACCCGGCATCATATCACCCCTCTCCCTTTAATCATCGGCTGAGTCCCGTTACACAGACCGTGACTGCATACAATTATGCCACAAACAGGATGCCATTGTGGCTTTATAAAACAAAGATGGCGGTGAAATGTTTCTTATAACTATATCAACAGATCAAAAGCAGCTGATATCCATTATTGATAGGAGTCTGCGTATGAATGTTTTTAATGATACATCCGTGAGGGCACTGTTATATATTACTTTGTTGAATCACGAGAAGGTTAAGCATACTGTAGTAATTGCATGTATTATCATGTAGAGTGCTGGAATAGAGCTTACTGAAAGACAAGGGGACAATTTGACGACCTTCCTAGAAGGTGTGGCGTGCGAGGGGCTGATTGACTATAGGTGAGTGAGTGTGAAGTCCAGCTCGCTTCATATATTATAAATACTCTTTATTAGATTCCAATGCATTGATATTCTTCAATTGTCTATTGAACTATATAGATGTATATATGTTGTACTTACTTTAGCTGAAAGTAAATATAAATGGATGCTATTATTACGAGCGTTTCTTGACCATGACATTTTTAGATAAAAATAACATATGCATGCCTATAATTACACAACCTATAATTACACAATTATGATTATTTTTTGAATGCCATTTGATACGCTAGAAATATCATGCACGGTCTTGAAATCAAACCAAATCTTCGTAGTAGCATAATACTCACAGCCATTTTCTGCCAATTAATATTAGATTTTTTGTTAACGTTGTGTTTATATTTCTTTTTCAGCCCTCTGAAGAGTAAGTATCTTATCTTATCTAAGACTGTAGAACAAGCATCACTTAGTCAGCTTCAATATTTACCACAGGAATTACAGACCTTTTAATCATTACTTAAAGCATTGATTTGATCATAACTTACTGTCTGCTGCTGTGCCGGTGTTGCATTTACCATTACATATATAACAAACGTTGCTAGATGGTTAGGGTTATCAACATAGATACGTTTTTAATTGAAGATTATAAATGTGTTATCCTCCTAATAGGTAAGCCGACCGCTGGCCCAGCTGTAGAGTGATACCATCTCCATCAGGACACTGTAAAAAACATGAAGATTAATACTTGTGTAAGCTACAGTAACTGCTTCAAAGTTGAAATAAAATGATAAAATCTATTTTACTAATGATATTATTTTTCTGGTTTTATGCAGTAGTTGCATGCTTTATTTATGTGGTTAAAGTTGCATGCTTTTTAAGTTTCGATTGTCACCGAAATAGAAAGATATAAAGTACGTATATTTATTTTACATCGATTGCGAAACAAGTTATATTTTCACCTTAAACTTTCAATCACTTTTGATGACCCAATTGTAAGATCGCGAGCGGTCTTAAAGTGGGAGGAAATCGGAGTGACCGGCGAAAACACTACGTGGGTTTTCGCCGGGCACTCCGGTTTCCTCCCACTTTACGGTGACCCTTTTTCGCTCCCGTGTCGGAGATTGAACTCCGGTCGGCTACGTGAAAGGTAAGTGGTTTAGCCACTAGACCAACCGACCATCTATCATTATTCAAAAAACTTTTTTGATAAGAAATTTGTTTGACTTGGATTCACTTTGATTTGATGGGAGATATTCCAGAAGAAGTGATACCTATACTATGTGACTATACATGGCATGGAGTGTTGACCATTTCTGCTCCTGCTTAGCGCTCAGCATACCAGGAGTGGAACGACTAGCTCGCCCGTTGACAGTATAATGTGACCGGGTTGGGTGTGTTGCTTGGTGTCTTCGGTGGCATGCTTCAGTGATATAGCACTATAAAAAGGACAATAGTTCCACTATGCAAGAAGACACAAAACGAATATATCGCAGTCTCCCAAAACACGCACCTCGCACTGTATACACGAAATACACAGCATACATTTGAGGCCGTCCTTACATGACCCTGGCTGTTAATAGGACGTTAACTGAATCAAACAAACAAACAAACCATTTTGTGACGATCCTTCCTGCAGTGGCATGTTAGATTTGTAGCCATTAATGAAATAGAAAAGTAAATGCGGAAATGAGGGTGACTTTATTGTCGTTGTCCCAGTGAGTATACATGTGATGATTGCGTGGTGATTTAAAGTGATTTATTGAATACTGCGGCAAATAATTATTCTTTTGTATTGTATATAATCCTCTGGCATTGCACCATACTGCCAGAAACATCGAACAGCACACGTACACCACCGTCACATTATGAGCAGGGGTCGAAACTACTTTAGTAACGGAAGTTTTCTGTCTGGATCAGGCAGCAGAACATAGCACATTCCTCACAAGCGGAACACTCAATTTTTAAGACTTAGGTAAATGTGAACGTTAGGGAGACGGAAATTTATTTAAAGAAGACAATTCAGTCGTATTTGCCGTGTAATAGTTCGATGTCTACGCCTTGCCGACAGAATAATTTGAAATACAATGTAGCATACCACACAGTTGATAGCATATTGGTACATGTATCTTGCTAGTAATGTAAACGATTATCGTGTTGCGACTTATGTTTTAGCTGTAAGTGATCCTAAATTATGTCTTATATAAACAATTGGATTCAGTAATTATGTCCGAGACACATTATTTGAAGACATAACCCTATTATATTTGTCTTGAGCTAGTTGAACGATTGGTGTTTGTATTTGCTTTTCTCCAAGGTAATATTGTGGCGTATTAAACATTTAAATGAACTTGAACACATCCACTACTTAACAAATGAATGAATCGTGACGATGTCACTTAAATTAAAATTTAAAAAAAATCTAATTTAAATTTAGATTGAAGATACACACTACCAAAACTGTCGGGAAGAAATCGGCGTACCTCGAACAGAAACTAAATGATCTTGTTTAACTTCGAAATAGTTCTCATTGTTCGCATTAATTGCTTTGTAATCGAAGTAAATCGATTTGATATGTAAACTTAAGCTTTTTTGTGTTTATTTTTAATTTGAGTGTATCCTGTGTCATCATTGTCATGTAGCTACCTGAAGCAAGATGAATACTGTCTTGTATATGCAGAGTGCAATAAATCAAGTGTATTCAGTGCAACCGGGATTAATATGTATAAGATATTTAAACATTGAAGGTAGTAGCTAACGACAATTTAAAGTAAGCGACTACCAGTTGTATTGTTTAAACATAAAATGATTCGACACCCCGCCACATGTAACTCATTATATTCATGTAGTTATACATTGTTTCTAATATTCATTGGCCAAAAGAATGACTTGTGCCAAGTAGGATTACCTAGATAACAATGCTATCATTCCATATTGTTACATATCTTCATGATACTAGCGATTCTTTTGCAATGCGTTCATTCATTTGGAGGTGTGTATTCAATAGACAGTGTATTGTTAACTGGCCACCGAACAAACCACAAAGGACTGGGTCTGGTAAGCTAGCTTCTTACATGCACTGTCATAGCGACCTGTATTCGTGACGTCACACATCCGGGCAGTCGTTCATTATACATGTGTCGGATTTGTATTAATGTGTAATTGTTTAGATGAGAAGTTTAGCACTGATTTGAAAATGGCGTCTATGTTTTATTTATTGAAGATTCCTGTTTTTACGGTAAGTTAATATTAATTTTATGCTTGTAAGTATTGAAAAATATGGTGAATATGACATGCCTTTCCTTATTATTTAATGTAGATGATAAAAGTTTCGTGTCATTGACTGCATTATCAAATTAGTTTATTTCTAATGTGTAATACAGTGATCCACAATGCATGCGTAACATATTAGTTTAGATTCCCGCACTGTGAGTTATTCAAATGCTATTTCTCTGATATGTTAGAGTTTTTTTCACAGTTTAAACATATAATGATGTTATAATTGTGTTAACAAATACATTCATGTATGAAGTTCTACCGATTTTCTGTTTGACGTAAATTCGGAGGAATATACTAGGACACTTTTATAATGTTAATTATTTGTTTTTTTTTCATAACATCGTATTATCGAAGTATCTAAAGAAGGTATCAAGATTTTCTTATTTCTTTTTTATTCATTAGAATATCTGGAGATAATTCTGGTTTCAGTGTAAATGCATTTCTTTATATAAACTATGTATAAGTGGTTGTAGTTTCAATAATGATTGAGTATACAAAAGTAGAAACTCATGTGTACAATATGGAGAGGATCAGATAGAAGTTCAGGTTGGTGTGATCTAAAGAAAAATCTTTGCGTTATTGCCTATGACCAATTAGTCGATACCGTTCAATGAAGTTTGCCATCATTCTTCCATTACCCTTTTAATGTAATTAATGTAAATATACATTTAAATTTTGTATCGAAATTTTAAATACGGATATATAAATTATAAAGAATACACCTAAGTAATGAAGACCCCTATAATTATATGGTATGGTCAGAAATAAGATTTATATTGATATTCTTTATGGAATCTAAAACGAGTGGGGTATTGTACTTTTAATTGGCTATATAAGTAATGAACTATAGAATGTCTTCTCTTGGTCGGTATCACATTCATTAATCAACTTATATCATTGCTCTTTAAATTTCTCTTTTAAATGAATGCTGAACCATGAGCTTAAACTCGAATGATTTTTATGTCAGTTCGCCTACATACCGATTAATGTAATACAGTGCACGCTCTTATAGGGGGAAAGTTTGTTGACCTCGTAACGACTGAAGTAGCTGTCAATGTACTGAAGTGTAACACATGCGATGAGGAAATAAATACATCAAATTATAGGTAAGTATAAAAACACTTGCATTTCCCACTTCTTATTTTCTTAATTACGTAATGGGAAACAACTTTCCATTTGTTTTTATTTGATCTGATTTTCACTGAAAGAATGCCTTCATTCTGCATTAGTAACTGGAATTATTTTTCCATGGCTTTATGGCAATAATATACATGTATACTCTTTAGTTTAAACGCTCTTTAAGGAAACTAGTTTTAACACATCCGTATTAGAAACATTCATTAAAGTTAAGTTAGTTTAACATGTTCGTGTTACAATTAGTATGTCATCCTCTACATAGATTGTGTGAGGAATTACAATAATGGGTCAAATAACATTCACCATCTGGCTTATTTATTGAGTAATATGGACGACGTCCCTTGACTGGTGTAAATTGTACGGTACGATATGGAGTAATTGTACGATACAGTATGCGATAGATGTCAGTTAGCACAATATACAATTCTAATCACGTTCCACCTAATCACACACGTCTGTGAAACAAAGGCAGAAACGGGTGCCGAATAGATGAGCAGTCACTCGGAGCTACCTCGTGGCCGTCACGCTTACGTGGTTGAATTCGTGTAGATGTATCTCACCTTTAGACCAACTGAGTCTATATCGACTGGGGTTAAGTCACAATGATATTCAAATTTGTACTAAAATCAAGGTTAGTTAGCATATTCTTAAGAGCTAAATTAGAGCATGGCGTAATTCTACAGTAGATAGAGTTACCAATTTATAAACATTTTGGAAAAGAATCAAAAGTTGGTCTTGCAGTCGAATACATAGTATGTAGGCCTGATCTAGGCAAAGCTTAAACATATGACAGATGCGACCAAGAGATAATTAAGTTAATTCTCGCCAAGTCCCATACGTAAATAATTCCTGCAGGTGTACATACAAAAATGCTTTGTCATTTAATCAGAGAATGGAATTAATGACTCCATTTTAAGATCCCAGATTTTAAATTGATGCATAATACAGATATCAAGAGAGTTATTTTACAATGATAAGATGATATAACGTATATTTTCACAATCATTCTGTATAATTAGCTTTGGTCATAGATACCATATTTCCTTTCCATTTGATTCATGATTTGTTTCCGTTTGACCGTGTTCGTAATTATTATCAATCCGTCAAAATACTGTAGGTCTATAGCATGACATTTATTCTGCGAAGGAAGTCCATTGTTTTCATAATTGCAATAAAACCATAGAAACACAATGACAACGAAGTCAAAATATTAGAACATTCCTTATAATGCTTGCACAAACATTTCAAAATTTTGAAAGATAAAAGAATCGTACGAAATGAAAAGAAACAAATATGTTTACGGTTGGCAAACTGTTTAAGGCATGTGGTCAGATGCGTGAAAAGAATGGTAACGACCCTTAAGACAGTTTTATATGTCGGAGACAATTATGCAGTATAGCCAACAGCTATTCAAACGAAACTCTTTTGTTTCAGATGTGACATTCACAGTTCAAAAACTCTGTTTGCGTCCGTTCGCGGTGAACAAATGCACAAATGCCGGGGACTGGATCCGCCGGAAGACCAACACTTGTTAAGCCCCCTCGTCTCCAGTCCTCCAGCAAACTTCCAAAAGAAGATGGAGGACAATCAGAGTCGAACAAAAAGGCGTCCTCTCGAATCGGGAGCGCCGTCAGTGTGGCAAGTACGTCACGTATGTCCGAAAAGGACGCCGCTGGTCTCATTACAGACTTAACTCGTCTGAAAGCTATCACACATGATGTGCGTATTCCAGCGAAAGAATTGCCTCATAGAAAGGCAATCGACTTTAATGGTGATCCGACCGATGAGGGTTTTGAAAATACTGATAATATCTTTCAAACTGAAGTGCCATTGCCAGAAGCGGGCTTCGATGTTGTCGAGAGATGGCAGCAAAGTACGCAGGCATCAGACGAGGAATCTAATATTGACGATGATATTGAGGATGTGTTTGGTGAGGATGTTATATCAGTGTCTTCATTAGGATCTAATCCGGACGATGACGCAGACAAATACGACACGGATCTTGAAGGGGAGATTACCAGTAAGTCTTATTGGACTTCGTAATGCTTATGCATTCAGTCATTTTTGTATGATATAATTAAGACGGCACACAACTTCTGTTTATGATGATGCATGCAGAAAGTGACCTTTTCGTTTATATATGAGGCATGTGAATTTGGGATTGCACTTTTTCTATCGAGACGCCACGTGACATCACGTATACATTTTGGTAGCACGAAGTTTGTATGACGTTTCAATGTGGCATTACACATTTATCTAAGATGAGGTACCAGCAAAAGATAAAAGAAATCTCTAGAATTGGTTTAAAAGACGGTCAATATGTGACACAAAGGAACGGATGGACTAAAATCTTGTAATTGTTCAAAATTGACCAAAAATGCATAGGTTTTTTTCCTTATTTTTTCTCATCATGACAGTATATTAGGATGATATTGTCATTGGCCACCTTCTCTTATCAACAGCAATGATAATTCTGTGTATATTTCTGGATGCTAATTGCTGCTTCAAAAAGGATAATTTAGAAGTAAATTTTTCTTTGAATAAGATTGTATAATTAGGCTAGACATCACGCTATCCAACATATCCAACAATCGTTGTTTTACGCAAATCGGATATAGCCTCCATTTGTATAGATTCCAAACTTGCATTCTTTGATAGTCATGTCTCTAAATTAGCGTGTTGTTTGAATGCAGCCGTGCCAGGTACAGATAAGCCAGATGAGGATACGACACCAAAGGGTCGTTATTTACGGATATGTGAGGACATGGGTATTCAACCGGCATCCTACTTCATCAAACACATGTCTGAAACTGAACTGGTGATGAAGTTTCACGGACTGGGTCCCATTGGAATGAAGGCCATGGCAGAGTCCTTAATGGTAGGTGATTGAAGCTGTATGCTAGTATCTTGTAAGGGAATAAAGTTAACTTCTGTTTGAAAGCTAGATTATAAAATCCAATGCGGGGGTTTCAACAAACGTCGATTAGTTCCACCTTTCGATGATTGTGACGTCATATTTTAACCTGATTTTGATGACGTCATAATCACTGGAAGGTGGAACTAATCGACGGTAATCGTACTTTACTCACTTTATTTTGGGATCTCGAAACCCCGTATTGCAACTAGTAGATAACGGTGATCATTTTTCAAACGGATTGGTCACCCTCGAACAGTTGTTTTCGTTTTGACATTAATTTTGGGTAAAGGTATTATACATTATTTCTACCTCAATAAACATCTCAAAGAACTTCCACTGTCTGAGATATAATTTGTTTATGTATACATCTGTTGAGGTAAATCAATATTTGGAAGTTTTCGGTTATCTAAAGGGTTTACCATATAGTTCATTGTTCTTAGTAACACGCCTGTTCTGCAAGTAACAGTTGTATATTTAATGTTATAAGATTTGCAGGTTTATAACTGCCTCATGACTGTGTTTCAGTCCTTCAGTTTTAAATGTTCATTTCTTATTATATGATGCGACTCGAACTAAGATTATTTCTTTTTTCTTTTGTGTAGATAAACACGATATTAGAAAAAATAGACCTAGAAGGAAACTACATTCTTGGAGAAGGCACATCGCATTTAACTAGGGTGTTAAAGGAAAATGTTTATGTTACAGAACTGGTGAGTTTTCGGACAAGTGTATTGTAACACTTATAAAGCTGCCAAATTAATACAGAAAAAATGATCTAGTTTATAATATCATAATTCAATTTTGCTTGTTACGAGCATTTCCATTGGCTTAAAATTCCTTTATCAGCCCATAAAGGAAACAATGGCGTCGCCGTTTGTAACGTTGCTTCGGATTGGCTGAGATGACGGCGTAATGATTTCATAGACAAAAGAGTCCCTAAATGAATTTTGAATATTGAAGAGATTATCTTTAGTTAATTGAATTATAAGGATTAATTTGAATAGATTTTTCATTCAGTTCCTAATGATTATAATATATTTGGTTACGATATCCAAAGGTAAATACCTAAAGGTAAGTGCATTCTTTTACAGGTGCTAACTGATAATAAAATGGGCACCGAAGGGGCAAAAGCAATATGTGAACTTCTCAGTGAAAACAAGACAATTATACACCTGAATCTGTCAGGTAAGTACATCAGTTAAAAGAAAGATTTTACCTTTTTGTCTATCCATCAGGGGTTTAGGAAGGTTATCAATGATAAAATCTTTTATGATTTTAAATATGGATTTCGATTTCTCGTGATTTTTCCTTGCTTATACATAATTTTTACTTTTTGTTGATACTTTGATTACAAATTAGTATTTAATAAGGAAATGACATACAGGGGCGTAGGAAGCGGGGGGGGGGGGGGGGGGTGGGGGGGGGGGGGCAACTGCCCCCCGTTCCCCAGGACGGGGGGGGGCAAACATGTCTTTTTGCCCCCCCCCCCCCCATTTTCGCCGACTGAAATGTTCTAAAAATGCATATTTGAATGAAAAAATGGTCCTCCTGCACAATTTTCGTACTTCATTCTAAAAAAATTTCCGCTGCGCGGCGCATTTCCTAAAACGTTCAAGCACATAATGTTCAAACCTTTAATACATGTAGTAGAAATTCAATACATAATGTCTCTTAAAAGATTAGTTTGTTTATATGTCTTAGCAAGACAATTAATTCATTATTATTTTGAGTTACAAAACAATGTGCCGATGGTGTGAAGCCGGTATGTTCAGATCGAGCAGGGATGCACAATGATATGACGCCACGATTATCATAATTATCATTTCTAAATGCAGGTTACTTTAAATGGAAATATTACCATGGTAAGAACGCTTTAAAATCATCAAAATACATTGTAAAACTCATCTCAGTCATTCTAAATCGTAACCTTTTTCCCGGGGTCGACCCCCAGACCCAAAAATCTCGCGCCTTCGGCGCTCACACGCTTATTTGGCCATTTTTTGTATAATTCGGTAATTTCCTTTTACCAACCCCACTGTCTATAAATGTGTACAAGGATTATATTAATGATAAATGAAAAAAGTATATAAAGTATATATGATTGTGTGTTGAATTAATCTCCCTCCTGTAGGTGCGGGGGGGGGGGGGGGGGGGGGGTTACGAAATATTGAGGACCTTTGCCCCCCCCCCCCCCCCCCCCATTACGTTTCATCTTCCTAGTCCACTGAGTATCATTACCATTATTATAATTTCTTCTAATCAGGAAACGACATTGAGGACACCGCTGCAGAGTATTTCTATGAAATGCTAACAGTAAGTTCCAAAGTACATCCATACGCATTTAAAAGTTAAAAGATGTAAATACATGATGTAAATCATATTTCAATATAATCTTATGACATTAATGATATTGCATTCATTCTTATTTATTAAGTGTCGAATGTTACAGAGATGAGAATGATGAGTAAAAAACACCTGACAGCAATTGATTATTGTATGTATTGATTGATCAATCACTATGTATCCACAGAGAAATGCTGCCATAAAGACCCTGTTACTCCAGCACAATAGTTTTGAAGAAAAGGGAGCAGAATGGTTCGCAATGGCCCTTAACGAAAACGTGTCCTTGGAATCTTTAGATCTCAGCTGGTGTCATTTCCAGACAAAAGGGTGTGTTATGATCGTCGAAGCTTTGAGGGTGAGTTTGATGTTATTTTAAATTATCGACTGGGTTAAGGGTCAAGGCTAAGGGTCAAGGGTTAAGTGGGATGCACCTCCGTAACAAAGATGTTCAAATCATGGAATTTCATGAACACTTTAAAAAACAACGAAGTATAAAACATAGCTTTGAAGTATGCGACGTCTTCATAACGCGCTGAAATATATCAATGCATAAAATATGCAATCTTGTTGTATTTTAGGAAAACGTCGGACTTAAATACTTCGACATTAGTATGAATGGATTTGGCCTGGAAGGTGCGAAAGCGATGGAGGAAACCCTGAAGGAAAACAAATACCTGATCAAGTTGAACCTTAGTTACTGCCGGATACCCCTGGAGGGATCCCCTCACATCGCTGCTGGGCTGCAGACCAATGATACACTAGAGGAACTCAATGTAAGGTTATATTTTGAATACAAATTGGAATATTAAATATAGTCATATAAGTTAACTTTCAAGGATCTTTCTCAACATGAGCGAGTTTCTCTCTAATACTTTCTTTTGAGATGACACCTAAATTAAGATTTTAAAACTTATTTACTACAATGTATTAGTGGTTAAAGTAACTAAATATCCAAGAAATTTAATTATCAGTGTTACTCAAGTTAAATCATTTCAATGTTGATTATTACCTTTTATCAATCATCACGCAACACTGACTTGAACACGTACAGTAGGCCAGTTAACTGTGACATTTCGCTTGAAAATAAGATAACGCATTCTTCGTTTGCAGCACTAACTTGGTATTACAGTGTAAATAGAAAAAGTTAATAAGAAAACTCTGATGTTAAATTAAAGTGTCTGTATAAATATACAGAAGGCAAATATATCATATCTATTTCAGATTGGATTCAATCCCCTATCCGCAGAAGGAGGGTATGCGGTATTGGTCGGAGTCGAGAGGAATACAACTAAAACATTAAAGCGGATCGATTTTGGGGTATAAACTCATTTCATTTAACCGTATTATTTGAGTTTGTGAATATCGATGTTTGATTCTCTTTTATAACAGAGAAGGTAACAGACTGTAGTCCATACCTTTTGTGATGTAGCAATAGTATATCAGAATTAATCAGTGTCAATGATATTCTGTTTGTTTTAGAATTTGATGATCAGGAAAAACTTCAAAGATTTGTGCGACAAACTACGGGAGGACCGACCAATCACGATAAAGTTTGGTGGAGTACTGAGTGACCAGCCCCGGGCTAAGAAGAAGGAGGATGACCCCCTTACAAAACTTATGAATGATCCCCTCAACAAATTGAAAAAGTTTGTGGAGGAGGCCGGATACAGGATGATCGACTTATTAAAACAGTTTGACACAGACAACAGCTGGTCCATATCGTTAGAGGAACTCCAGGAGGGTGTTCGGGTTAGTACTATTTTTTTCTCCTACTAATCCTCTTCAAATGCCATCTTTAAGTACGTGGTTTTGGATATAATGCACAACCTTTAAATTAATGGTGTAGAAGTTGCAGTACTGAATTATTTGTTAATTGATTAATTATGGACAATTTATTGAAGTTGATAATTATATTTATTTTTACGATTTGAATAAAATTGTAATACTTATAAGAGAATTTTTAATTTCAGAAAACTGGGATTGACCTGTCTGATCCTGAGATAAACGAACTGATGAAACGCCTAGATAAGGATGGAAATGGGGAGATAGACTTTAGGTAGGTTATGTGTGTTAAAAATATGGGTACAATATCTATCTTAAATACTGTGTTGCTTATTTTATCACTTTGTGGAATGCTACAAAAATGCTGAATGCAAAATGTTTCATTATAGTATGCCAATATACGTTGTTGTTGTTGATTGTATCTATATTATCAATACAAGTTTTAGTTTAAAGATTAACGAGTTGAAGAGTTGAAATTATGGGTACACTATCTATCTTAAATATTGTGGTGCATATTTTATCAATCTGCATAATGCTACAAAATTGTTGAATGCAAAATGTTTCGTTACATTGTATGCCAATACCTGATGTTTTGTAGAATTTATGTGTCTATATTAAGTTTTAGTTCAAAAAATCAACGTGGATTGAATTTCCTATTCACAGTGAACTGATTGAGGGAGACAATGAGAATCGACAGGCAAGACGAGAAGTTAAAAAGTATGTGGAGGAAATGCAACAGAAAGAAGAGGAGAAAGAGAAACTGGTCAGTGGAGCGGACCCGAAGTCTTACATGCAACTCTTAGAGAACACTAGCGCATAATGGTGGAATTTCGGTCTGAATACTTTCCAGGTCTTTGTTTGACACAGATTGCAGCAAGCCTTGTGCTGATGTTAGCGATATAATTATGGACGCCCATAGACAGTATAACTCTGAGTAATGTGTCATTTCTTTGTGATTCTGATAAAAATGTGAAAGGAAGAAACGGATACATAATGAAACCAATCATGTGGATTGCTTATCTCGGCATGTCTGTGTAAGGATGCACCTGGATAAAAATCGCCAAAACATCGCGCGTGTTTATATGATGTACCATAGGGCGAAATACTATTTATGTGAATTGTATTGTCTGTTTATTCTTTGTTAGATACATGTAACTTTAAGCAAGTTTTGAACATAAGTGTTTGTCACAACAAATTAAAACACTCGGCTGCAAATGAGAGAATACTTCGTTTGCAAAAAATGTAAGGATATCTTATACTTACAGGTACATTACTTCATCTAATTTTATTGGATATGATATTTCTTTTTCGTTTATGAGTATAAAAATGAATTATTGAAGATAATTAAAAATCGGCAAAGAAAAAGAAAATAAAATCTCAGCAAAAATGCTACAATTTCTTTCAAACTATTATACAGACAATAAAAAGACATATTCGTTTGATCACTGACGTAACTGTGTGTGTGATGTAAAAGTATACCTTTAAATATTGTCATCCAAATTCTTTATGAATTACATGTATAGTTACATCGAATATTGCTCACGTTTTCATGAATTGCTTAAAGACGTCAATTGCCTATCAGTATTGCAGAAGTAAACGCATTTATTAATGTTAAATGTGAAGTAATATTTTTTTTAACTTGTATACCAGGTATGTGTAAGTGATGAATTTGATGTTTATGTATTAATTAAAGATATTATATTTGTTTTCTGTAGCTTACATGTTTATTTATTAAAGTATTCTTTTTAATTGGCTGTCGACAGGGACATTCAAGATAAACTCACGTTTCGTAAATACGAAAGATTCACTTAAAATGTACTTTGTATTGTATACGAATTTATTTTTGCTCCATTTTGGTCTGTTAAAGAAGGGTGGATGTGCCACATGTGCAGAGGACAAATAATTCAAATGTTACTATTTTGTCCTTGGATCTAAGTCTGTGATATTGGAGTTTAGCCAAACAAAACAACTACTGTACAATTAAGATAATAAATACATACATTTATCGTACGTATCAGTGTCTTTCTTCTTTGAATGGTATCAGCGCATTAGATAGCACGGCTATACACGTGGGTATCACATTCCAGTTTGAATAGGGACGAGGCGAGTTGGGCATAAAATAACAATCTTATGGGAACATAGCAGGTTGATAACTTTGTAGGCTTGGAATATGATTTTAAATTAGTTAAATTATAATTAAAATCTAAAGCCCTATTATAATGAATGCCTATCATGGATTAAAAGTTTTAAATCCGGTTTAATGTTATAACAAAGCTACAATACGTCGGCTTAATTAAGTCGTTATAAATATTTATTTTGCTCCGTCATTAATTTGTAATTAAGTTTAAATGGAATGAATATCGATCAAATCTTTCTTAACATCTAATTGAATATATTATTAGTGATGATTTAAACACGCTCACAGTAACGTGGTGATATCAGTTACATCAAACAATAATTAAGTGATAATATTAAGGTCGCAAATTGATAAAGATATGAAATATACTTTATCATTTGAAATGCAAGTGCAATATTCTATCTTCCTACATTAAATATTTGGGAAAATTCCCAATAATCGCTTCATTACTAAATTAAGAATACCCTTTTTCGTAATACGTTCTATTTCATAACTTTATCGTCCCACACTCAGTAAATGAAAGACTAACAAACTCAATGATAAACCAAATCACTTTAAATGATGTGTCTTCTGCATTTCTGCAATAAATCTAATATGAAAAAATGAGAAATAAATAAACGTAGTCGAAAACAAAATGACATCCATGAAGCATTAAATCATGACGCCATGAACACTTAAAATTCAATCCTAATGAATAATATAGCCGTGAATTTGGCAGTGGTACTAGCAATATTAGAGTTAAATGACGTATTCGGTAACCAATCGTCACATTTAGGTACATGATACCTGCTCCAATATATTGAATTCGCACAGCCAAAGTTCACAGGCAATTCTTCGACTGAAACTTAATACATGTGCCATATATGTAATGTATATCAGGACAACGATCAAATTTCCACAAGTAAAAAAGATAATATTAGGCAGTCCAAGTCATTACAGCTATAGCATGTCATATAAAGTAGTTTTTTACAAGAACAATAAATAATTCCATCTCCCTAAACATTTACATCTTTATTTTAAGTCAGCAACATATACTAAGTAGGAACATAACGATATTTTATACTGTTCATCAAAATATCGATCCTTAAGTAACATAAAATATTAAAAGATAGTTGAAATGCAAAACTCAATAACAAATATATTATGCAAACACATTAGCCATATCATTTGGCTTTAAGTGGTGTAAGTAATTAAATGTTCTAGGTAAAAGGAAGTTTAATAAGCCATATCCTCACATTATGCTTCACACCATTGGTAATCATGTCTGTCATAATGCTGCATATCAGAATATTGTACAATAGAGGATATGATAGTCACATTATTACTGACAACATTCAAGCTAAAGCGACCAAATCATAACAACAGTGGACCCTGAATATACTGAAAACCTTTAAAATTCGAAAAGTACTTGAAATTATCAAGCTTACAATATAACCATATAAAAATGAATGCATATATGTATAATGTTTACTTTATTTCAAATTAAGCAGTATCTGAAAGCAGTAGACTGACCATCAGTCTCTAGAATATTGAAAAAAAAGTTTAAAAAATTTGGCTTGATTATGTTTGTCTCTACTTCATGTCTGATCTTCAAATCAAACTACGGGGAGATAATCTAGTCATGAACTCTGCTGAGAAAGTTTTATCAACAACATGTCAAAGCAGTAGCATTGGGTAGTATTTAAAGTAGAACATACTGGAAATTCACAAGGATGTATTAAAATACTGCTTAAATGGATCATCGATACCCATCATTCATTATCTTCTTGGTTCTATTAAAATCTGTATAATTCAAATTATTTTCAAATACATAAAATCATTTACTTAGATACCCAGAAGTGGTAAGGCTGCTACTTTTGTGTCAATATATATTTATGTACACCTGGGGTATTAAATTAGCATTGTTTGCCTAATTGTATGCCTCCAATGGTAATGTACCTTGGTACCTGTAGAACATTTATCGTGTGATGGTGATAATTATACTATAAACATGCTCGACAGTAGCTCACCGCGTGGCGGGAGGCCGCCGAAAATATTTGTGTGAAAGATAATCTGATATAGACCTTGCATATATATGTACATGTGTATTCAAGCCTACCTATCTGATATAATGATCACCTAATACATTTTATCTACTAATCAATAAGGATATCAGGAATCATGCCTGTGTACCAGCTAGGCGATTTTGAGGTTTGGATTATGTGGACAGAAAAAGGGGGATAACTCTCTTGACCTTACACGAATACAACGAATTGTTTCGAGCTTTTTCAAATATTTCGATAACGCATCATTAAAGGAGAAAAACAATAAATAAAATAAATATACGAATAGCCTTATTTATCCCACTACACATAATGAAATAAACGATTATTCGATTAGAACAATAACAAATAAGATGAACCGTCACCATGGATACTGCCTTTCGCATTAATCAATCGCCTTAATTAAACAACAAAACATGTACCCAATATTTCATGATCATAGAGAATGAGTGGAAAAAGTCGATAGATACTATTAAAGAGAGATATATGTTAGGAGGACTGATTGCAAAATAACGCTAAAATATGTTTACATGTTATAATACAAAGGATTTAGGGGAAAATAACAACAAAGTAAGGAACGAATGAAAAATAATAGAATTAAGGACGTGATTTTGTTTCGATGACTGGTGATAAAATAGAGGAAAGTTTACTTGATTACTCAGCATATACTGTAAAGAATACAGGAAAACCCGAAGGACATAACGAGCAAATACTAAAGACATGTCCATGTGTTTGGCGGACCGTCGAAGTTTCCAGCGATCTAAGCCATACTCCTCCGGGGGATATTGTGTAGGCACAATTCATTTAATGACCCGGACTTGCTAATGAACCGAAATCAATTAATTCTCCACCAGGTATTGTAATCGTCGGTACACGGACGGCTTGTAACATTATATACCAGCTCGGCATGCTATACAATTCATTTAAACATATCTTTTTAAGTGTTATTGGCTCCAACAATAGTTCACACGGGCGCCATTGTCTTGTATGAACATAAGTTGAAATGTCAGCATCCGTTCGCTGATAGCACGACTGGTTATTCTTTGTTTTTGACATTTTATCCACAGCGACGTTGTTTCTTGTTGTGACGTCACAGACTATTGTCTGCCATTAGTTATTGATTGTCGCTGTTCGCACAGTTTAAAGGATAATCTTTCTGTGTTTGTCAAACAAGATTACTATACATATACGTAAATAACAGTTACCTGAAATTTGACACCTTTCCAACGGTTCTTCAGAATCCGGAGTTAAGACATAGTACTACCCACAAACAACAGCTCATTTAGTGTCCAGTTACAAGGTTACTGGGATATCGCCAACACACGGTTCTTACTTCATATTTACGACTTTTCTTTAATATATCTTTTATTTCTACCATTACCATATTCGACCCTTAATGCAGCCATGTAAATTAAATAGATAGTTTTATTATTTTTATGCGGAAAAAAGTTGACAAAAATCACGCATTCATGTTTATCACATGTATACAACACGTAGACCATGCTGGGTTTTGATTAAGAAATCATTTTACTTGTTGGCAACTCTAGTTACAGGTAATTTAAAAAAGATCTCATGCAAAAAAGAGGTTCTTTTATGTCCTTGAAATTGAAAAAAAAAATATCTATGATTTAACGTTTAGTCTATCTTCATATAAAACACGTCCTGACATCCGCTCATAACTTAAAAGCAGTGTTTCAACATCAAAACAGCGAAGAGTGTCAAAGCTATATTTAGCATACTGACATTATACATCACTCATTTCTGGATGTTTCGTAAACTCTAAATATATCAAATAATGTAAGTACCTCTGATATAGACATTGGTATAAGATAACATTATATCGGTAAAATATCGACATGATAACAGAGACTATCAGTTAAAATAATTATTTGAAACACAATAAGGCACTTGTAACGACTTGCTATGTTTTATGCAACTGATTTGTGTGTGAAAATCTAAAATGCTTTCCTATGGAGAATTTTAAGTTAATGGATACGTAATAGAACAAAGTGTTCCAGAAGGTGTACCTGTATCAGGAAGTATTTATCGTATGTATCTTCTATCGTGGGAATAAAAACATTTATAACTAATTATACGAAATTGTCACCAATGATTCTCATTTGTCTTTTATAATGCATTGGCTCTCAACATAATGCTTTTAGATAATTTATCAGCAAATCTAGGAACGATGAATTGGGGAAAATGTTGAGTACTCAAATATTTAAAATAAAAGTATCCTTTTTGCATTCAAAGTACTTATAAGTAAGCAATTAGTAATTTGATATTCATTCTAATACCAGTTGAATGATGTTAATTCTCTTTTTATATCATTACAACAAATCTATTCGTGATAGAAGGAAAGGCAATATACAGAGTTTTAAACTTGTATTTCAAGTAAGGCAAACTATGTTAATGTCCGAAATATTACAAGTATTAGTCACAATATGTAGTCACAATAGGTTCCATTTGCAGCAGAATTCCGTATGCTTGCCAAGGTTCTATATATTTTTGGATAGGAATCGTGCCGAGGGTCCACATCTATCATAGATTAAGTTTCATTGCCTCTGTTACGGTCATTCACGAACACGGCCATAATGATATTCGATCCGTATTTAGTAAGAGGTATCACCTGTACAATCTATTTGAACCATAAAATTTAGGTGATCTCTCATTCTATATAGGACCTTACATATTTGTTTAGCAATATTGAATATGTACCAAATGCCCGACCTGGATATTGTAAATTAGCTGTTGTGTTTACCTAAGAACAATAAATTTATCAGTTATAGTAACAATATCATCAGACTTCATCTCGTATGCCTGGTATGGTGCTCACAGTTAAAGGGTAAGTAGAGTTTTTTCTTCTTAATTTATAGTATAATAACAATTCTGAATATTTAACAATAATAACCTTAAATAAGAACGATTGCTCTAAATTTCAACCGCTAAACATTTACCACCATTTTAATGTTACCACCTGTAAATATATGTGTATCTGCTTTCTGACTTGTCCTGTCGCTGGATGGTAGATAATGCTAATGATTTACAATGATGCAGTTAACTTCCTCATTTTTTTCCACTTTATTTCTTTAAATTGTTTAATTGTGCGAAACTGAGAACCGTCAAAGTACCGTGGTGATAAAGTCCTATTGACCTTCATAATACACGGATTGACAATCAGTGTTGATAATGTAATATTATTAATCAAGCATTTAAACTTAAAAGCTGGATATTATTCAAATAATCTGCATATTTTTATAAATATTGGAATGTTTTAAAAATAGATTTCCATTTCCTTTTATGTTTTTGATTATGCAAAATAAATGTCAACAATCAAGAATGAATTATGGCACAGATACAATATTTAAATATAAAAGCTGCATTTTGAATTCAAAAAAAAAAAAAGAAAGATGAAAACTATTTGGCATGTATGCCGATCCCATTGTTTGAATCCAGAATAACTTGCGGCATGATAATGCACTGGTGGTATGGACTCTGTAATAAGACAACTTTTAACACATTTGATAATATCATATAGCGTTCAATATACAAATTATGTATGCGTTGATATCATCAGGATTGTTGACCTATTGGTTTCCTAAAACCTGCGGAAGTTAATAAAATATTCAAATTTAAAAGGTGATTGCATGTCGCATCTGTTGTAAAGTTCATTGATTACATACTTACTAATTATCTGTTATTTTGGTCGTTGATATAGTTTACCAATATTGATGTTTGCATGTTGATTTCATGTTAAATATTTTTATTTGGACCACTTGTTCGTCCGGTCCAGTTTGTAAACAGAGACAAAACTGGTCATTGTAACAGGTAGCTCGTAATCAATAAATGGTCAATATTATTTTTTTCTGATCTACTGCTTGATTCATGTCTACAACCATTATACCCAGTAAAAACATTGCTTTGTTGTGTTTTATTGATTAACATAAAACATAAACAAAGACAAGAAAATAGAAAAATAGAATTAGATTCAAGAGGAACTGGAATAGACAACCACAAGTATTAGTCACGTGACACCACGTTAAGTTGGTCTCCAGACGTGGTCAAGCGTTGATCGTACTAAGGACAAATGTATGCAGCTATTAACAGGAGTATTTAATCCATGTGACCCCGTGTTAAATCTATTGTTAATCTCCAGAAGGATTAACCCATTATCAATACACGTCGACGTCTCATTATAGGCCGCTACTAATATGTGGTATATATCTGTATTAGAAGTGAGCCGCGAACGCTCGGTCACATGACCCACATTTCGATACGATCTCCGCCACTGTGGTGTAATCGTACCGGACTCAAGTGTAAGGTTTACTTAGCAGAGAATCAACAACACATATTTCTGATCTATACCAAATGTTTCGTAAAAACACGGAATCTATGACTAAAGTGTTTCTTCACAGCAAAATATTAATATCATCCTCCTAAGGTAAGTTTGCTAATTAGTATATATGTTTAATTAACTTCGACAAAGGGGATATATAGGTATGTTAAGGGCACGCTTATGGTCTCAAACGGTTAATTGAGATGGTCTTGATAGTAACATATGTAAATATACACACTAAGAAACAACTACGTATACCTGTGCCGTATCATTGAAATTTATAAATATCCACTGAAATACCAATTTTCAATTAACAAATACCGTTACATAAACCTTGGATAGTATGATATTTGGTTCCTATTGATTAATTTGTCTTCATGAAATTCGTAGAATATCATTATTAATACTGATTGTATTTACATTGTACTACTGTTCTCGACATGTAATAAGTAGCAGCATGACAACATGAACGATACCATTTATTGAGACAATGACACATTCATTGAATTTAGTAACACAGCTGCAATATAACTCAGTTATAGCAAATAGACGTTCTGGATAGACAAAAGCGAAATGTTGACAAAATTCTGAAAGTATAACGTATGGATGTTATTATTTAATTTGCGAGAACAGTGAGATGAATATCTCACTAAAATACGTAATGTAAATGGATGTAGCGTTATTCTGATGATAAATATTATATTCCAGACGTCCAGAATATCATAAGAAGACAAAATAAAATCAAAATTAAATATCATGGAATGAATTGAAATTGAAAAATAATATAAAGGATGATAAGAAGTAGATATCAGTGTCAAGGAGTAGGTACTAGTGTGTTATGACAAAATTACCCATAACAATAATTTGATGACTTTTGTCCATAGAAAATAAATCGATGCAACGGTATGTATCTTAAACGGTATTTTATACTAGACTTAACTTCAATTGAAATAAATGAACGTTTTCCGAAATTTCTATCATGGTAGTTCATAGAACCAGTTTTCCAAATGAAATGATGATGAATATTGTCCTTATACATCCGCGGGATGGTTATTATCATTTATATAGAATTTTAGTAATGTAAACAGATCATCATTTATATATTTTATCCCATCAAAAAGCGCAGTAAAAATACCTATTATTTAGCTTTGCATTTTGAATATTTGATTTTTCTATTAAAGAACCCCAATATTTTGAAAATATTGATGTCCTTATAAACAAATTTAATGCCGAAAACGTTTATATGTATTAAAAAAATACAGACATGCAGACTGATTTATAAGAAATAAGTTGAATATGAAGAAGACGGTTTTATTCAATGTCAAAATCAATTCAACATATTAATGGTATATCTATACCTGCATTGACATATTTAACAATGTAAGTATAGGAGTGACAGAAATCAATGGTTATACATTACATAAAACACCATACTATGCCTTCTGTCAAAGCCCCTTTTTACAAATATATCTTATACACATAGTCCCTAATGTATTGGTGTTGCTTCTATCACTGTTCTTATATTCCACATTAAAGGCTCCAAAGGCGTCCATTATGTAGCTTACGAGGATCGTTTGAGTGCACAATGGGCCACATACCTGGGATCAGGAGTGCACCTTTAAAGGATCTGTTATTCTAATAGTTGGTCTGTTTCATGTAGACCATAGCAGACCTATATGGCTGCTGCCAACTACCACTATTATAATAGTTCCTAGATCTTCTTGGTATTCTACAGCGACCTGAGCTTGTCGTAATCACAGGCTCGTGTCGGGCACTCCATATAAATGTCACAAATCCATTTAGGAGATTTTCGCGGAACCTTGGAAGTTTAATTGATACGATTGTATCGATATTTTATCCTAATAGATAAAAGTTATCTCTCCAGAAGTCATACTGGGGACGATTGAATTATATTGTAATTAATATCTTTGTCAAGCATCTAATAAACAATACACTTTACAAAAAAATATCAACTACGATGTTCTATGTTATACTCTGTTTCCATAATTCGGTTTTTCTACTTTTGATTAGTAATTAGGCCAGGACTTTTAAAAAACCACGTTTGTATAAAAAAGAAATGAAAATAGGCGTCATCTTCACCGTTTATCACAATTTCTTTCCGTTGGTATGAAACTGATCCATCCAAACTTAAAGCTGTATCATTTTTGACATAAACGATATATATATTGGTAGAGGAAGTGTGGCATTATTATCCTGAATATTTAATTAACAATTTCTGTTTGGTGCCAAATTCGTCTTCGGTTTCAATAAATTTAAATCCCAATCAATATCTGTCGTATTAATTTTGAATATCGGATCCAATAAACTTGATCCCGGTGATCGATTTGGCACATCCTATTTTCTACTATCTCTCGGTCTCATAAGGTACCCGGGACTTTATTAAATCTGTAGACAGGATTCTATGAGTAGTGGTGGCCACAGTTATAATAGATCGGTTCAATATTTGAAAAGCTCCAGTTCCTAGGTGAACTCGAGGGTCATCAGGTCAACATAAGTTACACAAGATATGATTGAATATGAAAGAGTCAGAAATATGATATAACTAGACCAATTGTCTACCTGTTAAATGCTGGTACAGATTTACACAATCATCTGTATATACATGTTAAATACGAAGTAATATAAAGACAACATTTATTATTTCTATAATGAAGGGAAATATTGAAATTGAATACACAATATGATTAAATTGATATATACAGGATTTCATACCCTGTAAAGGCGTTGGTTTGGATTAGGATTAGTGAAGATTAGAGCTAGTTTATCCATGTAACTACCAAAACAAAGCCCTACTGGTAGTTATAATGGCTGTAACAGTAACATAATATAAACTTGCTCTCGGCTACTGCATGTTTTCATTAACAACAGTGCGATTTGGTAACGATTGCAATTAGACAAGCAAGTAAATAGAGGTACAATAAAAATCAATATCAGAATAATAATAATTGATATAAAATACTTAGGTGGGAAACTTAATATTCATACAAACTCACTTATATAAATATGAAAACGTGCACCGATTGATCAACGAAGTTAAACTGAGCGTTTCTTTGAAGGAAAATTATCGTTTAATTTATATCCTTGCATCTCCGGAAGGCACAATGTTTTTATTTCATGCCCAATCGAGTTCTTATGTTACAATTCTCGATGTTTTTTTTTTTTAAATTATTAAGCGGTTAGTACTCGTTCACACATTTTTTCATTTCAAAATATTTTTATTAAATCATTAGATTTAATAGGGATTGGGCAGCAGGCTATGCCTATATAAGCCCTCTCCCTGTGGATACATACATGTACATCTCACAATCATATATATAATATATGTAATTTTACAGACAATATTGAAATTAAATATATATTTAGGATACACTTGTAAGTAATACTATGGTAACACTCCAATAATGAGCAGGTATAAAAACATGTTAAGTATATATAAATACAAGTATATATGCATACCTATGTTTTTGTTTATAGTTAAAATGTGGATACTGTATAGCCAGATAATGATAAGTTGAAATTTATAATGGATTCATATCAGTTCAATATATAGAGTTCCTTGATTTAAATCAGTTGATGTTGATTTGAATTTAATTTGAATTTGGATCCCTCAATATCACTCACACACAAGCCATTCCTAGTGACCGGGCAGTACTATAAAGTCCATAGTGTTACCACTGAGTACTGGTCCTAGTCAGGAATGTCCAGAGAAAGAGCCATACTGAGGGAGTATATTAAAACATATGCATATAAATTAATTATAACATTGGAGAAAATGGGTTTATACATAATGTAATATAAAAATATGAGTGTTATAAGGGTTTACCTATGATCGTTCACACATTTCTTCTTCCCTACCCTTGGTCTCCCTTTGAGAATGTTGTACTGTAATTTGACCTAAATATTTACGTATAAAATCACCCATTTCTATCTTTCTATAGATTCCAATGTTTTAATATTAACACGAACAAGTCCCATTTGTATATATGTTGTCTTGTTTCATGTGTAAGACTAGAGCTTCTAGTACCTGGTCTGTAATATTCACTGTATATTACTTAGAAAGACAAAACTGCACGATAAATAGTACTTGAGATTTGTGTAAACGTTTTTAATATGATATTCGTGTTTCCCTTTTAGTATCGAGTCGATAGATATGATAAACAACTTTACAAACCTATCATTTACACATACTTCAAAGTCGATAAATCCCAATTCACGAACCTAATTTAAAACCAATTACAAATCAGTGTCTGGAATACTGCACGGTGCCCTCACAACCAAAATTGATAAATCGGATATTGATCCACTTTCATGATTTTCGCCGTATGTAAACCAACACGTCTCTACGTATAAGATATAAGCAAACAGTGTGTGAAGGTATGAGCCGGACTACTTGAGTGATAGAAAGTGTAACTTAAAGGTCCCGTTAGGGATGTAAGAGAGCTGAAGGTAACAGTTATGAAGCGAGAGTTTTAACACATTGATCCAGACCTACCTGTACCTGTCAGGATCGAATCTATGCTGCACCAACATGTTCCGCTGCTGATTCTACACAATATATCGATTTATCAATTTTTGTGCAAAAATTGGACTTAAATGTTTAAAGTTTGGTGTAGCATGCTTAAAGGACAAAGTGTATATTTGTGTGCACGCATCCCGTTACGGGGCCAGGTATATGTATTGTATACAGTGCTCTTTGTTTCCTACCTACGTCGAACGAAGGTATTTATGAATATAAATAGACCAATGTAGCTATATCATGGGACCTATTTAGGACAGGGTATGTGATAGATATCCTAACATCTCTTGGAGAAAGTCGAAGGATGAACACGATATCATAGCACATTTGGGAGTACCTTGTGTAGATATTGTAGACATTTTGCATTTCATCCCATTCAGTAACGGTATGTATATATGTAACATAGGTAGGATATGTTATTATTTAAATATTTCCTCGTTATGTATACAATTGACTTGTGTGTGGAAAGATTAAACTAGAAAGGGCATGAGCATTGCTATTATCCAAGTAGTAATTACACAACCTTGGAGTTACAATAGACAGAGTAGTATACAAGTGTCTAGTATTTACTGGTAACATTTATTGGTGCATCTGTAAAATAATGGAACCAGACACAATCGCCTTATGAAAAAACTAGAGTTAGAAATTGATTCCAATGTAAATATCACATGTACACACAGGAGAAGATGGATTAGTCTTCCATGGTTGTTGTACTACATATATATAATGATTAATATCAAAACTAATAGTGAAAAAGAACAGTAGGTAATACGAACCATTTTTCGTCATATACCAATCGAGACAAATATTTATGACATCACATGCTTGAGTAATGTTCAAGATTACAATGTACAAACCATATTTTCTATACAAATGCTCGGTCAAAGGTTATTGTAACGGCAAGGCATTTGACGAGATACAGAAATACCTTATCCTTTGCATAAAATTTAGATAAACTTCATGGTTTACGTGCAATGCTAATTTCATTTATTTCTGTTCTGCAACGTTTGGTTCAGCACTGGTCCCCATGTGATCTAATCAGTCTGTCTTGAAATCGATTGGAGACATATCAAACAAAACTTATAGTATAAGTAATGAACCCACCCTCGTGTTAACAGAGTTTGGGCTTTTTATTAAGGGCAGCAAAGCAAATACTTCTGCCGATAATTAATTTAAAATTAGAAGCCGCACCTGTGCAAGATGTCCATTTCACAAATGTTTTCAGAAAAGATTTGGATTGTAAATAAAACTGTACTGGAAATACCTTCAATATAGAATCATTTGGTGACGATCTACATATAGATGCTAAAATTACCTATAGCGCTGTGGGGTTAATCAGAAATGTCATTGGCAATAATCCATAAAAGGTACCATCAATATGATCCGTGCCTGGTGGTGACACCATCGGTAAAACTTATAACATGTTAATACACAAATGTAGCGAAAATTGCACCCACATGAGCACGGAATCTTCTGTGAGGAACTTAATCCATGTAATCACGCGAAGACATCATTAGTACCATCCACTGAATGCGGTGATTCGGACTAACAACTTTATTGATGGATTGAATGGTAATGCTTCATAGTCATTAGACGATTCCTTAATTCCAACTAATGAACCGTTAATTGATTTTTAAAGTCTGTCTGATTTTCTCGAGATCATTATCTTTTAGCATGAATTGAGAATCATTGCAGTTGCCATGGGAATTCAGTTGGAATAGGTTTCTTATATGAACCTGTTGATTAAGTGAAGAAAACATATTCCGATAGCACGTCGAGTCATGTGTGAGGATCACTATTTATTGTAAGATGTTCTCGGGTGACGCTGTATTAAATAATAATGGCAGGGATCAACTGTACTCAATACTGAGGGTAAAAGTAAATGTCTAGGTGTCAAGTATACAAGGTATGACATCAAGGCGACAGGATGTGGTAAACAGGCTTAAGGTTTTGATATATTTTCTGTATACAAATGCTTTCCGTAATAGCGCCATCCGACTGTAAAGCTACTAGTGTATTGGCCACAATGACAAGGATATCCTGTGGAAAGTTAGGTGATCAGTTACATTTATTCATATCCCATAGAGCCTTATATGTATGTATACAATTGCTTCTTTCAGGCAACAAGATGAGCGTGCATGGTAACACGTAGACTGGTCGGCCCAAATGGTTGGCTGACATTGATGAAGAAGTACTCCAAGGAAGGAAAACGAGTGAAACTTGACTTCATATACTATCCATATTTCTCTTAGCCATGACGGCTTATTTATCGGTTGGAAATGATCTACAGAGAAGGGTGCTATCTCCCCTCCTTGAGAATCCAGAAGGAGAGGAGGAGGAGACACCAAAACCTCCTACACTGGAGGAGTATATCCCTAGACCCGGGACAAGAGGTCAAAGTCGGCAGGCATTCATGACGGAGGCGGCCAACGACTCAGACGGGTCGGATCAGGAACAGAAACCTGACCCACAACAAGTGTCTTCTGACGATATTACTCTTAACATTGCTGTTAATGGAGGGTGTTTCTTAGAGGATGTGAACAGTGATGACGAGGACTCCATTAGTGATGGAAGCTTGTCAATCCCTACAGACGATTTCGACACAGATCTGGAAATAGACTCAGATGGTACGTCACCATTTACTTATAGACTCTTCTAAACATTCTTTTAAAGATATTTTCCAATGACTGATGGTGTCGATTATTTAGTTTCAATATGCATATTCCGTCATTGTATATCAAAGAGTTATCTCCTTTACGGGTATATATCCATTGCCACGTTATCGTTTTATTAGTGAAATTCACGTCGTTTTCTCTTGAAAGTATGACGTGATGCTCGCAAACACATGGCGTCATAAGCAATGCCTAGCCACCAGAACAGCGAACTATGTAAGATGCTTATACGGAATACCAGTAATTATAGATTACATATTGAATGTATACTCTTCAAATGCTGTCTGTCTTCTATAACAATATCATGTAGAAGGTATTAATAAACTTTACATTTTCTATATCATTTCTTACAGAGTGGTTGAATCCTTCCAAGGCAGATCATGACACGACAGGAAGGACAAAATATATCAAAGTGTGCAACGACATGGGAATTAGTCCAGTGTCATATTTTGTGAAAAACTTGGAACAAAAAGAACTTAAAATGAGATTCCATGGACTAGGGCCACTTGGAATCAAAGCAATATCCATTCCATTGGAGGTAGGTGTTGATACGCTAAATAATACCTCGGTAGGTATACATAGCTCATGTGTATGAAAGAGCGGCAGTTACCAAATCAAGTGACAAGGTTACAAACTTCTCGAGATGTCTAATTATACATTTTGTATTGTTTGAAGTGAAGATGGAATGACAAATTTCCAATATCACCCCACGTATAATGAATCGTATATCTTCGTTGGAGATAGCCATTGGAAACCATGAACATGAAAGTTGACCACCACTACCTATTGTGTTCTTTGGTTTTATTATTTCAATAGGTTATTGTGTTTATAACATGTCATACTATTGTCTATAACGAAACATCAGGTATTTTCCATAAACTCTTAAAGCAACTGTCTATATATCATAAGTATTTACTGCTAAAGAATATACCTATCGACGAAGTGTTATGTTGGTAGATTTTGATAACCATAATTTTACAATAATGTCACTGTAATACATACTGTATATCATAATTACATACAAAGATACTATCATTAATTTTTGATACGTATTATACTCCATTAGGTTAGTATCAAACATTACATTACTTCGGATATTTTTATAACGAATATTATACTACCGATATCAGACTTCCTAAGATCGATTCTCACAAGAACAAATCTATGGACTGTGGTCTCAATGGACGGCGAAACACTAAAATGATACTGTGACGAGCATTGTATCGATAACCTGTCCCATAATAATGTGCACCAATATTGATTTTCAGACAAATACAAACATAGAAATACTTAATCTACAAGGGAATGGTATCGACGCCACAGGAGCTAAAAGTCTATGTCGGGTGCTGAGGGAGAATCTGTTCTTAACAGAAGTGGTAAGATAAATATTGTGTATTTGGATATTATAGTTATCTCCCTCTAGAGTAGGTATTGGTTGTTACGTCACTTGTTTATGAGTGTAACGTCATAATTTTTAAAGATACATTTTCGCCACGAACTAACGACCTTACTCTATAAGGCAGCCATATTGTTTACTGTGTGTTAGGCCCGCCTAAAATTGCCAGAATAAACTAACTCGTATCACAACATTGTTTACAGTGATGTTTAGAGAGGGTAGTATACATGGCATTTCTACAATTTATTATTATCCTTATTTTATCTATTCTATGGTTATTTATGATAGCTGTCAAGTTGTATACAAAAATAGGTACTACAAACTGATATATTTACAACATCAAATCTGTTATTTAACTCCATTCATATCTTGTTGTACTTTGCAAGTATTTACACATGATCACATGATCATAAATTGAACAAGGTTAAAGGTTAACGTTTAGATTAGTTATTCTTTTATTCTTGATGAAACACAAATATTATACATTATTTTACTTATTATGTGTTTTTCGATTTTAACCTAGGTTCGGTTTGCGTTGTAATATTAATTTTTTGAGTCTTATTAAAAATATAAATATACTATGAAAATGAAAATTAGTTTCTTTCGTCGCAAAATAATTGAATAAGTAAATAAATACATACTTAAAGATAAACTGAACATAAAGTATATCTGAAATGTACAGAAGCAGGATAAATGTGCACTATGTACTTTTGAGAGCACTGAACTATTTAAGTAACTTAAACCCGAAGAATAGCACACCTGGACTGTTTGAAGTAATCAATATGTTATCATTTCTTTATGAAATAACTTACATTTAAAACGGTATGTCAATATTACTTGTATTTAATTCAGAATCCTTATCAACGGTGACCACCTTTGAAGATTGATTCATATGTTTGAACTTGAATTACAACACATGCCTTCTGTATCTAAGTAAAGGAATTTCTTTCATGTGCGAATGTATTCTTCATTGGAAAGATAAACATGATATTGATGCATTGAAAAATACACAATCTTGAACTTTGATAAATATATACATTAGAGAATTAGACTTATAGGCAATGGCGATTTTTAATACATTTTAAGTAGTGATGTTTAAATGTATTAAAATGTTTACAATCGGGTAAAGTGCCCTAAGGATCGTCAAACAAATTGGACAACAATACAGATCGTGTCGACAATAAAAGGAAGCCATACGCCAGCGCGAGATCTGTATATGTAACTATGATGTAGCCATATTTGGGAGATAAGGCCATTCTTCAGGGACCATTTTGTTAAATAGCCTTCTGGTGGCATGTCGAGGCTTACTCATTCATTATTTGTCCGTTATTCCATACAATGCCGCTCCCTAACAAAGCGTTAACGCATACATTGTAACGATCTATATGTGGAATGGGGTTTAAAATCCAATGTGAAAAATAGGAATAGATTAAAATATGTTCAACTACAATATCTTGAAACTAAACACCCGTGATCTCACATCTCAGACAACATATGGATTATTAAGCATTTGAAATTCATTCAATGAGATATATATGTCACATGAAATAATCATGTAATTAGATATGGTTACGTATGACATATAGTATGCTTCAGATAGAAAATTATTAGATACATTATAAAAGCACACAATTATCTGTTTAAAGTGCAGTTATTGTCTTGTCACTAAAATCATATTTATATACCACGTCAAAGATAATGATCTAGCATTGGGCATAAATTGCTCTACGGATATTTCATTCAATTCCTAATGTTGATTGAAATTGAAATAAACATTTCCTCACATTCTTAAAAAACACATAATGTTTAGACAATTAGGGCTTTGTTAAAGGCATGTACTACTAAAATCTTTATTGATTCATATATCACCAATCTGAATTGGATGCCGAATACCGACAGTGTTTGCATTGCTATTGTTTCCGTCAATATTTGCCATAGAAAAAACACTAGATATATATACCAAAATTTGATATTAAAATACCATAAGAGCATGTAATAGTGTGTTTTTAAAACGAACAGTTGTTAACGTTGAAATTGGCGATACTTATAATTAATCTATGTATATTGAACTAGTTGGGTTTATTGAAACAGCGATTTTTGGATAATTAAACTAGTTCAAAGAATTCCTTTTTTCTATCAAAGAGCGTTACATCTAGATTGAAAGAGCCGACATACAATTTCAAATTATCTTTAGCCTGGGTAATAACTATCGTTAATAATAGCTTGGTAATCATGTCAACCTTTACAGTGGTACCTCCTGTGCTATATCTTCAGTTGTGAGTATTGTTACGTTGCAATACACTATGTACATGTATGTAGATCGAGTTTCAACTATCAACAAACGTTAACTCAGTATGTTATCTATATACGCATTTAAGATATAATTGATGTATTGTATGACATAACATATTAATAAATAACCGTTTTGAACGTTATTCAGGTGCTATCGGAAAATAAAATTGGAACAGAAGGCGCCATTTGGTTATGTCAGTTCCTAAAGGGAAACAGAAACTTGTTCAAGGTCGACCTTACTGGTGAGTAGACATTCGTCAAAGATAAGTGACTATTACAATTAAATACAGAAAGGAAATTCCAAATAACAACTATATCATGTTCCACAAACTTAATCCATTTAACAGAGGTACATAAGAGTGCATTCACGATATTGATCGGATCTGTTACCTCATGGTATGTAATCAATACATGATTGCAATCATCAGGCAGAATATGATTTGCAAGTTTGAATTACGCAATTTATTTCAACTGGTAATTGTGCTGGACTACTATGTGAAATATCAATATGTAAACAGAACTTCAATTTAAAATAAATTAAACACGGGAGTAGCAAAAATAAAGCTACAAAAAGGTACAGAGTAATTAAACAATGTGCTTCAGAGTATTAAGCGTTATATCAAATCATGCGAACAATTACTAAAAGGTTAATATGAGATTAGTTTCCAAATGAAGAAGATAAAGCAGTGACCACAGAACAAAAATACCTGTCATAAATAAGAAGTTGTTAACATACTGTTTATAATTGTTTAACCTCATTACACATCTGTTTCTGCTTTTCTTCCAGCAAATGAAATCGGTGACTCAGCAGGACAGAGTTTCTATGAGGTCCTAAAAGTATGTATATGCTATTTTAACATAAAACGAGTTATAACGAAAGATTTAAAGCGTGTTATTTTCTTTAATTCAAATCAAAAGTTCCTTTCAATATATATTTAACATTCATGTCATATTTGTTTTTTTTTATGATTTATAGGGAAATCCCGTGCTGAAAGAGCTAGTTCTTGCCAATAACTGTTTAGAAGAGAACAGTGCGAAATGGCTGAAGGAATCCCTAACAGACAATGAGAACTTGGAGGTCTTAGATCTGAGTTGGAATCAGTTCAAAACGAGAGGTGCAATCTGTTTGTGCGAGGGTCTACAGGTAGGTGAACCATAAGATTCATGTCAGGATTAAATGAGACAATAACAACAAAATCGACAGTTAAATAGATTCAATGACTAGTCATGCAAAACCAAAAATCTTTTTATCTTATATTGTATTTCACATTCTTCATAGCTATAGCTTTTCATTCATACTATGCGTTGAATGAACCCAGCCCTAAATTAATACAGTATTTGAAATAAGGTCTTCTTTAAATTATCTTTAGTAATGAGCGCTAAATCTATCGATATTTTTCCAAAAGTTCTTTTAAAGTATCATAAATTAATTATGTAATTTACTAATAGGAAAACGTAGGTCTAAAGCGATTCAAGCTTGTGATGGCCGGTCTTGGGAAGAGTGGTGCTGAAGCAATGGGCGTGGCACTGAAACAGAACCGCACCCTTCTGGAACTGGATATCAGTTTCAACCGCATACCCATAGAGGCAGCTGGGGCTATAGCAGCAGGGGTCCGAGAAAATGACACTCTTAAAACATTAAAGGTGATTATTGTAGTATCCCCCATACGACTTTCATTGTTTTCTATGCTGCACCAGCTCTTCGTATGACTTGATTTGAAATGTGTAGATTTGGGAAACAATAAATGTATTGTAATTTTCATATCTATATTTTCTATTTAAAAAGAGTAGTGTTATTCATGAATGACGAAATATTATTTTTTGTCAGATTGGAAACAATCCATTTGAATCTAATGGAGCTATGGTGATTCTCCAAGCCATCGACCAAAATGAAAACAGTGCAATAACTTTCCTAGATTTCAGCGTAAGTATCCCAACATTCTTGTCGCTGCTACAAAACTCCTGCTGTACAACAATTTTGAGGGAGAATCTAGCTTAATTTGTTTTCTCAGCTTTAACACAACGACCTCAATGGAAAAAAGTAGTTCCTGCTTCCGCTTAGAGCGTAGCATAAATGGGGAATTTTTATTATATGACATGGGGACAACACGGAAATATTACATTCTCTCTCAGCATATCCATACACATTATATGCATCATATCTGAATTCCCTAATAACTTTAGGCGTTGAAATATTTTTCAGCAATGAAAAATAAACCACTGCATAGCTAGGTATGTTACACATGAATAAACTACACTTTATAATTAACATGATTTTTTTTTCTTCAGAATATGATGGTGAAAATAGAATTCGCTGAGATTGAAACACGTTTAGCAGAAAGCAGGGGCCTTCGAGTTGTCAACGAGGGTGTCCTGCCCGAAGTGCATCCGAAAAACGGAAATTACGCTAGACTGAGTGCATTTCGTAGAGATCCTATTGAAACTTTTAAGAAATATGCAGAATTCTCTGGTGTTGTCTTAGAAAAAGTGTTTAATTGCAAGAACAAAGTCAAAATAGATGCAACAGAATTCAAGTCTCTTATTAAGGTAAGGATAAACTCATTTATAAAGATATGTTAAGAGTATTAAAATCGGTGTTTAGTATTATAGCAATATATACCTTAGAATAATTATATTGATTTAAATTATGACAATATTAGGTTTGGGAAACTGTTGTGTGTTTAATGGGGATAGGGGGAGGGGAGTTAAACGTTATTTTTCATAACATAGATATTGTTCATGAATCATGTAATGCCAAACACATGAACGGTTTCATTAATAATTCAAAATAGCCGAAGACAATGTAACCATGAGGAGACCAATTGAAGTTTCAAAGGCCAAGCTCTGGGTACCAGAAATGTATCATGTTTAGTGATAATGAAAGGGTTGGGAATAGATGGGAACTACAACCCTCGGGCTGATCATGTATGTGCAAAACATGTACAATATCATATTTCACAATATTGTTTTTGGCAGAATGTCATCTAATGTTTGGAAAACCAACCATAGACCTGAAATAAAACAATATGACGGGTATTGGCAGCCAATGTAAAGATTTTCTTTGATCCCTAAATCTCGGGCTTTAATCCTATTCAGTAGAGTCCTTGGTGGATAAGTGTAATTCATTTAATACTGGAACCAGTCCAAGGGCTAAGTTCATTTGAATAACACACGCAGCACTCGATAAGTCCTTTTGACAAGGGTCAGATTATCATTGAAGGTGTACAATCGGCATCAACACTGGAGATATTGTAGCCTATTAAAACCTGTATTATGTTACGGATTTGCGAACACTACACCCCAGATATGGCTAATTCTAAACCCCTCAGTCTTTCTCTTTAGAAAGAGTTTCTTAAAGCTCATAAATATAATAATCCTCAGTTATCAATAAAGTTAATTAAATGAATTAAATCATTGTTGTAAAATAGCATACAATATTGATTTATATGTGTCGAATTGAAAGCATGCAGTTTTTTTGAAAATTATTAATGAACTTATTACAAAAGCATGTGTGTTATATATCTATTGAATTTTTTTTCAAGGTCTAAACACTCATAGTCAATAAGCCATAAATATATTGCAAGATCATTTGTTTGTCTTATTTGATGTAAATTACATCATTAAATTCTATGTAGATTTATAACCTTATTTCGTGTATGTTAAAGGGTTCTGGCATTGACATTCCCGACCAGCATATAACGGTATTGGTCCGATCATTGGAAGTGGATGGATTCATCTGTTACTGGTAAGAATAAAACTATAAGAGAGATAACCTTCGGTATAAAACGGTAATACATTGCCATGTACAGTAACTTTGATCGCGTACTTAATGTCATTGAAATTTCCGCTCTATTCTTATACTGCCCAAGGGAGGAAACTCCAGGAATGTAGGAATTCAAACTAGGACTACGTGTCGAGATTATGTTTTTTGTTTGCTTTTCAAAGTAAGTTTCCGTGTTCATAACCACTACATATGCGGACCTCTGCATTGTATTCTAATCGATATTTCAGAAACAGGGTAAACATAGGAGAAACAAGGTTAATTGTAAACACAACTTTGACTTTTATCAAATTGAATTTAAATGTTTTGGCGGCCGTGATAGGTACTCGTGAGCAATAGTCCGTTTTAGCTAATTGCAATAGAAAGCAAAACAGTAAGATAATATAGAGGTTTCAGTATTCTTATTGGTAATATTGCATTATAACTTGCAGGAAAATCTTCGAAGAAAATGGAAACGGAAGCACACATGTGAGCTTTTCTGAAAGTGTTGATGAGAAGGGAAATGCAATGGACAAAAACAAAAATAGGCCAAAATCGAAAGACTCGCCAAAATTAGACAATTCAGGGGCGAAACCCAAATCAGCTAAAGCAAAAAAGAAAAAGGACAAAAAGAAGAAAACGTAGCGTAGATTTATATGTGCTAAATTATTTTAGAAAATGTTGTTATACTCTTCCAAGTGACAGTCTTGGAAGAGAAGTGCCCTTGTGCTTCCATGCATAAAGGAAACAAATCAACACCATATATAATTTATAATTGATGTGAATAGTGATCTCTCAGCAGCATCGGATCCATACACAGTGGACGTGTCGTCAGTGTAATGGTGTTCTCGACACAGAATCACTAAGACGACATATCATCATGGAATCGTGGTATCCATTGTCTACATGTACAATGGCTGGATGTGACAAACTGCCGAAATCCCTTGATTACCAGTGACGTCACTTCGTTGTTTGAGACGGCTGGTTTTGCAATAATGCATATATATTCAGAACGAAATAACAAGCAAATACTACCAGACGTTTGGAATATCGGGATGTATAAAAAATACAAATAATTCAAAATATATGATAACCTTTATTTACATCTTTTACACGTATTTACTTAAAATATAATACTTTTAAAAAAGCGAAAATGTAAAATTCTGGAAACAATTTCGAATATATACTGTAGAAAAAGGTTAGAGAAAGAGAATAATCGCTTCACGTGTGTGAAGCATGTTTTAACGTGTTAATGTAATTCAAAGACCTCATACATTTTGTATCTATTTACTGTATTCACTACATCAGTAAGATGAACTAATGTGTAACATTCATGAATCATTAAAGCGTTAATTGAATCGACAATATTGTGATGTTTATTTGAATATTAAAACAATACATCGGACATAATAATTGACTCGTATATTGTAGTAGCATTTACAATGTACAAAATGAGGACAGCATGGAAATATGATGGAAGGGGAATAACTCTTAAACTTTAATAAATCCCTTGTAAAGAGACAATTCACTCAGGCTAATTCTTTTACATAACCAAGAAGCAAAATATAGCATAAATGTATTGTTCTAAATTTCTTATGAAACATATAACGTAAAACATTGACCAATTCCACGACATTGTTAAGTATTTTAATTAATATCGCTGAAATATCAAATCGTTGATCAATGCGATTAAGCAGGTACAATATGGACGCTGTAGCCATACCCGAGCCAAAGTCACGCACGTTAAACAAATGAACTACATAACCACTGAGAAGGTGATAAAATGACTTTTTAGGCAAGACAATTCACCTAATAAGGTAAACACACTACTGTCAGAGCGATCTGAGCAGTTTTAGATAAAAGTTGCATTACTCTACGAGCAAGGGACAGGGTTCGGCATACAAGAAGTTCGACATCAGTGTGTAATGGCGGACAGCGAGCGAGTTTGAACATTTCACACACATGTCACCACCATGGGCTTTTCAGGCATATCACAGTAAAACCGACTGATCTAATTTCCATTAGAACTGGGTATTTTTTCCCGATATATGTTCAATTTTTAATGTTCTCTTAGACTGAATTGTCCATTCATTACCCTATCCATCTAAAATGATCACGTTATAGTTATGATTATAATTACATTTTCAAATTGGGTTTGAGTTCAGTTACTTGATGTTTACGTGTATATGTACTACGTTTTCTATTCTTGAAATGTTTATATATAAAATGTCACCTCACCAACAGGTAAAGTTCTAGTGGTACATTGTAATGATCACAAATACATTATAAACCACTCGGCCACAGCGGCACCTTCACAGGAATAACCATGTGCGAAATCAAGGAAACTCTGAATTATTAGTGCTTTCTTCAGGTTATTAGAAGAGCAAATCAAATGATGTCACGTTGCATTTTTTGGCATTTCTGTATACAGTTATGAGGCTTATAGAAAATTACGGATAAGCTCACTGATATTTTCTATTTTTGAAAATTCTGATAGCACCCTAATTCACCAATTCGTAACAAAATACATTCTTGTATTTTAGACTACCGAAATAAAATGATGCAATCCCAGCGCTAAAAATAACGACTAGTTAAAAAAACCCATGTGCGCTGCAGTTGACAAATGCCACTGTAAATACATGATATAATTTTATAGATATAAGTTTAGTTGTTTTATGGTACTGGTAATTTTTACGCTTAAGGCTATATAGCCTTACAGCGTATTGTGATTGCCTGCGAGACCGGAAATGCCTTTTCGACTACGACACCACCTAGCGTGAAAAAGTACTACACCTCAGGTTCAAAAAATCCGCTTTCTAAAGCAAATATGCTGTCATGGTGTAATTATGATTGCATGAAAAAAAATCTGTAGTATTTCCTTAAGTGTTATAGTTTCAAAAATGTGTCCAAAGCCATAATATCATTGTCTATTAATGGAAAATAATGAGAATAATTTGCATGAATGATAGCGATCGATGACTTTAATTCTCGCCAATCATTTGCATATAGGATGAACTTCTAGTTTAGATAACACTAAATAAAGGAATTGACAGGAATTAAGTATGTATAAGTAGGGTTGGTATGGGTTCTAAATTTTGTCCCCGTGTAACCGAATTTAAGTATCCAATCCGTACCTAGATACTCGACATGTATTCCTACAGTATGTGAACGTATTCCTATGTGAACGTATCAACTTCGTGAGTTAGCTTAGTGGTACAATTTACCGATATTGTTTGGGGCGATCTGCAGATGGAGCAAATTTCAATGTAATCATAATAAAATGTGAGAGATTTATTCTCCAATACTGCAAATGGCATTGGTATATCAATTTAATATCAATCGGTTACATCATACAATCGTAATGTAACAAGCTGACAGAGCCCAGAATGTCCGTGACAAATGTTGTTTACCGCACATGCGCAACAGGAAGTACAAAAGAGTGACGTAGTCTTCATTCGGATAGCCTCTGGTGTTATCATATACAGCATACCGATAGTGAAAGTAAACATGTGCGCCATTCATGATCACTTCTCCGATCATGGGAAATAAGAATTGCAACAATGTTGCTTGTGAACATGTCGTTAGCAAATGAAGTGTCATCCTTTGTGAGTAAAATAGAACAAATGAGTGCTATTTTGTACTTCTTGTTACTGAATTTTACGTTTACATAGACATCTAACACTCAGTATCAGTATGTTTCCTATTTTGACGGATGCCCGGCCGGGTAGCCTGCACATGTTTCCTATGTGTATTTTGACGGGTACTCGGGTACTTCCCCAACACGACCCGTGTGGCAATAATCAAGGCCTGCAACATTCCATTCGTATTTGGACACAGAAGCAGCAAAAATCGTAAGTTTTCATTTCGTTTTGCTTTTACCTGTCTACAGTCTGCTAAACCTGCCTATATTATTATTATTATTATTTTTTTGCCTAATATATATTAGGCAAAAAAAAATAAAAAAATAAAAAAAAAGCCTAATGATATAGGCAGGTTTAGCGGACTAACCTGTCTACAGTAAATAAATTACAATTGAAGTGAACTTACGTGTCTCTGTGTATTTCTGCTAACGTATGTGATATAGATGTTTTATTTTATTACAAGAACAAAAACATTACTTTATATTTTGGAGCAGTTTCCTTTTCAAATTCGAAGTTATCAAAAATTAACTGCTAGCATTATTTTCTAATTTTATGACATACAATTTAATGCATTTAATTCAGTAGGTGTAACAGATTTAATTTGCCAAATTGTCCATATGGATACCGTGGTAATGGAGTGTCACATCACAAAACATAACGGTATGTAGGATTTTGTATAGTGTGTAACATACATGACAATGAATGAGCATATTGAAGTAATCAATTAATATATAGCTACTGTTGTAGCGGAAAAGATATCACCTTTTGACTGAAAGTCAGTCAGAAGGTGATATCTTTTACTTCACGACAGTAGCTAATCAATATAGAGATACAATTGTAGCGGGATTAAACTGGGTCGATCATCGGTGACCAGGTAGCTCATCAGTCGGTAGAGCACTAGGCTAGTGTTCTGAGTCCCGGATTTGAATCCCGGTCTGGCCGCTACATTTCTCCTCTCCTGTTACAAAATTGGCGCCCTAACTAAAGTGGTATTTGGAAGATTCTCGTATGTCTTCGAGGACGAAGACTTCGAGAAAGGAGGGAGGAGTGTAGCGAGATTGGACTGGGTCGATCATCGGAGACTAGGTAGCTCAGTCGGTAGAGCACTCGGCTAGTGTTCTGAGGGTCCCGGGTTCGAATCCCGGTCTTGCCGCTACATTTTCATCTCTCCTGTTACACAATCATGCATACACAATACATTTGTACATAATATACATGTGTATATATGAAGTTTAAGGGACAAGTGTAATTACTAATAAGGCTAGATTTTATTAAGACAATTATTATCTCTGATTTAAAAACTGGAAACATGAGCTTAAAATATTGATAAAAATTAAAAATAAAAAGATTAAAAATGATGCTAACATATTAACTCAAATTACTTGTATACAAGACTCCACAACTGACTTGAACTTAACAAAATTCTTTAAGTTTATGTTAGAAGACTCTATAACTTTTTATTGAAATTATTGCATATTTTATTATGTTCTAAAATAACAGGGCCCAATATTTGCTAGTCATCCACAGCAGACTCAAAATGTTGAAGAATTGAGATTATCAAGAAGTATAGTGAAATAATACCGGGCATATATTGACTAGCTGCTATGGCAGATATATGAAGCTCTAGACAACTTTGTCGTCAGATCTAGGGTTACAATTCTGTCTAATTGACCGTAGTTTTGCAAAACATCTAATGATGAACATGACATAATTAGCGGACTGCAGGTTTCAAGTAAATTTGCAATTGAACAGATTTACGGTATGTAAAAACATATCAAAATGCATACGTTCAGATGGACATGTATCACTAAAGAGTAAGATAAAAATAATGTTTTGTTATGTTATGCTATGTTATTTTATTCAAGTATTTTTGAATAAACATAATTAAACACAGTTCCCTTCAGTGATAGGGAAGGAGATTTGTTACTATGCGACTACATTGTATGTCCCCTTGAAATAAAATTTCGATGGGACATTTGATCAGACAATGCGCCAAAACAACATTTTCTAGGGACATTGAGGCGAAAACAAAAAATTAACATCAGCATGTAGCATCAATGTTTTATTAGTCACTCATTAGTCCGTGTAGTCCGCTAAACCTGCCTATATTATTAGGCTTTTTTATTTTTTTTTTGCCTAATATATATATTAGGCAAAAAAAAAAAAAAATTAAAAAAGCCTAATAATATAGGCAGGTTTAGCGGACTATAGTCAGTGTACTGTTGATTCAGCAAATAAGAAAATAATGCTAGCAGATGAATTTGTTAACTGATAATTTAACCAGAAACTGCTTCAAAATTTGAAGTAATATTAAACTTTTTTTTTCTTTGTTGTAAAACAAAACATTGATTATATGTATGTTAGCAGAAATACACAGACATGTTACCTAGTTACTTCATGCGTCATTGTTTGAGTCAAATACAAAATCAGAAACATAAGAGTGTGTAGTTCATATACCGACCCAAAGACCAATTTATTTAATGTAGAAACAAAACGAAATGAACGCTTACGAATTTTACTGTTTCCGTCTCCAAATACGGAAGGGATGTTGGAGATTACTAGCGTAATGCACGTGGTTGACTTGTTCAGGTGTTCTTCAGATAAAGTTACGTGAATGTGATCGACCACATCGGGGGGATGCTAAAGAAATTGTCTCTGTCGCTTTTAAGCTGTTGAGTGAAAAGAATGGAAATTATCTCTCATAGATGATTTCGACCAGCAAGTACAGTATCAGATTTACATCTAGGTTTCAACGCAGGGAACTCCCTGAACAGTATTAGATTTTGCGTTATGACATCTTTGTTTACATCGGACCGCTTATACCATTGCTGAGTGTCACGTGACAAGTCGCTTATTTAGATGAAAATCGCTTACACTCGAAGGCAGAACACGATATATAGTTACATTTACTTAATAAAACGATAAACAAAACTAGATATTTCAATGCATTAGTGGTTTGTAACACGCGTCATATACATGTAACCTCTGTATACATTTGACAAATCAGCGGGTAAGGAACCAATAAAAAAAGACCTTACATCATCGTGTTTAGAAACCGGGGTCCGTCTCAAAAACCATAATATCTTACCGATGATCAATCAAAATGTCTAAGTATGTTTTTTAAGCGTCATTTATCCAACAAATGCGCGTATGGCGCAGGGCGCGTGGCCTTCCCTATCACTGCACTTTGATTGGCTTTCCCAAATGATTTACGTGTGTTGTTTGTTTGATTAATTAACGTCCTATTAACAGCTATGGTCATGAAAGGACGGCCTCCTATGTATGCGGTGTGTTGCGTGAATGTTGTGCGAGGTGCGTGTTTTGGGAGACTGCAGTAAATTCATGTTGTGTCTTCTTGTATAGTGGAACTGTTGCCCTTTTTGCCCTTTTTATAGTGCTATATCACTGAAGCATGCAACTGAAGACACCAAACAACACTCCCTACTCGGTCACATTATACTGACAACGGGCAAACCAGTCGTCCCACTCCCCTTATGCTGAACGCTAAGCAGGAGCAGAAACTACAACTTTTATAGACTTTGGTCTGTCTCGGCCAGGGGACAGAACCCAGAGCCTTCCTCACAGGGGCGAACGCTCGTCTTAAGGCCAAAAGTGAGGCGGTGCCAATGGAGGCATTAGGAAAGATAAAGTAAGTTAGGAAGAATAGAAAAGATAAGATCCTAAATTTAGTCGCCTTTTACAATCATGCAATAAGGGCAGCAGGTACAATTCTAACGCCCTACCTGCAGGGCAAACAAGAAATTGGTTACTTGTTGTTGAAGATATCATGTGTGTAAGGGGTACCAGTGGAGAAATCATTGCAAACAAATTATCATTAGATAAACCCAGAGAAGTCTGAATGTTTTTTTCTGGTTGTTGGACATTATTCTCAGAAATCACATAAGACGTCGCTACACGTACTGAATAGAAACATTGCCGGGAGCGCGTGGAGCAATTAGATATAGCCTAACTTGTACTGTACGCTAGATGGTCATGACCTACTTGTAAAAACTGTCCGTACATGGGAGATGCTGAAACAAAGTTAGGCTTTACTAAGGGGATATTTGTGGAACTGTATGCGCTAAAGTAAAGTTATGCTTGTATACTATGTATTTCACCAACTTGTCCAAGTACATGTAAATGTATATCAGTATAGTGTATATTTGACGGAAAACTTGTTAGCATAAGGAAAAGGCCCTCTTCACATTATGAACAACTTTATTGAAATAAATAAAAGGTTAAGTTTCATATCGCAGGTTGTATCATGTTCCTGGCGTCGTCATAATACAATGGGTTAGTTGACCATTTCTGCGCGACACGGCAAAACTTCAATTTATTATATTATAATTGTTATAAAAAGATTTTTATTTTGTTTTGTTTCGGAAAGGTAGCTTAGTGGCCCTTTCATGAATATCATGAAGTTGATAATCTTTTACATTGAATGTGAAAGCATTTGAATTATCATTATTCAAAAATGAGAATAAGAACTATGGCAGCTACCCTAGGTAACTGTGAAAAGAACAATTTGTCAAGCTTTCTTATCATTGCTTCCTAATAAACAATACTGTATGGTAGCCTTCTTAGCTTTTTGGGAAGCTAACACTTGTTTTTATGTCTACTCGTCTGAATACCTGCAAATTAAATTTCTTCACTTGCCTTAAGCTCTCAGTACTTTCAGTACTTTGATTTAATTATGTGATTAGTTTACATGTGAGGAAAACCGCTATAGGCCTATGATATAAAATGAATTTTCTGACATTTTACTTTCAAAGAGTTATTTCCCTTTCAATACACACATTTTGCATCTTCAAAAATTCCACTTATGTCTATGTATATCCTTGAACTTGAGTTTTCTTAATTTACATCTTAATTCCTCTTTGGCATACTATATTTAACCTGTTTGATGAATTCAACGCATAAAACATAAATAGTTTCCAAAGTAACCCATACCCAATTGGGTTAGAAGATGTTTGTAATTTGCCTGTACCATATAAACCCGACCGGTTTTCTGTTGTGTTGGGAATTCGGATATGAAAATACCCACCAGACTATCATCCTGTTCACAAAAATACCCACCAGACTATCATCCTGTTCACAGAAATACCCACCAGACTATCATCTGTTGACAAAATACCAACCAGAATGTCATCCTGTTCACAAAAACACCCACAAGACCATTAAACTGTTCACAAAAATACCCACCAGACTATCATCCTGTTCGCAAAAAATACCCACCAGACCATCAACCTGTTCACAAAAATACCCACCAGACTATTATCCTGTTCACAAAAATACCCACCAGACCATCAACCTGTTCACAGTAACTACCCTACCAGGAAATCGCACTGGCCAGCGAACTTGAAAACAAATATTATGTAAATGCTGTAGACTCGAATTTTATGTCTCGTGCAAAATGGATATAGCTAGAACTAACAGAGATGATATAGAGAACACTTCAGTAAATAATTATATAAAATGGAATAATGAAAAATCAATGACTCATGAATCATATCGAAGAAGATGCGTTTCGTAATGTTCAAGATATCAAATGAAATTTGGACAGGTTAGTAGTAAAGCCGAATGAGTTTGTCGCCGTTTCTGAAATAGATGTTTTAAATGATTTGGGCATATTATTAAAAAAACTCGGCGAAGCATATTTTTCAGAGCCCATAACATTTTGGATTATTCTCAATAAAATTGACGGAACTAGTAAAACACATATTATTGATATTTAAAAAAATAAACAAGGGAGATAACTCTAATAATAGCTTTCATGGCGAAATTGTTGATGGGGTATTAAATGATATATTAAGTAACGAAATTACTGAGGATGAAATATTTTGGTCTATTTCCGGTTTGAGTAATGACAAGGCTCCAGGTCATGATGGAATTCTAAATGAATCCACCGCAGGAATTCTTAAGCTATTATATATTGTAAAATATTTAATATCATATTTGATACGGGTCTAACTCCAAGCTCATGGACAAAGGGGGTTATAAAACCTATATATAAGCGTAAAGGACCCTAACAACTTCGATCATTATAAAACAATAAGTCTTGTTTCTTGTCTCGGTAAAGTTTTTACATCCATATTGAACTGTAGGCTAAACAAAATGGCTGATGAAATAAATTTGATAACTTCTGCCTAGGCAGGATTCAGGAAAAACATTCTAAATATTCTCCATGCTCTAACCTCTATCTATTTTTCGCTTGGTAAAAATTGTTTTGTTCAATTGCTGATTTTAGAAAAGCATTTGATTCAGTTTGGAGACTCGGTTTATGGCAAAAAGCTTAAAGAAGTAATATAAGAAGGAAAATGTTTAATTCAATAATCAATTTATATGAAAAAATAAAATCTTGTGTCAGAAATGGAAATGATGTACTTGCAACGTAGGTTTAAAGCAAGGAGAAGATTTGTCACCTTTCTTATTCGCTATTTTTTACAATATTGAAAGAGCATGGTATCAAATGTTTGAAGAATATAAAAGATTTAGGTAATACTATTGGAATGTTTATAAAACTAATTGTAATTCTTTATGCAGATGATACAGTTCGAATGTCTGAATCAGCTAACAATGTACAATCAGCCCTGATTAAATAAATAAAATGTATTGTGAAAATTTGAAACTTGAAGTAAGCGCAAATAAGACAAAAATTGTTCTAAAGTTTTTCAAAAGTCTCGAACTCATCCTCGTTTTAACGAAGAGATAGAAATTGCAGATTCGTTTTCATATCTAGGAGTATTTGTAAATAATAATGGGAGTTTTCATAAGATGAAATTGAAACTGTTAGAATAGTCAAGAAAAGCTATGTTTGTTGTTTACAAGAAAATATGAAACATTCCTCTTCCTATCGACCTCTAGTTAAAAGTGTACGATTCTCTTGTTTTACCAATATTATTGTACTTAGAAGTATGGAAGTACAGCTGTAGAAAAGTTTCATTTACAGTTTTGTAAACGTATACTCGGTGTTAGGAAAAGTACGTGTAATTACATGATATATGGTGAATTAGGGAGATTCCCTCACTATACATAGGTTAAAAACAGAGTTATTATGTTTTGGCACAAGTTGATTGCTACTGATAATCTTTCAAGTACTGTATATCACTTGATGTTAAACTTGCAAACAAATAATATTATGGAATTCAATTAGTTGCATTATGTTAAAAATATTTTTGAAGAAACTGGTTTGAATTATATATGGGACTACCAGAATGTATGTACATATAATAGAGAATATTTAAAATATATCGTAAAACAAATATTACAAGATCAATTTGTACAAAAAAGATTTAATGATATAGAGAATTCATCAACAGGTCGCAATTATTCTATTTTTAAAAGTAATTTTGAAATTTGAAAAATATCTTGTAAAATTAAAGCCAACAGATATGCATATTATCATAAAATTCAGAACCTCGAACATGTACTTTCATATAGAAACTGGAAGATAGATTGGGACCCTTGAAGTAAATAAAACTTGTAATCTATGTTTTACTGGTATTGGAAACGAACACCATTATTTGTTTCAATGCAGTAATGAAATGGTGAAATGTTTGAGAGAAATGTATAAACCAAGTTACTATTATAGAAATCATAGTGTTATCAAAATGAAAGGCCTGTTTATTATTATATGTAACATAACAGTTCTGACAAATATATGTAAACTTTTGAAAAAAAAATTGTAAAAAACTATTGATTGAGCATGTACATCACAAACACATTTTGTAATGCACTGTCACGCTATGTGACCTTTATACATACATGTCTATATTATGTATAGTGACTTCCTGTTACATATTTGTATGTCTAAGAGGGGAATAAAATCTGAAATCTGAATAGTTACCACTTCTGATCATATCTATATTAAATCTGGTGTTCATCTGACTTTGGCTAGTGCTGTCACCTCAAATATTTAAATTCAATTTGGACGAAATTATATTAGCTTTTTCATGATAAGTTCATAGACTTATAGGAAGAGCAGTTTTCAATTTCTTAACTTTAACTTCGTCATATGCTATACATGGGATTTAACCGTTAAGGAGACTGGAACATAGTGAATCAGTAAAATAATACGCAAATCTTTGAGGAAAGGCTGGCGTTATGTTTAATAAAAATTGCGTGTTTTGTTTTATTTTAAGTGTAGTTGTTTTTACTATGGAACACACGTTCTGGAGAGTATTGAGATGGAAACGGGTACGAGTTATGTGTATGTATGCTATTGCTTCCGTCCTTAAGTAATCATAATGATGCCCTCCCACACACACATATACACACAAACATATATTGCTTTCAATCAAGTCAACCATTTTTGTGAAAAATGGGAAAAATAACAAAATACATTAATTGAATGTGTAAACATGTATTATTTAAATCATGCATAACATTTTTAAAAAATGAAGACAAACGCTTCTATTTATCATGCAAAGTATTTTTCAAATAAAAATTAATATTTAGATTGTCCAATCCAGATGGCTGAAACTGATTTCATCATTTATAAAATTATGAAAAATACCCATATGTTCATATAATGCAGAAATTTATAATACACTCCAAAGAAGTCTAAGATGTGCATTCGAAGATTTTTAGAAAATTGAATTAGATATTCGCACACGGAAGATATCTAGATATAATATTTTTTAAAGAGTTTTCTTTACAACTGACAAGAGGGACCAGTGTATATCGTAATCTGGTACTAAAGTAATACAGAGACAAATAAGGTAAAGGGTCATATCAATTCATTATATAACATCATATGAACAGATTCTCGGTTTATTGACAAAACACTCCGGTTGCTGATGTTCATAACATCATATATAAACAGCAAACAATTATAATGTTCAATTCTTTCTTTGATAACAACTCTGGAATCTCAAAGACTTTTTAAATTAAAGTTGAAATCGCACGTGCAATGATGAATGTCGTATAAAAATAGAAGCTATAAAGAAATACGAATATTTTGTCATGTAATAATCTAAACAATCTGAAATTGTAATAAACACCGCCAAGTTATTTCACATGTGAACAATAACCCGTCAAGAGAACGTATCAACCACCACTATAACGGGATTGAAATATCGATCAGAGGTAGTATAATGTAATATATATGAAGTGACAAACATTATATCCGTATGGAATGAGCATGAATAAAGTTCATAGAGTAAAATACGATGGATAATCGATACCTAATTGTGTCAATCTTGTAGCATACATTCAAACATATCTACGGATCTGTATAGTTTCTTTCATTTAGTCTTTCATAGAGCAAATGTACGAAATAGCACTTAGTTTTCTGATATCGTGTTCGTGTCGTCAAAAACCTTCTAACATCTCCTTAGTAAGAATGGATTCCGTTCTCTCCAGCCGGAATTCAGGCCTTGATTCTCTTGACTTTACAGATTCTCGACTCTTCATAAATTGTCGCTGTTTCGTTCTGTACTTTGTGTCTGCGTCGATGAGCTCACTAGAAAAAAGAAAAACTAACGTGAATGGCATCATACACGATTATCGTAAAAAGCGTCATTAACTAAACCGTATGTCAGGAAAGACGTTGATAAGCCTCTCCCGAAACTTACATTTTGTTTTTCACAACATATTTTACAATTTGCACACCCAAGATGTAAGGCATAACGCGGTTAACATGGTGTAATACATCGGGCGAGAGAAATGCTAGAAATCTTTCAAAAAAATTTTGAGCCAAAATTAAATGCATCAGATATCTAATTCATTCAAAGAAAATATTTGGATATATTTCTTTCTTGAATCGTAAACCATTATTTATATACGATTAATCGTAATACTTTAAGTAGAATAGCTTACCCATAATCTACACATCCGTCTTTGTTTGTATCGAGTTTTTCCAGTAAAATTTCCATTTGACGGACACTGATTTTCATTCCAGCTCTCTGTGAAAAGATGGATATCAAAATAGTATAAGCATTGTATCCGTAACAAACAATTTGTTGCACATAACGTCTTTATTCATTATTCATTTTTAATTTTTAAATTTCTTTACATATGATTTAAATATTTTGATTCTGAAATATCTTATACATTACCGCACATACCCGTGTCCCATATCTAAATGAATGTTAGATATTAAAGTTGTTCTTAGCCTTTGGTTATACGACATTTTCACCTTTAGTCGTCTTGGTATCGATGTATATTTACATGTGATAACTGATTTCAATTTGCTTAATAACAGACTTATTCTACAGGTATGAATTACCTTTAATCCGAGAATAAATTCGTCCCTGCTGATGGAGTTGTTCTTGTCTTTGTCAAAATCTTTAAACAAATCAATGAGTCGATAACCCGTGTCCTTTGCGTATTCGAACAATCTGTTAATTGGATCACGTCTGAATTCTGCCAAGGGGTCATGGGTCAAATAATCCATGTCGTATTTCTCTCCAACAATACCTCCATGAATTATATTGATTGCACGCGCGGCTTCCAGATTCTCCTGTAGTTGTGTGAATTCAGGCGTGACAAGGATATGCTGCAAAATTAAGAAAAATGTAGAACACTAATTTATATTATGCATTAATAATCTATATGTATACATATTTATAATAGCAAAAGAAAAAGATGATATTAATGCAAAAATGTTTCCCTTCTTTAGTCCTTGAATGAACTTACTATATAATGCAACGTGTATGTGGCTTCTCACTTTTCCAAATTTCTTAATATGTTCTTATAACAAATATATAGACAAAAATTGTGTTATATAAAGTGATGGAAAAATAATATGAGAACAATGATAAATAATGTATTACCTCGTTACGAAACATTTTCAATGGCGCGTATATAATTCATTGTACATTTGTTTGCATCTTTACGTAAGTTGCATATGCAGCTATAAAGTATCAGACAAATTTATGTCAGTGTTAATTTTGATTTCATCACATATTTACCATTAATATACACCACTCACCGAGAAATCTAACGTCTGTACCGAGCTCATGTCGTTCTTGCTGACCTCTGTGATTATAGCCACTGGTCCACCATGTCCAAGAGGGTTTGAACCGATCTATACAGAAATAGGATTTATTATCTCATAATGTTATTTGATTTCTAAATATCTATGACATAAACCATACAATATATTAAAGTTAATACTTAACATGATGGAGTTTTATTTCTCTTTATTTAAATATATAATCTAGGTAGATGTCATTATCTCAATTTTCTGTTAATCCAAAGCGTCTGTATGAATCACAATAAGTTGTCGCCCTTCCCATGAAACTACAATTTTAAGCCAATGAAAATCGGAGTTACATGCTAGATTGATGTAAGTATCTTCAAACATTTTAGACCTCATTTGTACCTTAACTTTCATATCTTTAAAATCACATTTAAAAGCCTTACTCGCAGTGTTTCCAGACAATCGTTTGCTTGTAATCCTGTTGCTATCGCCAAAGCTCCTCGTTCTGGAATTCTGTTGTGGGATATATTTAGATCCTTAAGCGTTCTGTTCACCTTCAACGCCTTCCCAATGGCTTCTGAACCGTCCCTGCCTAGTCCGTTCATAGTTAACTTCATACATCTTAACCCGTAATTTTCCTTTTTAAAAGAGACATTTCAAAGTTAAGAGCAATGTTCGAAAGATAATTTACGGAAATGAAAACATAGTATTTGATAGACCACAAAATAATAAAAAATAATGAAAAAAATCATCCAAGAAAACAATAATAAAAAATGGAAGCCTGTTGTCTTATTCTTTTTGTATTAAAATTATCACTCAGCACGACTTACCATTAACCCTTCACCCAACGCTGCAGCACCCTTTGTACGGAAGTGATTCCAACTCAGGTCTAGTGTTTCAATGACCTCGTTATGTGAAAGCAGCTCTCTAAGTGCTATCGCGGACCTCTCCTCCAAACGGTTGTTAGCCAGATATAGATGTTTGATGGACGAGTTTTTCTACAAAATATTGAAACATGCTGAATATAATTAATAAACCATTATTAAAAGAGCATGGTCCCATAGAATGTCTTGCTTTATGTAGACACTTACTGGATATGATAGTCGAAGTAAAAAACACTATTCCATTTGAATCATCTTCCATCAACTGACAAACAATTTTAGGCTCAACAATATTTGTATAAACAGAATGTTTCTCACTTCACTCATCTAATAATGCATGTCTTGCGTACATGTTACGTAAGCATAAGTCCAAACAGTGCAAAATACAAAGAGTCGTACTCTAAGAGTCTATCAAGACTATATTTGTTGTATCGTTGACTATGCATTGACTATGCTTTAAACGTAAAAAAATATCTCATATCCTAAATAAACTTAATTAACGATATCTACATTAAAAACAATTGGATGCCATTTTTGTCAATAGAATAGATATCGAATGACAGAGTTGTACAACCAGTTTGATATGTGACGTTTTAATGACCAGTAGGATGTGTACACTATCACTTTCTTCAGACAAACTACTAGGCAGCATATTCAGTACAAGCAGATGTAAATGTGTACGAGTTGTCTGATGAAGTTGACGATGTACACATCGTCATGGAAACGTCACACATAAGATTGTCACTGGTTGTGTAACATTACATAAACCATACTTTCCAACCTGACGAAAAAGAAGATTGCATTGATTATACAGTATACTGACCAGTAGAGTGGTACACAGTTTCTCAGCTCCGGTATCTTCGATCTCGTTGCCTGAGAGGTCAATAGTCACTATACTGTCGTTTTTAGATAATAAATCTGCCATTGCCTCTGCGCCAGCATTACCTATCCTGTTTTCACCGAGATACTGGAACAAAATGAATAATAATTCTGAAATATATGGTATAATATTGCACGATGGAAGCAAATTATTGAGGTCAGATACGAATTCAAGAAACCATTCAGTAATTCAACACATTGATAATTTCTTTTGGTAATCTAATCAGTTAAGTTATAAAGGGAACTTGATTAGAAATATATAATTTGCAGAATAAGACTATTAGAAGAAAACTCACCAATTCTGTAATACAAAAGTTGCCCATCAACATCTTTGCTAAGTATTCCGACCCCTCTCCGAGAATCCAATTTCCCTCCAAATTTAGTACTTCAATTTTCTTGTTGGTCTGCAAATGTGAGTTAATGGAACATCACAGTTTGTATCAATCAAAACATAATTTTTAAATCATATTTATAATGAAAGGAAACACACAAATGCCTTTTGGAATATATCTTACCTTCATTGGGTATGCAATAGCTTTAGCACCAAGAGGGCCGAGGCCGTGGAACCTCATTCGGAACTCCTTGTCCTCAATATGTTTCAGGAAATAGGATACTGGAATGACGCCAGTTTCATTGCACATGTGGATGTATTTTCTTTCTCCAGTCCGATCATTTTCCAGTTGGATTTCTTCCTCGTGTATCCATTCTGCAAAATGTAGACATACATTTATTCGTTTTTATTCAATATTTAATTAATGGATCATGTTAAATAAAAAAAACGTGATAACTCATAGATTGTCACTGTTTTATAAAATTATTATATAACTACATCTGAAACCAGTGACACCAGTTTAAAGTTGTATTGCTGCTAATTTCACTGTAACGATATGTAACTTAAACATTTGATATTCAAACATTGAAATGTAACTTGATGATTTAGCTCCCCAAAAGCATATGTCGGCCTATAAGAGAGCCGAAATCTAGGAATCATATATTCCTGGTTTTGAATAAAGCGCCTTCAATCACCGCCATGTTCAGTGACTTCGGATTCCGAATCGTATCACGTGACTGACGTTCGACACGACCTGCACGTGGTGAGCCAGATAACTAGCGTAAGCGCATATGTGTTTGTTTACGTTTTCCTTCTGGCTTATATGAGCAAATCATGCTGGTATATGTCCACAGATAGGGTATTTGAAACATCCAATTTACACATTAACGTAAAATATTGTGTGGATCAAATATAGTAATGTGCGATCATTATTTTCTTTGTAGATAGAGTCTGATGAGGTCGACCACATGTTTTGTTTATGAAAAACTGTTGATGTTTTCTCTTGGTTTCACAACCCTCGTTTTACTTCGAGATGGTCGAGACGATGTTCGGAAGAGTTCGGAATGATTCGGCATCTTTCGAGCCTATTTTTCACGTGTACACGTTAAAAAGATTTTTTACTTTTATAATCAAAGATACTTCCAGTGCTGCAACTTTACAAAAAGTGGTAAAATTAGAAAGTTTAAAACACAGGCAGACGGAGAAAAAAATGTATAACACTTAAACAGTTTTCACTATGACAAAAAGAGCGAAAGTTATAGACCATACAACTTTAAGACGAGTTGCTATGTACGTAAGTGTTGAGATAATAAGGACTTGGTGTAGTATTGACAAAGAAACGTAAATGTCAATAACAAAACTTGGTAACACGAAAATACGTCGCATCGATGATCAATTCAAATAGCTCAGTAGCAGGAAATACAAACCTGATGATTGATAAAATCATTTATAAAGGTAAAATATACATGTATCTCGTAATGCTTTTTATATAGAAAACTAAAAACAATTACAATCTGAGCTTATATTGGTGTCTCGTAAGAGATTATCGTTATATTATTAACAGTACTATTAAACCGAATTAGATCGCGCTAGTATTTATTAACTATATTGCACTGTATTACCATCGATTATTAACGGATTAATGGCCCACTAGGAACGAATCATGCGCCTGCAGAGTGAAATTTGTTAAAACAATTCCACGTAATAGTAAATGCAAAAAACACTGTTAAACTATTGAAAAATTATTGATGATCTCTCGAATGCTACCATATAATTGTGATAGCAACCTTCATAAAATCACGCATCTTGTGAAGTATTCCCTGTCTATATTGGCTTTCTCGTTCATGTTTTGTCTATCAATCTAAAAGACACATTGAAATGTCCGTCTTGATTTTACTACAAGGATAGAAAAAAACCCAATTAGGTCTATTACTACAAAACGTTTTCGAAAGTCTCCAAGTTATGGTAGATATGGGCTTACCTCCTATTTGTTTCAATCAACTACTGCATACACAACTAAAAATGGGGGTTTTGCAATTTAGGACATTGTTCTTCTAAATATTTTAAGGAAGTTATTTATTTGTAATATATCTAAGGAGTTGACCGTGTTTAGCTCACCAAGAAACCCCTGATCGCTAGCTAGGTAATAAATATCTGATGAAATGCTTTTTTGAATTGCCCCTTGTTTAATCTAAACTAAGGTGTGGTAAATAAACGAATGGATGAAATACTTGCTTTCAAATAGATAGTACTTTGGATTGTGACGTGCTTTCCAACGTTTAAGCTGTTCACAACTGTTAACGACTTAATTTACGAACAATTTAGTAATCATAACAAATGTATATTGCAATCGATTTCAACAGTCTATATAGTAAAAGATGCTCCACCGCTGAAAATTGGTATTATTTTTCACTATCAAAAACAGGAGCAGACGATTTAGCATTTTTCTTAAAGATGCTCCACCGCTGACAAATAGTATTTTTATACTATTAAAAAAGGAGCAGACGATTAAGTATTTTTCTTCAGTTACAAAAGTTACTAACTTTAGACCATTACCACCAATGAAAAGTTTGAGCTTCTAATTTAACTTCAAGTTAAGAATATAAAAAATAATTAATTGCATCTCGAAAAAATTCCGTGGCACTATATCCTATATGGAATGGACGGCCGTAACGTATTTATGCGTAATTATGCATTTGCCCCATTTCATGCACCCTTCTGGAGCCCCACTGAGACCGTTGAAAACTAAATACTAGTTTTTTGAAAAGAAGATGTTCATCCCTATATAGCATGTCAATATCGATTCGGTCATTGCATACGATTAAAAAAAAAAAAAAAAAAAAAAAAAAAAAAAAAAAACAAGTCCCACGCGCAGGTTTCTGCCTTCCATGACCCGTGCGTGGTGACCTTTAGGGGACTTCCGGTGACTGTTTTTACTTGTTTGTAGTGTGTGCTGTTTGTTATCATCGTGAAAATGGCATCAAACCGAAATCTAGATGCAAACTGCTTTCATAGATGGCATTTGTAATAACCTACTATCAAAATTGAGTCAAGTTCGAAAAAATTCCGTGGCACTATATCCTATATGGAATGAAGTACTAATTGCGCATGCACTAAAGCCAAATTAAATTATTTTATATCATTTTTCTGTTAATTAGACATATACAATGTATATACACGAATAAACACCAATTATTGTTGTGGAGCCGGTGGAGCATATTTAAAGTTAATGTCACTTTAAATACACGCTATTTTAATTTGCCACTTACAATATTATCTTAAAAAACAGATGATGTTTCGTTATAGGATATCATATCATATAAGTAAGGTATCAGTTAATCATAATTCAAAAAATGATTTCCAGAGTAAACGGTAGTAATTCATATCATATAAAGAGCGGACTGAGAATTTCTTTAGATGACTGTGCATCATTATCTTATACCTTCTCGTCCACTGACGTTTCGCTGAAGGAATACGAAACTGACAGCTTGCCTTGATTGATAATTAGCGATACAAGGTTAAATAAAATGTTGATGAATGTCATTCACCAACACAATTCATTATGAAGTATAATATCATAATAGATTGATCAAGATAGCACGCAGGAACAGACATATACACACCGTCGTAGTCCATATCAAGATCAGTTTCATAGTCTGTTGTAGCCTTGGAATATCGCCCATCAGTGGGATAATCCGATACGGTAAATGCGTCATCGTCTTCTTCGTCAATGTTGTAATCATTCTCCACTTTCCGAGTTGCACCATGCTGACCTCTTAACTCAGTTATCAAAAGTTTGTCAGAAAATAGAGTTTGTAAGGCGGCCATTTTGTCTTCCACTGAAATGACACTTTGAGGACTTGCACCACTTTGTCCACTTCGTCCGGATGATACCCGTCTAAATTTAGCACTTCCGTTGAGGGAAGGAGTTCTTCGTTTAGGGGTGCCGTCAGACCCATTCCTGGAGTCACAGTCCCGAAACGGAGTACTCGTCCCCGAGATGGCCCCTGTCACCGCCGCCATCTAAAATCAAAGTACGTATGTATAGTCATACTCAATAATCTACACATGGACTGACCACTGCTGCCTTTCTTCAATAAACTGTATACTAACTGATCATATAGTACCCATTACTGAATATTTAATTAAAATGAATTACTCACTCATTGCTACTTGCCAAATGTGATTGACAGACAGGGAAGGACTGAAGGTAATATTACAGCCAGAATTGGTAAGACCAGATAAGCTTTCGTTATGTTAAAGAGTATTTAAATACAAAGGAGATTTGTGTATAACAATATTTGTATATATTCAACTGTAATATTTGTCTGTGCTATATGGATGCGAGACCTGTAAAACAACTGAGGAGATTCACCAGAAGATCCAGACATTCATCAACATCTCTCTGAAACGTATCTTCAACATGAAGCGCTGTAGGAGTGTAGGGAAAGTACTTATATCAAAGCAGATTCGGATAATGTAATGTGATTGGATTGAAAATCCAGTACTGCACACAAAACAAAGAAAGAGAAAAGAGATTGACACAGCAATATATAAACAAAGAAATCATATAATTGGAACTTTCAAACTGACGCTCACTTTTAGACTGGATATTATGGTGGTATATTTCTGCCATCGAGTTATTTTAGGTCGACTTAGGGTAACTCAACTTTAACCAGATAGTTATGTCGGCAAGTCGAGTTATAATATGACTTTTTGATATAGTTACGTAGACCAGTCGAGTTATAACATGACTTGTTGAGATATATATGTCGGTAAGATGAGTTTTAACACGACAAGTCCACATATTCATATTGGAAAGTCGAGTTACACTATCGCGACTGACTATCTTGGATCTCGTCGTAATTAGGTAAGTCAATTTTCCAGGATGTATGATGTAAATCGACTTGCCGACATAAATATCTCAACAAGTCATGATATAACTCGACAGGTCGACATAATTATCTCGGCACAGTTACGTTACATAACTCGACCTAAAATAACACGATGGCAGAAATATGCCACCATAGATCAGTATGTACAATACTTTTGGAAAAGAAATCTCATTTCAGCCGAATGGAACTGAAATTCAGCTACGAAACATAGATAAAATGTATACATACACATAACTTTAACATATTTTGTAAATATAAATGTATATATCTGACCTGTTGCCTCCATCTGTCATATATGCTTTGGTAATTGAAAGTAATGAAATATGCAATCGACACAAATATATAAATGCTGCGTTGAATGCCGGAGGGATTGTCAGGAATGTATTAAATTTTTAAAAGATTTTTTTCATTAATAAACTTGTTTGTGAAAAACATGTCCCGCACCTATATGACACATGCTCAATAACACATAAGTACACTACATCATCATGTTGGAAACTTATCGAGAGTGTCAGCGGCCAGGATTTAGGTGTACTGGACTATCGTACAACAGGTATTAATCATAAGTGGGATTTATTTATACCATACCTAAATAAATATATAACCCCATTAAACAATATCTCGTTTATGATATACCATACTAGCGATAGCGATCAGTGGTCAGTGGATCTAGAGATTAACTCTCCACACCAAGTGCCCGAACGCGCCTAACAATAGACGCCGAGGTGCATTGTACTAAGGAAATTAAAGGATTTGCATTGCTCCAAAATCATCGCATTAAGACTAAGTATAACGGTGATTTGAATATTCATAATATCACTGACCTGTCCAGAACCTACAACGTGAACATTTATTTTAGATTTGGTGAAATAACAAAATAAAAATATATACTCCAAAACAATCATGACTGACACTTACATAATGATAAATCTAACGCGTGACTATCGTTTAAGCTTAAAAATCTGTCACTAGCTAGATTAAAAAGATGTAACGTCATTTCTGTTTGGCTGTTGTAACAGTGTAATATTTCTTCTACATATATATTTAATCGCTATACCAACCTAAGTAGACTTGCCACCAGTCTCTAGAATATTAGAAACATCTCTATAATTTCTCTGCGACTAGTCTGATTTCTGGGTTCCAAACTAATAGGGGGCAATATAATTTTAGGATTCTACTGAGAAAATCTGATCAATAACTTAGGTAGAAACCAAGATAACACATGTAAAAATACAGAATTGGAAAAAAACTTGACACAATAGACCTAATATAACAGTTCTTCCTTCATATATCGCTACCTATTTCAATGATTCATTTCCTCATACTGCCCAGAAAGATAAATGGCATATGTTCGTGGACAGAAACATGAAAGCGTGCTTTCAATAAGAAATCTAAGAACTTTATAAAGTCGGAGTCAGGATTGTAACTCTAAGGGTACGGTTGTCTAGCCTATGATGTATTTTGATAATGCATATTATAGTGATTCTAAAGCGCCATATTTGTGATATGTAGAAGCACTGATTTTCTGACATTCAATTGTTATTTTCCGTATACATGTATAATACTGATTACACGGTCAACTTAAATAATGCAAATGCGGGGTTTGACTAATGCATATAGGTGATTCGCCATTTCCGCATGAACAAAACGATAATATCAACGTCATTTAAACATGGAATTACGAGGTTTGAAATTAAGAGAGTCTTGATTCAATGGAGATGAAATATAGATAAAGTATGCCAAGTCTCACTTCTTCAAAGAGTATTGATTCCAACTAGTACTTTGATATGCCAATAAACTAAGTGTAGTAATAAGATGAGAGACTCCTTAAATATAAAAGTATGATACTCAATCTTTAGTGTACAAACAGCTGTATTATGTATATTATGAATATTGTTATTTCCATCGTATGTTGTTATCATCGTTCACTTGCAACCGACAGTTAAGGTATTTCAAATAATGTCAATGGCACAAACTATTGTCCAATATGATAGCTGTATGATATCAATGATTTGTTGTATACAAGTATCCAAATACAAATACACATACCACAAAGATAGAAATCACCAACGAAGTTAATACATGTAGTTCGAGGACGGCGTTTTAAATTTGTCATCAATTGGCTGTAAGCATTTCAGTTAAACTGCAATTGCAATTTCCCCACTAAAGAATGTCAAGATAATGCCTTTCATTTGAAATGGCGCGTATCCGAGTATTCCAGTCAATGACTTACATGCAAATGGTCCATAAAACTATAATTAATTGGCTAAATGATAGTAACAGGACAAATGATAGTAACAGGACAAATGATAGTAACAGGACTAATATTGTATGTAGTACTCACCTTTGCACTCTTAAGGTCTTTATTCCTTTTCTATGGATCCATCAGTTTCTCAATAGGTAGCAGTCTCTGTCTAGGAAAGGATCCCGAAGCCATCCATAGATTGGTACCGTGCAGGCAAACGAACCAAAAGAGTGTGAAAGCCCGAGGTTAGCCTAATCACCTGAAGTTATGACGTCACGGACTGGAACAAACAATCCTTTTCTGGCCCACTAGTCGATATAAGAAAACATTAGTACAACCCGCAAAAAGTACAGGTACACGGTATCCAGGATTAACTCACAAAGCTAAACACAGTGAATGTAATACACAAACATTATACCTCGCTACCTTGCACCGCTCTGTATGGAGAGTTGATCGCACATGAAGGGGGATTAAAAGACTATAACAAATCCTATTGTATAGGTTTAAGGTCAGAGGTAGATTAATATAATTACAATAAAAACGATCAATATAGAAATATATAGGTATGCAATCAATTGATCAGTTTTATGTTAAGGTGATGGTAATACTTGTGACGTCCTTGTTACTATATATAAGGAGATATAACGGTACTCAGATCATTTGATTCCTTCTCTTAATTATATAACTATACCAATATTGATGTAGATATATAGACTGGTACCTAGTACTCAACTGTGAAGTGTCGCATTTTGTCAATTACAGTAGAAGTGTGATTTGTGTCTCACACCAGTAGTCAACTACTATGGACACTGCACAACCAAATAACATGATACTGTATGTGAACGTTTTATTTACATATACATTTCTGTCAATTTCTCAAAATTAAATTTTTACGATACCATTATACATTTGTAGATTGATTCATTTTTATGGAATAGAATATAAAACATTTAGAAAATAAATATATTTACCTATATGTCTGGGGAACACTAACTATGTTTGTATAAGTCGTTGAGTACCTAATACGTCAAGTCGTATTAATGTGTCCTCCTTTTTATTTCTATTTCATTAACAAATATCGACTTGACTTAGATAACAGGTAACAAAGTAAGGAGGATGCCGTCTATTGAATGTCAAGCTCAGGTCAATCGTAGATATAAGTTAAACCTGATATATATAATTGATTTTTGAAAACAATAACTTTGTGTAAATACCATGTAAGCTACTCGTCATCAAACATGTAAATTACATTGAATTATGTTTTTTATTTTCGAAGCAGTTGATACTGATAAGGATGAAGTAGGTAGCGTGTGTGTATCCTGAATGTCAGGGCTTATTTTTACTCTTTTTTACTTTCCTAATAGCCTCCATCGCATTTAAATTGATGTAGTTTTGGAAAACAAAATAAAAATGTTGTTATTCGATACAGCGTTTATCAATGTATGGATAAGTTTGCTTTGCTGATCAACATGCTTCTCTTGCTGTTGTATATCCCCTCAACTGATATGAAGATATGATAGCTTTACCCCCTGAAGACAATAGCAAATAGAACTGCCATGCACGGTGTTTACATAATATAAATAATATGACTCAACATCAACTCGTGTTTAAACAAAATGGATTTGCTTAACTTGACTTATCTGCAACTTCGTCCAATTTACTGACACAGTATGGACAGGTATAGGTACTCCGTCCATGTAGGGAGCCAGTTTGGAGGACTACCTTATTGCCCAGAATAGATCCTCAGCCAGTCATTTTTATTGACGTAGACTATTTATACACACTTTATTGTATTTCGATGAGGTTTTACAGCTGTCTACAAGTACACATGCTAGCTTTTAGTATCACGACATCATACGTAAAAGATAAATAATTTAGTGGGGATGTATTCGTAATATAAAATATGTAAATAAAACGTTTGAATGTTTTCATTTTGCAGAAATTTTGAAGTAGAGGCAAATATGCAATAAACGAACACACATTTTAAATATTATTACTAAATACAATGAAACTGTCGATATTATGATAAATCTGCAAAACAAATTCAAAAAGCGTTGAAAAAATCAAACGAATACATCTATTTACGTATATAGGGAGGGTAACTATTATAAAATCATTAGCATTACCCATTTTTATTCAAACTTTTACTGTCTTACCAGATTCTCCCAAAGAAATTATCAGTGAATTACGAAAATGCTTTTTTGAATTTTTATCGAATGAAAAGACTGATACAGTAAAGCGCACTGTTATGTATGGCGATTATGATGAAGGAGGTCTTCGAGTACCACATATTGTTTCTTTTTGTCATGCTTTAAAAATGTGTTGGATCAAAAAATTACTTGATCCGTTGAATTCCTCCCTTTGGAAAACACTGTTTCCGGATAAAATTGAAACATGTGGTGGAGATAAAATTTTCAAAATGAAGAGAGAAGGTCTTTTAAGAATTTCAAATTCCCTAAATATTTTCTGGAAAGAGATTATAAACATTTGGGCAGATCTGTCTGGTGATGAACTCCCCACATCTCGGCCAATCTGGTATAATAATTACGTAAAAATTGATAACAATATACTATTATATAAACAATGGTGTGAAAAAGATGTATATTTTATTGGAGACCTTGTTGAAAATAATGAATTTCTGTCATATGATAACTTATGTATGAAATTTAATTTGAATATTAATTTTATTGAATTTTATGGAATTTTGAATGCAATACCTAGATCTTGGAAACATATTTTGTACCAAAATATTACGCCACTGGACATGAAACCATGCAAACATATTCAATACTTAAAAAGTCATGAAAAAAGTTACATTTTTTTTATAAATGTTTACTGACAAAAGTTACAGAAGTACCAAAAAAGAGTCAAGATTCCTGGCAGGACATGTTACATGTCAATATTCCCAAAGAGTCTTGGTCTAAGTTTGACCTTATTCCAAGATATATTACAGATGAGACAATATTGCAAAATTTTCAATTTAAACTTCTTCATAGAATAGTATATACAAATACCAAATTAATGCAAATTAAAATGAACGAGACGGAAAGGTGCACGTTTTGCGAAGAGGGAAGAGAAACTTTAATGCACCTGTTTTGGGAATGCTGTCATGTACAATCATTTTTATTATCTTTTTTTATACCTTTTACGAACAAAATATCACTTAGAAGTGCCTAGGACTTCAATTATAATGTTTCTTGGAATTTTGGACAATGAATATGAAGATGTGATCAATTTTTTTTATTCCTAATGATGAAATATTATGTATACATGTGTAAATTGAAAAAGAAAATCCCTACAATTAGAGATTGGAAAACACATATTTTTCATTATAGAAATGTAGATATGTATGGCTTACACACTTATTCAAATAAGAAGCAAATTACTATAAATCAAAAGCGGAACTTTATTGATAGAATTTTAGAGTATTTATTAAAGTAATGAAATTGGCATTAGTTTATGATGTCATAACAAATAACGCAAGGTTATTTAAATAAAGTTGTTCTTCATTGTTTTTCTATTAAACTCCAATATTACAATATATTATAGCTGGTTATGCATGGATGGAATTACATTGAAAATTTTGGTACTATGTAATTTTTTTTTGTTACCTGAAAGTCTTTTGAATGTTGTTTCTTTACATATATTGATATTCATGAAAAACTTCTTTTTTTTACATTTCAGATTTACTTAAGAAATAGTGTCAATAAATTACCGTAAATAATAGTGTTCTCCTTTAACCATATTGCTAACTAAGACGGTGGTTTTTTTTCAACCAAAATTGCTTACGTTGCTATATCTTTCATGTAAATAATGTAGACCTCTTGTGTACAAATAAGATCACTCTTTATAGATAACGCTCTTTCTTTTTATTGTAATTAAAATTGTGTATGACATATGAATGTGACATAAAAAATTGAAAATAAAAAAACAATAAAAAAAACAACAACAAAACATCTATTCAGTCATTCCAGGGTTCGTGAATCTTGACGAGAGGTTATTGTTCATGTCTTTTAGTCGCACTCTAGACACATACTAGTGCATTACAATGAAGCACCCACTGAGTAGCATGTTAATTACTAGCTAAAATAAGATATAGTAGTAGTAGTTTCCCATTAACCATCATATACTGGTATGTTGTATTTCTGGCCATCTACTCTTCATTTTGAGATTCGGACATGCTCCTCTGTTTTCATTCCCACGTTTTAACAAATATGATGAGACCTAAATAAAAAAAAACATCAAAAATGTTTAATTAATCATTAATAATATTTTGTTTTTCATCCGCTGATTATTAGAAACTGATCAATCGAATTACATCACATCCCACCAAATAAAAATACACATTAATTTTTTGCAATTAATCTTTAAAATATGACAGGCAATCGCTTTGAAAAATCAAACATATAGTAATGGAACTTGCCTACATTGCATAGTTAACTGTTTACATTTGAGATATGAGTATCTGGCGAAAAAGATAAAGCTATAAAGTTGTGTCATTAGTTTGTGACATTATGTTATCAAAATGAAGTGAAACAGCCAAAATCATAATGAACATTTAAAAAATCAACTTTATTATTGTTTACATTTCAGTATCCGAAATTCACATTAGGATAACCTTTGGCACAGGAACAAAACCATTAATTGTCTTCACAATTATGATTTGGACATGTAATATTTGGGTATGTATATCAAAAAAGCTTAAGCGAGTTGTCTCCCTTGTACCTAAAATTTATAACATGGATGTTGTGTATTTATTTTGCAGGCTATCCACGTCCTTGTATTTTCTATAGCCATGTTTGCAACTAGCTGACTAGAGTAAGTGTGGTGTAATTAAAAAAATGCTTATACAACTTATACTACTGTATCAATACTAAATTAGCAAATTCAATAAATCAAATTTGACTTTTATTTTCACAATTATAAATGTTGTGGTTTCAGTGGTATTCCCAATGAACCCCAGTTTGACCATTGGGACGTAGAGCGATACTCAAAGCAGAAATATAGATGCTAAAAAAATTAGATATATATATTAATAGTTTATGCAATATATCTTTCATGGCATTACATAAACGATGCATTGTTTTTATCCTATATACTTGTAGACCACCAGAAAACATGTGTTCCTATATCACTATTGGAGAGATATTTTTATATTTATCAATTTTACACTAATCACATAATCATGAATTATGAACATAGTTATCTTCCATGCACATTTTTCACTCTGCCATTATTTCATTCATCAGTATAATTACATTGTTTGGGTTTGTAATAGAGAAGGAGGGGGAGAGAAAAAATAAAATAAAGAACAAAGAATTGGGAAGGAAAGAAGGAATAATGGGTTGAACTAGAATAAATAGAGATTATGAAGAATAAGAATTAAATTTAGATATATTCTTTTATGAAAAATAATGAAAAAACCCAATGAAAACAAGAAAAAAAGAGCAACCCAAAAAGGAAAACATGGAGTCTCCATTTGTAATCTGGCATCTGATTGTCTTATATAACGGCGTAATGATTTCATAGAAAGAATCCCAAAATGAATAAAGAATTAGAATTGTGAAAAGATTATCATTAGTGAGCTGCATTATTAGGATTAATATTGGTATTTTTTATGTAATGGAGATATAACACATATATCCTTGTGTAGACTCATCATATACCGCTTCACTGTTTATGTAGGGTACATCCCGAGTTTTGAGTTATATCTCCATAACATAAAAATCTATTAATAACAAGACGATTGGTTAATCATGGTAACCTTTGATTTGTTTTTACATTAACAAAACTGAATTGTAATAACTTGATTCCGTTCTTTTTGAAGATGATAGACACCCCCTAACTCCCATGATATTCCCATCATCAATCGGCAATAAATCTTCATGTTATAGCGGTTTTGGATTGAGGATATTCTAATTTTTACGTAAGTAAGGTACAGGGGACGAATCTGAAATTCAGAGTTTACATTAGCACCTTAGAATAAACACACCGGATTGACAGTGTGAAGTGTTGTTATAACAAGGTGATCCGGGGTTAGGCTTGTTTTTACCTACTGGGGTATTTCCCGGCCGGACGGGCAGACAGGTGGGGGTAACAAATCCCCCGGGGTGTCAGGCATAAGTAACAAATTACCCGGGGATAGAGGTTTAGATAGGTAAGATAGTCACCGTCGGATATACATGTCACTTCAATGGAAATAAACAGTGAAAACAACCTAACGACACTAGACACAAAAGCATAGACGAACTCCGATAAAACGACTTTGACTTTAATTTGTAACTGGTCAGACATGTTTCAATGTCGTCATCACGCTAGTGACTGACAGGTACATTTAAAAAATGCAACAGGAATAATATCAATATAGATATAAAAAAGATAAATCTGGTTACCCTCTTGGGAGGTAAGTATTGGTGAAGATAGGTGACATCTTATTGACATTCTCACACGGAGGCTCTCCATTTTTACGCCTAGTGTGCAATATTGAGTTGACATATTGACAGAAGTGACAGGGATATAATGTGGTATAACAATCTCTAGACCAAATGTTACCACATAGTCCCCTTCTTATGACCCGCTGTATACCCTATTATGAATCACAAACCTTTTAGCGAATTCTGCTCTGTCATACAGTAGACAATGTTATTTTGCCATATACGGGTACATTATTGCATGTTATTTTCATCATGTTCACGAATACATAAATTGGCGATCACGGGCTCTAACTGAAAATCGTGTAGTTTATATACATTTTATACAATATATCTCATAGTATTTGAATTCTCATTCGACGCCCGACTCGAAATTACGCAAAAAAGAAACGAAAAAAAGTTACTTACCGATTTCAATTTCATTAGTGGATGCTTTTGTGTTTCAAAAGTATTGGTAGATTAGATGAAATTAGTTCTTCATTCGTTGTTTTTCAATCAATTTAGAAGTACATGAATGCGTTTTAAAGCTTGCAAAATCAAACAATTGGTGTGTCCCCTATAATATGACCATGACCAGGATTTTCCTCCTAATTTTGAAAAACCTTAATGAAAAATATTCTCCCATTCGTGAACATTTAGATGCAGCAAAACATTAATTAAAATCAGCATTCTTAATTCGCAGATCATGGTAAATATTGTGGAAATATACTATCGTGTTAAGATACGCTTTTAGATGATCGTTACATTGTTTAGTTTATCCCGTTCCTTCAACAGCATATGGAAGTGTTACAAATTTGTGGATTCAACCAATATTTTTAATTTTTAGCTTTCGTTTTCTAACGTTATTATTTGTATATTGTATAGGTACAAACAGTTACTATCAGTAGAAGACACAATTACAAAATTATTGTAAATTATTGTGTACAAATGTAGGTATTTTAAACAAGATGATATTGACATATTCTAAAATAATAAATGTATTTTTCTTGGACAAACTATTTCATTATAATATGAATTATACACACATTCGTCCATCCACAAATACATTGTATAGACTAAGACAAACGTATTCGGGTGGTCTCGATGTTTTACCCAGAACGTCATACAAGTGATGAATTTATCTCGGAGCACTCATCAACGTCTTAGAATAGATATCCAAATCTGAAAGAGATATCGACTACGATGCTACAGAGTCCATATGTTTAGACAGTGATAAATGACACAAGATTATGTAATCTTCTCGTGCTTCTTTTAAAAATAATCCGTCACCAAATTCCTTTGAAGAATGTGATAAAGTTCTATAAGATCTGACAGGTTCTAATCGCGATTGATATCTCAATTAATCAAAAGGACGGCCAGTATTTTTGCTATATCATTATGTATTTTTAGACCGTAAATACATATGATACTGGAATCAGCAGAGCAACCTTGAACTGGACGCATGATCAGCATAAATACGGATAATGCTTTTGTGGATTTCTCTTTCATCAGAAGATATACAAGTAAATTGTTCGAATGATTCAGAGGTTAAAAGAAGCCCGAACGGCTTAATGACATATGAACAGCTTTAACACTGAAATAAATTTTATTCAGTAAATATCTGCATTTTGCTTATGAAGTTTTAGGACGAATCAAACACATAGCAAATATGGTTGTGTGTCAAAAACATTGTTCTTGCTACATAAATTATATCCCATGAAAGACTTTACATTTTGCTTTCCTATGTACCATATTTATAGATAAATAAAACAAATGTTTGGGCATCTCAATTGAGAAACAATTGAAAATTCTGTTGATAAGAAATGAAAATAATCTGAGCTAATAGTTTCCCCGGAGTTGCACGTCGGACCCCCTACATAAGGACGTTACACATACTTAGATCTCCCTACATGTGTTAAAGCGCCATGTCCTAGGCAACGTCAGCAGACACACACAATGTCATACCTTCATTGATTAGACTTATTTCACCTTTTTAAAAGCACGTTAGTTAAGTTAATATGGAGCATTCCCCCAATGTTTGGATAACCACACATCAATGTCGTGCCACATACATATATCACGTACATTTTCGGACAAGACTTAAACTGATCGAGTAGGCCGAAATTGTAAACTGAAACTTGTCCAGTTATCAGAGTAAAACCAAAGCTTTATATTTGCTTTACACAAATCGTTTTATAATCATATACAAAGCTAAATTATCAATTTTGATAACATTGGCAGAAAAACATAGTCCTGTGATAAATTGAAATTTGAAATTTTGCTGACAAATATAAAATAGTTACCAGGACTAGTCTCCTGCAGGTAACATGATGCAATTATAAGATGATCGTGCATCTGTAATCAGTTTCATGACTTGTGACGTCAAACGTATCTAGAAAGACGTGGAGCAGACTCACATCTACGGCACCAGTTTCAGGTAGGAAATCTATGTTAATCATCTCTAAATCTGATAAAAGAAGGAGGCATTATTTTCTCTATGTAACGCACTCTACTGCTTTTACCATTGCATTAATATACTCATACAGCTCCAGTGAAAGTTACTACTGTGATTTACTCTCCCATGTTGTATAAAATAGATAAAGTGATGTTTCGTTCTCATTTTAATGTTTTGTAAAAATATCATCTAAATGAAAAAAATAATTTATAATTGTAGAGCACTTTGGTCACCTTAGTAGAAATAACCCAGCTTACTATCACTAGAGTATTTTTCACACCACAGTACGTGATATACAGAAAATCATTTCTTAGTAAGTCTGGGTTGTATTCTGACGTTCATATTATTATGAAATATACATAATACATTTTGAATTTAAAAGTAAAACTAACACTAAAAACATTTAATATATTTGTATACATGCAGATATCCGTCCCCACGAGTTCTTATGCATTAAGAATCAAACCAATGAACAACTGATATCTTTAAAAAAAAAGAATAAAATACATTTTGCAAACATAATAATTTTGATACTGATTCATGTCATTTATTGTCACTTTATTATAAAAGACAAAGATAGTGTCCTAATTTATAACCAAATATTTTGTATAACAATTTGCATTTCTCTTTCGGATGCCTTCAAGTTATGTTCACTGTAAACTTACCATGTTTAAAAAAAATGCGATTTCAATAATTAAGACAATAGTGAAAGAGATGTTTTTTGCACGTCTAAAATGCTTTTTATAATATCTATTTAATTCACTACCGAAAAGTGATAAAAATGTGTGCATTTTAAGTTAATCTTCTACATTCACACGCCTTCTCTGCAGTCCGCTTACTCTCTCGAGGAAGTGAGAAACATATCATTCTATCCTTCTCCAATTTATTTTTCATTATTATCTACCTCAATATAGTGCCACTCGATATGTACGTGGAGAAGGATATATATTTTTGGATAGGTTAATGGTAGCTGAGTACCCCTTTCGCCAAATGTAATGTTGTAATTATTATATTGGATTGTTTCGTTGTTTATGATATTGTGTTGTTGTAGTTAATAAACTTAGTTCATTTTCTATATACTTCTATCAACTGTTATTTGTTCAGTTTAAACATATGTTATGGTAATTAGAAGTACTTCGGGATATCAAGTACTTTATAACCTTCGGTTATCATGAATATTATACTTTTCCATCTTCGTAAAATACATATTTAGGATTCAGCTTCATTCCGACACACTGTGAAGTCATTTTAGACGGGAGAATTACAGCAAATTATGCCTCGTCTGAAATACATCCATAACGACCGCATACATTGTTTCTAACATTATACTGCTATTCGCTGTATGTTTTAGTTAATTACACATTTGTATGCGTTGTATTTTGTGGTAGTAATTTATTGCCATCCTCAATCTTTCCTGAACAATAAGAGCATCATATCGAGTGGCAAGTCCTATCTGTGACATTCGTATAAAACATTCGTTTTGAATATCTAGTAACCTGAAACTGGACACTTACTTATGTAAGAACAAAAACAATAAGCAAAAGTGTAAAAATTAAATAAATACAAAATATACCCCCGCCAAAAAACAATAACAGCAAAAATGAGTTTTATAGAGAGACGCTTTGGATAAAGTCAATTAAGTAAAAATTACTGTAATTCTGACCTGATTTCAAACATAATGAATACCATTCGACCTATTTAACACTGTGAAAACGTTCATCCCCTTGCGTTTTGTAAACCAAGGATACTGGTATTAAAGGGTTAGTCGTTTGAAAGACGTTTATCTTTATCTTTATATTTGTAAATGTGCATCCCTTTTGAAAACTTATTTTTAGTCTTTGCCATTGCTTTTCAAGATTTCGGGGGTCGTTTATGCAGACGAACAGTAACGAGATCTAGTTTTTTTTTGTCTTCAGTTTCTCGTTTTTTCTAATTAACCTCAGAATATTGGACATATCACAATAACTTACGACAGTTTGATAACGAAAATTTCATTTATCAAGTCTAAAGAAATTCCGTCCTATCGTCAGAATACGAAACTATCAGTCTTACCGTTAAAATACGAAACTGTCATTTAATATTCTGCAGGGATTGACACCAGGTGCCGGACACTGTCTGCCTATCTCTTAACGTCTACATTTTACTTATCTCGTCCCTACTTACTTGGTTTCTGTAACCATTTTGTAAGCGAAGCAGTGCACGTGCACATAATCGTGAACATATTTAATTGCACAAGTCATAAAGATTATTTTTGTATTATTTTAATAACATTCAGATTTGATATGCATCTCGCAAAAACATATCTTCTAGAATCCTCACATGTAATTTAAAGTATACAATTTTATAACAGAGATGCTTTTAATATCGTCAGTGCGTTTTGTGGTAGTTTTTGTAGGTAACAAATCGTACTTGCCATATGTTGAATAAAATTAAGTGAAGCAAATGTAGAGGGGAAAGACAAGCAATATGAACGATAGGTAATAAAATATACGAAACTAAATAAGTGATGAAATGATAAAGATGTTGCCTGGGTGGATCCTGAGATAGATATGAATCGGCCACAGCAGGCTTGTAATGGGAACAGAATCGTCTCCTACACTCACAGGTAGATATACAGCAATCGTAAATATTGGGGAACTTACACATATCTACAGAAAGATCGATGTTCTGATAAATATTGCTAGAAAGTAAATCTTTGATATTGAGTCTTGATTATTAATGTTTACATAATACATTAAACATTCGGATCACTATTTAGTAAATCAACTGCAATTATCTATAAACCAAACAGATACTTTCATGAAATCTGGATAGAAGTAAATATTTGTTCATTTACATGCAACCCGCTTACAACGCGTTTACACTTCACCACAACATGGACACTTAGTTAAAAAGTGTTTACATATAACAAGTGCACTCAGGAAGTGTTTCCCTGTAAACATTAACAAGCAGTTTTGGTAGAAATAATGCTTGACTTTGTCATACAGATACATGCAGCTAAAAGGTTATCAGGCATACACTTAGTGCAACATTTGATCAAATGAGTGACAATATGAACAAAGATGAAACATACAGATCGGGACGCAAAATTAATTAACGATTTAATCATGTTTCTAATGTTTCTCATATATAATAGCATTTACAAAATGCCATACACATGACCAGCCAAAACTGCTTTGTTGTTATGAATAAATAGAACAAGGCCTACACAATTGTCAGTGCCGATGATAACAGTATTTGCCCTTCAGCAGTACATTTGCTTATCGATGTATTTAAAATGTTTTAAGATATAATGTCGTTTTATTATATTTTAATGCTGCTTGTTTTATTATTATCGCTTGAGTGCATCATTGTATACATTTGACTATTGGACATATTAAAATCTTTCCCTTATTACAAATTTTCAGCATGGTATACAATGTGGCTAATTCAACATGCGTATAGTCATAAAAACTGAGCTTCCATTATTATCTGCAAACGTTCGCGTATGTGGTGGTGTAATGCATCCCAACCGTTTGGAAAACGATTTTTGAATTTAACATATATATTACTTACATTTACAGAGATAAATTGAAACTAATAACTGTCCAGTTTGTTTTAAAGTGCATCTTATCTCATTTGTGGATTTATTTTTGTAATAAAGATTATAGGTGATGTCTACCACATGAGTTATTTGAAAATGCTCTTAGTGGACAGTCAACTATGATACATGACTTTTGTCTATTTGCTAACCATAACTGTATATGTGTAGTTAAAAGTAAATATAGATAAGAAATAAACCTTGATCTTTAAAAAATTGATACTCAATTCTCCGGAAGACGTTTTAAACATTTAAGTTCCAGAACGATAATTAGTGCGTTTGGTTTTCTCTATAACAACATAAAACTGCAATATTTATTGACGATATCTTTTATTTTGTTCAGTCCTACCGTAATTGATACATTACTCTTATGAAATATGAAATTACGCAAAATATATATATATACCAGATATATACTAGATTTCGGTCTAATTTCAGCAAAGCTTCTTGACCACCTAAAGCTATAGTCTGTGCATAATCATAATTATATCTGCGCAAAACTCAAAAACTTGAACTAATGAAATATTGAGCACATCCTGTTCTATACCTTATATTCACAATCACTTGTGTAATTAAAACTTAATGTTATAGTTCTTCCAATTCGTGTTTATGAGGGTCTTGAATCTGTTTACCGACTCGGAATTCGCATTTTCGAAGGTAAGGAGTTCCAGTCGTTGATCACTCTTATTGCAAATATATGTTGCCGAATGTTACGTCTCGTATGAGGTTTCAGTAATCTTTTATTGTGTCCCCCTTCTTTTATTGTGTCCCCTTGTTCTGTACTGGTCTTCTTATTTGGTCAGCATGCTTCAGCCTCTATCACTGGTTATGTCAATTTAATTTATAATTCTGAATACTTGTAGAACATCAGCTTTTTTACGTCTGTACTCTAGAGATGGTAATCTAAGTTGACGTAATCTGTTTGAATAGGATGAGTCGGAAAGTCCTTTCACTAGTTTGGTGGCCCGACGTTGCACATTTTCTAGTTGCTGAATATCCTTAAAGGGACTAAATCGCTAAAAAATCATGTAATAAAAGATAAAAAGAATTATAGGACTAAAATTAATTGTAAAAGTTGTGTACTTTGTGTTAATAACAATATTTAAAAGTTTGTATAAACAATTTTGTTCAAAATGGAGAAAAACTGAAAATAAATAGGACCGACCTAGTCACTATTTCATATTATTATCTTTCGGCGAGTGTAAACAACCCCTAAGTGCATGCGCGACGCGTGAACATTCCAAACATCCGATTGAAGGAAATCTCATCTGTCTAATGGACATATCTACTATCGACTGAAAAACACAAATTTATCGACTACAGGTTCCTGATTACTGTGTTAATCTAATAAACGTTGAAACGTATGCAAAAGTTTTCATAACAACAAATACGACAGGAATATATACGCGATTTGACAGTCACTATTTCATATTATTATCTTTCGGCGAGTGTAAACAACCCCTAAGTGCATGCGCGACGCGTGAACATTCCAAACATCCCGATCGAAGGAAATCTCATCTGTCTAATGGACATATCTACTATCGACTGAAAAACACAAATTTATCGACTACAGGTTCCTGATTACTGTGTTAATCTAATAAACGTTGAAACGTATGCAAAAGTTTTGTGAAGAGTTTCTAAGTGTAAATAATCCTATACTGTACAGGTTTTTGTAGCCATAAAGAAGGGTTTTCATTATTATTTATATGGTTTTATACTTGCTTCTACCATTGTTTTATTTTCATTTGTCATGATATTATGTACTATTCCGCTAAACCTGCCAATATCATTAGGCTTTTTAAAAAAATGGCAAAATATATAGACTTTATAATAAGGAAAAAATGGCGAAAAACTAATAATTTAGGCATGTTTAGCGACTAAGTAAGTACGTGTATTTCTTTTATCATTATATCAATATTTGACATTCCGTATACATTGTATATCCTTAATTATAATGTCTATCCGTCTAATGGGCATTCCCTATATATCTCTAGTTATAGTCTTTATCCGTCTAATGGACTTTCCTTATATAGCCCTAGCTATAATATATATCCGTCTAATGGAAATTCCCTATATATCCTTAGTTATAGTGTCTATCCGTCTAATGGACATTCCCTATATATACCTAGTTATAGTCTCTATCCGTCTAATGGACATTCCCCCAATGTCACTAGTTATATAACTTTTTTTACATCTGATTTACTTTAAAAAAAATCAGCCTAACTATATATCTAAATTTTATGTGTACTTTTATGTATTCAAAGCAAAAATATACCTTACATATACATTATAGACCTATGTATATGTTTGCTTAATAATGTACATGTACACCTGTATTCATGTATAATATATATATAATTAACGGGTGAAAATACCTCTCACTTCTTGTCATATTTCCATCAAATACTCTAAAGCTTCACAGAACTATGCTATTTTACTTGGCAATGTAGATACAGGGGCGTAGGAAGCGGGTGTGGGAGGTGGGGGTCGGGGTTGGAGGGGGTTGGAGGGGGTCGGGGGGGGGGGGGCAATTGCCTCCCCGTTTCCCCAGGACGAGGGCAAACATTTCTTGTTGCCCCCCCCCCTTCCATTTTCGTCGACTGAAATTGCACATTTGAAAGAAAAAAGGGTCCTCCTGAACATTTTCGTGAACTAGACTTAAAATGTCAATCAGGAGATTCTACGTACTATTTTAAAAAAATGTCTTTTAAAAGATTCATCTGTTTATATGACTTAGCAAAACAATTAATTCATTATTATTTTGTGTTAAACAACAATGCACCGATGGTGTGAAGCCGGTATGTTCAGATCGAGTTGCATAGATATGACGGCATTCACAATTACCAATTCTTAATGAAAGTAACTTTAAATAAAAAAAGTATTATGTTAAGAACGCTTTAAAATCATTAAAATATATCGTAAAACTCATCACAGCCATTCTAAATCTAATATTTTTACCCGGGGGAGACCCTCGGACCTCCTCAAACACCCAAATCTCGCGCCTTCAGGCGCTTCCACATTCATCAAAATGCATCGCAAAAATTCTAAATCGTAATGTATTTCGCGGGGGAGACCCCCGGACCCCTCAAACACCAAATTCTCGCGTCTTCGGCGCTTCAAATTCATCAAAATGCATCGTTAAACTCATCTTAGCCATTCTAAATCGTAATATTTTTTTCTCGTTGGAGATTGTCGCCCCCCCCCCCCCCAAACACCAAAAAATCGCACCTTTGGCGCTAGCATGGCAATTTGCGTATTCATTAGTTTCCGTTTATCGACGCCACTGTCTGTAATACTCAACGATATATGAAAAAAAGTTTATAAAGTATATATGGTTGTGTGTTGAATTAAAGAATCAATCTCCTCCTGTGGGTGCGGGACGAGGAGGGGGGGGGGTCCAAATATTGAGGACCTTCGCCCCCCTCTCCCCTCCCCCCATTACGTTTCTTTCTACGCCACTGAGATACGCTGTAAATGTATCGGCTATTACGCTTAATCAGGCCAATGTAACCGATAAAATATAAGTTGCCTCTTAGTGGTGTTATTACATCTATATCCATTAGCCGGATGAGATTTTCAGCGATCTCGATTCCGAACTCAAAAATGCACTCGGTTCTTTCCGTTGTAAACATTAATGCCGACAGATATAATTTCTTGTTGTGTTTGGCGATATTTTAATGTTGATAAACATTGCCAATAGTTCAAATTAAATGTTGTAATTTTGAAAACTTTCTAATTTCAGGTATAAGAACGTTTGTAGGAAGTCAAAAACCCTAAGAAATCTATGTAAATCTAATGATTTAGTAACTTTAAGTAGCAGTGGACTCCAGACTGTAGTAGCATATTCTAACTGTGGCCGAATGAGAGATTTATATAATGGCAGAAACATGTTGAGTGAACCAAACGTTCTCCTAATCATCCTCAGAAGTCGATTTGCTTTCTTGACACAAGTTGATACGTGTATGCTAAATTTGAGCGTTGGATCAAATGTTTTGTCCGTTATTCCTCAACATACTGTACTCAAATGTATGTTTTGTCCGTTATTCCTCAACATACTGTACTCGATTTCTGTGACCGTTGTTATTTCCAAAATGCATAACTTTACATTTGTCAGCTTTAAATTTTAATTGCCATTTCTGTGACCAGTCGCCCAATTTATTGAGGTATCTTTGTATTTTTTTCCGAATCGTCGATGTCATTGGCTGACCCATACACTTTGGTATCATCCGCGAAAAGTTTCGTTGTGCAGACGTTTGTGTGGAACGGTGTCAAATGTTTTTTGAAAGTCTAAACATACAATGTCCACATTGTTGCCTTCATCTAGTTCCCTTGTGATGTCATTTAGAACTTCAAGTAGTTGATTGTTTTGATCTAAAACCAAACTGTTCCTCACATAGAAGTTTATTATTTTCCAAAAAGTCCATGATATGATTTCGGCAAATTGATTCCAAAGTTTTTATAACATTACGTTTAAACTCTGGGTCTGTAATTTTGGGCTTTTGTTTAAACTCTCGGGATCTGTACTTAGGATGAACTCCAGGGGATTTAGCGACATTTAATTATCCGAGTTTCTTTTCGATCTGGTCTATTGCTATCTCCAGGTTACCGAGTTCCATATTGGATCTTGCTTCGAACTCTGGTATATTGTTGTTGTCCTCTATTGTAAATACACTGCTAAAGAACATTAGTATTGATTTGGCGTTTATAGTTAACAATATATTTTGCATGTGAATCCTATCGATATATTTAACTCTACAGAGTTATTAACGATTTGCTATGTCCTACCAATGTGGAGGACTATTCAGACCTGAGGACGGTATCTGTTAGATAGTCTTTTTTCGTACCTGTGTCAGGAATAAAACTAAATGACTAAAGCCTGCTATCGCCAGTCACCTTGATAATTATGAAACGGTGCAATATACACTCAACATTTCCGACAGTTTGTTTGTGTTTAGTAGACGTAAGCGGCCCAGTCGATCTGATAACGAGACCGGCGGATAATGAAGAGGTCTCAACGAGTTGTCTCCCCGTAACTCTGAATATTTGTGACTTTACTTATTATAAAGCTATAAAGCGGCTGCATGTCCATAACATTGTGCTTTATTAATAAATATAGTAATTAATAAAACAAATGAATAGTTAAACAGATGCAATTGTTTGAGAATGTTATCTTTTAATAAAAGTAATATGAAAAACAACAAAATCCATTAAATTTTAATTACACTGTGAATTTCTGTCAGTTTCTTGAAATTTAGAATAAAATACTACCTTTAAAAAATGAAATTTATTACGTTGAATGTCAATGATAAGCGAACATAGATTAGGAGTTATCATTAAATTATTTTAGATATAGAGGTACCTTGTACCTGCGTCCATAATTTATCTATTATCAAGTCATCAAAAGCTTGTTATCAATAGGATATGGACATGCATTTTAAAATGGAAACGATTCACTTACGTTTATCTACTGATGATTGCTTCGTATTTGACCTCTTTGTACTGATGGTTGTAGAACTAACATAGTGTTTGTTGTCTTATTTTTCTTACTCTAGACTTAAAAGTAAAGACTCAAGAGTGTATATATTAAAACATCGATTAAAATCTTAAGGCAATAAGTGTGTTTTAATCAAAAGTAGGTGAACTTATCCTATGAAATGAGAGTGTAGATTTTGAGGATGAGATACTCTATTTCTATGAGTTTGATTTATTTATACGGTCCCACCAGTACTAGGATATGACCTGATATATACCCCAGCGCCATTGTTATGACATGAATATCTCCCCTCTGGCATAAGTCTATCTCTTTCCGTCTGATAACGTCTCTCCGCTACTCCGATAGCATCACTGAAAGCAGCAGAAGGCAGTGTCTTCATTTTTACTGAAAATATGTATAGATAATCATTTGTTTATGTTTTTCTGTTGCCAACTGGTTTTATTCCAAGCATAATCTGTACTACCCACTGACGTTATACCTCTCTCTCCTAGTGAGATACGAAACTAAAAGATTACGTTTTATCCGCCAATATTCGTGTTGTAGCTAATCGAAAACGAGATCCATTTTAAATTTCTCTGGTGAAAAAGCGACAACAGATAAGCGAATATCTATATAAAAGATAAACATACATTATCATTTACGTAAAAGGCTGATTCGTGTGGATATGTTGATCTCCCGCCTCGTGTGTTACGATTTAAAAAAATGATCAGTGACTACGTCATTATATTTTGAGCTCTAGCCTCGCTATCAAGCAAATATTATCACATTTCATTTATGGAGTATAAATGCATATTAATTGTTGAAACAGTCTTTTCATGTCAACATTTACTTAGCCAAAATTGATACACACCATTAGATTACCGAAACCGACTTCACCATGGAGAATAATTAAGAATGACGATACTTTCCATTCAAGCTTCAATAAAGTAGATTAATAAAACTACACTTATAGATCGATATGGTCCATATGATGTGACTACCATGAATATGAATCAGGTGTGTTGTCCCTTATTCAAAAGCACAATATATTGACAGATCAATAGGTCAAATACAAGTTGGTCAAGTTTATGTGTGAAATGTTAAACCAGCGTCACAAACATTTAAAAGCGATTTTTTTAAAATGTGACCTATATGTGTATGAATGGCTGCTATTCACACTTTCACTCTTTTCTCAGTCTTAGTTCAGATATACTTTTACAGCTAATATCTTGTGAAAACCTTTAAGTATGACAAGCGGTTTTATTATTGCATTAATAAATTTGCTTCCCAATATTGTCATCGTTCTTAAAAGTAGCAAGTGAATTAGAGACATTAAGGTGGTAGTATCACATTCCCCAAAAATTTCCTGTAGTTCAATATTTTTCATATTTGATTTATGAAGTAAATATATTGTTATGCATTTTCTGTCAAAATTTCGAAGAAATTGAACCATCTATTTTTTCTAAATAAATATTCAAATTTGCCATTTTTGAGTAGATTCTGCACATGAAAAAACAGCATTAGTCTGTAGTAAATCCGCCCTGTAAATGAAAATAATTAACAAAATGTTCTACGATATATATATTGTTTAATTGACGTGATATATATCAATCCTTTTTTTAATAAAAATGCTTTACTTCTCATCATAATTAATTTCTAGTGATCATTTTTGGAGGAAATTAGGTAAAAAAGACGCAAGTAAATTACCTAAAACATTTTCACCAAAATGAAAATAAATCAAAATTGTGAAGTTCAATTGTTATAGAAAAATAACAGACTAAAAAGTGACAAAGTTGCTTTTAATCAGTCAATTTTCAAGAAAATTGAACCACAATTTGTCAAGATAGAGCATTTTTAGCACCAAAAAACCTTCTTTTTTCATTGAAAATATGGGATTCACAATAGAGTTATCTCCCCTATTATATATACTTTTTATACATTCACTGCAGAATTTTCTGTTACAATATAGCCTAGATGTCAATAGTTTTAGTTTTAAAATGATTAACAATGTTTAATCAATATATATTTACCATAAAATAGCAATTTAAGATTGATAGGATTATTTGTGTCGTTATTTTTAAAACTAATAAAATAATTTATTCATAAATTCAAACTTCAGTAAAGGGGGGTATTAATCAAATCGCGGTCATTCAAATGCTTGAAGAGCTTGGGGCACTGTCATAATTCAAGCGTGTGTATGAAAAAATCATGACCTGTCTCCCTTACCATGAGACTACATTCTTAAATCAGAAAGTATTTTGAAAATTAGAGTGAAGCATGCAGCATCTAAAATCAGTACCTGTACCGATGCTATGTTATTTAATTACACAACACTACTTATTGAATGGCATTACCCATTGACATCATCGTCTGTAGTAATCACCAGTATTATGGAGTGGTTGCAATTGCCTTAAGTTTCAGACGTTTCTGATTTTATCATTCATGTAATGTAACACAATAATTTGAGTGACATCCTTTATAAAAAATAGGAGTGATTCTGTGTTTATATATAAACCTGACTATTTTATTATCAAATAGTCTTTTGTTCTAAGATGAATTTAAAGCAGGATACCTTCGCATGCCCTAATCAGTACATTTGTATATTTCCGTTTGGCCTGTTTGTGTACGATGTAATTCGTCCTGTAATTGGCCAATATGAAAGCAAGAGAACTTTATTTGAAGCCAATCACGCCAAAAGCCTTTATGACACCACAAAAACAAGTCTTGTATATGTTTCCACACAATCAAAACACAACTTATTTTGAACAGAGTAGTTAGTAAACCTTATCACCAGACTAATTAGCCACTGCACCTCCAGGACTGACCTCTGTACATAATAAATGTAATTAAATGTTGCCGTTATGAGATGCCAGTACAGCGATGGCAATGCACTAGCGGTGCTTGGCAGTCATGTCACACTCCATTATATAGTAACCAGGCGTCAGGTCCTGTTTATCTAGCGAGTTTGGTATCTCTCCAACATGCTATTATAAACGTCTTAGAATAATGTTTCACGAAATTATCCGGACAAAAACTGTATTAGCTGCGATAGATAGAGTGATTATCTAATATGATAGAAATGGATTTTAAAAGTAATCAGGGATCTGCTATCAGAAAAGTACGAGAATGGGGTGCATGCTGGCGCTATGCTCTTTAACGGCGCCAGAGCAATACTGCACATGTTCTAGTTCCCTTACCATGGGTATCCGCTCTCGTCGCGCTGTCCCCCTGTAATGGGTTTACGTTCGTAAGTATTATATGCACTCCGGTAATACTTTGATACGTGTATAAGTGTCAAACTATTTTTGATTTTTTGCATGTCTGGTTTTAATAATACTAGCATATGACGTCAAACAGCATCCGACATCTTTGAGGTGAGAAAACACGCCTTTATCAAACGTGATTATTGTAATAATGTAGACTGGATATAAACAGAATAATTAAGTTTGTTTACACAGACTACACTGAGAGACACCAACTCTAGTTCACTGACCTTCTCACCAATATAAAATTTGTGTTGTTGTTTGTATTGTTATAATTGAAATAGTAACCATGAAATATCACACATATTTAAAACTTAATCTTAAGTTCTGAATTCTTACAATTTACCGCGAGCGAAACACTGTTTTGTCGTGCTACTGTTTGCAACCTTTTAAGATTTGAATTTTTATGCTGTCGAGTTTAAAGAACGAGATGTACAAACTAGTTGTGATGCCTTTGAAAAAGTCAGCAGATGACGAAGCCAATTTGATGTTATTTATTATCTGTTCAATACGATAACCACCCGTTGGCTATGACGTCTTGGGTTGATATAAACAGGTCTCATATATTCGGCAGTTACTAATGACATAGACGAATGTAATTAACGTGTGATTTATCTTCATTTTCGCATGGATTCACAATCTCTACGCGCGTGTACCTGACAGTATTATCTCTAAAATTCATTGATATCCCAATTAAAATCGCTTTAATAGATTTCTTAAAGAAAAAGTGATGTCGGACATCTTGGCATCTCTAAACTCGACAGACATGGCCGTGAATCAACGAAATCACCATGTATCAATAGTAACATTTCGACATCAACCAAGTAAATACTAAATATAAACTATAAAACGGAGGTAAGTAGGTAAATAAAAAGATATGTCACAGAAACATTTCCACATCAACCAAGTTAATACTAAATATAAACTATAAAACGGAGGTAAGTAAAAAGATATGTCACAGAAACATTTCCACATCAGCCAAGTTAATACTAAATATAAACTATAAAACGGAGGTAAGTAAAAAGATATGTCACAGAAACATTTCCACATCAGCCAAGTTAATACTAAATATAAACTATAAAACGGAGGTAAGTAAAAAGATATGTCACAGAAACATTTCCACATCAGCCAAGTTAATACTAGATATAAACTATAAAACGGAGGTAAGTAAAAAGATATGTCACAGAAACATTTCCACATCAGCCAAGTCAATACTAAATATAAACTATAAAACGGAGGTAAGTAAAAAGATATGTCACAGAAACATTTCCACATCAGCCAAGTTAATACTAGATATAAACTATAAAACGGAGGTAAGTAAAAAGATATGTCACAGAAACATTTCCACATCAGCCAAGTTAATACTAGATATAAACTATAAAACGGAGGTAAGTAAAAAGATATGTCACAGAAACATTTCGACACAGCCAAGTTAATACTAAATATAAACTATAAAACGGAGGTAAGTAAAAAGATATGTCACAGAAACATTTCCACATCAGCCAAGTTAATACTAAATATAAACTATAAAACGGAGGTAAGTAAAAAGATATGTCACAGAAACATTTCCACATCAGCCAAGTTAATACTAAATATAAACTATAAAACGGAGGTAAGTAAAAAGATATGTCACAGAAACATTTCCACATTAGCCAAGTCAATACTAAATATAAACTATAAAACGGAGGTAAGTAAAAAGACATGTCACAGAAACATTTCCACATCAGCCAAGTCAATACTAAATATAAACTATAAAACGGAGGTAAGTAAAAAGATATGTCACAGAAACATTTCCACATCAGCCAAGTTAATACTAGATATAAACTATAAAACGGAGGTAAGTAAAAAGATATGTCACAGAAACATTTCCACATCAGCCAAGTTAATACTAAATATAAACTATAAAACGGAGTTAAGTAAAAAGATATGTCACAGAAACATTTCCACATTAGCCAAGTCAATACTAAATATAAACTATAAAACGGAGGTAAGTAAAAAGATATGTCACAGAAACATTTCGACATCAGCCAAGTTAATACTAAATATAAACTATAAAACGGAGGTAAGTAAAAAGATATGTCACAGAAACATTTCCACATCAGCCAAGTTAATACTAAATATAAACTATAAAACGGAGGTAAGTAAAAAGATATGTCACAGAAACATTTCCACATCAGCCAAGTTAATACTAAATATAAACTATAAAACGGAGGTAAGTAAAAAGATATGTCACAGAAACATTTCCACATCAGCCAAGTTAATACTAAATATAAACTATAAAACGGAGGTAAGTAAAAAGATATGTCACAGAAACATTTCCACATCAGCCAAGTTAATACTAAATATAAACTATAAAACGGAGGTAAGTAAAAAGATATGTCACAGAAACATTTCCACATCAGCCAAGTTAATACTAAATATAAACTATAAAACGGAGGTAAGTAAAAAGATATGTCACAGAAAATTTCCACATTAGCCAAGTTAATACTAAATATAAACTATAAAACGGAGGTAAGTAAAAAGATATGTCACAGAAACATTTCCACATCAGCCAAGTTAATACTAAATATAAACTATAAAACGGAGGTAAGTAAAAAGATATATCACAGAAACATTTCGACATTAGCCAAGTTAATACTAAATATAAACTATAAAACCGAGGTAAGTAAAAACTCGGGCTTGCATACGTGACGAAACTCATGGTTTCTATCGCCATTAGAGATGCTGTTAGTGTTCCTTCATCAATTTTCAATCTAAAAAAAAAAAAAAAGCATTCAGAGTTTCGTATCAGAATTATCTTTAAAGTAAACAAGATAGTCTACATATTCTGATGATAGACGTAGGAGCTCGACATCAAACTAACAACATCAATTATAGCAGTTCTTTCTCTGCCAGCATTTCATCAAAACGTGTTATCTTAGTATTTCCCTTTGAACGTGTTTATATGTTTATGCGATCAAATTCCTTATTTATCAGCAGGAATGAAAACAAAACAACAATTTACAGATATCACCGAGGACAAAATGATTAACATTCCGTCTAACTTAGGAGAGACAAAAGAATAACAGTCAGTAGAACTACCCAGTTATGGCGAGGTGCGTGGATATTTCTATAAATCCATCCTGTTTATCAAGCGCTTGTTTCAATAGCATTCTTAGTTAAAAGATTTAATTGGGACATCACACCAGTATCTTGCGTTGATGTATGGTAATATTTATAAACAAAAGTCTGATTGCAAATACAATTTCTGTTACTATTCCTAGAAACATATTGATAAAGTTATCCCAGTTTAAGGCAGTATCAAGATAATTTTGCCATAGGGTTAGTTATATAGTCGCTAGACGCTCGTTTGCAGCCTACTGTGCCATTGTCACTAAGACCTAATTGGCATCATGCAATATCTGTATTGTGTAGTGTAAACGGAAACCAGTTCATAGTCCTGTGTCATGTTACAACATTGGCACAGTCGCCAATACGGAAGTCAACATTGGCATATGAAAAGATAAATGAATAGTGGAAATTAATACTTCTAACACATAAATCACTAATTGAATAAAGAGGGGAGTGCAGAGAATGTATATTCTCACACACATTGGTATTTATCGGTAGAGAAAGCGTTACAACTCATCTCTCTCATTTGACATAGATACCACACATCTATAAAATAATTCCTCGCGAGCTGCACGTACATTACCTGTTATTAGGTCACATAACCCTATTCGTCGTGTAACAGGTTGTTCACCGGAATCAAACCTACAGTAGTTTTTTATTATTAAGATATTATATATGACTTGACGATAGCAAGTGGATCTGAATCTCTGCATATTAGTGCCTTTTAATTGCAAAAAAACTCACAACATATTAGCAATATCTTACCAAACAATGTTGCGAAACAGATACAATTGAGGATTGAACATCCCAGGAATTAAACGTCAGTCTTGCTATAGAAAAGATGTTGCTAACGTATAAACGTCGAAAATGACTGACTGTTCCTCGTGTTACTCAGTACCTGTATTTTTGTCCAACTAAATGATCACGTGTTACGGTGAAATGTTTTAATCTTGAATATCAATAAAATACACACTGACACTACAGTCATAAGCTTATTTCAAATGTAAAACTAATTAAAAACAGATATGTACGGACACTTCACGATGCCAACGACGATGAAAATAAATTCGCAAAAGTTTAATTCCTCGAATTATTATCTTATCAGATATACATGTACATTGGAAGGTCAATTCATTGTTCACATCCACGAATTTGTTTTGAAATGGAATTCACGATATTAAGTAGCCGCGAAACTAAATTGGCTTTACAACTCACATTAATCTGGCCTTATCAGATTTCTTTGACTGATGTATTTTTTGGTATCTTATTTGGTATCAAATATGATTTTATTTTTTATGTATTTTAGAGATAATGTGAAAATTATTATTATTGCTATATTATATTTTAACCCATTTTTGATAGGTGATATTAACAACACATGGTCGTGCATTCCACTATCCCTTTAAATTATTTCGAAATTTCATATAAACGTCCTGACTACCAACATTTAGGTTGAATTTGTTCTGGTGCTCTTAGTTCTCCTTAGCTCCCTATGACGTTTGTCCTACTGCACGACTTAACCAGCAGCCACCGCTGTTTCTGGCAGCCATCCGGATGCTACCGCTATAATACGTATGTTTTAATGTATGTAAAACAATGTAATGAACCATCATACGGTTATCTCTCGTATCGTTTAGTACGCCGGTCGACCAACAGGTGGCATTGTTCGTGTCACTTCCTGCTGCTAAACAGTTAACATGGCCTGGTTTGCTACGATATAGAACTTGGGCAATCCCGCCCATTACCTTATATTAAGAACAGTAATGTATTTACATGTTTATCAAATTGCCTGTGGCGTTCTGAGGGAAGTTAAGTGGATCAAATATCATCAAATTACATGCTAATTTAACAATTTACGTCTTCTCCGAAAGATGAAATGCAAATGGCGTATTGGATTCACATTTAAACGAACAAGGTGTGAAGAAGTGCAGAGGCATACTTCCACTCAGGCATTTATTTAAACAAAACTGACAGATTGTTATATACCAAGAATTTGCTGACATATGAAATTCTCTCCCAATATCAGATAACTGATACTTCAGATTAGATAATGGACGCTTCAGGTTAAGGGTCAAATTTTGTTTTGAAAAACAACATGCTAAAAACCTTCAATAACGAATACCTTAATAATTAAAACTACACTCCTCCAAAAGTAAAAACTACAAAACTAATTATAAGACTATATTCGATCGAAGCTTAAATTTGCACTATGATTCGTTACAATGTAAAGGGAAATATAGTCATGCTGTCCGAAAAAATATAGTGACTTGATTTCACCGACGATATTCCCCGTGTAAATCTAGATAAAATCCAGGTTAATGATCTCAAAAAATAATCTGGTATAACTGAACATATCATCGTATATATCCGGAACCTTAAATGTCGTTTCTATATCAGCTAGTATGCTTTACAAGTAAATGTCGCTGTTACATAAAGTATTTAGAAATATCTAAGACTGGATTCTGCGCAGCTTTATTTGTGTAAATCAAAATCAAGTCACATGTTGATCCGTAGCTTGGAAGTTTGTTGATATTGATTACACAATGTCCGAAATAAAGAAATAAAAAGAGAATCTAAATTGGTATCTTTGTAATGTCGAACATCATTTTCCCTACAGAACTGTACATTAGTATTGAAGAAGTTTAACACATATTTTCGTTGATTAGAAAAATGAGTGAAATAGACTTCAGACCTCCTGTACAATATCGAAGTGAAGCACAATAAGGAAATAATGTATGTATCGTTCATATGTGTTATATTTGAAGTAAAAACTCAATTTCACCATTCTTTGATATTGAAGGTATTCCACGTGAAAGGTAACCTTTCTCAACATCTTATATGTGTGCCACAACAAATACTATTCTAACCATTGGGATGCAAAAAACGGAGCAAATGGTAAATTATACATACTTCATGTGTTGAGTATTCAATAGCAAACAATGGTGGTAATTGACCTTATAACTTTGAAGTTTCTCCTAAGAAAATGAAATTATTCCTTTAAGTAAACCTACATTAATCCTTAGCAACATTCTATGGGCAAATTTTCATTTCACTAAATTTAAATCAGCAACAAATGTAGGATAGTGTTATATACAGAGAGACGGTACTGTAGGAACGCGCCAGGCCAAACACCCGTGTACACGTGAAGAACCAGCATGGGAAGAAAAACGCGGGAAACAGATAATTAACTACTTTTGTTTGCACTTTTACTCGAGCAACTGCGATTCAAACTGAATGTTCTTTAAAAGCTACTATTCATTTCAGTCTGCCGTTTATCCGATGGATTAGTTGTTCTTGGTAGTATAATTCGGGCTCCAGGAACAATTTAAAGGATGGATATTGTTACTGTCGACCTTACATCTAAAAAGATGTGATCCTAATTTACCAGTTTGAAAAATAAAAGTAATATCCAATCAGCTCAAATAGGCAATCGTTACGTAATAAACATAATTTTCGTAATAATAATTGAAATATGTTTCCCCAGATTTAGTCGCCTTCTCAAATCATGCAATCTGAGAAGCTAATGCAATTATATAAGTGGCCTGTGTAGAAGAAATTTACTAGATAGAAATAGACAATTCAGTATTTATGTCACTATTTTTTTTAATTTTATCGGGGTATGAAAATACGCGGATTCACACAGTTTGCATACGCGGATTCACACAGTTTGCAAACAATTTTTTTTTCATACCCCGATAAAATTAAAAAATAGTCACATCAATACTTATAATTAATTTTATAGTCTATTTGATAAAATGAAGTATGCTTAAATGTATAATTATAGTGTTTTTTCAAGGGATTCTTTTTTCCCAAATCAATACACAACGTCAATGACGTCACGATAACGTCGGAGTTTCGCGTCATTCTCGGATTTTTTTTCATAGTAGTATGCAAAAAAATATTGGCCAATCAGAAAGCCAGATTTGGTATGAAAACAAAAAAAATAATATGTTGAAGTGAAAAACAAAATTATGAAATGTATGTTTGAAATTATTTGTTCAAAAAGATTTATATACATGTCTTCTCCGTGTCGTGGTGCATTAATTGGTTCTGTGGTACTTTATATTCGTACTAATTAACTTTCGCGTTTATGCATATCGGTATTTCATTGCAAACATTGTATCTGTTTGTTTTCATGAAATCTAGTTAGAACTTGAATATCAAATAATTATTTTAAAAAAATATGGTTTATTTGTAATAGAGATAAGAGTAAGGGGATACATTGCAATGAGGTTAAAACCAATTTGTAACTTGGTATAGGAATCAGTAATAGTATAAGCATTGTCCAAATTAAATTCCAAAAATAAGTTGATTTGTTCCGATATAAGAATTCTTATACATGTGCAACATGTGAACAGATATCTGCCCGTTCATCTTCAATCTTTACCATTACCTGTGGATGCCATGAACCATATACCTTACAATGATCTGAGGATCCTAAGCCATCAGATCATCATTAAATATTGTTTTGCTGTGTAGAGATATGAAATTTTATAACCGCGTTGGCAGTAAACATAGAAATGAATGAAATCGTCCACTCTCAATTTTATGAGATAGACAGATAATTTTCGGGTTTTACTTTCCGCCGTCGGGTTTTCCTTCAGAGCTATTAAGACTTGTATGGTTTACATTTCCATTAGACGGAAATACCTACAGTTTACTTATCATTATTTCATGCTAATGGCACAGCCTTTCTACAGTATTTTTTTATTATATATAATTTCTCTTATTAGCGTTAATAAGACATTTAATCTTTCCTTCTATCAAATGAGAAAACCACTATCGCTATGTTATGTGGACTCGCCGAGATATGCGAGTGCTGACATAGACTAAATGTATATGAAGCAGTCATTAATCAGAGTTAGTTTGATCAAAGTCTGGCAGTTTACGATCATCAACCCATCATTTTATCAAAGTGTTTTTTTGGGGTATATGACCTCAAGTTAAACTCATTCAAGGACTTATACTTTGCGCTTACACATGTATAACTATATAATTCAATTTTGCTTGTTACGAGCATTTCCATTGACTTAAAAATTTACTTTATCAGCCCATAAAGGAAAAAATGGCGTCGCCGTTTATAACGTTGCTTCTGATTGGCTAAGATGACGGCGTAATGATTTCATAGACAAAAGAGTCCAAAAATGATTTTTGAATATTGAAGAGATTATCTTTAGTAAATTGAATTATAAGGATTAATTTGAATATATTTTTATGTTATGGAGATAAAACACAAAAATCTGAGTGTACTCTCATCATAAACCGCTTCCCGGTTTATTTAGAGTACACTCAGATTTTTGTGTTATATCTCCATAACATAAAAAATCTATTCAAGTTAATCCTTAAAGCTAAAATGAAATCAAGATTACTTACACCACATGTCCCTGACTATTTGTTGAGCCCAGATAGCTAATATTTCGTAACTTTAAGTTCTATTCTACCAAAATAGGCGGTGTTATTCTCAGGGTTTCAAATAAAAGATGCAGCTGTTGATCAACAATATGATTATACCACACGTGGTATTAACTCTGTACGTATTCTAATTGGCTGACAAAAACTACTTATTTCTCAATGCCACGTCATCATTTGTCAACGTAATCAATAATCGAGTTGCGTCATGCTCTATTGTGATTGCCACGTGTCGTGTCGTGGTCGTTGTGTCAAAAACGTGAGTTTTCATGAGTGTGGTATAATAATTTGTGTAACTTGTTTTGACTGAAAAAGGATCTTTTATACAATTACTGGCGAGTTTGGTAGATTACACGAGTCTGAAACGGACTTGAACTTGATTACAATGGCTTGATAATTATTTGGCGGGAACTAAACGGCACGGCTTTGCTGTGCGCATGTTTTTATATATTCCGACAATGATTGTTAAAAAAAAATGTAATAATGCGTTAGATGAGAAAAAATTAATTTGAAAGTTGTTCCCAATTAGAAGAATTTTATATGAATGAATATTTAAGATATCACTTTTAAATATTAATTAGTGTCTTTTTTGCTGATGGAATATCACTACATCTTATTTGCATATTTGACAAACACGTTACTTTATCCTCATCGTATTTATATCAGCTAAAAGCGGATATAATTGTGGTAGAAACAGGTCACAAGACTCGTGGTTGTTGGATATGGAATTTATTCCATACTCGTAAGTTATCTTTTAATTAAGAGTAACAAAATACAGTTTCAAATTTTGCAGTGTTTAAGGTCTAGGTACATTACTACTTTATATGTGCTTTTAATTACTTTAGCATTTTTTGAAAAGGCAGAAAGAGCCTAAAATGATGTTTTCTAACATTACTTTAGGTATGTGGCAAGGGGACACTTTGTGTCCACCTTTTAAATATTTTCTATTTTAGATTATTTTTGTTAATAAAATATACTTCATTCTTTATTTCTTAACCATTAATAATGATATTTACTAAAAAATTTTATATTTTTTTATTCATTTAAAAAAAAATATACACATCACAACATATACAGAAGACACATGGAAGACAAGTACAATAGAAGTTACATTTGTAAAGTTATTTCAAATTGAATATTTTAACGTATGTACATACATATATTTACAAGTAACTTATTAACGTAACAAATACACACATACTACCATTTACTATTTATTTTGACTACAAATAAAAAACTTCAATTTTTTGGCAGAATAAAAATTGAGGGCATTGGGTTTGCTCGAAATATTTGGCATGCTATCGGTTTTGTCCACATTTTTAAACCATTTTAAAAACATGCCTTAGGTATAATCTTGCAGATTACTTAAATTGCAGATACTTTTAAAAAATCCTGGAAAACAACATTAAAAAGGCTAAAATGTAGCCGGGAGAATTTTCTAAAACAAATCAATATTTGCCCTAGATAACTGCACATTCAAACTTGATCATAGATACCATAACAAAACAACAGTTAGTGATAAAATTTTATAAACTATCATATATACTGTGTATTTCAAAAACTTGCATTTTCCAAAACAGTACAATAAAATCACTAGATATGCTCTTTGGTGAAATATAATTTAATATAAGAAAGATAATAATTATTGGAAAGAAATATATTTTCGCCAGCGACTCAAACTCAAAAAATACAAATTAAGATTATCAATCCTTCTTACTATCTTAAATTGAATTTAAAGATCAAAGACGGAAATAGATTTATATTTGATTTTCGAATAAAATATATCTAATCTACAAAGATTACAAGCATCACAAAGGCAACAATTTTAATTTTGACCAGTCAGAGGACCTTTATTTCGTTACAATGGCAAAAAGTATTTAAAACTCTAACCATCTCATTTGGCATACACCATAACCCATATGTACCAATTATATTATATCTATTAATGTCTAAATTTCAATCAGTCAGATGCCTCCATTTTGTTTCCATGGCAATCAATCTTTTTGAAAGTAATATCATGTTATTTAGCATACCCCATAGCCCACATATACCAATTTCACTTAAATCTGACAATGTCTAATTTTCAAACAATCAGAGGCCTTCATTTTGTTACTATGGCAACCAATCTTTTTAAAACTAATACCATGATATTCAGCATACATCGTAACCTTTAAACCCATTTTCGCTGAAGTCTGACATTATTTAAATTCAGCCAATCAGAGGCCTTCGTTTTGATACCATGGCAATTAATACTTGAATACAGTGTGAAATGAGATGACAAAGAGCAATGTTTCGATTTCGTTTTTCCCGAAGTTAATTTTTCGGAAAAATATAATTTCAAGCAAAATTTTCGGTCAAAAATTTCAAACAAACGACTTAAATATAAAGTTTACGTTTACAATCTACCCAAATGATTTATCAATAGAAATGTAGAATATCTATCAAAGGCTAGGTAGATTTAATTAAATATATACGAAGAATGCAGGCCCTTTGGGCCTTTTTAAAATCACAAATGGAAAAGTAGTGTCATTTTAAAGTGACAACTAGTACTATTATCGATATGCAAAGTTGTGAGAGAATTGGGCCTTGGACAGTTTCTTTGGGATTTTTAACATTAGCTGGAACACCCTTTTTTCATTACGTATATTGGAATCTGTTATAACACTAAATAAGGTCAAGACGTACTCAAAAACAGAACAAGTCTTTTCTCGTGAGGAATGGGTCAATATATGGGACAAAAGGCTCTTCTACGGACGCCATTGCTACTTCTAGCTATGGAATCAACATTCATGTAATCCTGGGGAGTAAATTAACTCGACCTTAGATGGGGCATGTATATTTTATAGGTTATCTAGCCGGCTTGTTTGTTTTCACGGAAGACACAATAGTGGCTATGTCGTATGTTTAAGTATGTATGACTTGTGTGCGTGTTTGGTGCAAATGGTCAGACAAATGAAGTCTTCTTTCCATAAAAAAACACCTTTCTGTATTAGGAAAAAACGACTCATTTGGGTGCGAAGTTTGTGGCAATTGTAGTGCGAAATTCCATGTCCAAGAGCACATCATGCAGGTATATTGGAAACTCAGCATGACCCAGACATTGCTGGCATATACACATATCACGTGATATTTGGGAATGAGACAGCAAAATTTAAAACCTGTATAAACGTATAAACTACATCAAATATGCAGCATATGTGAATCGTATAGACATCAATCGAAATATTATTATCTTTATCGTGTGATGATGTCAAAAACCAATCTTGTCTAATTCGGACCACTGTCTATTGCAGCGTCATTTAATGACGTGTTTCTTCTAAATCCAGCATAATTTAGAAACTTGACTGCATCTGCCAATTTAATTAATGCATGTATGCTGGTCCCTATAATGTCCACTTTAACAGTTGTATAATGTTATTTGATTTTGGTATATATTCAATGGCATCTTTTAATGCAATACACAGAGTGTGTGCATTAATTGGCTTTAATGAAATACCTAGTTGTATTTGGGTAGTATTATTTATACAACCACATTATTCCTGTTGCATACATCTATAACACTTGAAATGTGCGCTTAAGATTAAAGTTGGTCGTGAAATGAAAACTTGGCAGACGAAAATGTTTACGGTGCAGATGCAGTTTACAGGTACATCTCGTAACACCCATTATCTTAACACCAGAAATGCATTGATCGCATTCCCTTAATGTTTTGAGAAGGAAACATAACGTATCTGTATCTATCATCCTATGTATTTATCGTTGTAGAATCTTAGTAGATGTATTCTTCACGTTATGCCCTGTCTTTGATATTATCTGTAACGCTGGCACTAAGGTATGCTGTGTTCTAACACTTAAAAGACCTGTAACATTTTAGACATTTGTGACACGAGAATCCACATGCTAAAGTTCTAGCATGAAAGTGTGTTTTCTAAACATTATCTTTTACGTCAAAGGGATTTGACTTTAATTGTCCATAAACATCCAGAATGTCATTGTTATGATGTTTAATAACAGCATGTGTAATGCTTGCGTAAACAAGGGAGTGGCCAGATTAAAATCTTCATAAGGCCCTTAACATTTTATAATAAAGCAGATTTATTAAATTGTGTTATTAAAATTAATATAACCACAATTTAATCTACAGTAATACCCGTTTATAACGAACACAGAAACCATTCGCGTCGATGCATAATGTGGCGCTTGACATTTTTTCACAAGTGTCCCATTTACTTTTGCAAACTATCTGTAACTATTTTAATTTTGTTTATTATAAATCAATATTGTAAAGGTAGAAAAAGTGTGAGCCCAGCCTTCCAAAGTCAATGGCGTTAGCGTTTATGATTCTTTTTGTGCTTTAAACATTGTGAACATGAAGTAAGAATTTATTATAATGGCATCATATGACCTAAAATTCATGAAACACTAAAGCGAATGAAACTCTTACTAGTTTTATTGTTTCCGTCTGCAATTGAATGCAATTCAATTTCGTGAATTAACAAATATCATTATACAAAGAATAATTAATTTTAGAGACACCGTGAGGATTTTTATGAAATAATGGTTAAAGGTGTATTTTCTACTGTAAATAATCCAATACAGTTGTACTTGATACTGTCTATTTCAAAGCCGCATTTTCTGGAACTCTGTAGCTTAACGAGATTTTGACGAGAGATTTGTGACGTATTAAGGCGTTCTCTGCCAGCCTCCCGCGGCCACACCTGTCACACAAGTATTAAACGGAACAAAGAGGCCTTACTTAGGATAATACGTCCCTGTCGACACCTAGAGCTTTACCCTTGGTTTCCGTTCTGATCATGATTGTTTTCTTAGCAATATCAGGTGTTTTTATCTCAACACACCACAAGAACATGTGTATCCATGGATAATTTTATATAGACGACTAACCCAGTTTCCGTTTAAACGAAATCGTATCCAGATTCCATGAGATTTTATTTAGGATTAAAGCATATATAAAATTACTGATAAGCCCTTCTATATACAGTATTTCATAGTACATTTTATATCGCGTGGCTATTTCGTGATATGAACAATTTGTTATATGGTCAACCTTTCCATCCCCATGTTCACTGAACGCGAATGTAGATAAGCAATGATTTGATCAACTCAATGCTGTAATTGCATTTTACCTTCTTTTACCAAGTAAACTTAGAGATGTGGGATGGTAAATATGGATAGAGTAGCTATTGTAATACAATTTGTGGTGTATAGTATAGTGAAATCACACTGAAATACCTCAGTGCTTTACTGTGCTGTACTTACTATAGCTCAGTATTTTATAACGTGATTGCATCATTTAACTTAAACCTTGGTCAATAACATGGTCACATTAGATGAAAATATAATTAATTAGGTTGGATTTCATCAACAATTAACCCGCTTTACGTAGCATCCAGCTGGCTCAGGTACGTTGGGCCGTCCTGGAGAGTACTCTTGTAATACTATACTTACACACATCATGATATAGGAAAGCAGCTGAAATGGGAAAGAAATCAAACAATATCATCACATGTTTCCTGTGAAATAATCAATCTGGTTTTGCATGTCTGCTCAAGATATTGCTAATAAGACGTGTTTGGAAAGGCGTCAATGTTTTCCCTAGGTTCCATAAAACAGGGGTGATGATGGCTGGTCTGGAGTGGAGCGGTGCGGAGTCTGTCCTACCGAGAAGGAAATCCCGTTATAAAAACACTAAGTTCCACCCAGGGTTTACCAGGTAGTGCCGCCTGTCTTTAAACGTTCGTGTGATGTCGGAAAATTCCATTCAAACTTCCACAATCTGAACGCTATATCTGTTGTAACATGGATTGTTATCACCGATACAAGTACCTGGAAGTCTAGAGGTTGGAGGCAGACTCGCAGAAGAGAAATGCCTTTTCATGCTTGAGGTGTATTTCGAGAATTTTAGCAAACTGCATTGGTATAACCAATAATGAGTTTGATTATTAAATCTGTCCAGTCAAATACTCTTTTATCCTTTCATAATAAAGAGGTTTCTCTTTTGTTGACTCCTGTTTTTACCTTATCCTATCTGTCTCTTCAGTATTCGTTCTTACGCTAACCCTAACACTCACTCCAACGAATTGTATCACCTTGAAAAAAACGGTCATTGGGTAATTCACATTATAATGAAAACTAATTAATTAAAATATCCATCAATGTACATAGACATCTACAGTGATGTATTAATATAAACGCTTTCCCTGAGGATCATATTCCGGACTGGCAGAACATTAGCTGATTTGTCCCTATACACAAAAAGACATATTCGACTTAAGGTGGGTCCATACTTTTGAAAACAGCGCCAATTCACATGCCGCTAAACAGGAAACTGCGGAGGTTGTTTTGAATTGCAGAATGGTTTCTGATACGCTATGAAATTCCACTTGGATATTTTTCCAATAGGTGAAAATTGTCTACATATAATATTGAATGTTTAGAATCATTAGATAAATCAAGTAAAAACAATGAAATGAAAATAAGATGATATCGCTGAGGTTTGTACGGTCAATGTCGTTAATGGGAATAGATCTTCAAACACCGGAAGTAACGTTCGTCGCAATAAGACAATAAGAGGGTGCCCGTTCAGACCAAATTTCCGGAATTTTAAAAAATTGCATATGGATATCCTTTAAACACATAATTTGGAACAAAAAAGCAGAAAAATAAACAGACATAAACCAGATATTATATCACAAAAACATATGAACTGTTGTGGAATGTTTTTTTGCGGCATTATTTGAAAAAAATAGTCAAATATGACCCATCTTAGCACTGGATCAAATGATGATAGGGTTGTGACTTACAAACGTCTAACTTACAAAATTTTGAAAATTTTATCTAGGACCCCATGTTTTTCATTTCCTTCTTTTATTTATTAAATGATTATTTAGAGGCAAAAATATGACAAAACATGATAATTACGTTTAGAAACGGTCCTGGGAAATAAAGAAAATTACTCAGCATTTGTAAAAATATAATAGTTTTGTTTATTGTTCAATCATTAGAGATTTAGGACAAGCTATTAACAGGATTGAGACTACATTCACCCTAATATTACAGAAAACATTACTCTATGAATTTTTCTTTTTTTTCGGCAAGCAAACTTGCAATGATGGTATGTTTCAAGTTCAAGTCTGGTTCCATTGCCAATGTTACCAGAAGAAGTAATAGTTAACTGGTAATAGTTAAAATTAAGTTTAGATTTAGCACAATGTATACGCATGTGCTTAAAATGGTGCAAACAGATGAAAATAAGCAATAACTGTTACTGCCTTATTATGCACGAAAAATAGTTCGAACACTGCACGGATTTCTGTAAAGGTCAATACGATGTCACTTCTGAAAAGTCAAATTAGAATAATTTGTATCCGACCTATATGTTCGCACGCACGCGTATCAATATATTTGGGGTCGAATTAATGTGCGTGTATTTGACAAAAATCAACGAATCAGAAAAAAGTGTAAGATCCAAAATGTGAGACTAGAGCGGAAGGACATCTCCTATCCCACACTATGTTTGTTATATGTAAACGTATTTCATAACGAACGGAATATGCTAAATGAAGATTGAACATAACAATTACATCAGGGGAAAAAACTCAAGTACAATAAACAAATTTTGCTGCTGCCAGCTATTTGTTATACCTATTTTGATAACTTTCTGTAATCTTGACATTTGAAGAATGATGTCGTTTCACTCAGTCGATCGTCAAAGTAGAAAACTACTTTCATGTTTATAATACAATATTGAAGAGCTGCGTTGTTTATCTCGAAAAACAACCGAACAAAGAAAGTTTCCTCGGTGAACTCGTGTCTAGAGCCATAACCACAGTAGGTACTTAATTGTGTCTGAGTTAGGGTACAGTAATTAGGTAAGGGAAATGATGCTACACTTTAATATATATACAATAATTAATTGTTGGGGCCTGTAGTTAATGTTCATAATTATGTATTACAAACGAGACAAATCTTTCCTGCGGGCCAATTTGTAAATGACAAACATCAGTGTCTTAATTACAGAGTCAGGCCTGGTGTGCGAGGTATAGTTTTCTTATTTTGCAATCAATTTTATAAATTATGATTTGACCTACATATATTGTGTATCACTTGTTTTATCGCCACCATCTACATATGTCGGTTTGATTGCTGGGTTTAATGTGATAAGTTTGGCAGGAGGAGGAAGGAAGCGGTGTCATTTACAGGATAACAACCAAGGCCAGAGTAACCTTCGAGATCGTGGCGATGTATATCATATTTAATACTTGATGTAGTAGTATTCACGTCGACACCTGTTCTGGCCAGTAGGGCTAACAAAACCAGAAACCCAGACATATCGATTCTAATAGTCTGTCTTCCTACCCCAGAGTATGGCGTTACGGTATGAGTAAGGTGTATTGGTAGGGAGCCGATAGCAACAAGTGATCATTGCAATTTTACCGACTGACATGCTAGCATTTACAAATTACAACATTAACACGATTGATATTTCATATACCTCAAGTTTAAATATTTTACACGCATTAATACATTTACATCACATTGCATTGCTGTATACCAGAAAGAGTACATAAAGCTAACAGGCATCATTGAAGATGATCAGTTGTTTACACTTAATATGACGCGAATTGCAGATAAGTATCCATGTGTACCTCGAGGGGGCATTAAAAGATAGAAAAAATATCATCAATTCTAAAACACCTAACCAGCAAGTATATAAGCAGAGATCTAGTTACAATTCCTCTAGCGTAAACAAAACAATAACGCTATTTTTACAATGGAGACCAGACAGAAATACTTAATGATGAAGTTTCAGATATCAATTATATGGTTAGTCTACTTTATGCAAAGTAAATGTTCGTGTAAACATGGACATAAATTAAAGTTTAACTGGAAAATTTCTTATCTTGAGTATTATGTATAACAGAAGACACATTGGGTGAGTGTGGTTCTATTGCATAATGCTACCAAGGAAAGTAATAGTTAACTGGTAATAGTTTGACTTAATTTTTAATTTAGCCCAACGTATACGCGTGTGCTTAATAAAATGGTACAAGTAGATGGAAATAAGCAATAACTGTTACCGCCGTATCATGCACGAGAGAAGGGTCTAACATAGCACGGAATTCTGCTCAATGCAATGTCAAGCTCATTTATTTATTGTTATCTTCAATAATTGACGTAAGAGACATAACGTAGAGAATGTAATATAACTCTAGGTAAACTATGTTTCGCTGTACTAGCCTTAATATATAAAACAAATACTCCCTGAATTCAGCTCCTCGCTTCCTTTGCGGTCATCTTTTGATATAAAAAGCTCAATACAATCCGTAATTCCATTGAAATAATATATTGTTAAGGGAACATTTCAGTATCATAATTTTAACTTGATTTAACTGCTGTACTACAAAAGAGATTAGAATTAGTACAATAGAATAATGAGCTATCATTATTATAGTCTAATAAACATAAGATGATAGACAATGCAGACTCGCCAAAGCACTTTTTCCACTTTAGATACTATGAACACCCTCTGATAGTAGTCTATATTCGCCCCCGTCGAGACTATTAGTCTCGCATCAACCTATTATCCTTACTCTTTCTTATCTTTTATACAGTATTTTATAGTCAAATGAATTTCATGCCCAATTGGAATTGACTGTAGTTCTAACGCCTTCGATTAAGTTACTAAAGGAACGCTGGAGCTGTATACTTTATTCTATGTTAAGTTGGCATTAGTTTAAGAAATTCGCTTTCATCTATTTTAAGAGATTTTTCGAGTTGATCAGGAGTCGGTGTTAAATGAACGACACCGATTCTGTTACTAACAGTGGTAAATGGCCTTGCGAGGCATTTTGGCACCATTTCTCTACCTAGGAACTTTGATGGCTATTGCAGGCCTTAAATTTGAACTGTGCGAAAATTTCAACACCAGCACAGTCATGGCTACTGCGAACTTGTTACAATATAAGACGGCGATGGAACTAGGTCAATCGTTCTAACGTCCATTGACGAAATATGAAATAATATTTCACCGAATCACAACCTCCTGTTTTATGCTTAGAGTTTAGATAAATATGAATATTTTTGTTTTTTTCCAACATATTCTGTGCAAATGATTTATATTGGAAGAGTAAATGTTATGTGACCTTGATTAAAATACTTTTTCAGCATTATGTGAGTCTGCAATGTATGATCTTCATGATCGAATAAGGCCTTTGGTAGCTTATTTATCACTGTAGGTATGACTGATTGAAACAATGAATAGTCGGTCGAAACATATATGTTCAACTGTCTTATATCCCGTTTATTTAGTATTCAACTAGATTAATATTGGTAGTAATTCTGCTTCACAGACATGTCGTTTTATAGTAAGTTTAACTGAGTTGTTGCAGACACCAAACTAGAAAAAATATTGTTTTGCCGAGCAAATAGTGAAAATGAAAAACATTAAGGTTGTTATGCAAGGTTTTTCTTTGGATGTTCGACATGTAGAATGGTTGAATTTCTCTAGCGTAAATCCACATCATCGTACATCTATGTTTAATGAAGGTTTCAGTAACGTTAGCGCCTTAGGAAGACCCGTTCTTGTGTATTTAGGCTTTTATGTGTCGACGAATTGCATGTTCAACATGGTATTACATGATTCCTTGAAATCACTGTAAAAACGGCATAAGGATTAACGACAATATAAGTCACGGGCATTTCCTTGGGTTTTTTTTACACGGTCTTTAAACTATGATATATATATAACTAGATGTCTTTAGAGGTTGCCAGCGGTCATTAGATTCCAGTCGGGTTCAAACCACAACTCTCCAAAGTTCACATCAAATGTTTTAGAATTAGAAGCAATCCTCGAACATTGAGAGTACATTTAATTTCTAGTTCTTTTTCGTGTTCCTAAAGTATCGAACCCTGTAACCTTTACTTACTCTAAAGACATAGGCATTGAACATGTTTTGAACGAACTTTCAACACTCATCCCGTAGCAAATGGATATTCATCCCACCATACTGACAGACGGTGTCACGGATTGGCATTTATGGTCTGGCCAATACCAGAGCAGAACACTGGAAAGTAAAAACAAGACAGATTTAAGATATTATCACGGAGAGATTAGGTAAATTGGAAGTAAACAGAAACAAAACATCTACACTCGCGACGTACGTATACATTGGGTAGCACTTTTGCAGACGCGTGTTTATCTTTGAGATCTAAATAAACCCGAACTGTATCTTCAGAGTAAGTTATGACCTTTTTTGACCTTTGTTGACCGTTTAAATTCTGTGTTTTGACATCGCATTTCAGGGTTAATGAAACAATCATAACCCGCTGTATGGTACAGCTGACCAGAAATGGAATGTTTCTAACCAATATAACCTCACAGACGAACAGCCATTCTTTCTGGTAAACGACAGGTGTCCGAAAATATTGCAAATTACTCTAATACATTTTGTATGTGAGGACGAATGCCACTTTGCGAAAAAAATGTAATCAACTGATAACATCGCGTCTTACGTAAATGACGATCGCCAGATACGACAAGAGACTGACTATTAGTATTACAGAACGAAACTAAATGGCATGAAAACAGTCATTTGATTTAGATATGGTTGTGATACAATGTATCAAATATTTAAGATTAGTACTAGATGTGAACTTCTACATGTACTTTATTATGGTCAAGTCTGCACCAGTGTTGGCAAGGTACTCAAAACTGAATTTGTTTTTTGCAGGTATGTTTTTCATTCTAAGTCATTTTTTACAGTTCTCTGTTGGATATACAGACATTTCAGTTTCATATAAATCAGGACTTTGTTCAGCTTTAAATGAATACCTTGCTAACCATTCGTATTTTCACCTATACAAGGGACAGGTCTTACTACTACATGTATGTTAGACACGGGGCCACAAGCATTGCACTGAAACATGGAGTCGATACAGCTCCGTCTAATTGAAATGCATTATGCATGTTGATGTTATCAGAGAAAAAATAGCATACTATCTCCTTAAGCTTCGGCTTGCTGTTGTATATCCCTGACATCAGTCTTGGTGTTTTTTCATCTATATAAAATTTGTTCTATTCTATGGTAATTTGTATAAACATGGTATCTAGAATCAGTATTGAGTTTGGAGGGTAGGGTCCGTGCTTTAATTTTTTACTTCTGCTGTAATTCCGTGTATCAACTCCAGGTACGTATTTCCCTATTATGACTAGACATTTGATGTTATATGATGTCACATAATAACGGCATTTTATTTCTAATTCCTATCGCTTAATATTAAGTAGAGTAGAGACAGTTAAACGTTTTTTTTTTATATCATCGCGTTCGATGAAAGTTTTTCGCCATCTTTATAAACATCTTCCCAAATAGATATGACTATGTTTAAACGTAGAAAACTCAAGCGCTTAAAACGAACACAACATTTACCGTACATAAGAAATTCTACTGCAGTATATGAAACTACTATTAATGTGCGCAACTTTAATATAGCATTTACCTTAATTGTAAATGAAGCAAATTTGCTGACAAAAGCACACTTAAAAAAATATAAATTGGTTTGAAAGCAAAACAAAATCTGTTTTTTCTTTTGAACAAGGATGTTCTAATTTAATTTTCTTTTTCATATTTACTCCAAATCATTTTCTACACATTTACTCTACTGCATCTTTTCACTATAGTATTAAATCCATTTCCATTTAAGACACATCTGTGTATAGACCTGCAAATGTATATGTGCAATATTACCTGTGTATGACTAGGTAATCCAATAATAATAAGAGTTGGGATTTAGGGGATTTATATAAGTTATTAGCCAAAGTTACATATGTCTTCACACAGAATCAATGATGTATCCAAGACAGCAGGGAACACTCCATGGAGAGAAATTGTGGTCAGTGGAGCACGCGCCATAACGCACATAACGCGAAATTATTTATACAAAAGCAGGAGTGAATTTAATTTATCAAATTCGGATGTAAAATAATGGTCTGAGGTAATATCAATTTTAAAATGTTCACCCTAGTTGATATAATTGATGTATTTAGGATTTTGGTAGTTTATCGTCCAATGTTTCTGGAGTTAACTGGCCTGTTTTGTATTAAGGTCTTGCACTTTTAAGAGCCCTTGAGAATTCCAGGAGGATTTATGGAATAGACGTTGTTTTCATCATGCTCGAATTCCCAGATAGAAATAAATGAGTATATCGTAACCCGCTATCTAATTATAGAAATGATTAGTACTTTACGGAGATCCAATGGCGGGTTAAAGTTGCCCTCTTGGCTGGAATCAACCCTGCCAAGCACAACTTCATCTTTTAGGACTTACACACGTCGCTCACCTGTCTGAAGGTAATTGAACTTTACATCTCACCTGTCCTAAAGTTAGTGAACTTATACATATAAAGAGAGAATTATTACCAGACAAATTACATGCATAAGTCAGTCTCTACTGGGAATCTAAGGATGCTATAAATCAGCGCTTTTGAAACAAAAATAAAATCATTTGTTTGAAAATTGACAATTTGCATGCAAAACCAAAATGAATCCTGCTTATTTGTTATGGGAAAGAAATAATTAAATTACTTAAATTAGTTTTCACCCTCTGAGAAATGGAACGACTTGTTCGACCATTGTCAAGTTTGTTTATTCGCTGGGCCTTACATTGTCATGTGACATGACTGATATGTTACTTGCTTCGGAGGTATTCCTTATTGAAGAAATACATCACTTACCGTTGTCATAAGCGGACACAATATGTTTATAATCGCCATTCCACACAGAGTGTCCTGAAATGACCTTAGTTGTTGATAGGACGTTAAATACAATACACCAAGGATGTTCAAAGAAATTCGCGACGAGACATTTAAAGACCAATTACACGGCATTCTACCATACCTCCCATTAGGAACAGTTTGAAAGCGGAGTCGACTGGCCAGTGTAAACTTCAAAGGTGAATGACGTTGACGTCACTGTTCCGGTAGTTAACGAATCTATGACGCGTGCAAAGGAACTCTCCTGTCGTATGGTGCCAATTCTATCCCTTTAAGCCACGCGGAACGGAAACAAAGCACGTGCCGCTGCCGGACGTGCATGCAAAATATATACCAGGTTTTGTATATTATTTCGGCATTCTCTTCATAACCACTCCGGCATGTGAGCGCATAGGCATTCGGTCCATTTTGTATTTATAGTTCAATTGTATATCGTGTCAATGGTATAACGCGACCACAGATTTAAACCTGACGATACTATATACCCCACACCTAGACAACATGGACATTCCTGCCGACGCCTTATCGTCTAAATATTGATATGTATAAATAAATAAGCCATACATGAACTGGTTAACTACAGGTTACAGACTTAGATTTGCTTGTTAAAATTCCCCTTTTTTTGCTCTACACAACTGATCTTAATTAATATGCCGTTTACTGCTCCATGTTTTTCGTATTTTCTGATTTACAGTTCGACGTGTGAGTTTTATCGCCGTGTCTCTTAATCCGATTAATGAATACACACATCACTTCAAAACGTCTACGTTATTTCAAACCAATAAGTTCAATGAACGCACTACCACAGTGAAATGGTGTCCCTATTCTATGTTTCCATTGACAAAATTATCATACCTTAAATTATTTTGTATGTCTATATGGGTGATCACAAACTAATTCGTACTCTATTCCTCATGCAATCATAACTAACAAACAATCAAAGGTACCCAACACATCCTCCACTGGATGTCTAAACATCACATGTAAATGAATCATTATCAAGTGATATCATGTATTTAGAAAACTAATGAATACATAGCCACAGGGTAAATTGTTGACATTATGAGTAAGTAAACTTCAGAAAGAGAACAAGGTAGCAAGAACCATCTGTTCCAGAAGATTAAGCGTTCTTGGCTGTATTTAGCTCAGCCTCAGGTTGCAATATACTCAAGAAAAGTCATTATTATTTAACAATAAAATTGGTTCAGAATAAATAAACAAAAAATGAAATTTACATATAGCGTTCGTTTTACTGAGAGATCTGTCTGGCCTAGATTTACAGCTTACAGCGGCAACATCAAACGAAAAGTATTCCCGGATTAACACCAATGTAAAGAGGCCGATAAGAGGAGATATCCATCCGCGGGCGTTATCGGTGATTGCCCATAACGTCAATTAAATTGAAGGACTTTTAAATCACGTTTTAAATTATCTATCCGTTTCAAGTTTTAATGAGATTCTTAGCGGCAAGATATTTGGCATTTCATTTGTTTTAATCTCCGAAGTTTTTTTTATATCGTTTCGTTAATGACTTAAAAACAAATTCAAGGTAAATGTGAAGAGTTGCTTGTAAATGCCAGCTGCTAAAAAGTAAAATCCGACGTTCGGGTTCCATTTGAGTCAGGGGAAATACTTTCATCCATGGCCGTTACAGTAATCTGCGCTTTTTACAAACCAGTGATACAAGACATGAGATGGACCTTCCCGAGCCCCACACCCAGTCGTTAGTTTTAACGTTGGATAATGCCATGATTACATAGTAATAGCCTGACGCCAAAGATGTCATTTGTGACATTTGCATTTGTCTGTTACATACTGACACTGTGGCTTTATTTACGGAGATACGCCTATATTATTGTCCTCTATAACGAGTATTACATGCAGATACATTTATCATAATGATACAAGTGCACTTATCATACTAGACACACCTATCAGCACTGGCCTTGATTTGACTATATGACCATAGACCCGGTTGGTGCCATCATGTAACCTATACGATTGTTATAAGTGTACAATACCTATATAGATACACGTTGTACTAACTTGCCTTTCTCTAAAAGATTTTTGTACCTAAGTGTACAATACCTCTATAGACACACGTTGTACTAACTTGCCTTTCTCTAAAAGATTGTTGTACCTAAGTGTATAATACCTATATAATAGATACACTTTTACTAACTTGCCTTTCTCTAAAAGATTTGTATATTTTGTACCTAAGTGTATAATACCTATATAGATACACGTTGTACTAACTTGCCTTTCTCTAAAAGATTCTTGTACCTAAGTGTACAATACCTATATAGACACACGTTGTACTAACTTGCCTTTCCCTAAAAGATTCTTGTACCTAAGTGTACAATACCTATATAGACATATAGACACACGTTGTACTAACTTGCCTTTCCCTAAAAGATTCTTGTACCTAAGTGTACAATACCTATATAGACACACGTTGTACTAACTTGCCTTTCCCTATAAGATTTTTGTACCTAAGTGTACAATACCTATATAGACACACGTTGTACTAGCTTGCCTTTGCCTATAAAATTCTTGTACCTGTACTGGTTTATACAACTATTACCTCAAGGTCGCTGTTACCTGCAATAGCTGCACTAATGTATACTGGAGAGTACAGCAACCCAGACAAGTGTCTGCACAGGATAGGAAATTTGGATTAAATTTGATATTTTTTGAAAATATCATTACGGAGTACGCAGCAGAGGTCTATCGCAATGCCACCAGACGGATCATAAAGCGGAGAAATTGCCTGGCAGCCACGATCACGGAAAGGCAGAGCAGCTAGATATATATCAATACATTATTTAATGATGGATATATATCATTTGGAAAAATCATGCTTTTTTGTTAATGCCAAACATTAAATTTATTTCAATATAACGTCGATGAAAATTTGTTTTATTTGTAATGGCATCGAGTGCAAAATAGCAAAGCGTATTCTGTGAAGTAACGCGGCATCCGTATGTAATTGTTAATATCAGCCACGTGTTATGACACACATTAACAGGACATGCATTTATATGAATTATCTCCATGCTAATTAAACTAAAATCACATTTATTTTTAATTTTCAATCACAAGATAGATAATAGTTTGTATAATTTTGATGATGATTATTATATTGTCTATGTTTTTGTTTTGTCCCTTTTGACAATGTTGACGAATATTTTGCATTCCTTACATTTTATGAAATCGGCTATTATGTGGCATTATCACTAATACATACTGTATAGCTGGCCATTTCCGGAGATCAAAATTTTCCTAACATGAATTTCAGACTAAGAAATCTAGTCAATTCCTGGCTTATTTCAGATCAGACATTAGTGAAGGTCGTGTTAATTTCAGGTTAGGAATTTTGCCTATATATAATGGTTTCTAGATACATGGTGATACATGTAGTTATTGGTATATTCATGGTGAAACTAGTTCAGTCACCCAATTGCTAAGTACTTGTAAATCATCCATGCGTTTGAGTTAAATTATATATAAAAACAACATTTTTCAGCATATGTTATAAAGAAATAATTATTTATTTTGTTTTCATACTAAATCCAACTTCGATTGGCAGATTCCTTTTCTTCATATACTTTACAGAAAAAATCATGACGTCGACGTTGCGTATTAATTTAGAAAAAATAATCTATTGGAAAAACAAAAGAATCGTATGTTTAAACGTACTTTATGTTATTAATTAGTCTAAAAATTAATTATAAGCATTGATGTAACTTCACAGGGTTATGAAAAAAATTTTGATTGCAAACTTTTTTTGAGAATCCGCTACGCAGATTCACACAGTTTACAAACAAAATTTCTTTCATACCCCTATGAAGTTGAAAAATAGTAACATCAATGCTTAAATAATATATCTTTATTTTTTTTTCATACTAAATCGGACTTTCTGATGGAAAGATTCTTTTTAGTCATACTACTATGAAGAAAAAATTAATCCGAGAATGGTGCGAAATCCCGACGTTATCATGACGTCACAATAGAGACGTCGACGTTGCGTAATGATTTGAAAAAAAATCAATGAAATCGTTTAAACATATGTTAATTGATCAAGTTAGTTGAAAAACTTTTGTGAGAATCCGTTAGGCGGATTCATCAAAATTTCTTTCATAGCCCGATGAAGCTAAAAAATAGTGACATCAATGCTTAAATAAAAAGCATATGTTAAAATGGCTAACATTGAACATCTTGAACAAACAAATGCTTCCAATGAATCAATAAATTCGAATGCAATGACGCATTTTGCCATGTCACGAATAACATTAAACCCTGTTAATGTGGCCTATCGTGTTAATATGGCCCATACCAGACTTATGCCTTAATTTTCTTTCTAACCAATTATACCCATGTTTTCATCTCTATAAAGATCCATACAATCCTCAATGTTACTATATATGTTGAACTCACGATCACGATTATACCTTACTATAACATTATACTTTCCCGATTTCGAACATTTTAATGGACAATTACATAAAATAATAAATAATGCGCTGGCAATATGAGCCTTCAGAAGACAACTAATAATACAGAGGGGCTTCATTTCGTCTTGCTATATAAAAAAATTTAAAAAAAAATTAACAGTTGATTTACCTAAAAATTATCTGAATGAATTTGTGGTAAGGTAAAATTTAGTCAAATAAACTGTACCTGGTATTAAATGGCGCACTGAAGTGTCGAAAGTGTAGTTTGACCTTGATGTCATTGTACTAAATGTCATGTTGCTGTGATCACCTAGAAAATCACCAGATACCAAATGGTCATATTGCGCTTTAGCTACATGATCAGCTGGAAATTCATCTCAACTCGGGCAGTGCCCTCTTCAAATCAAATTTACCTACATATAGATGCATCGATACTGCCTTCGTATCAATGAATTTGACTAGTGTTTGACGTGCCAGTTTCTTGAACAGGCCTAGCAAGCTGTTTACACACAAAGTAGTATAACTTAGATATGATCTTTGTACTGATGAAAGGCCGTGTCATGTTAGGTAGATATATATGATTTTTTATAGTAATCAGAACTATAAAGATAATTAGTATCTGTTTATTGTTAGGATTTGAATTCTGTGTAAGATTCCCATTGTGTACTTCTTTGTCTGGTGTACAATACGCTGTTTACTCTATCATCACGGTAGATAACGCTGCCATAGCTCCATCATATTAAAAAAAAACATCTCTAGACCATATATAAACAGCAGATCCATGTCAAAATTTGAAATATGACTTTTGACATTAAACACTAAACATAAACAATATAAAGCGCAGATGTATGACACGGTTCAGTTTTTAACATGGAGTTATTAAAACAACTGGTGGGTGGCCCTTATCGACCGACCGGCGCATATACGTATCAACTTCATGTAATATTTAAATTGATCAAATTTGTTTATGCACTATCAAATATATATGAAGTGTTTATGTGCAACCGGGCGTGCGATAAGATGTATTACACGTGCGTTGAAACTGTAGGGAAGACACAGAGTTTACAACGTATCACTAATAACATATGTGTATGCTGCACAGATAGACATCTATATCATCGATGTTTAAAGTCCTCACATATATTAATGTTAGAGGTCGCCAATAAAACAATGGCCTCGTTACAACTACGGCAGTTATGGACCTCTCACGCTCACGATATAGACTATCGTGTGCATATCAATATGCACATGTTTTAGTTTCTCATTTCAAAAACAATTTTTGCTAAAAAATCTAAAATCTATCTTAGCGGTAGAGGTATTTTAATGCTTCACGAAGGAGTAGATATAGTTAAACAGCGATGCGGTTATTTTAATTTAGAAAACTTAAGATCATAAAAAGAGACCTTTGAAAGTGGACGTGCATTTTACCTCCAACTTAAGATATCACAAAGATACAAATTTACTATTTACCGAAACAGTGGCCTTGACCCTTGACCTTCCTATCTGAAAAACAATCAAAATCAAAAATTTAGAAGAGACGATCTGGATCGACCTATAGTATGATTAACCGCACGCTTATTAATGGAAATTTCTATTTTGGAAACATTATTTTGGAAATATTATTTTGGAAATATTATTTTGGAAACATTATTTTGGAAATATTATTTTGGAAATAATAGCTACAAACCTTATAAATACTTAATGTTTGATATTCTTCAATAGCTTCGATGATTGCATTCTCATAACGACAGTAACATATTAGGTTAGACTATTGTAAAATGTATCCATTGATTGCATCCCCATAATTACAGTAACATATTAGGTTAGACTATTGTAAAATGTATCCATTGATTGCATCCCCATAACGACAGTAACATATTAGGTTAGACTATTGTAAAATGTATCCATTGATTGCATCCCCATAACGACAGTAACATATTAGGTTAGACTATTGTAAAATGTATCCATTGATTGCATCCCCATAACGACAGTAACATATTAGGTTAGACTATTGTAAAATGTATCCATTGATTGCATCCCCATAACGACAGTAACATATTAGGTTAGACTATTGTAAAATGTATCCATTGATTGCATCCCCATAACCGAATAAGATAGTAACATAGTATGTTAGAATATGGTACACTGTATTCCAGAACATATATAATATGTTATTTCAGTATGCCATTTTCTTAGAGCAATATTCTTTAATGTTCCAAGTGAGTACCTTCAAAATAAAGTCTAATATAAACTAGATTAAATGGGGTTTTTCTTATAAAACATAAAGAAATCGTTCCATTTGCTAACTTTCCTATATAGTGTTTTCTTAAGGACATGGAATTTTTTTTAAATATATTCTGTATACATAACTTTTTTTTAATTTGAAAAATAACTTTCTCCAACTAGGTATTTACTTAAAGATCGGATGATTCGTTTTGCTGCTATTACAGCAAGGGAAACTCGCATCTACTCACAAACAAAAAGCAGTTTCTTTGATTGGAGATATTAATTAAACAAATTAAAGGGTATTAGGGATTGCTTTGTAAGGAACTACTTGTAGGGCGAGCGAGTACTCCGTGTATCATTAGCTTTATGATGGTTCTGCTCTGTTCAAAAATAGCCTCAGTGCGACCCCAGAAAGGAGGACTTCCAAACCAGTCAAAGGCACAAAGCCTTCGCGTGGTGCCATACTGGTCGGTAAAGTTGTAATGGAGGTAAATCACCAAGGTGTACCTAATAGAAGCCAATTTGATCGTTTTATCTCTGCCAGTGGGTAGCGAGCGGATGTCATTAGAACTGCATTTCCATAGTCTCCAGCGTTTTATACCCAATCGAGTCTGCCTTTCAGTGCCCCGTGCATTTTCTAAGTTATAAGTAGAAGAAAGATTAACTTGTTTGGTTTTGACTTTGCGTAAAACATTCTCCTCAAAATATTGCGAAGGCGTTCTTTTCATTAACAGAGATAAGATTATCCTTTTTAACAATTGCTGTTAAACAATCCAAATTGAATATGTTAAATATCTAGTTGATCACATTGAAAAGAAGATGCTTTATAGCAAACAAGTAGGAGGTGTAGTACATAAAACAACAAATCTCAAAAACCTTTATTAGTCATTTTGGATATAAGGTGTCATTTTGAAGTTTTGAATGGCCTAATGGATACCTTCAAAAACAATGTATTAACTCTATGAACTCTCTCTGTTATCTTGTCATCTTATAAGCCACACATCATAGCTAAACCAGTCAAGCCTCTGTACCGAACTAGACGGCGGCGCCAGTCCACCATTACTAAGAACATTTACAGTAGGATGTTGATAACCTCATTTTCGAAACAATTAACACTACAATGGTTCGCCATTGGTTGGGACAATTCCAATAAAACCCCGGTCCCTCTGGCAAACATAAAGCGATAATTATAGATAAGACATAGTAGTTTTTTTCTGTAACAATGCTGAATTTGTAAATTTTACTACAAGAGTATTAGACCGTTATATATATTTTCATTGCCTTATTTCTTACTTTTTGTCTTGGGTAATAGATGTGCCTTTTGTGTCACTTGCCAAGTCCTCTCGGTATCGGACGTTGTCTAAGTAGTTATGTCATTACTGGTATGGCGTAATCGTACTGGATATAAAGCTTACCTTTGTGTACAAACAGTTGAGTGTATTGCTAGACATGGTTGCAGTATAATTAATCAGCAAGTAAATTATGCTTTCAAGAAACAAAGGTCATTGCCAATATTATGGATACATGCAAACTATATTTACAGAACTGAAGAACAAACAAAAATTACATTTTTATGGCAACTTATAGTTTTAATACATTTATAGCATCAAGGAAACTAATAATTTGATCATGTACATTGAAAAGCGAGAAAACATCCACTAAACTCGTTGTTTATCCCAAAGAACAACATACACCAATTTGTTTGTATACTATTGTTGGGTCGCAAGGAATCAGTCTCTACCTTGGTAGTTGGCATCGTACATACCATTGTACACATGAGTGCTCATTTCTTTATGGTGAGGAATAGACATGCAGGCATGTCATATATAACTAAGTGACATAACATTTCTGTGTCTAATACTATCATTGTCGACTCTTTGTAACACATAATGCCATACCGCATGCTGCCCTGCCGATCACTGATGCACCATTTGACACCTTACTCTATCCGCATTATGTAATTACAACTTATTGGTCTAACGGCCATGACGAACAATAACGAAATACATTGTGAAATATATTGTGATTTTCTGGGATTAAAAGCACATGGTGAATTGAACCACGTTTTCTGTTATCAGCAAATGAGTTGTAAATAAAATCTGACAACAAGAAAACTGGTCTAATCAGACTTGATACATAGCCACATAAACGCGAATGTAAAACGTTTGATGTAGGCCATTTATCTATAACTCTGAACTAAAATTTGGGGATTCACTGAAGTGTTATCTCATATTGAAGGTTAATGAGAGATATGATGAGTATGGAACCAAATTGCTACCAGTATTCTTCGCCAGTGACCTTCGATATTCATGCACAGTTTCCTCCCTACATTGTATCTGTTTTGCCCTCAATCGTCACTCGTCTTTCTCCGCGCGAACGCCCCCAATATTCTTTCTGACTTCACAGCTATTTCTTCGCCTCTCAGCAGATCTTTCTCAAAACGTACAGAGAAGTTGATAAAAACTGCGAGTTACTTTCACCAGCTTGTGAACACCGTTCCGCGGCCTTGTCAGAACGAGGTAAACCATGTTTTCCTCACCAAACACCCTATTATCTGCTTCATTTCGTATATATACTACGTACATTACATAAAGGGTTTATCTGTTTATCAGTGTTGTGACGAAGATACCTTAACGTTTTCCCCAGCCGGTTATTCTGTAACTTTCCACTCCGTTAATACACGAGCAATCAACACTATAAACGAGAAATTATCAGCAGGCTAATACGTAACACGTGTTCATGAAGACAAAACAACCACACAAGGATCTCTAGGTATATGAACTTTTAATCACTTGTGATCTGAACTTTTATTCATATAGGTAAAACAACCTTCACGTAGAACTTTACCAACGGAACATAAAGGACTGCAGATATCAATACAATTGTTGGCCTGTATCATTGTTCTGACAGTTACGGAAAGCCTGGCGTCCTCCTCCGTAACGTTATCGGACTTCCAAATAACTAAGTACATCCTATAGTCATCTCATAGAACAGAGCGTTTGTTATATAACCCGGAAGTATAATGATGGATCGAGGTTTTAATGAGTATTTATAGATTATAGACGATATATCCTAACAATGAGAGCAACATGTGCATCCCCTAACCACTTCCTCCGTCTATAGCTGTAATCCTATTGTACGAGCATCCATCTACCATCCCCCATCTGATAACACAACTAGATTAATGAAATCTAGGCTAGGCAGCTTGTAAAGCACTTTTTTCCAATTATAACGAATTAGGTTTGTAATAATTCTACCGTCGGCTAGACGTACACCCGACCTCCACGTCATTTCAGACCAATTACAACATACCTTCGCCTTCAGCAAGAGTTAGTCTACGAAGAAAAGAAAAAACAGGGATGTTTCTTACAGGTAGTTACAAATTAGAATTATCTAGTTGATAAACCAGTGAAACAATTAGTTTTAATTGAAGGAATAGGTAAGACAAAGTTTATTTTCTCTGGTCCTTTGAAAACGAAAAAAAAAAATTGATTTGTTAATAAATGAAATACATATATCTGTATGAATTAATACCATTGTAAGGTGTCAATGCGCATTTAACTACATGAAAACTACGTGCAAAGTGGCATACTTAGGCACAAAGAATATTAGTTATACTTATAATTAGATTATAAAACAAGGAAAAACATGGGTTTATAAGTAGACTTGATGAAGAATAAGATTAAAAACAATATGAATAGAGAAAGCTACTGGGCCACGATATGACATAATGACACAGTTGGCTACATGGTTGACTGTAACTTACGGGACATAGTAGACTCCGCGGCGCCCAATGATGGTCTTGTCGTAATTACGGTTATATAGTATAGTTTTATACACTAATTCGTGTAACAATGTGTCACTCTCTATTACAAATGACGTAGTGTTTCTGTGTGTACATACACGCGCGAACATACAGCGGGTATCGAAATGGTTACAATTTGCTGGGCGATGTCGTGTGGATAAGAATGACGTTGTTACACACGTTGTAAACACTCTACGTGTCACCGTAGTAAGTGGGAACATTCGTAATTTCTGTGTTGTTAAATGATGGGGTTATTTACGAGACACAAACATTTCTATATTAACAGCACACACACGAACACATGTGTTAGGTCATAATAGTAAAGTTAAGTGCCGAAGCATTTGTTCCTGGCCATATTCATGTGATACCCCTTCTATAAGACTCCTTAGAAATAATAGCAAATATACTTCAATGTCAGTATTAATATTGTTTCAATCTGCACTGGTAGCATGTTTGAATTTAGGTAAACATTAAATAAAACTCTAATTAAATGATGTTATAATCAAATCACCACATAACAATAATAATAAAAAAAGATACTCTTCTGAATGTTCTGTTAGATTGATACAAATCACCGTAAACCCCTTCGTATATATTAGGTGAATCATTCCGTATAAATCTAGGTCACAGTGAATCTTTCCATATAAATCTAGGTCACAGTGAATCCTACCGTACAAATCTAGGTCACAGTGAATACTGCCGTACAAATCTAGGTTACTGTAAACCCCACCGTACAAATCAAGATCACAATGACCCAACCGTGCAAATATAGGTCATAGTGAAATCTAGGTCACAGTGAATCCTGCCGTACAAATGTAGGTCACAGTGAATCCTGTCGTATATATCTAGGTCACCATAAACTCCGATGTACAAATTAAGATTACAATGACCTCACCGCACAAATCTAGGTTATAGTGAAATTTAGGTCACAGTGAATCCTGCCGTACAAATCTAGGTCACAGTGAAACACATCATAAAAGTAACGTCTTATAAAATTGATGTATCTCCATATAAATCAAGGTTATAGCGTTTTCACTGCAGTGGCGTAGGAAGATGGAACGTAATGGGGGGGCAAAAATCCTCAATATTTTGTAACCCCCCCCCCCCCCCCCAGCCGCCGAACCATCAGGAGAAGATTAATTCAACTCCCAACCATATATGCTTTATGTACATATTTCATATATCATTAAATTTAATCATTGTATATATATATAGGCAGTGGGGTCGCTAAAAGGAAATTAACGAAATCGCAAGCGTGTGAGCGTCGAATGCGCGAGGATTTGGTGTTTTAGGGGTCTGAGGGGGAACCCCGAGAAAAAACATTGAAATTTAGAATGGCTGAGATGAGTTTTACAATGTATTTTGATGATTTTGAGAGCGCCCAAAAGCGCGAGATTTTGGTGTTTAGGGGGTCCGGGGCCTCCCCCGGGAAAAATATTACGATTTAGAATAGCTTAAATGAGTTTTGATGAATTTGCGAGCGCCCGAAAGCGCGAGATTTTGGTGTTTGGTGGGTCCGGGGGTCTCCCCCGGAAAAAAATACGTTTTAAAATGGCTTAGATGTGTTTTACGATGCATTTTGATGAATTTGCGAGCACCCAAATGCGTGAGAATTTGGTGTTAGGGGGGTTCCGGGGGTCTCCCCCGAGAAAAAAATACGATTTAGAATGACTGAGACGTATTTACGATGTATTTTAATAATTATAAAGCGTTCTTAACATGGTAATTTTTCGATTTAAAGCTACCTGCATTTAGAAATGATAATTGTGTCGTCATAAAATTATGCAACCCTACTCGATCTGAATATACCGGCTTCACACCATCGGCACATTGTTGTGTAACATAAAAAAATGAGGGGGGGGGGGGCAAAAAGACATGTCGAGAAAACGTCCTTAAAATATTTTCGGTAGGACCCATGCCAAATAAATCTACAGAAGACCAGCACTTACTTATTTTTGATGTGACATATTGTCACAGTCCTACTTTGTACAGAAACATGCTGAAGACATTAAGACGAGGGACGCCGCCATTGTCGCCTTCACAGGATTGTCGGTGTTGCGGTACATACATGTAACTGCCTTTGCTAAAACAGGAATATTCAAAGATAGAATTCAATTAGGCTTAACATGGCCAGTAATTTATCTGGAAAACTGTTTCAATATCACTGAGGCGCAGAGGTTAGGTTGCTGAGGGCATTGTTATTTATGGTGTCCAATAGAGACCAACTGAAAGTGAGGACGGAACACTATTTTCCATTTTTCTACAGTTCGTTTCTACAACTTCCGACGATAATAAAATATAAAGTAAGATGCAACATGCATTCTGTAATAATTAGAAATGGTTTTAAACTATATATTTTACATGTAATTCATATAAAGTGCCATCATTTTGCCACTATAATGTTCTAACTGGATTTCAGAATAAAATAAATTTTGTAATTTTTTGGTCGTAATGTGTATACCTGATATTTTTTTTTGTGTATTTAGTTGATTATCATATTCAATATTTGAATCAGCTATCATTTGCATATTACGACTATTACGACGGGTAAAGTGAACATAACAGAAATGATAGCTTTGCTAAACCACATTTTATAAAACTACATATAATACTAGCAAAATGTACAGCAATAAAATAAATATAAAACATACAATGATTTTATCACTCTATGATAAACATTTTTCTCAGTTTTATTTTCATTTTCTATTCTCTAAAACAAAAGAGTTTTCCTTTAGATGATGTGCAAATGTACAATACTGTATCAGGTTAATGGAAAATTAAATAATGCTACTTTACACAATTACTCGCCAGCCCTAGACCACCCTAACCGAATGCAATAAGTTTAGATGGGTTGTGTTATTAGGGCAGACAATAAACCCGGGCACCGCTGGAGCTCCATAGTAACGTCTGATAGTCTCGGGACCCGCCTCCTGCGTGTAGAACATGGCTACCGCGAACCGAGGCGTAAAATGGTGCAACATCTGAAAAGCTTTTGACAAATGGCGTGTAGCTCACGAGCTGGTAATGTTGTCAGTGACGATGAAGCCGGGATGCGCGTAGTATCACGGACTGTGTTACGTTTTACAGTAGAACATCTATTTACGTATCATATACATTACACTGGAAACGTGTTGAAAGGGGACTCGACTTAAAATGAAAACTGATATACGTATCCGTCAAATTTGTAGCTCAGTAAAAATGTGGGACGAATGGGTGGCGTGGTTTTTACACCAAACCATTAGGCCACTGAAGTCATTCGACATAGTTTTAAACCCTAATTACGAGCTGTTTAACACACAACCCGTGTAATGTTAAAAAGAAAAAACATATGAAGAAAATTGAATAGAACACTCGGATCTCAACACCTACTTCATCATATATGACCTTAAACTTACACAGACAGACATTTAAGCACCAGAAAAGTTAATCTGTAAGGTAAGAAATGTGATAATTTACAAACAACGATGGGTAATTTGTAATTTGTAGATTAATCGTGTCACAGTGACAAATCACGTCGTCCGGTGATGTACAGACGAAATTTGAAACGAGTGAGACTTCTCTATGAAAAAAAATGGTCGTATTCTTATTATGCCAACCAATTTAAAGAAAAATAACTGAGGTTTCATCGACTTAAAGTTGGGCGTAAAAAGTATCCTAATACGTTTATGCAAATATACATTCATGAATTTATTTTATTTATTTTTCATCCCCTCTTTCAAATATCCCCTTGACGTCTCATTGAGTGCTTGATCATGTGCAGTAGACCTTGAACCACGTTCTCTTACAACAGACGTAAATGAGCCCTGCTTTATTTCATTTTATTTTCCGAAGGTTCATCGATCCCAGATATGACCATACGCGTTACATATTCTGTCGGAAATAAGGGCTAAATAGTGATTGACCGATCGTGAATGATGTCTAAACTTTACTTGATTATTCTGTGTACATGACACATTCTAAGCGAGCATTTAACGATATAAAGGGTTAGTACTTACGTACTTACCGTTACCTCTTTGATATTCAAACTAATTATACTGTAATCTAGATTTATTTGACCTCATTTACTTATCTTTTGTTTCATTTTATTGCATTCTGTTTCGGCATTCAATTACTTTGCTGTGAATTGCAAATACAGAAAGAATGAACTTTTCGCGTTCTCGTCTGAACAGTTTCTAACGTTAAAGTTACATGTGTTTATTGTGTGACCTGTATAACAAGCGTGTCTAAAGTATGTTAAAAGATAGGATAACAGCCAATATCGCTTTAAAATTTCAAAATAACCGTCTATATATCCACAAATAATTCAGACAACAAAACACAGTCACAACAAGTATGTGCTAAAAACAACAAACTGTTTAAATCGTTTTGTCATGTTTTCAACCAAATCCTTTCAAGTTTCTTGGCAAAACTCTGAATTTCGTATAAGAACGTAAGACCATGTTTTTATAGTGATATATTTCTTCGCCAAACCAAGAAAACTGGAGTTTAACCATCTAAGTGCGTTTTGACGAGTAGAGAGTGATGTATTGACAGTCTAGATAAAAGATACATACTCACCTAAAAATTGGAGCAGGGCTCACATTTAAAACTGAAATAAATTTTGACTTTTTGAAACGTATACTGTCTTAAATCACCCGGCTTTCCCTGGGTTTTTATACTCTGGTATTCGGATGCCGTAAAGATTCGATGTGCGTTTTTTTTCTTTGAATGTCATTTTAAGACAAAATCGAGACTTTCTATCAGAGAAAATATTTTGGTTTTCTTCCAGAATATTTACCAAGCGTCTACAGCATGGAAACGAGATAAAGTATCGCGATGTATCATGTGATATGAGACTGATACGTCCTGTCGACGTCACCCTGTACTTAATCAGACCAGATACGAAACTAAAACATAACACCATGCCGTCCCATAAAGGGCGCTTTAGACAGAACGCCTGCCGTCACGTCTCTTGTTCTACTTGGTAATGTAAACATCGTATATTTTTACTTGATCGAATCTTACATCGTTATAATACTTATCGCCGCTATGCAGCGGTTGTTCATTTTCTCACAAAGATATAAGGTCGTTGATATTTGATAAAATATGTGATTTCGGCATTTGTTCTTTTATTTGTATGTTACATGTAAGTGCAATCAATATTGTCTAAAATTTAATTGCCAAAAAAAGCGTTTCCAGAGTTGTATCTGCTGTCCACATTGCACATACGCGTAAAAACTCGAGTTTTGCCATCGTATCTTTTCAATTATTCTAAAATGACATTCTTCTTCCTAACTTCTCCTTTGAAACTGCATTAGCTTTGGCCTTGAAATGGGCTTTGCCCAGGTGAACAAGGCTCTGAGTTCTGCGTTCTGTCCAAGACATGCCATAGTCTATAAAAGTGGTAGTTCCTGCTTCTGCTTTAATGCTCAGGGAGTAAAAAGACAGGTGCCCCCATTGTAAGCACAACATAACCAGTCATGATGTGCTGATTGGAGTCTGTGACGACAGACTTAAGTGAAATATCACTATAGAAAGGTAAAACGGTAGATTACGATTTACAGTAAGTTCTATGCTGGTGGACCTTTTTTTCTCCCTTTAGTTAGAAATATAAATATCCAACGTTACAGAACATAAGTCACTGACCCCAATATCCATAATCCGAACTTTTTAACCCAAGATAATAAACACACAGAATACATAATGATTATAGATTATCATAATGTATTTGGATTTTGATTTGTGCTCCAGTATTCCCAAGGATGTTCAGATTTGTTGTTCTACTAGGAGATCCGGAAACTCAGCTGTGTCCTATCTTCTTACATATACATCATATCATATGTAGTTGTGATGCATTTATCAAAAGCCACATGAACTCAATAAGTTTAAACTAATTACACGCCTGTCCTTCCGTTTAATGGATCATATCAGAAACTCAAGATGTTGTGTACTAGATGTAGTCATCTAGATTTCGACAATATTTCAATACAATTAGCCAGATCGGTCTCTCTACTCCTCCCGCTTGGAATGTCCACAGACGATCAGCGACTGGTCTGGTATGTTTTGACACGGGAAAACTAATTAAAGTAGCGGTCAAGTAAACTGACCTCTGAGACCAATCCCTAGAATTCCATTTACATAGATGGCACAGAAAAAATGTCTCGAATGTGGAAGAGAGCGCCCACTGATAGAATAAATAGGAAAACCGGAATTGTGCACAGACAGAATGGTTGCCATGCAGTAGTCCGCAACGCAGATTGCTGGCGTCCAAGCTTAGCTCACATGGTCTTTAATTGCGAATGACATTAGTTTGCAGTAGAACCCATGAGACTGACCTTAAGATAACCTTGCCTTGCTACACTCTGTTTCGGCTTACGAGGAACACGAGTGTGTAGATTTACACATGTTTAATCGTGTCTCTTATACAACGCGATGCTATCACATTTTCATGGTCGTTTTTCTCTCTAGTACTCGCAGTCGTCAGGGTGAATTCTCCACAGGCTTAATCAGGGCAGACCATCAAAAGATTCAGTTTATCTTACCGAGTATGATATAGATGTCAACTCGTCTTGTTGTCCGATACGTAGAGGCCCAGCACCAGTTGCTGGTATATGACTCTTGCAGGAATAAACGATGTTTTCCGACACAGTTATTAGTATGACCTTTCCGACATGATCATTTGGAAGCTTGCGTGTCTACTCTCTTATCTAACAAGGCACCTGGCAAGGATACATAATAAATATAACTCGAACCCTTACCGTAAAACAATTACGAGAATACATTATCATACATAACAAATTATATTAAAAAATAATAATATTATACATTGTCATTGATATGGTGGAAACCATACGGTGGACATACACATTGATGTGATTTAGTTTTCAGTTGTTTTCATATTGCTTAAACAGCTTAGGTCAACTTAAGGACGATATTCCTTGAATACAATATGTTACAAGTAGCAATATCATCCCTGTGTAAGGAGACAGCGCATTTAGTATTAGTATTATTATACAAGAAGCGAAGATTTCCTAAACGGAATGAATTAAAAATTACATAAACAACTAAATCATAACATGCGTGCTACATTCATGCAAATAGTGAATGAATTTGTTAAATGGAAAGAGATTACGAAAATAATGAAATAAACAATACAGATTGCCAAAGCCACATACAAACCAACGTGAAGTAATAATGTAGCAAATGTTTATAAGGTATACTACCTGTATGCCCGTGCCTTTCAATGCTTTCCACAGTTTCATGATTAATTCATCAAAATATTTCAACTAAACACAAATAGGATATTAAACTCTTTACCCAGTAATGGCACATTAGCGACATGAACCAAAACCGCACACACAGTAACAATACCGGGATAAGGTTATACATAAATTATGAGAGGATAAGTATATTGTATAATGTAACAAGATTATTGAGAACGTCAGAAGGAAATCCATCAATGATAAAAACAAGACGAAAACAACGAAAAACGAAAAACATTTTCATTTTAAATATAATCACTGCGGAGCCATGTGGAGTTTTAGCCGTCGATATCTTTTCATCTAAACATACTAAAAAATAAATAAAACAATAACTATTACAGCGCATAAATTATGCGTTGTTGAAAATGTTTATAAGGCATACTACATGTGTGCCCTTACTTTTTGATGTTTTTCTCAGCTTCATACTTAATTCATCAAAACATAACAGGATGTTTAACTCTTGACCCAGGTATGGCACATATACCTTCTTGTTGGCACATTAGTTGTGGCAATTCTCAGATTCATGCAGTTGTAGTCTAGTATATGAATTTCTTCCTCTTTTGGGATTAAAGTTGTATTGTATTCACCGTAACGATATGTAACTTAAACATTTGATATTCAAACATTGACATGAAACTTGATGATTTAGCTCCCCAAAAGCATATGTCGGCCTATAAGAGAGCCGAAATCTAGGAATCATATATTCCTGTTTTGAATAAAGCGCCTTCAATAACCGCCATGTTCAGTGACTTAGGGTTTTGTCGGATTCCTAATCGTATCACGTGACTGACGTTCGACACGACCTGCACGTGGTGAGCCAGGTAATCAAATATTCCCGCGTTTCGCTAAGTATAGCGGGAATAATTTGTCTCTGTCGGCACGAGTATGCAAGTGTTGCACGTGCGCTGACGTCAGAGCGGTCGACGTGTCGGGGTACACAGGTGTGTGTGTCATTCCTAGCCGCTGTTGCCATACCGTATGGTCATGTTTTTTCTTTTTTGTTTTTGTTTTGGTCGCTAATAAGGTGGTCATGGCAGGTGTAATCTCTTTAATTCGTTAAACATTTCAGTGTATTTTTGCTGTGCCGTATGTGACCGCTCGTAAGCTATGTCGGGTATAATCCCATTAAGTCCTCGAACATATTAGTATAGTTTTGGCCTTACAAAACCCAACATCTGAAATCTTAAGCATTGAGAGTTGGTGCACCTCCTGTCCCCCTGTACAACAGGAGTTTCAGGTTGGGTGGCTCGCTTGATTTCCTCATAGGCTTTTTATATGCGTCAGGGCTTTAGTTTTGATCTTCAAATGTTATAAAGACAGATTGTTTCCACGTACTGAATCTCTTTTGTGTACTGTTCAATTGCTGCTTGTATTTTCTGAATAAACTTCGGCTGTCCTATACACGGCGGGCTAGTCGGCAAATGGTATTTGCGTGTTTGTCATTGTATGTAGTGTAGAGGAGACCTAGCGTATCCTTCTGGCCTATATGAGCAAATCATGCTGGTATATGTCCACAGATTGAGTATTTGAAATATCCAATTTACACGTTACCGTAAAATGTTGTGTGTATCAAATATTTTAATGTGCGAGCATTATTTTCTTTGTAGATAGAGTCTGATGAGGTCGACCACATGTTTTGTTTATGAAAAATTGTTGATATTTTCTCTTGGTTTCACAACTCTCGTTTGTCGCGACGATGTTCGGAAGAGTTCGGAATGATTCGGCATCTTTCGAGCCTATTTTTCACGTGTACACGTTGAAAAGATTTTTTACTTTTATAATTAAAGATACTTCCAGTGCTGCAACTTTATAAAAAGTGATAAAATTAGAAAATTTAAACCTCAGGCAGACGGAGAAAAATATGTATAACACTTAAACAGTTTTCACTATGACCAAAAGAGCGAACGTTATAGACCATACAACTTTAAACTATCTAACAATGTGTTATATGTATATACGTTCTGGTGATTTTTTGTAAATCTGGTTATTTTCTGAATAATTGATATCCAGAATTGCACATCGAGTCAAAGACTCTTCACACATGGGATCGAGCATATATAGAATGTATCGCATATACAGCAAGGTGTCAACATATCAATATTCCACTTATTAAACAAATGGTTTAAGCTCCTCAAATTAGTGTTTATACAGTGTAATGATTTTATTTTATTTCGAAGTCATTGTGTCTTTCCTGTTTTAATAAATGCTTAACACCTGGCCGCGTTGGTCAGACAACGTGAGTAGTGTACCAGGTGTTGATAGATTATAAACATAGCTTAAATTTTCAAGATATCCTGATGTTATCCAATATTAGATTGTAATACTGGTAATAAACGTATGAAAGGTTGTACAAATATCATAAAAGGAGTTCCAGCCTTACCGTCTTCTGCCAATTACGCTAAATACAATGCTCTAGGTGGATAGTAATATTCCTTCGTTATAAAACTAAAATAGCAAAACAAGATTACATAGTGGAACAACATTACAAGGCTTAATTCTGTCCATTGTCTATTTTTGACACTGTTCTTTTCTAGAAGTCAATTGAAGCTCATGACGTGAAACAAAGCTTCATTATCGATGGAATCGCCTAGATTATATTAAATTATTATAGAGCATGAAAGAGGTGTCAAAGTAAAAACAAGCCATTTTCACACTTATTTTGCTGTAACCATTTTTATCAGATTATCGAACCCGCTCCTACCAGCTAAAGCACTCTGCTTAATTACTCAACAATACATATGAATAGAACTTAGCCTATCGGTACCTCAGTTAGCTAGCATTGTGATTTTAGTGCAGATAAAACTGAATTGAGAGTGCGGCAAATTTTAATAACGTGTCTAAAATTAAGGTTTTATTTTTTTTGTCAATATGACGAACTTTGCATCTAAAGCAATGGCATTATGATTTAAATATGGTTTGACAGCACCAATAAAGAACAATAATGTTTATCAATAAGTTTCGACGCCAATAGGATTAAAACGTGTTTTACTAACAAGATAAAAATTCTTTTCTGCATAAGTATCTGGTTAAATAGGTCGTGAGTTTCCATTGTAGTGCTACATGCTTTAGGATAAAGGCGATCGTTCGGCTGCAACTTTCCTTCAACAGCTGGTGTGTGCCAATCGGGCTACCGTGTCAAGGTCACTCGTATTCTAAATGAGATGGCATCAAAGATATTATTATGCCACAACCATCTAATTCTGCCAACGTAGCACCTGCCTCTCAAAGCCTTTGACATCGCGGTCAAGGTCATTTATATATGTGTACTAACACAACTCTCCTCCTGCACGAGAGCACATTTGTATCCGTTCGCGCCATTATGCACAGTGACAGATATGAGTTGTACCACGTAGATGCAGATCTCTGAGTCTCCTGAACTCTTTACTGTGATGGCTGTATCTCTGACGTTTACACCATCAGGACAGGGTACAAAGGAAACATGTTTGTCTTTTGTTCTCGCCGTGACCTACTGGTATTTAGTTCGATATAAAACTAGACCGAAAGTCGTCACTGTTCAGTTTCTGTTGAAATGAGATGTACAATATAACACTCGATGATTTCTTGGCATTAAGAACGAACTGAAATCACTAACGAGTTGTTAAAAGCTCTATAGTGAGGTAAGCAGTTATATATATGGCCCGTAATTTACGATTGGAATCAGTTCTTAGGTTTCTAAAGATAACCGAAGATAATCTCGATATACCTTTAAATCCTAGTCGAGTGTCTGTTTTCTAGTGACATTTCGACACTGACATTTACATACATTTACGACTGAACCCAACGCAGTCGGAAGATTGCTAGTAAAGCCCACTATCAACATGGGGCTACTACTTCTCTGATGAATTGTGCCAAACCTGGAGTAACTCTACCCCGAGATAACCTGTATTTACGCTGCGAAGAGAAAACGTAGTAGCCGACTTCTAAACCTGATAGTAACAGATCCCGTTAGCTCCTAACTTATTGTAATTCACCACAAAGTAGAAAATCCTGAACTGTCTAACACAAATAGCAAAAAGGTCAAGGCATTGGGGTGACTAAGTCTGTCTCGAAACAACACAGGTTAAAGCTAATAACGTATGGCTGTCAGAAAACAACCCTAAAACATCTTCGCACGTGATTTGTAAAGAGTATAATTTTGTTTGTCGACCTTACTGAAGCTACTAACTATATCAATTATATATATGATTATATATATGATCAAACTAAACCAAATAACTACTCATGTATTATAATTCATACAAATTAAGGTTTATAACGGCCGTCTCCTTTTTTGTCAACATAAATAATTTCAAATTTATATGTCTCAATGTAAACAAAAAACATGCGTTAGGAATGAAAATTGTATCTTGTTTATATGTTATATAACTCTGTCTGATAAAAATTTGGAAAAATAAAATAAATACAAAAACAAATAATAACTGCAAACTGCAAACAGCAATTGCATGATCGTAAAAGAGCGACTAAATTTAGGATTTTCTTTTTTCTTTCTTCCTACCTTATTTTCTTCTTCCTAACGTCTCCCTTGATACCATCTCACTTTTGGCCTTTAGTTGAGGGCTCGCCCCTGTGAGGAAGGCTCTGGGGAACGGGACGACTGGTTCGCCTGTTGTCAGTTTAATGTAACCGGGTGGGATATGTTGCTTGATGTCTTCGGCGGCATGTTTCAGTGATATAACACTATAAAAAGGGTAAGAGTTCCACTATGCAAGCAGATACAACACGAATATATCGAAGTATCCCAAAACAAACACATACACGCAACACACAGCATACATGGAAGGCCGTCATTACAGGACCCTGGCTGTTAAAAAGACGTTAATTTAACCAAACAAACAAAGCCAACAGCAAGGGATGGAAACATTATGTGGTAAAATCTTAATTTGGTTAATCTGTTTTATGAAGATCACATAAATGTACTTGTCAAATAAAACACTTAATAAAGTAGATTTTACAGTACGTACTCATGCAATACCTAATATATCGATTGGTTGTTTATCAGTCTAATAGACTGACCATCCCAAGTGCAGTGACAGTTCGTACCGTTTAGGGAGGTCTTGAATGCAAGTATCAACAATGCCTCAAGACATTCGAGTTACTCTTGCTATACCCAAACTAACACCTGGTAATAGCTTTTCGTTCGACATATTGCAAAACGTTTGTATTTTCTTTGTTTAAGCAATTAAAACAAGAATGGTAGACGAACATTTAAAGCTGCTCTACCGCTGAAATAGACTGACCATCCCAAGTTTCACTCTCAAAAATAGGAGCAGACGATTTAGTATCCTTTTTCAGTTACAAAAGTTACTTACTTTATACCATTGCCACCTTTGAAAAGTTTGAACTTTTAATTTTACTTAAAATTAAGAATATGAAAAAATTATTAATTGCATCCCAAATTTCCGTTGCACTGTATCCTATATGGAATGAAGTACGGTGACACCCTAATATCCCTACAGCATAATAGTCCGAAGGCCCGTTAGTCCGAAGGCCCAATAGTCCGAAGACCCTTTAGTCCGAAAATTAATTAATATTGCAAGTTACATAGTTATTATAATTAACGAACATCTGAATTTTCACGAAAACATTTTTTCTGCACTGCTGATCTGACAATTTCTATGGACGGCAAGTTGTCATTTCTTCATGGAACATTGCAAGGTCAAACTCACATAAAAAAACAAAACAATAATGTAAAAAGTTTATATGTTATATTTTATAAGATATCTCACTAGCATATGTTCTATGAATTCTCTTACCAACATACAAGCTTTAAGATGTCCGATTGTAAGCCTTATGTACACTGTAATTTGATTGCATTAGGATTAACGTTGCTCCATGAATAAAGGATGCATATAATCAAAACTTACTGAAAAATGACCTTTATTATATCTGTAAACGTCGTTATATTGTACAATATGTACATGTATGCGTTTCCTTCCCCTTTCTTTGACTTGTTAATTGTACCCTTAATAACGGAAACGGTCCACATAATGATATTTTTTGGGGGGAGATGTTCAAGCGGATTGCATTGTACATATAAAATGTGTATACTCTTTAATATAAGATAGGTTAACGTACGTCAACATTATGTTCTTTTCTAAAATTCGCAATATTTCGTTGTTTATTATCATTTTTCGATCAAATCTATAGTCACATACATGTAAGTATACCTTAGTAAACTTACAACGAATCTTTTGCATCAAAAACTGTAATAAATGTTTGTTTCATTTCGAGTACTGTTCGCATATAAATTCCAGTTATATTATCTGTTTTCGGACTAACGGGCCTTCGGACTAACTGGCCTTCGGACTAATTGGCCTTCGGACAAACGGGCCTTCGGACTATATGGCAGTAGGGATATAAGGCGGTCACCATCAGAGTACTGATTATGCATGCACCAAAAACAAAATAAGTTATTTCATATTATTTTTTGTATTAACTAGACATATCTATATACACGATTAAATACCAATTATTGTTCAAATGATGAATATCATTTATAAATGCTCTTTGGGCGGTGGAACATCTTTAAGCGAAAATTTACAATTTAAAAAGTACAGCACAGAACAAAAAGCTTGCTAATTTATGTGTTCAGCTAAACACATTTAATGTGCAATGTACATATATGTACATCAAAATACGATGTAGTCCGTATTTAAATTTGCCACCTGATACAAATTTACTACCTAATGTAAGTCGACCAGTGGCCTTGCGGGACCTCTGACCTCTGTGACCCTCTGAACTACCAATCTGGTAATTTTGATTGGTACCCGGGCTGACGTTAGTTACTATAGTAGAACAGTTACGATACATTTTCTCTTTAAAAACCGCTTCGCCGCATCTAGTTTTTGTATGTACAGGAGTTAATGGCAATTTGTTGGCGGGAGATAATTATCCATGTGGTGGTCAAGCAGTGACCACGTGGGTCTACCTAGGAAGCGAGAGAGTGGTAATGATTTCTGATGACAAATTAGAAGCAAGGTGGTTATTCTCAATTTCTAATAGGGCATAGACCAAACATATTATTTACATACATGTAAATACACGATCAAAGGTGTTTACAAAATTTATCTTCAATAAACGTATGCATTGGATCATTGTGTTTCTACGTTTGCTAATGTACTTTGTTGAATTTCAGAGATCAATCCAAATGGACAATCACAATGAAATGCATAGCTTGTAGGCGTACTCAATTTTATATTTTCAAAATAAAAAGAGCGTTTTTCTGTTCTTACAAATTATCTCATTATTTCGTTTCTGCTTGCGTTATATATAGATTCCACGTCTCAATACTGCGGAGCCAACAATGGCCGTCGGAAATACTTGAATGTTTAACCCGTGAGTTAGGCCGGTGCATGAGAATTCCATTTGATATGCAAAACAAATAGAGATATGAAAATCTGCTTACTTATTGGCCTATACTGGACATAAATCTCAGTCTTAACTTGACCTGAAAATGACCTCCTTCGTGTACTTTGCATGAGCGATGTTCAGCTCTTGTGGAGCTCCTGGTTCTCCTTTTATACATTTGACCCTTATTTTATTGTATGTTTTAGATTTAAATCTGAGCTCGAAAACTAGAACAGTTCATTGGTTTCTGGTTATTTTAACACCTGTAGTTTCTGAATTTGAACCTAGGCGGCGTCAAAAATAATTTAATCGTACCGCTAACTCCTAATTCGACACCCCCTCAAACAAAAAATAAATGAGATAAATAAATAAAAATGATAATAAAAAATTAGTAATTAAAACTAAACTGCCACAAGAAAATTGGATCTGCTACAGGTAGTTCACACCTTTAGGTAGTTCAAACCTGTTTTGCTACATGAAGATTAGTCAGGTAACTCGCTGACATATAGATCGATGACCTAGCGCGTGCTAGCCAGCGCGTGCAGTTGCAGCAGCAACTTCAGCAGAGCAAGCGGTCTTCTCGACATCTCTCGTTAGTGATACGAGAGTTTAATAATTAATGTAAAGATAGAAAGGTAAGAACAAGGCTGTGTGTTAGTAAACAGACGAGGCTCGATATACACATCCGTGCTAGTGCACGCTAGGACCTTGTATATAACACTACACATCTCTCATACCCAATCTCAGTTTTATTGCAAGATAATGCCACTTCAATTTTGTAAGACAAAGGCGATAGTGCAGCTCTAGATTTATGTCCAATATCCCACAAGAGATATGCAGATATCCAAATCTCCATTTTGTTTTATTTTGCATTTAGTGATCAAATGGAATTACCATGCACACATTCAAGTATATGCGATACTACAATATGTTGGCTCTGGTTTTGAGACGTGGGATTTCTATAAAACGTTATTATTTGTCTGGCACAGATGTTATATTTAGAGATTATATCTTCGGCTCTTGAGCTATTAGAAAGCTTAACCAAACACAGTTTGCAGAGAAATTTCATATTATGATTTCATATCTACCGGATTTTAACAGCGCCATTCACATTGACGAGTATTAGGCAGACATTAGGTGTCGAACTGAAGGACTGCAATTTACATTTAATTTCTACTATTTTCCGTCATGGTGATATCTTTAAAACATATATAATCCCCAATATAGATAAATTGTCTCCATATTTGTAAGACAAATAATTTGACGTTGTAATCCATTATAGTTCACGCGCTTTAAGGATGGACTTTAATGCACTAATTAGAAGAGGAAGTTAAAAAGGAGAACACCAATTTATGATACACATACCCGTATTATATCTATTGAGTAATAACTATATAACCACCGTGTCATACATCAGCGCCACCTGTAGGAAATCTGGGAGCGCTGTGGTAAGCTATTATCAGACCTGGTGGTGCTATGACGTCATATACACACGCGGAAGTTCCCCTCCTCCTTTATAAACAATACCGTGCACTAATTGAAGATAGGTGATGAAAGATCATTAAGTAAAATGATTACGCATAACCATTTCACGTGTACTGGCATGCGCGTGCCAATATGATCACGTGTGTGTATATATAGATAGTAAGCACCACAGCTGAACATTAGCGTGCACGGATGCTCCTACAGACGTAAATAAATGATATCAATTAGCCTAAACATTACAGCAATATATAGTATATCTCGTAATCACGATTCTCAGTGTTAGGTTTGTCAAAGCATTTTAAACAAATGTAACAAATAATGCCATAATTATATGTATGTTACCCAGATTCAAACAATGATAATAAAGTGACTTTCGATCACCTAATGAAACGAGTAATATTACTCACCCGTTAGACTTCAATTCAATTCTTACCTTGGGCCTTTCGGCGCATCGGTTTGAAACAAAACATATATACATGTACACTGACACACAACAACCCTATACATAAGACTAGTGTAGAGAGATTATGCTAAGTTAAGCTTATAGCACGTTATTTCTTATTTTACTATATAATTTAATGTATTTTGCTAAATTTGATAACTATTTTTTGTTCTCTGTTTCTAAAAGTTGAATAAATTTATACATACTCAGTCTAATGAAATAATATTTCTTAATAAAACGCTTTATTAAAGTTAAATAACATTTACATTTTAAAATAAAATGAAATTCATCGGACACTGTAATGACGTCCTATATCCTTAAAATAAACACTTCTGTCAATATTGTTGGTCTGATATGCACATATAGAAACCTTATATAATATATTGCATGGTATGCATGATTCGTTGATTTTTTATTCGTTTTCCCCACTTCATTTTCTTCCTGTGTTGCCGGACAAGAAGACGCTTAAAACCACGTGTAAGATCGATTAAATAGCTAAAAACACCCCCCTCCTTCAAAATTGATGCATTATAAGGATTGAATACATGCATCTATATCCTTTGGACGACCGTAACGTATTTATGCGTAATTATGCATTTGTCCGGTTTCATGCAACCTTCCGGAGCCCCATTGAGACCCTTGAAAACTAAATACTAGTTTTTTTGAAAAGGAGATGTTCAACACTATATAACATGTCAATATCGATTCGGTCATTGCATTAGTGACATCACAAATCACCTTTGAACATGCCCAAATAAGTCAAAGGGGAAAAAGCACCGATTTCATAAAAAAAAAACCCAAAAAAACCAAGTCCGACGCGCAGGTTTCTGCCTCCCATGACCCGTGCGTGGTGACCTTTATGGGACTTCCGGTGACTGTTTTTGCTTGTTTGCATTGTGCACTGTTTGTTATCATCGTGAAAATGGCATCAAACCGAAATCTAGATGCTTTCATAAATGACATTTGTTATAACCTTCTATCAAAATTGAGTTAGATTCGAATCCTGCCGGCCGTCGAAAAAATATGGACCAAAATATTAGTTTTCTTTTCAGACTATAAAACTGAGATTTGTTTGATTTCTAATTGTTTGCTTGTGCGGTCTATTTTATCTATGCTTGCTTTGTTTGTTTCACGGAATAACTGTTGGGGATAGACATTGTACATGTATGTTGTGAATTCTACACACGTACGTTTCTTATTCACATTAAACGCGACATTACATATATCAATAATATAATGACTCTATCTGTTTACAGTTGTTTGCACTATCTACATTGCTTTGTATGTGTAGGTATGTTTTCTGCATTGTTTGTCTTAACAGAACGTTGCCATTAATGGTATCATTTAGGTGGTGGTACCTTTTGCTGCTACTTTTAACTACGTAGATGAAGTGTTTAGGAAATTTCTGGTTTGGCCTTCACGTGGTTTTGTTACTGTTTGACCATTATAACCACAGGGACTTGTAACGTAGTTTGTGAGAAAGTCTGCTGTGTATACATGTGTACTATATACTATATAAAAGGACAAGGGAACCAACGGCTCGCTTGGAAGAGGTACACCTGCCTCTACAAAAGTCGCCCGTATTCCGTCAAACATTGATAAATATGTACATATTTAATACCAATATATTCTTAAATAAATTTTCGACATGGAAAACACAACTTCAAACACGAAATAATATATTAACATACCTTTATTTCACTATGAACGTGGAAAATGCAGTCAGATATCACCGATGTCGTTTTGCCTGTCCACTGAAATCTAGGTTAAACACGTTTGTGTGGATATTGTGTACCCCATACCCGGACCCGGACTGGAAACACCATGTACCCGGTGTCTGTACACTAAACGCTACAATATCAATGTGGTAACGGTCAAGTACAACATTAGAGTCTCCATTTAAGTTAGATTCTTCAATTAATGATATATGCATCTCAAATAAAGGTTCTTCTAAGAACCTAAACCGTGAAACTTAATTTATACAGAGTCTGAGTACAGAATTTCAGTGTAGTATCGGGTAAGGGCGAGTACACCAAAAAGGTACCCATCATCAATTACAATATGGCGGATTATGCGAACATGAGTCGAGTGCTGGATAAAAAAAAGTGTGATTCCTCGCTTAGCTGTTGGATTGGATTAATGAAAGAGTTATCAGAGATAGCCTATTTGTATTTGCAATGGGAAAATATCACCAGAAAGTGAAATGAATGCATACAAAATTTGTTACAAGGGAATATGAGTGCTTTTGACCTAGATTTCAGTGGACAGGCAAAACGACATCGGTGATATCTGACTGCATTTTCCACGTTCATAGTGAAATAAAGGTATGTTAATATATTATTTCGTGTTTGAAGTTGTGTTTTCCATGTCGAAAATTTATTTAAGAATATATTGGTATTAAATATGTACATATTTATCAATGTTTGACGGAATACGGGCGACTTTTGTAGAGGCAGGTGTACCTCTTCCAAGCGAGCCGTTGGTTCCCTTGTCCTTTTATATAGTATATAGTACACATGTATACACAGCAGACTTTCTCACAACCTACGTTACAAGTCCCTGTGATTATAACATTGTTGTACTGAATTATGTTCATGGCAAAGTCTGTTTCTTTTGCATGAGTTGTGTATTCTATGACGGTGACCGCCTTATATCCCTACAGCCTAATAGTCCGAAAGCCCGTTAGTCCGAAGGGCCGATAGTCCGAAGTGTTCGATACAAAAGACCCTGTATGTGACTCTGAAAATGATAATTAAGAACGAAATGTACAGTAAAAAAAAGAATTGTCCGATTTATACATTATTTACGGGAAGAACGATGGCTACAGGACGTTACCCTGAAGAACTCAACGTTTGGGTAATGATGTCACAAAAGTTATATCAATTAACTCGAAGTTTCTAAAAATGCAAAACTTTGAGTCGATAGGTTATAGTACATATCGATCCTCACCTGCCATGTATTAACCAATGTATAAAAGTCAATTTTTGTAAGATTTGATGGTTTATATACATCATTCATTCATGGAGTAATGTCTATCCTTATACAATCAAATAACATTGCACATAAGGTTTACTTTCTTCGGACATCTTAAAGCTTGTATGTTTGTAAGAAAAATCATTGAAGGTATGTTTATGAGATATTTTATACAATGTGAGACATTTTCTTATCGAAAACATACCAAACTATGAAAGTAACGTGAATTATAACAACAGCATAACTTGTAATATTTACTGATTTTCGGACTAACGGGCCTTCGGACTATTGGGCCTTCGGAATATTGGGACTTAGGACTATTGGACCTTCGGACTAACGGGCCTTCGGACTATTGGGCCGTAGGGATATAAGGGTGTCACCTCTATGACTATATCGTTGCATGCTATAAACTTGGTGTGCTTTGGTTTAAAACGCATTTTCTATTTAAGTCCTATATGTATTAACAGTCAAAGTGATTTAAGCGATGTCTTGTGTGTGTGAATTGCATGTTGGTGGGTTTTGGGAGACAATTGCATAATATATTCATGTTGTGTCTTCTTGTATAGTGGAACTATTGCCCTTTTGATAGAGCTATATCTCTGAAGCATGCCGCCTAAGAAAACCAAGTTACACCCCCACCTTGCCACAGTTAACTGACAGCGGGCGAACCAGTCGTCTCACCCCCTTAATGATGTGCGCCAAACAGGAGCAGAAACTACCATTTTTAGACTCTGGTGTGTCTCGATCCTACATCACATGGACGAGCGCTCCATCGAAGTCCAAACGTGAGGCTGTGCTCAGGTATACGTAAGGAAGAAGAAACAAATAATATCCTAAACTTTGTCGCCTTTTATAATTCTAAAGCCAACCTGTAGGGCTAATATATATGATTTAGTTGTTTTATGCAATACATAGATACGTGTACATGTAGCTCTCTGACGCTATCGGTTTTGCAATAATTTTGGTTTGCTCATGCATTTTGTCAAGAATTGTATGAATTGTATCTAATAAAAATTAATTGACCATGCGTATTACTTTTGCCATTATCAATGTATCCATGTACAAGGACTAAAGATGCTCCACTGCTGACAAATGGCATTTTTTCGATATCAAAAACAGGAGCAGACGAATTAATATTTTTTCAGTTACAAAAATTACTTATTTTACACCATTACCACCATTGAAAAGTTTGAGTTTCTAATTTTAATTTCAAGCAAAAATATTGAAAATAATTTATTGCATCCTGAAAAAATTCCGTGGCACTATGTCCTATATGGAATGAAGTATTGATTGCGCATGCACCAAAAGCAAAATTAATTATTTCATATTATTTATTATGTGTTAATTAGATATATATATCTATATACACGATTAAACACCAATTATTGTTAAACTGATGAATATCATTTTTGTTCTGTCGGCGCTGGAGCGTCTTAAGTGTTGACACTGTATTTGTGATTCGATAATGTAAACATTGAAAGTCAAATTGGAGATTCGAATTTGTATACATACGACTTGATATATTAAATTCAAACAACCATGATAAAAGTGGGCAGCGCTACTTAAATATATAAAATCTTGCATTCCTTGAATGTGTTCCGTTATTTCCTAAGCTAAGAATTTGGTAGATTTCTATCAAATCATTTCTTTTGCATTTTGCCATTACTTTTTAAAATTCTTAACATTTGTTTTAGACATATTTGAGATAGCATAAGGAGTTTCTCATCCCGATTTCTTGTTAAACCGAGAACTTTCTCGTCTGTCAACACCTGTATGTCGGCTGATGATGGATGGTCCGGACGCTTTTTGGCGTTCTTACATACAATCGTCGGTAATTATGTAACGCTATTTTAAACCAGACTTAGAGATTTTTTATGGATAAAAATCCAACACAATAAACTTGTGCGTCACTTAACCATCAGGTCAATTACTTAATGAATTCAGAATTATGACTTTGTGTTTTTGTTCTGTATAGTTGTAAGAATGATTAAGGAATTGCTATTTAAAAAAAATATGCTAATAATCCAAAGGCTCTCCTTATTACGTCTAGTTCATAATGATGCACCATATAATAAGGTATATAATCATCTGCATTTGTTCTTAGCCTCACCAGGGTTTTGTAGATGATAGTATGACCTACATATAAAAACTTACATAAACATATGTTAGGAAATGACATTGGTGGTTTTATTGTAGAGTAATGAATTCAATAGAGCTAGACTAAAATAATTGAAAGTTATGTCTCAATGGAAATACATTACAGAAAATCTGTGTTACAGAAGATCGGCATGCAATAGGTGAGGTCCCTCCATGTGGTCAAATGCGCTATGCACAAGTTGTAAATCAGTAAGTCTAGCGCTTCATCCAAGGAAGGTTCCAAGCTGCCTTATATATAGTGTTATCGTACGATGGGTGGGTAGACATACACAGGTAGACCGGTACGTATTGCCTTATCAAAGACAGCAACCTCAAAACAAACCAGGTATACCATTGTTATCTGCAAGACAAACATGCGTTCAAGTAGACAGCATCTAGAAACGTTCCATATTCTCAAAACCATGAGGTAATCTCGGTTTTTGATAAAGAAACACTATAATGCATGCCTGGTTCTAACCAAATGGCTCTTCGAATTTTGAAAATCATAATTTTCTGGAGCGATTCCAAGGGTGGAGTAGGCCTGTGTATGATGTATCCGCTCGGATGATTCCCGCCAAAACTGGCAGACTGGGTAGGGTGTCTGCCCAAGACAGGACGTTACAAAATGTACTACTTGTACAAACAAAGGAAGTGATCGACACAAGACACCCGTTTATCCTGCTAAATCTGACACGTTCGGGTCATAATAGCTCTAATCGAAGTATAGTTATATAAATATTGGAGGCGTGAACACGACGAGGGGATGCAGTAGTGTTGGACGCGAGCAGCTATCGCGCCACCTGCCTGATACCGCTAATGCAACTTGGTGGTTTTTTGGCCACTTCTATCTTGCTCCGTGATCGACGTACGATTTAAACATGGCGAGATAATGGGATTCTAATCAGAGAATCCATCTCTTCCACTACGGTATCTTAACAAAATAAGCCGACAGGGCAATATTGCTAAGGTATGCAAAACATGGCTACACGTGTTCTAGCTCCCTAAAGGAAGCCTCAAACTCGGCCATTTTATTTTGTAGTGAGTTTTGTAAAAGTCTATCTTTAATCGGTCAACTATACTTTAAATCAGTAGACACATGTCACAATTCGAGTAAAATACCTTATAAGTAATCAAACAATGTATTACCATAAAGACATTGCGCTGAATATATTACACCATTCAGATGAAAATGCACCTTGTTGTTGAAGAAACTCTAGCTGACGCCAACTGATTGTGGTGTCGTCATCAAATCAATTATTATAAACTGTTGTTTTTTAATCAATTTTGAAAGTAATTAGATAAATAGTTAGATAGCCGGACCATGTACTATGTTTGTGGGACTGTGTGTTTTATCATTATCTAACAAACGTTGGTTTAGTCAAACATCCGGATATCTGTCAGCGAGACGTGCAAGAAAGCCATTTACAACATTAGTAGTGCTAATGTGGGAAAACAATAACTTAACAAGCTTTTATTGTTACTTAAAACCATTTTGCATTGCATTACCATGAACTGCCTATGGCTCATAATATACAGCGATTTTAGTGGTCTTTTCATTACTTGTAAAAAGGTTTCTCACAACTTAATATCAACAAAATTATGATTTGTGATATTCTTGATCTCATAACGTTCTCGTCAATCTCGCCGACGAAGTCACATCTCACGAGATGACGACGGTAACAAATGGACAACATAAATCAAGACACAAAAAATACGCGCGTGCTGATGGCTTTATTGTCAGAGTATTGCTCCGGGACCTAGAAATGGGACTGCAAAAAAAACCTCTGTTGCTTCATTCCGTCTGTTTATGACCTCGTTGACCTTGGTGTATGTTTGAGAACATTATGCATTTTCACTAGCCCGTGGAGAACCTTAGTATGTACCTCTATAAATATGTCCTAATGAATTTGTTAACGGACGCACTGACAAGTAAATCTTCATAAAGGGAGTCACACGGACAACAAACACGGCAATGCTTCACTACAAATGTATGTACAGAGATATAATGGAAATTTACAATATTACAGAAAAACTGCAGACAAAAAGCAGAGAAAACAAAGTATTGGCAGGAAACAACAGGCACATTGACGACAAAACCACATGCAAAGAAAAACATAGGTACAAACCAACCAAATACAACGAAAGACATAGGTGACAATACCAAAATAACAGAATACAACAAAAGAGAAATGAGACAATGGCAAAACAACCAAATACAACGAAAGACATAGGAGACAATACCAACAAAAGAGAAATGAGACAATGGCAAAACAATCAAATACAATGAAAGACACAGGAGACAATACCAAAATAACTGAATACAACAAAAGAAAAATGAGACAATGGCAAAATAACCAAATACAATGAAAGAAACAGAGACAATAGCAAAAATTATCAACTACAGCAAAAGACACATTGACAAAGCAATCCAACACAAGTTACACAACGAAAGACAACAGGACAATGACAAAACAACTAGACAACACGCTCAAATAGGTTCACATGTGCAAATGTACATGTATCTACATTATTTTAATTCAATGAAAAGCTGAATTCGTGTTTTCTTGTTTATTGGTTCTGTTTTTAATGTCAAAATCGACAACATCTTCCCTATCGCTACCCCTTGGATTACATTACTCCTAACGCAGACTGGCAAAATTCAAATTGTAATTTTGTATATATCAACAAATTTAAGCGCGTGCATGCGATTTTAATCATGCTCTCATAAGTAATTTATCTCAACATTATAAGATAGCAGGCAAACCAAATCGACGGGTTTGTAATCGGCATAATTCGTGATATTTGAGATAGCCTCATTGACGTTCTAGTGCCGTGAATAGATCGCGTGCTGACACAAGTTTTCAAGTTTTTTTTTATTTCATCCAAATGCATAACAAGCATAAAGGGAACAGTACAATTATTATCATTATAATATGACATACAATGTATACAAGTATAAGATGGCGGAGGACAATATTTCAGTATTTCAATATACTAATAAGCTACATATGTATAAAAGACGTGATCACAACAGAACCCACGTTGATGCTGACGGCAAATAAAAAAGCAATTTTATCATTTAATTAATTGTGAGCAGAGTTTTTCTTTTCTCTGTTGCACGAAACAAAAAGTTACCCAACATATTCAAAATTTTAACATCTTTACTAGAGAATAATTCTATAAACTTATGCACGCTTGGTCTATGATAAAAATATCTGTTAATGTATTTTTCACACGAGGTCATTCTAATAGCAACACGTGACTAGGGTCAAGGTTGCGTTATAGTTGTGTAATAGATTATAAATGGAGATAGGTTTAGGTTAACTTTATATCATTATTAAACGTCATACAGCGTCAATGCTACTGATGCTGAGTACAGTTGCATTTCAAAATATAGATATACACATGGGACTATGCAAATCGTATAATCACTTGCATGTAAATGTATTCTGAAATTCTATTGTTAATATCAAAAGTACTCAAATGCAACGTTAACCTTACACATTTTATACCGAAAATTGGATATTGTGTATACATTCGAAAATCTATTTTTAAAGATGCTCCACCGCTGACAGAGCATAATCTATACTAATCATTTGAACAACAATTGGTGTTGAATCGTGTGTATACATATGTCTAATAAACACAAAAATTATATAAAATAATTTATTTTGCTTTTGGTGCATGTGCAATCAGTACTTCGTTCCATATTGGACATAGTGCCATAGAATTTTTTCTTGGTGCAATAAAGAAAAAATATCATTCGTCAGCGGTGGAACATCTTTAAGTGAATATGAAATATTGCCTCAGTTTAAAAATCGTCTCTTTATACTGTAAACCGCTTCCACTTTATACTGTTCAGACTTTATACTGTACATACTTTATACTGTACACATTTTATACTGTACATACTTTATACTGTAAACCGCTTTCACTTTATACTGTACATACTTTATACTGTGCAGATTTTAAACTCTACATACTTTATACGGTAAAGACTTATACGGTTCAGACATTATACTATACATACTTTATAATGTACAGACTTTATACTGTACAGACTTTAAACTCTACATACTTTATACTGAACACATGTTATACTGTACATACTTTATACTGTAAACCGCTATCACTTTAAACTGTACAGACTTTATACTGTGCAGATTTTAAACTCTACATACTTTATACGGTAAAGACTTATACGGTACAGACATTATACTATACATACTTTATAATGTACACATTTTATACTGTACATACTTTATAATGTAAACCGCTTTCACTTTAAACTGTACAGACTTTAAACTGCACAGACTTTAAACTGTACAAACTTTTATACTGTGCAGATTTTAAACTCTACATACTTTATACGGTAAAGACTTATACGGTACAGACATTATACTATACATACTTTATAATGTACAGACTTTATACTGTACAGACTTTAAACTGCACAGACTTTAAACTGCACAGACTTTATACTGTGCAGATTTTATACTGTACATACTTTATACTGTACACATTTTATACTGTACATACTTTATACTGCACAGACTTTATACTGAACACATTTTATACTGTACATATTTTATACTGTACACACTTTATACTGCACAGACTTTATACTGTGCAGATTTTAAACTCTACATACTTTATACGGTAAAGACTTATACGGTACAAACATTATACTATACATACTTTATAATGTACAGACTTTATACTGTACAGACTTTATACTGTACACTTTTTATCCTGAACACATTTTATACTGTACATACTTTATACTGTACACATTTTATACTGAACACATTTTATACTGTACAGACTTTATACTGTAAACCGCTTTCACTTTATACTGTACATACTTTATAATGTACAGACTTTAAACTGTACAGACTTTATACTGTACAGACTTTATACGTTACAGACTTTCTACTGTGCAGATTTTATACTGTACATACTTTATACTGTACAGACTTTATACGTTACAGACATTATACCTTACAGACTTTATACGATACAGACTTTAAACTGTACAGACATTATACCGTACAGACTTTGTACCGTACAGACTTTATACTGTACATACTTTTTACTGTACAGACATTATACTGTACAGACTTTTTACTGTACAGACATTATACTGTACAGACTTTTTACTGTACAGACATTATACTGTACAGACTTTACACTGTACATATTTTATACTGTACATATTTTATACTGTACAGACTTTATACTGTAGAGACTTTGTACTGTGCAGACTTTAAACTGTACAGACTACATACTTTATACGGTAAAGACTTTCTACTGTACATACTTTATACGGTACAGACATTATACTATACAGACTTTATACTGTACATATTTTATACTGTACATACTTTAAACTGTACAGACTTTATACTGTACATATTTTATACTGTACAGACTTTATACTGTACATATTTTATACTGTACATACTTTAAACTGTACATATTTTATACTGTACATATTTTATACTGTATATACTTTATACTGTACATACTTTAAACTGTACAGACTTTATACTGTACATATTTTATACTGTACAGACTTTATACTGTGCACATTTCATACTGTACAGACTTCATCATACTGTACAGACATTATACTGCACATACTTTATACTGTCAGTATTTATAGTGTACACATTTAATACTGTGCAGACTTTATACTGTACAGACATTATACTGTACACATTTTATACTGTACACACTTTATTTTTGCGTATATAATACTTGACGTCATATTCACAAATTCATAAATTTGTGATTAAGGGATGTTACTGACAATCGTGTATTCAAATATATACGGGTTTTTTTACAATTTGCGTAAGACTTAATTTCGCGTGCGAGGTATCTTTCGAAGTTACACGAAAACATGTATCTCGTCTAAGAGGTTTAACCCACTCCGTAACGCCAGCAGGCCAACATGAATATCATTAACATGTACCTTCAATATACGTGTACTTCAAATTAGAACTAAAGCATGCGTTCGGTTATATGTATGTATGTCATGACTTGTTATGTTTTGTGAGCCATGCACCAACACGTGTGAATGTTCGCATGAGCTGGTGTGTGTGGTCTATAAACAGTCAAACTAACAATAAATATGGTTGGTTTTTAGTGTCAATATAGCTATTATTTTTAATTTTGGTTTTATTAGTTTAGTTCTATTAGCAACCAGGGAAATACACCGACCAGCGGTCAGTACCTGAACTGTCCCCACATGGGATTCGAACTCGCAACCCAGAGGTGGAGGGCTTGTGGTTCCACTCAGTCACAATGTGCACGGCCCCTGCTATATTGGTGCATTTTATCGAAGAGTTATCTTTAGCGCCTTCACTACGGGTGTGCAAAGGGGCTCGATTACGAGAATATCTTATAAAAACATTTCATAAGAATTCCTTGAAATCGAACCCCTGTGCACGTGCACTGTATGTCGAAGTCCTTTGTAGCATATATATAAATCATAAGTAGATAAATACATAAATGAAAGTGGATGCTGAAAGAAAATGCCTGTAAGCAAGACGTACTTAAATGGGAGCTGTGTCCAAAGCCTTTTAGGGGGAAGAGGCGGAATGGGGCTTTCTCATTTACCCGAGGATAACGAGTATTACAGGAGATTTATAGGCGGTGCGCAGGGCAGCATGATATTTAGTCACCAGCCAATCAAACACTATGTTCGTTAAGTAGCCATAATCACTTGGGTAAAACTTATCACAAAAATCTGGGCGGCCATCTTGGCCTCATACTACGGTTATATAATTTCTCATACACTTTATTCATGGGGAGCAACACATTCTTGTAAAATTCAGTGTTTAGGACACAAGTGAAAAATAGATCGTTGCATGTATCCATAATAAACTGTAGCTATAATAGGATAGTTTCCAACACTGTAAACAATGATGATGGCCAAGATATCATATTTATGAATTAGATATGAACAGAGTTTTGTCCCCTACTAGGCTGAGATAAGTAGCTGTGTCTATCGGGGAGGCCACACCCCAAGACTACCGGAGGGGGAGGGAAAGGGTCAGACGGCTCCGTGTATACTTATCTCTCCTCTTATGCCTTATCGCTTTAAGTTAACGTACGTTTTTATAAGATAGATCGAACAAATGTATACCCACTCGTTCTGTGTGTTTCCTGGTCTCAGGGACTTTACGATACACCAATTTGAACTATACATGTCATATAATTTATGAAGAAAGGAAGAAATAAAAAAAACCACATAAAAGCAATTAATCATACTTTATAATAAAAATACTGTAATTTACCTGAATTCGTCGATCATTTATTTGAAATATACACATTGAGTTCCTCATATAATCTTCCATTTTCGCGTAGATTCAAAGAAAAGAAACAGTTACTATCAAACAAAACAGCAAACAATCCACAAATATACTTTATAAAAGATATATACATTTTGAAATTTACACACTCACAAATAACACATATAACGGCGATGCATCATTTATAAAGTTGAAATTGTATTGCTGTTAAAAGACTTAGAATAAATTAAAATGGCAATACCTGTACTTAAGTACACTTAACCTACATCTGAGTAACTGAACATGACAGAAGTAATTTATAAAGCATTTAGTACCCCTGTTGCATTCTACATCGATAACCACTATTAATCTTTCATAATGCTCCCATTTTTACATGCATGTATTGTGACAGTGCCGTGCTACCGCGTTGGGTTACTTTAACAAGATCGCGTTGATACATCGTTGACCACGTTTTGACTGAATTAGACCTTTCGCGTGACAGCTTTATGTTAAAAAATCAACGGAAAACATTGCATATGTTGTAATACAAATATATAGGTTGGTGATTAAAATTTTGTTCGAGTTCTGAAAAGTGTTATCACAATGAGCAATCGTATAATGCGTATGCACAGTAGACATTTTAATATGTTAACATTAAAACGTATAATGGGACTTTATTTATTCAATAACATTACACAGTTTGTTCTAGTGTACTTAAATAACTTTGAACGTGTGAAAATGAAATGAAAACATTACCAATTTTGTAATAACAAGAAATACCGATGCTTGTTGATAACCTAAAGCGTATTCGATAAAAGCTAATTATATTTCGATAAATATTCAGTGTTTATTATTGAAATTACAATCGTGTTCTTGACGCGCAAAATCAGTAAAGAAAACAACTCCAAACCATTTTCTGGTGTTTCTTCTTAATATGCTCTCTTTTGAGGTTCCGAGCGTTCAAATTGGTAATCGTTGTTGGCCGTTGGAACTGTGATTCCACTTATATCTAAACTAACTAAGCAACAGCGACCAAGATCACAACGAAAGTTTCTACACGCCCAACATTGTATGTTATACAGTAGTTAAACTAATGAAATGATGTTATTATGTTTCATACCAACTATATAGTCTTTCAAAGGGTGACTTATCTTGTTTTCCATAAAACCTACATGAAAATTACAAAATACCATATATTGGAAACATTGTTCTTGTCAGCAGGAAACGTTTCATAAGCGAATTTTAGAACAATTGATGTGGATTTGCTGGACAAACCGTATATAAGTTATGCAAATGGAGTGATACCTATGTAAATAAACTGTGTATACGAGGGTAGGGACTCTGCGAGTCTGGGTACAGACAAATGATACGGAGCTCTGAGATCCCCCTCTGCCGACGTATCTCTCGCCCCTATACCTAGTAACATGGAATCCTTCCCCCAATGATAGTGGGGGTTCAGGTTACAGCAGCCCGTGCTAGTCTACCTCACACTGTACACATTAGTCACACAACCAAAAACTTGCTCAACTTTGTCGGAGTTAGGTGCACAATCAAATGGATGGACTAATTTACAAAACTTTTCTGTGAGTTTGAATCCGGATTTTTAAGATCCGATACAGACAGCGTAAACTGAGGAGAATCTACAGTGGAATTTTCTTTTGGAATTTTGAAATTGTTTATAAATAGATACAAACAACAACACTGGTGCCTGTGGTAAATATTGAAGGTATTGTTGATATCGGTTCGTCTAGTGTCTGGGAGATTCCGGGATTTAAAGGATTATCCACTGAAGTCTTCCTTTAAAACAACAAGATGGGAGACACTACACAATCACATATCATACGGATTAAATCATAATCATTACATATGTTGTTATTGTAAAAACAACAGGATTAACTTGTAAAGGTTAATTACATTGATAGATTAAGAAAGAACAACAAGATATATGTTTTGTACGTGTGTAGCTTCCTGGATTTTTATAAATTTTAGTGGACTTTAAAACAGTTGGACTACTGGACTTATTCTACTATACCGGGCTATTATTATTTAAGTGTGTGATTATCACATATATGTAAACGGTAAGTGGACTTTTGTGTGGAATACTTTGGAAATATTTAATGCTATATCACTTTTCAGTTTTTAGTTATTGGGAATGACAAGAACATTCACAACCCTCTAATCGACAGTAATTGTTGGATGGCATGTTAAAACAAATGTACTAAGTTACCCATTGCTGCTTATATTTATGATTCTTGAGTCCGGCCATTGACAAGTATATTGACCTTCACTATTCTGGCCATTATGAATTGTGCAACTTTATTTTAATTATCTAACAAGAACCACCTATGTGATCTTACTTAGTTCATGTCTTTTCAAAATCCATCGTCTATTAATAAGAAATCATATTTTCAATCTACTCTAAAAAATTTGTTTACTGTTCTAAACAAAACTAAATGTCTTATCATGCGTTCTTTCACTTATTGGTCTTTCCCGACCCTTTCAATATTTTGATACCCACCTTCCGAATTTTACGTAAAGATATATTCCTATCCTCTGCAAATACTCAAATTATATCTTCATTTTCATTTTTCTCCCTTAAATTTTACTTTGCCTTCAAAAGTCATGATCTTTATCATAGAAATGTTTGACACATTTTTTTCCTAGTGATATGATACTCTTTTCACCCCTGACACATTCCGAAATCTTTTAGGACTCCCATTAATATATTCACCCCCTTTTGAGTTCCTATGTTGCTCCCAAACCCTCCAACCCACGTTTCTATCCACTTGTGTTATAGTTCTGATATATTTCGACCCTACCAAACAACAATACATAAAATGTACTTCTTCCAATGACCTGGAACTCATACACCCCTTTGTCATGTAAACACATACCAGCCTGTATGCCAAGTGCTGCACATATAATTCCAAAATACACACAGCATGCTAAACATCTAAACAACAGGTGACGGCCATTGGCTATGTGACAGTATTTAGTGCGGGGCGTTGTCGTAATTCACCTACTGAATGTCATACTCGGCATCCCTATAATGTCTACACTCAAAATGTAGAGTTATTCTCTGTAATAGTAACAGACAGATATAAATCATACTGGAAAACAAAGTTACGAGGTACATTCATATTTCATATACCCAGTAAAAAGCAATTGAAAATAAATCAACTGAAACAAAAAGATGATTTTTTTTAAAATTATAAAGTTTTGAAAACAATTAGTATATTTTTCTTACAGAAATATGCCATTCTCTATTGGAATATGTTTTAATCAATTGTTAAATCTGAATGTTGTGTTTACGAATTATTATAGTTCCATTGCCAATCCCAAAGCACTCTTTGAATCTGAAATTGTTACTGATATTCGATAGAGGAATTCAATGGACTATATATATATATGCTGGTAAGTTTTAAAACTGTTTAACTAATGGTTCGGTGGTTTATTATCTCGATGCGTCCAACTCGTGTAATTAATCAACATTGTGTCGATGCACGTGAACCAAAATCTACTGTTACTTCATGCTTTGGTCAGATAAATACGTCTATTCTGGTGACCATAGGCGTTGTATAACCTTTAAATCCTATTTTACCACCGTAACATGTATATCAACATCACCAATACAAAGGTCAACGTCGAGTAACATGATCGTCACAACTGCAGGATATCTGGGTCTTCCTTAACATTTAATTATTTCTAGGATGTAAAATGCCAAACACACAAACAGATAAACAAACAAAACCAATATATCAGCATGTCGTTTTATTGTGATATCCGTATTTTAAGTCCGAAGTCCAACCCCTGTTTAGACACCACCTTCCATCCATCAATACTATTGTTGTATCGATTAGTTTTGAAATGATTATAAATAATTCAACACAGATAAGTCTAGAGCACGGGCACAGTACGCGAGTTTCCGTGAATAGTAACATGGTATGACTAGTTCTTAATTAACTCTTCTCTTTTTTTGTAACTTTCAAAGGTGTTTCTGGATTTTTACCTGTTGGTCGTGCCTAGCGCTCACCTGTTGCTGACTTGGATTAGATGCGGGTAAGGCTATCCAGGATGTGCTAGAGATTAGTGTGTTTATGTGTTGGATATCAATACAGTCATACCGGCGTGTTGAAGACTAAGGACACGGCGAGGACATCATGAACTCTCTCCTCAATAGTGTCTTACCACTATTGCTGTGCTATCAACTGGTCAGTGCTGACCTTGGTCCACCTGTCACCATCGCCAGATGCAGGGTCAACTGCCTGCAGGTGGTGAGTCTCTAAAATTATTGATTTTGAAAAACAGATAATTTCAAATATCTAAGATAAGATAGAAATTATCAAAATTTACAATAACATATTTCAATTGCTTGTAACTTAAGATTGTTTGTTTTGAAAACAAATCCTAGACGATTTCCTCTTTTCAAAACTAAATGAAATTGTCAAAACCTTTCAATGTTACTTATCTAAATTGTTTGGTGTCTTGAAGTACTAATGTGCAGTAAACAAAAATTGGATTATATCATAAAATATATTTGAACATCTGTTAAAACAGAGTTTTAACATTAAATATCCGATTCGTTTGGATGTTTTGTTTCTTAACTTACACAATAAAGAACATCCCGTGTTTCTTTCATATATCTTTTATTGGGTTGGGACGTCTGTTACTGAACAAACAACAGCACAATACAAAACAACTATGAAAATATATCAAAGCATGCACCAAGGACGGTGAATTGTGCCGCAGTATGATCCATGAAAATATGTTACTCCCTTAAGCTTCTCTTCAAGTTATTCCTTTGTAGTTTATTACCGTGACCTATGACTACATTTTATTTATGGTGTTTTAATGATATAATATTGTGTATCGAATTGATTTCACCCATAATATCACTTTCTTTACAAAAAAGAGTTTTTTTTTCTACGACTGAAAAAAACCTTGTCTGTATTACGGTTGAATGATGCCACTTCAGTGCTCATCAGGGCCTCTTCATAATATAAATTGTGAGAAACACTTAAAGAAGAGGACCGGTTTTGTTTCCTGCCCACTTGTTGCTAACTAAAATAGAACAAGTGTTTGTAAATGTTTCTACAAAGAAACGCTTTATGACGCGAATGGTATATATACACGGCTGGGAACCCGGCACGTTGATTAGCATTTCACGTTTTTCATCCAGCAAAAAAAGTTGAATGGAATTGTATTTAAATGAGAAGCAGACTTTCCCCTTTGGATATGAACCACGTTGTGTTTTAACTAGTTTGTAAAATGTACCAGCATCTGAAGATGCAGTATTTTCATTTCCGACAGACATTTGCGAAATTTGCAATTCACGTTTCGTTTTATATTCCACATATTCAATAGTAATTGCATGTTGCTATTTGTTGAAATAAAACTAGTCTTTTAGGCAACAAAAACAACTCAAATTGAAAAGAAAGAAATACCTATAAAAACCCTAACTTTAGATACATTTATATTAAAAACTCATAGAGAACTGTTTTCACATTTGTTTATTTTGAATTTAGTCAAATGTATTTAATCAGTGATAATGGACTTCACTATTCTAGTGTAAATACTATCAACACTTACAAAGACAAGCGAATGCCACATTTTGGTGTCTCTGAACACATTCAAAGTTCATGTAAAACAATCAGACCCGTATTTGAACACCAATTAAGACGCAGTACATGGCAGTAATTAATGATAGTGGTAAGATAAACCATTCTTTACTCCACATTTTATCTGGTATCCGATAGCCTGAATGTGCTCTTAGGTAAGGTACAAAATATTTATACATTGATTCCATTCCTACCTGTATATAGCCAGCGCTGCTCATCAGAGCTACATTAACGGGTAGAGTTGCGAAAACACGCATGCTCATTATAAAATTCCTTTTGATTTACTAAATTACACGATATCATAAATGCGGTTTCCCTTTCCTAGAACTGAAGTATAATTTTATTTACCGTAAAAATATCGGCAGAAAAAACTTGCTTACCTAACTAACTGCATCCCTCGATGCTGTAGTTGGATGATGATGTTGATGAGGCGAATTGGGCCTGAATAGTTTGGCATGTTGTACAGAGTAATGTGGGCTCTGCTATCTTGGGTATTTAATGGCAATATGGTCCAACCTTTGACATGAACACATGTTTCCCACAGTATGTTTTCATGTTCAATTTAAGTGGATTCCAATACAGGGTTTTTCTCTCTATTTAACCAGAAGAGATAAGCGATGAGTAGGTTTTATAATTACATATGTACTTTAAGTGCTAGTTTAATAATAACAGATATTTTTTCATGACTACAAGTTTTTTGTACCAAAAGAGCACCCGGATCTTATTTGGGGTGTTACATACAGTATGCACACCACTTCATGTATTATATATACATGTACATGTACATGTGCTAACTTAGTGAATTCGTAATTAATAACATATGTTTTAATTGTTTCTGTGTTGAGGATTTTGTAAACATAAAACACAATCTTCCGCTGAGTATGTAAACTGTTACAGATTTTCAACATGCTACGTTTGATATGTATGTTACATCGCCTTATTAAATGATGACAGGTCATCTAAGCAACACACAGGATAATATGTCCCTCCCTAAAAAGCGCCAGATGTTGTAGAATACACTTTATTAGGCTGACATGTATACATATGGTGATTCACGTGGTTTAAACTATTAAATCAGGAGACGAGTGCCGTTAATTTAGACCACTCAACTCATTGCACTTTTTATACTCATAAAATTGACAAATTGATCCAGTCTAGATATTCCATAAACCATTAAAATCATATTGACCTTGATTGATATAAAATGTTAAAACAATATAATAAAATATGCAAAAAACAAAGATAAAGATATTTTACCCGAAGGTATATATTTTTAAAAACACCGAAATAGAAAATTGACAGAGAAAAAGTACAGTCTAATGCTATATTGTAAAATTAAAAACATTTTTTTCCCAAGGGTTATGTAGTGACATTAATTGCAAAACAAAAAGAATCTAAAATAAAAAAAAAATCTAATAATTAATTTTATTGTTAGCTCACATGAATTGGATCTTGCTAAATCCGATTCATTTTCTCTGATTCAAAGTTATCCTATAGTACCATGACGCTGTAGAAAAGGCTGACTTAGTTTAGTGTTTTATGTACTTGAAGGGGAAGAAAGGCAGAAACCATTAAGATGACCCACGTATACACTATTGTATTTTATTACGAAATTAATTAGTGTATTGAAGTATTATGTTCAAATGTCACTCATAGCATAAATACAAAAAACATACACATATATTTCATCGGAAGATCTTCTTAAATACTATGCCATCATTTAGAAAGAAATATAGATCCATATACGATGTTGATTTATTACATATTTGATAAGTTCACACATATACTTTTCCAGAATTGTATCTACCTATTCATGATTTCTGTGGTATATGGATTTCACAATATGTAAAATAGAAAGGTTGCTGCTATTTCGATCAACACCGATGGAAATTTTGACGAATGTCACATGTATTAGTGCAGAAAACGCTTAACATGTGGTACCACATACTTTCACAAAAGTTATTCACTGAAATCGGTTTGAAACACATATACATTTGAAACGTTTATATATCCAACTTAAAAGGACATTTCTGTTGTAAGGCCCGTGTTAAATGTTTTTGGAGAAATATTTCAAATTTTTATGATCTGATTTTACGATAGCCTGGAATAGGGAGTGTTCCTCAGTAGAGGAAATTAGCCCTGAGGTATGAAAGTTTATACATAGCAACACCGCAGGTATTCGACGGACCATCAAACAAGGGAATTTTTGTGAAACCTTAAAAAATAGATTCTTAATCCTTATAAACCAAGGGAGTTCCCACATCCAGTTCCACGCGATCTCTAGGGGACCAGCAACGATTTCAAGGTTTTAACCCCTTTTAGCGTTGGTTTGTTTTGTTTTAAAATGATTTAAATTTTTTGTTGATTTCAGACTTTGAAACGGAATGCTCCAATAGACGATGCGGTGTGTCAGCGAAAAAACAGTTGTCGAATGGTAATTTGTGCGGTGATAATGCCCACCTACATTCTCTGTTATTATTAATAACAATTTCATTGTTATAGAACAATAGACCATGTTATTGTAACATACTGTTTTCAGACATGTCTCTCTAATGTATTGCTTCCATGTGGGTACACACTAACTGGCGCATGATATTTCTGTTCTCTTGGAGTTTATTTTCATATAGACTATATTTTTACTAAACAAATTAATAATATAATACCATGATATGTTTAAGAACTATGTGTTACTATCGGTAATCGGTATTTATTTGAATTGTTTATCCTTTTCATCGAGAAAAGAGACTCAAAGAACAACCGTTATTGGATAAGATACATGGACACATTTTTCATAATAGTACCCACATTGTCCAATGTAAATATTGGGTCCTGTATAACTTTTCTATATTAAAACATCTTATAAGTAAATTGTGTAAATCTGTGTTACAGTGCTGGGACCTATGTCCGTTGCTGTTTAGAAGTTTTGATATGTGGGGTTCTCTATGCGAGAATCAGGGCAGATGTGTAAGTGTATTGGTTATATACTACCTACATCACCATGGAGTGAGATCCTAGTTGACATTACTATACAGTAGCATTTAGTACAATTATATATTCAGGACAAATAAATTGCTTGCATTTCAAGGAATGATAATAAATATCAATAAATGCGATGCCAATCATTAAATTTGATAGGTATCGCATATTTCAAACATAATTTACAGATTATGTCATATTTTTCTGCTCTTTTTCATTCAATAAATCGTTGATATTTATGTAACTTCCATTTCAATTTCATTTTGAAGCATAAAGGATGCAAAACGGCTTGCGCTTTCAAGAAAAACGTTCCATCAGGTAAGTTTTCTGAATTTTATAATCAGTAATAGAAATATAATTATATATATATATGTATAATTTGTTCTTGATTCAATATGATATGAACAGAAACGCTTATCCGTTTTTCATAGTTGCCAGTATTGTTGTTAAAACTAGCAAAGAGAAATTTATCTAAAGCAATATACACAAAATTCTTTATATAACCTTTTGATTTCTTTATCTGATATAAATCGAATGCGTTGTATATTTGGGATTGGTTGCGTAGTTGTAAAAACAAATAATAGGCCAGACTTAATAAAACCTGCTGGGGTTACTAAGTTTATGTAAGTGGCACATCTCCCACACATGATGATATAACAAGTGTTTACATGCATGGCTATAGCTGGCAGCAGCGGAAGGCAAGGTGTGTCATGTTAGTATCTCTTACTCTATCAACAACCAACGAAACACTTAGTAAAATTACCATCAATCTGCTCCATCGCAGAAAGTCAGACATGAAATGATAATTTTCAACTTCACATCACCACACCAGACGTTCTCGTGATCACGAGATTCGAATCAATACATGACTTTGAAAGTTACATGAACGCAAATTAAATTGATGATTATGGAATACAGTTTCGGAAACTTTTCATTAAATTTTGTTCTCCTTCATCATGGTCTTAATTACATCTTACTAATGTACACTTAAGTAAATATAGCTACAGTTAGAGTTGTATATTAATAAAAGATTGGAACAATTCAGTCCTTCTATTGGCATCGACTATATATCATGGCAATGTGTTTATGAGAATGCTCCAAGAGAAAGAAAGGAACGACATTGGAAAAAGGAAGTTAGACCAAAGCAACCCAAACAAGCTTTTAGAAAACCTATTTGTAAAAACTAGACTCGTGTGTATTATAAAGTAGACTTGTACTGTTGCATTGGGAAAGATATCTTCCAAAAGTTAAGTTAAAGTTATTCAAACGCCCGTTAATTTTATTCAATCCTTTATGCTAGAGGGTGGATTAAGTGGATTTAACGTAAAAGATCTCAGGAAATTCTCTTGATTCAGCAGAAAACATACATATCTCTGTAGTGTATATGGAGGTTGTACTCACACACCTGAATTGTCTTTAATCTGTAAATTATTTGCCCTGGCAGCTATCAAAATAAGAATTAAGTTTTTTACCAAAAGCTATCTGAATGTAAAGGCCATCATTTAAAGAAAATCTTTACATAGAACTTTAACAAGAAAAGAGTGCCATGGAAATTAATTATGATAAGTTCTTTTATCTATTTTAAGTGTGAATTTCATCTGTAACACGTATTAGATGTACGTTTCCATCTGTAGTAATTTAGAGAATGGGCTAGATTAAAAGACTTGCCGACTTTTATTCGCATATCTAGCTATATCTTGTATAACGGGGACCAGCTGTACTTGAAACCTCATCAATACATTAGGGCTGTTTTACTGACACTGCTAGCCATTATACATCATTGGAGATTTAGTCATAACAACTCGTTATATTTTTTTATAAAGGGAATTCTTGCATATGGACATAAAGCATAGGTATAATATACTTCAAGTATACTTTACACATACAATAGGTTTATGATGAATATACATGTAACATAAGTAATAAATATTATGTTGAATAAAAACAATTCGGTGAAAGGTGCGACTCTGATACCTGTTAGTTTTTATATATCTATACGTTCATAATGAACATATTAATAATTTCAACAAAAGCAAGTTTAAACAGATTACGTATATCAATATTTGTTTAATTTATTTAGTTTCTAAGACTTCTAACATCACCTGGGATTTTCCTGAAAAACCCTTCCTGGAACAATATAGAGACACACAGCGGTGTCAGGTGTTCTGGTCGCGTCCAGTGCCCTCTGTGCACGTCCCCGGAAAGGCCCCATTTGTGTACATCCTGATGGCACGTGACTCAACTGTAGAAGATGGTCATTGGACAGAAGTCAGCCAGGTAGGACAACTATTATCCACATTGCAGTAACGAATTGATGATTTAAGGTCGGTGGTACATGCTACCGTATTTTACACATATAACACAAATAATTTATAAAGGGTCAGTATTGTTTTCTCAGAGGTCATGTTTATTTATCTTTTATCTGTGTTGCCCGAATTTAAGTCCCGAGATTGTGTCACCTACCCGGCCATTTGTATTTTCACTTTCCATTCAATTACACAACTCTCATACTTCTATTTATTGTTTTATTAGAAACTAATCTAGTCAATTTACCTTTGAATAAAGGCATACTTTTCAGTTTACAGATTATTCCTACTTTAACGCTATTGTTTATAGGACATAGTCACACGTATATTCGTACTCCACAACACCTGGCGAAGGGCATCCTACACGCGTTATTAAATGATGAATATCAGACATGCAATGCTGCAAACCAGTTGAAAATTAATTTAAATTTCATTCTTATCAGAAAATTAAATAGTTTTGCCTACGTTGATTGTGTAGCCAAGAAAGCATATCACCTATAATCAAGAATATGCTAATAACATTGCGTTGCTTTATGTTTTAATACCAGAACACTTAACCAAAACACAATATTAAAAAGTTGACAAACGACTGCCAAAGCTGGATAAATGTGTTTAAAGTGAACTGTTGTACACTGTCGAATCAATTCCTTATTTCTGAAAACTGATTATGAGAAAATTTCTTACATTATTCCAAGCCTTTCTTAACGTGATCGTGTTGTATCTTAAAGTCCATCTGATATTGGGGTTCTTCCATCTGTTTCTACATAATGCAGGCTATTGCTTCTTAAAGCATTTTTATGATTAAAACTCAGTTGGGATCTGTAGGAGATTATTTCGATCATGAAAAAATATGATAAGGTTCAACCAAATGAACCTGAGCTTTTCGAGATCTCGTCTGCTCCTGGGGTGCTAGATTGCCCGAGAAGGGTATTCCGCGTCTGTGACGGCCTCCCCTGCCCGCGTCGTCCCCACTCCCTGTATAGCAGCATAGGCATGATGGACGCCCAAGTATCCGTAGTTAGGATTTCTTCCACTGGAGTAGGCCAAATTTCATCAGATAAACTAGAATTATTGGCTAATCGAGTTTTGGTATCAGCTTCATAAAAGCCGCTAGAAATCTTATCTTTGTTGAAATGACCCACATTCAGGCTAACTTTGATGGTAAGATTACCGATACATACCACTATTTAGGATTAGAACTTTCCCACCAGTGTGTAAATGGTTTTTTCTCCTATTTGTTTTACAACACACGATAAGATTGCATACTCATTTTGATTATAAAAGTATTTTGAACTGTTTCGAAAGTGATCTTAAAGCAAATACTTGTAATTATAATGCAACATACAATCTATCCTGAAGATAATATATTTGCACATAGCATATTGTTATTTTCAATGTTCCTCTAGACCATTGATCTTTAAAATGAATATTGCTTATATGTATTAGCTTTAAAACTGCTCATGATTTGCTGAATGTAGAATGAGAATGTATAGCCATACTCATCGTCACTGTTAGCTACCGCATTTTAGTACGGAGATGCAAAACAGTTCGTGTAGATGTTTATATTATGACTGTTCATCTTAAAGAATATGAGTAATCAAGAATTATGATGAATATTTTCTAATACATTTTGTAATCTAATTCTATGTTACCAAGATATACCCTTGAAAGTAAACAAATATCTACGTCAAATTTGTCGAATATTTACTACTTATCAAATTGACTTGTGTTTTTGGATATAAAAACTACATGATGTATATATGTACTAGGCGTATGAGTTGGTATAACAACATGATGGCTCTACCATCTGTTGTAATCAACAGAAAAGCTCATGTGTACGACTTATCCATGCGACTTACGTAATTCCATCACGCTAATACGTAGCCAGATTTTGAGTGATTTATACCCTGTTGGTGTTGTTGTGGTGACTTGGGAACATGATAGAGCAACACATACACCCATACAAAGCTAACCGAATCTGTTTCACAAATAAATAACAATACGGTATCTTCATATTATTTATGGTTTATTGCCGTACGCGTGCAATCGTTATTGATATATTTATATATGTGTGTGTTTGTTTTAAAATTAAAAAGAATACTATTATGTATTATGTATCTTATTCAAATATCGTCATAACGACCGTTCTAACTTAAATATAAATACAGTTGTAGAATTAGCACCAACTGCCTCAAACATTTCACTGAGTAATGTCAATTAATTTATCAAGAAAGCGAAATAAGAGTTCACAATTACATAGATATAATGTATCCGACAGACTAATTTGTAAATGTCAGAACAAACATGGAACCTCAAAATAGATACCAAAAACAAACAGTGTGCTGTACAAAATATACTGTGTTTACTATTGTTGTACATGCAGAAACCACAGTTTCATACGCAGCTGTCAACAATTGCTCATAAAGTAGGCAGACTTCTGCAGGTATTGCACTCAGTGTTCCCCACGTATCATTCCAATACATAACAATATGGCCTTGGCCAAAACTACATCACCACAGGTAAAGGCAATACCCTTGGACCGCGAACTACCGGCTATACCACAGAATACTAGTGCGGAATCACCGCAGGTTAGCCCGCTGGTGTATTAGAACTACTTATGTGTACTAGACACATTCTATCGATACTATTTGTTTATTTAGGTTAATAAGCCACATAATAGTAGCATATTTTCCTGTCATTTCTGCATAATGCAGCGTGTGGTATTGGAGGCATAAGTAGATCAGATAAGTATATTTACATAGATATCACTGTTCTTCACACGCTACGTTCCCCTATACATAGTGTGCCGGAAAATCCCTCTTTCTTACGCCAAGGTTTTACCTTTCTATCGGCAAAGACTCGCCCGTTACTATCAGATAGCCAGGTGCCCCTCTAAAACAGTTGCAATAGTTAGAAACACTGCCATTACATAGCCGGTTTATGAGAGGTCATAGACCATCCACTGTAGCTATTGTTTGTTTGGTATTTTAAAATCTGCTTGCAAACAAACAAAGGAGCATGTGGAAAATACTACGGCACAGAACTCTTGGCACTGCCTGATGATGGTGATGATGAAAACCATGCAGGGATAATTCCACTGCTCGAGATGGCGCAGCGTGTGGAATTTGTAACTATTTGCTCTAATTAAAATGCGAGACATGTCTATATTTACTGCTGAAGTGTTTCTGAACAATTAACATGGGTACACTTGGTAAGAAGCCACGCTTAGAAAATGATATCAATATAAACAAATGATACGTAGACGCGTACGCATACAGTTACCTGATGGAAAATATTCATTATGAAAGGTAATATGAAATTGCAGAATACTGTATGTATTTTAACAAAAGAGAATAAATGTTGATATCGTTGACGTGGATAACCTGTAAGAAAAAGAAAGAGCAAAGACGGGTTAACATATGAATTGTACGTTATGTTCGCTGTTTGATTTATACCGAAGTAAATCATTGGGGATTGCATACTAATATAGCATAAAAAGATGTAAGCTGTACATTGTAATTGATTCGTTAAAGTTTATGCTCATACAAAGTATAAGCATAGGTCTGTCCCTGATCAACAATAACCAGAAACGACCATTCATAGCCTGTATAAGAGGTAAACTTTGCTTCCGGCCAAGATTCGTAATTAAGAACGAAAATGTTTATTATTTTGTTTCTACCAAATTATAACACCTTGATTAAGTCCCAGGAGCATTTGGGCAGACTAATGAAGTACATGTATTGATTGGCCCGCACATGACTGCTTTCCCTTTCATTAAGACAGGTATTAAACATTGACTTGCATCTTTGAGAGAAAATCTTAACGTAAACTTCTAGCACAGTATCCTTACAGTATCAAACCCTTACAGGCCTGCGGAACTACTGATTGCTGTTGTTACTACTTCTATAGTGATAATCCCTGACAATATATGTACCAACAATGGTAGTGCTTTAGCTTTCTGGTGTTTTGTTGGACGTGAAATACTTCATATAAACAGATCATAAAATTCTTTCTAACCGAAGACACTACAAATAAAAACGTGTTCTACACATCACGTCCATATGAAATATTAATCATCGCAGGAGATGCAAGCATGGCCGTATACAGGGTACGAGTAGTGGCGGTAATTAGTCGAAAACAGAACACACCAGAAACATGCACAGTTCAGTAGATTTATACCAACCGTAGAGAGTTTAACTCGAAATTACACACAGAATTACACTTAAGTGTGGACTTTGCAGAAAAGCTTAAACGGGTCTGTGTGCAGAAAACGTGGTCAACCCATAAAGTGTCGCCTCATTAGCGGATAAAGCCTTGATTTGATGTACAAAGACACCCGTCTGATTAGTAAGCAGTGTTTTAACATCTGTGGTGCACTTAGAAACCGTGTTGCAGCTGGCACAGCTTACTGGTGTGTACATGTCAAATACTGGACAGAAAAATGACCTTGTTTATATTGATATTGTAATGATACGATGTTTTGCAGATGAATTTGTTGAAGACATAGAAATTACACGTAACATTTATTTTTAAAATGATTGAAATAGGGCAGATCAACAACAAGTGCCCAAAAATAAATGAAAACAAATTTAAAAATGACAAAATTGATTCAATTGAATGCTAAAGGAGGCAAAGACTTGCCTTAGATAAGTATGCAATACACAATACATAAGCTATAAAAATATACAATGTAACTATTCATTGAATGGTGTTGAAACATTCAATGTATAGAGTGTGGTGTTTGCTTTACAGACGGCGTCAGAAACTGTGGCCTTGGCTCAAAACGATCTTCCATTTTCACCCGAATTCTGGCTCATGGCGGTCAACAAGAACGGAACACGTGTAGATACCTTTGTGGATGCGGGTTACTCACCTATTGAAGGATGTAAGTTCAATTTAATTTTAGATATGCATTAAAACATTAAACGATTGTTTTACGGTATTGTGTTTTACTGACTAGTTTTAACGATACAAATATTCACAAAGCCATGGTAACTTACAGCTATGACGGTCAAAGATGTGGATGAAGTGAGAGGGGTGGCGTCCACAGGGAAGCTTAATTTGACGGTGAAGACGTTGGAAAGTAACCTCGATGGTAAAGTCGAAGCATTGATCGAATGGAACCATCCAACACATATCCAGTCACATGCAGATAAAGAGATACCATACGCCGTGCACATATTTCTGCAAGAATGTGGAATATTTGAAGACAGTCCACATTGCAACATACCACCCCAGTACTTCGAATACGAAGTCTTCTTTCGCTTCTCGGACAAGGTATATACTTTGAAGTTATCCTTGACGCTATTGTTTTTACTGTAACTTACCGATCCATACCTTTTATGATTTTTTTACATCAATGACAAATCTTGCCTGATTGAAACAGAGCTAACAATGGACATACATATCGTTTCTGAACATTGAGGCTCTAAGCTTATTATAACAACATCTGCCCTGAAAGTAGATAATTCTATGATGCCACTAATATCTATATACGTTCTTGTACTTTAGCCATCGTCCAGTATCGAGGTGATGTACAATGCCCAGTACATGGTCATGGTAGAATACCGCGATCAGACAGGTATATATAGCCAGGACAAGGACTTCCTAACCCCATTCTGTCCAGATGTGGACGAGGAGACATTTAAGTACTGCCCTGCAGATACATCGGGCTCCACAAAACTTCCATCCTCGGACGACGATTCAGCAGAGGGTAAGTTTGCTTTTATTTCTTTATTAGTAGCTTGCATATCATAGCTATTAGATATGGAAAATAAAAGCTGACATATATGTAAATTAATAAAAAAAAAGCTAAATGGGTGGAATGGCTATTAAGTGAAACAATTTACTCCGGAAAATAAATTTTGTATTTTAAGATGTTTTTGGTGGCCTTCTATAAATCTACTGCCCAGCACTACTAGTAAAAGTAAAATCTAACGGGTCTATCTGCTAACAAAACTGTCAAACGATCATCCATCTTTACCCCTGTTTAAAAGAGAATAAGATAAAAGACAAAAGTCAATGAGGCTGTGGCTCTATGTAGGGTTATCAGGGGGCGTAACACATTATCCGAACTTTGTAGTATTTACTGCTGGGTTTTATGTGATGGTAAACACCCCTGTGTAGTGAAAGGTGGTTGTAAACGAAATAATGGAATTGATTATCTAAGAAAACTTGTCAGATCTGTTAGTCATTAGCGTAACATGACAGGAGTGCATCCAGCAGTCAGTAATATATTCGCCTGTTTATGAAGTAACAAATAAACTACTTCAACACGGCGCCGCCCCTTCAAATTAGATTGATGTTTCTTGTATGATGATTATGTTGGTGACAAAACGTGTGGCAAAAACATGACTTTTAAAAGCAATTGTAGTCTAAGTTCTTCAGATATCGTCAGATATAAGCATTTTGACTTGGTTTAAGTTCGTCATTACCACCACCGTAAGGTCTGCTGGGACCTTTACGTGCGCGCTTCTTCCTATGATAAAGACGAGAAAGCTTGATGCTGATGTTTTGCACCCAAGTCCTTGTTTTTCGTTAGCTCAATTTCTCCAGATCACAAGAGTGAGGATTTATCTCGACACCGAGGGCCTCTGTTATTAACTTGATAACATCAGAACCACTTTTTAAGGCTGTAGTACATGTAGTTGATATATCTAAGATAAACAGAAAGACAACTCGAAATTATCCCACATTGCTTCAATTTTAATGTGTTTCGTTGATACAAAGATATGTAACATTTGCAAATTGATTCACGCTACATACTGTTTTTGTAAAATACATGTATAAAATGCACCATTCATTGCTACACGGTGCTCATATATTATTTGAAATATTAAGAATTTATTTAAGCATTAATGTCACTATTTTAAAATTTTATAGGGGTATGAAAAAAGAAATTGTTTGCAAACTGTGTGAATCCGCGTAGCCGTTAAAAATCTAACAATATGCAGAGAAACTGGTAGTTTAATGTTTGTTTCGGTAATACTGAATTTTCAATTGTTACGTTTGTACAAATGGAATTTATATGTACAATTCTCCATGGATAGGATGTGATTTTATAAATAGTGTTTGTTTAAAAAACCTTTGAAAAATATAAAACATGTATATGTTATAATCTTATTTAAGCATTGATGTCACTATTTTTTTTAATTTTATCGGGGTATGAAAAAAAATTGTTTGCAAACTGTGTGCATCCGCGTAGCGGATTCTCACAAAAGTTTGCGAACAATTTTTTTTCATACCCCGATAAAATTTTAAAATAATGACATCAATACTTATAAATAATTTTATACTCTATTTGATAAAATGAAGTGTGTTTAATTGTAACATTATAGTGGTTTTAAAGGAATCAATACGTAACGTTAATGTCTCTATTGTGACGTCACGATAACGTCGGGGTTTCGCGCCATTCTCGGATTTTTTTTTCATAGTGGTATGCAAAAAAAATATTGGCCAATCAGAAAGCCAGATTTGGTATGAAATCAAAGAAAAATTAATTATATGATAAAATTTAATGATTAATCGAGCAATTTCATTTCTATAATCCAAATATTGATCATTATTTGATCATTTATAATTATGATATAATATATTGGATCTATATCGTGAGTTTTCCTACAAAGGCATACACATGATATTTTATGATTATATCTCCACAGAAAACCTGCTCTGGAATATCCGTCTAGTACAGATGGTATACAATGAAATGACTAAGAGCGTGGAAGCGACATTCAACTGGACAGTGCCATTTAACAATTCCAATATCCTGTACTACGAAGTCTTTTGGAAAGTCCAGGAGACACCCGAACAGCCATATACGGAGGGTGGGAGGCGTAACTTCACCAAAACCATCTTCAACACTGCTCTGATCAATCTAGAACTGAAACCACACCTCGACTATGTAATGTTGGTAGGTTGTGAATTACACGATGATTGTATAGACTTATCCTTTTCTTTTACAATTTATACCGATTCATTGTATAAAGGCGCGGAAAAAAACCGGTAAAAATATTGCACTCGAATGTTGTATCGCGGAACGGTCTTAAATCGGTATGTTTTTTATGATTGTTGTAAAAGTTAACCTTGTTTCTATTTCTAGGGCACGGTGAAATACTCTACTGTCGATGGCCTTATCCAGACCTATACCAGTGAATATCTTTTCTTTGACACCAATAATACCGATGCCATGATTGTTTATAAGGAGCCACAACGTGTTGTAGACAGTCGAGGTAAATGGCTTTATACATGTATTTGTATGTACGAACGTCACTAGTACCATTACATACGGGGTACAATTTTCAATTACATCACAGAAAAAATATTCACCCAGAAACAGGTAACGAAGATATTGTTATGAACATTATTTTAAATTTTCAAATATGTCTGGGCAATGATCCTTTTAAGTGACATTTTGCAAAACAAAGTCAAAAAGTCTTCAATAGGTTCAACTGCTATACATTCGCGATTCAAATCTGATTTTAAATTGCATCACGTAATGTTATAGTTCATCCCACATATAAAGGAATACAAGATCCGGCGTACACTGGTGTCTCTATATGACATTTATACTTAATCTCTTTAGTTTGTTTGATGGTTTCCTATCCTGATGCTAGCGATCCCGAACTCTGAATCTTAGCGTATGTCTTACACTATATTAGCTGCTTATTGAATTATATATATACTTTACTTCCTTGTATACATTTCCCAAGTCCAATTAGATTCCACTGTCTGATTAAAGCCCCCTCTTAGAAGGAATCGGCAATAACAGCCATTATTTCTACATTATGGTGCCTTGGAGTTTTTCAGAAATCGTTGGCAAAGTTCCAAATTTTACTTGTAATTTCTAGCATTTTGCACCAACTATATGCACAAAAGTTGTTCGACATTCTCGTACAAGGATTTGCAATAAATTGCAATTAAATCAAACTCCAATGCACGTAATGTATAGGCAAATACGCTTTTTCTAGGGATATATACACATCATGGTAAACAAAGGAACATAGTCCATATATTAGATAATTTATTTATATATTAACCATTTTACGTCGGTTTAACAGTTTTACCTCGCTTACTCGAGAACTCACTTCAGTCATTCGAGAACTTTGATTGAATAAAATTATCTTGCTGGTCTCGAACTAAAGTTGACTGCATCACAACTTAAACTCGGATTATTCGACGGGGTGACCTAAATCATGTTAACAAAGCTTGACTGACATAACACAAAATGTGTATGTAACGTTATAAATAATTATTCTTGTCCTTTCAACAGATCTAAGTTGGAAGAACCTGAATGATATTGTCGTGGCCGCCACCTGTATCGCCACTGTGGTCATGGTGGGTCTGATCGTGCTGTTCATCTACATGAAACGTCAGAGTTTCAAGGACATCATCATCACAAAAACAGCAGTGGCCAAGAGCAACAGTTACAAGTCCAATGTGGGGTGTAAGTATCACGTGATCCAATGGTAGTCATGTGATTATGTGATTTAATCAGAATGTAATATGTGCGACTATTAGTGTAATTGACATTGTGGTAAATGCGTTGACGTCCACATAATTATTTGGTAGACTTGTTTGTGATTATTCTTTTTACATCCACATATTTGGTAGACTTGTTTGACTGAATATATCTATCAACGGAGACTTGAGAAAGGGCGAACTATATTTCACAGAAGAATCAAATATAGACACTGCACCTCTGTCTTATGGACACGGTATTTCATGTTGTTGAACAAAACGTGCAGGGATTGTTTGTGTATTTTTTGTACCGGGTAAACTTCTATATAGTTTCACTTTTGTGTGGCTAACGAGTGTAGAGGGATTTAGTAAGGTCTATACATCATCACTACTCTTGTCAAAAGTGTTTTACACAACACATTCTCCTCCTAGATAGACAACATCTCACATCTCTGTAGTCTCCTTACTCTGCCAGCCTCCGTATCTCAGGTTCACATGGTACACCAGCTGTCCAAATGTCGGTATCTCTCTCAATATACCATGAAGTAGTTGTGTAGTAGCCCACGGACTGTAGCTGGAAGGAATGTGCTAATAGTGGTTAAAGTCGCCCCGGAATGGTTTACTGGTATAGGCACATACCATCTTCATGATACATATACGACATAGGTCAGACTCAATAATATCAAAACTGTAACATGGAATGTACATATTTCTTTTCTCGCACTAAATCTATATGTACGCACAGAAATAAAAAACAAACATATATAAAAAGTTACCTTATTAGGCAGTTTTATGGTAGAAATATGTTTAAACGTACTTGATCGCCTTGCGCGACACAAGTTGATTACTTATTGTGATTTAAAACAAGGTTTTTCACATTTCCTCACCAAAGTCGGCCGTGTGATATTCGTTTCATACATTGATATTTAATAGTCTATGTCATCATATTTATTTGTATTTTTGTTTAGGTATTTCTTTATGATATTTTTTTGTATATTAATTTTCCGCACCAGATAACTTTTTTTTCGTATAATTATTTGTTTATTTACAGGTAAGGTCGATTATTCCAACCAGCTATTGGTGATGAGTGATGAGTGGGAACTCGATCCTCGCTTTCTCAAGTTCTCAAGTCCTATTGGCCAAGGCGCATTTGGCAAAGTCGTCACGGGATATTACAAGGAGTCGCGGGTCGCCATCAAACTTGTTAGAGGTGAGATAAACAAATCACAGATACCATGAGGATGTGTAGAGACAATTTATTTTTCAATTGCTATTTCAGAGTTATAACCGGCACACTAGCTCAATCTAGTTCTGATTCTCACGAAAGAGATTCTGCTGCCGCTGGCATTGGGTCATGTGAGAAGTACTATGGTACTTTAACAAGGGGAGGGTCATATTATATTGATGTACATAGCAGACATACAAGGACGGTTTAATGTTATGTTAGAAGAATGGCAATAACATGTAGGGATGTATAAACCCCATATGTTTCTAAGGCCAATGACTCACACGTTTCGGAGGACCAAACACACAGGTACACGTGTGATTTGTCAGATGACACAGTAAGCTTAGCACTATAATCGTTTTATGACCGCCAAAGTACAGTCATTCAGTACATCAAACAACCTGGAATTACTGACTCGGTCGTTACATAACCATGTTATGGGTAGTCCGGTATTTTTGTCTCATGCAAATCGTCACTCCGTAATAACACGACAACTTCTCTCTGACAAGGATTTGTGGGACTTTGAATATTCACCAAGCATCTGCAGCACTGAATTAGCCAAAAGACAACGGCTGAGATGCACCAATTCATTGGTACAGATATTACATTGTAGTACATCTGTCCTAATCGTATGTGCACCGCGACATCAAAAAGCAGACACCACCATAGCGCTTCGTATGAAGGGCTTACCAAGTGCCTTGTAGTGCCTGAGTAAGGATAGGACAAGGGAGTGCGTAACAACAATAATGTAATGTTGCACATAACAGCTGGACTGGAAAGGTTATCATACTTGGTAGTGCTCAAGTACGCGTTTACTTAGAGGTTCTAGCCATTATGAAGACATAAAAAACAGTTTGAATGATAGTAAAATTGATGTGCAATGTACATAAACTCATGTACATGGTGTATAAATATGTTGGTCAATAGTTTTATGCTTGCAAAATCTTGTATCTTTCCGAAAATAGGAAGCGTTCTCCAGTTACAATGTATATGCGACGATGTGTATAAGAACAGGTGTCCCATCTTATTGGTGTTTTGATTGGTTTATCCATATATCAACATTTCTTTAACATATGCCTTGTTAAGTAGGATATAAACTGTGAATACAATAAGTATTCCACTGATATATATTGGTTCGTCCATTTTAATAACCAACATTCAACTAGTATTTTCCACGAAACAGGTGCTGTAATTATCTGGGGTGATTTTATAATGGGTTACAGTGTAGATAGCGACCGAATACCCCTGTATCAGTTTGAAGCCGTAATAACGTTACATAAAGCCAGATGAAAGTGGTTAACAAAATAGCATTTCGGTTTAACAAACTCCCGTTATCAGAACTGGCTCGGAGAGGCGAGAAGCTTATATCATAAAGCTGTTCTATATTACCATCAAGTAAACTTATTTTTTGAAGTGATACATAATTGGTAGCATTATTACCGAAATCCCTTTGAAATCCATTTTTACTTTCCTCTGACAGTTTTCAATATTCTACGCTCTCCCTGGCTATGGGAAATAAAAATTCCACCGCTCGAATATTCTGTTCACAACATATATAAAATGATTCAAGACTTGTATATATCTCCATCCTAAAGAGTAATTTGTACAACATTATGTTTTAGAGATGTCTATGGTATAACACTTAATACCATATTAGTTTGTTTAAATATCAAATGTTTGTACAGTAAATCGCTGTGAGTGAAAACAATAGCTCCTCTACTACTCATCCTTTTGTTTTGTAATACAATTTTCATTGTTCAATGTTTACAAAAAAAAAAAAAAAAAAAAGATTCTTTCAATTTTCATTTGAATGGAAGTGTTTTTACTTTATACTTCTATTCTATCTATAATATTGTTTAAAGTATTTGATGGGTTGTAACGCCCGAACAGTGTACTGACCACGTGGTCACGTTAGTAGTGAAAATAATATCTATTCTATTACGTTATACACATTGTCTTGAGAAAGTAAAATCCAATATAGCATATATTAACGTTACTGTTTACAGACAGTGCACCACTGTCCTACAAGGAGGACCTGCTGGCCGAGATCAACCTAATGAAGAGGATAGGATCGCATCCAAACATTGTCTCAATGATTGGAGCCTGCACTCTAACCGAACCAATCGCCTTAGTGATGGAGTACGTCCCCTATGGCAACCTACAGAACTTCCTCAAGTATGTTATTTATATATATATATATCAAAGCTAACAGGATTCCGTTCTCCTATCTGTAATTAGGACACATGCATTACCTTGACGTTTCATAAAGTGTAAGTAATGTTTTAAACTAGAAACATTATTTTTGCATTTGATTGGGTAGTTTACAATTGATTACAACGTATTGACATAAATAAAATATGTGCATGTTTATTATCCAACAGTAATCAATATTTCAACGATCTACAAAAAAAAAAGCATTTTCATTGGTCAGTAAAATTATTCTTTGTAAGCCTACGTCATTGAAATAGTAATTTTAAAGTCAATTTTGATAAGGAGATGATATAGAATTGGGGTTAGGTGTTTTGATACACTGATAGGAAAAGTATTAATAATTCAGAAAAAATGACAGCAGAGTTGATGTTTATATCTGTACTAAACCATCTACGGAACAGATAAGATTATGATGGCGTTGCGAGAGAGTGCATAAAAGCTCAATGGAGCCAATTCGCGGGTTTCGGTATATTGAGCTAATAAAGTTCAGACTCTGACGTGAAGAACAGTTGCACATCAGTTGCAGAGAGATCTGGTGATGTTGTCTTCGAGTTGATGGGTCCTCCATGACAGATGTAAAAGGCGATGATAAGAGGGTCATATCTGCTGAGGAGCTAATACTTGTCTTAGGTTTTTTTGGAGAACCAGTTGGTCTGCCTGTCGGCTCCTAGGGTTTGATATCGGTTTATTCTGACAGGCCGATGTCAACATAAAGTGGCTGATCTAAGAATCGTAATCACTGCCAGTCTGAGGTAAACTGACTGTTTGAGATAAAGAAATTGCTAAAGAAAAGGCCAAAGTAACACATTTAGTACAAATGTATGTGTGTAAACCTGACATAGACAGGACAGAATGATAGGTTCGTCCGTATGGAGTTAGATAGGGTTTGGAATGAATGACCTTGGTTATAGGATAAAATGAACAACAATAATTTAATGAGTCGTATATTTTTTGTAATAGAGGGATATCACGATACGATTGAAATGTTTATGATAATGACCAATCTTTATTTATTTGTTTTATGACAATGGTTCATCTTATTTTACCTCTTACAATCCCTTGGTTAGATTTTGAGCTAATTGCGGCGTTGAGAAATTGAAAAATCAACATTTTCCCGAACCAAAACACAATGCAAAAATACACAAAATCAAAACGATACAACAAATATTTACCAATGAAGAAAAATCACCATATGCTTTAATGCGAATTTCAAATCTTAAAACACAAAGGTAACTAACGCCGATTACCGTACGGCAAATAATGTTGTCCCGTCTTGAAGACTATAATGCGAAATAAATACATTGTCTTGCTGCTTGGAATTACAACAATGGCGAATCAATTAATGCTTTTGCTAAAACATGTTTTCTCTGTATACATGGTAACGCTAAACTAAACTAAAAAAGTTTGAGAGCTGGTGCTCGGAAGACATTTTGATTTTAATTGAATAGTCAATAATAAATTGCGTTTTGAAGTGATATATAACATTCAACTATATATCCATCTATACTGAATAAATAGCCGCCTTTTATGAACTTGAAAATTAGTCAGTCAGTTCTAGAGAGCTTAATAACCCATAAATGTGATATAATTCCCCGGCATTAACATGGGTTTGCGTATCCATGACAACATCACAGTTACCTCATTCCCCAACCCTAGTACAACGTAATACAACAGGTACCCTGTAGTAAAAGGTAAAGAACACACTCTATAATGTCATTAAATTGATAAAGCCCTGAAATTCTTTATTATGTCAAGTTGTTTGCCTACACTTTGTTCGGCAATTCCTATTCACCTCCATAATTTATAACATATGCTTGTAGAAGATGGATCCTCTGTGGGCAATTAATACCGAGTCTGAATCATTTTGATGGTAGAGCTATTTAGTAAAAGATGCCTTGCTACGTTACTACGTTTTCAATTCCTTTGCTAAATTACACAGACCCTTAGGAATCGAAATAAGATAAGACATATTATCGGTAATATAAACACACTACAAGATATGGCATTTGCTATTAGTTCATACTTTTTTTCTTCACTTTTAATGGATTAAGCTACGCACATTTGGCTTACATAACCCTCTAGGGATAGTTGTACTTTTACTCTTTCTCTCTCTCTTTCATTCAATATTCATCTTGTAACAAAACAGAATTCCAAACATATCTCAAAAGCTTTAAAGCATATCTTTTTGCTTACTGCAGTATATCTAAAGGTGCGTGTCAGATCAGATGTAAAACAATTCAATGGCGAACGTAATAAATATCAATACAGTGCATCACTGATTAATTTAGTTTCAGTACTGTGTTCATCAACACAACGGTTACTAACAACAAAGAATGGAAATACGCAATACAATAAAACACGGTTATAACGAACGGGTACAATTATCACAGATATCTTGTAGGAACCTTGATGAGGAATGAAAACCACCTCACCATTGGCTGTACGCATGTTCGTTATAAACATGTTTTACTGTATAAATGTATCTTTTTTATCTTTATAAGCCCTATGATAAAAATATAGTATGCATTAACTACTGGCATATACTAAGAGTATGTGCACATTGTTTTGTGAACATATAGTCTATAAAAGCATGTTGAGCTGAATTGCTAAGATCACATAATAGTCTGTTTAATGTTTACGTGATAAGTGAGTGTTACCTTCTTTTTTACGACTTGAAAAAAACTATATAGAAGCCATAAAAAGGTGGTAATATTCCATGTAGCGAAAACGCAATGGTTTTGGTTGTCTGTTATCTGGCATGCATCATAAATAGTTGTATGAGGGATGCGATTCCTGAATGCATCACTTCCATTAGGAAATACAATCTTTTGAGAACCCCCACAGCCTATGGACACAGTGTACATGTTGTATTTTAGTCAGATTTCACATTGACGGTTGTTTATGGATCCCGGTGTATATCAATACCTTGTGTCCCCTCTGACAATGTTTTATAACACCTAATACCACCATAATTCTCCCGTCAACACCTTTTCGTTGATAAACAAAAACCAAAAACATACTCCTCATAGATGTATTGTATGCAAGGAATAAGCATCGAAGGGATAAAACAACAAATGCTATAAATTTAATTGGCGAAACTATGAACAGCCATCTTCATGTATGGAATTGTTATTTTTCTCAAATAACCATCTCATTATCACTACATCAAGTACCCGGTTTTATGACTACTTTATGCTTGTTAATGGGTTAAGACTATCGCTCTCCCGGAAATAACATCTATAATTTGTATCATATTCAAAGAACTTAAATATAATAATATACATGAAAGCTTCAAATATCCAAATAATAAGGGGAAGTAATAAATAAAGTATATCACACGAAAGCTAGCTTAGGGTTAGAGATATATTTCTCGGGGATGACTTCCATTGTTCATTAATCTATAAGGATGATGATAGCATCTCAAACATAAAACGAAAGATCCTCCCGGAGTAAATCATCAGTCTAACTAGACAGAGGCCGCCTGGTGTCAACAACGGTTAAGTTTACGTAGAGGTTAAGCTTATTTTAGGTATAACAGTACTTAGAATCCAATTAACGCTCTCTAACACTCACAAACGTCTAACAATCCTCAATCTACTTGCACATACTTGTAATATTTGAAATTCCCTGACAGTTGTGCTCCAACGCTGTACATATTTACCGTCTTGTGACTTACAAAGGCATGTGTACCTGAAGGACAAAAAAAAATCTTGTTCGTAAGACATTATTGTTGAAAAACATGAGAAGTAGAGTGTTGCAGTTTGGAATAACATGAATCATGCATCCAGTAATTTTATAAGATTCCTGTTGGAATAAAATGGAATGCATGGCAAATCTTCGTCAAAATTTCAGATATTTTTTCATAGATTTTCATCGATATATACATTCTAGGCCACTGATGGAATTATGTAGAACATCTGTAGTAGTTCGTTACATCCCCAGAGCGTACATGGAAATAAATCTTACTAGAATGGTTTGACATTGATGGAGGGGAGTACGGATACAGTGACCCGAGGTTATCGTCCCCTGAGTTCATCTGACAGCGAACAGGGATGCCGGGTGTCAGGGGCTACCGTTACATAGAAATGTTCTAATCTCTTAGAATTCTAAAGTGCATATACAATATGTGTTTGTAAGTTCAATTAAACAGTTTTCTTTGTCTTTGTGCTGCTTTAAGTGAACTACATTCGAGACAAGTATCTATCCGACAATCACATATTTATCCAGTGATTTCGCTAATAAATCGCTAGTTATAATCACATCTTTGTGTATCGCTTATGTCAGGTGAGTGTTGAATAGGCATAAACGTATAAATAAAAATATAAGATGGGTTTTTTTGTTATCACGTTCGAACTCGTTGAGGTTCACAAGCATTACAATTTCTAAATCTACCCCTATATAACCATATATTTATATAATTTATATCCGTCTATTTATAATAACGGGGCTATTACAGACGCCCTTTACACACTCCTACGGTAGCACAGAACTCAGCGTTTGTATCTCATTATTGTTTTAGATAATTGGCCAGTGCCTTCTTTTCGTTATAAGTGAATATTAATTTATCAGGAATAAATTGAACGTCATGCCTGTCCAAAACATTAAGACTCCTTTCTATATTCATTATCAATCTCTGAGGATCCCAATTGTATTTAAAATTCCATTTACATGAGAAAGTACGGACAATATCATTTTAATACTAGAATCTTTATAATAGGTACGACATAGTAATGGATCCAGTGCATGTACCGATGTTATTGCACAAGAACCCAACATTAAAGCATCAGTAGCATTCCTGCATTTTTTCATTGCAACCTCTAAAACTTTAAGAAATTGTTCCCGCCATTTGAAACATAATAACGCTGATATTTCCTTCCTCGCACGCGCTTTGGTCCGATCAGAGGTATAATATTAGGACGAGAGGAATTATATTTCAAGCATTACCTCAATAAGTGGTTTAGCTCGCATACACTCAGGAGGCCATACTTAGTGAAGTATGCAGACGTTGTGAACTATGAGGATAAGGTATAGATAGTAAGACAGATCACTAGACGAAGCGTACATATATCCTATCATAAATATGATCAAAACAAAATTCGACGTACACGGAAATACCCCAACAAAACAACAGTCGGTTAAACCCTTACCCATCCATATAATATGATACAGGGTACACAGCTATGCAGAGTTCTTCACTATAGTGTGTATGAGGAGAACGTGAGAATAAACTGATTGGGAGGAGGGAGGCTGGTAAATAGAGATATGTCCAACTCAATGATTCCTGTCAGGTGTAATTGACCATTAAGCGAATAACATGCAGATTGGGATCTGCTTACGCGGGCCAGTACCGTTATGGGCTGGAAGATATCACAACAAATACTACCACCTATACATTCTCCAAAATATATCTAGGGATCGTAGAAGGTAATACAAATACTACCACCTATATATTCTCCAAAATGTATCTAGGAATTGTAGATAGGTAATACAAATACTACCACCTATACATTCTCCAAAATGTATCTAGGGATCGTAGATAGGTAATACAAATACTACCACCTATACATTCTCCAAAATATATCTAGGGATCGTAGAAGGTAATACAAATACTACCACCTATATATTCTCCAAAATGTATCTAGAAATTGTAGATAGGTAATACAAATACTACCACCTATACATTCTCCAAAATGTATCTAAGGATCGTATATAGATAATACAAATACTACCACCTATACGTTCTCCAAAATATATCTAGGGGTCGTAGATAGGTAATACAAATACTACCACCTATATATTCTCCAAAATGTATCTAGGGATCGTAGATAGGTAATACAAATACTACCACCTATACATTCTCCAAAATATATCTAGGGATCGTAGATAGGTAATACAAATAGTACCACCTATATATTCTCCAAAATGTATCTAGGGATCGTAAATAGGTAATACATATACTACCACCTATACATTCTCCAAAATGTATCTAGGGATCGTAAATAGGTAATACATATACTACCACCTATACATTCTCCAAAATATATCTAGGGATCGTAGAAAGGTAATACAAATACTACCACCTATACATTCTCCAAAATATATCTAGGGATCGTAAATAGGTTATAAATAATCCAACATATCATATGGATTATTAATTGATGAAAGATGTTTTCACCGACAAAAGTTTTCGAGCCTTGCTTGAAGAGCAATCATACAAGAGACTACATTTTTGCATCGGCTTGATGTTATCTGTTTTTATTTACGATTAAGATTGTGGTTTAATAAATCGATTTATATTAAATAGTACTTTTGTGAAACCGATTTGACGATTCTTCATGTTTAATATTTGTAATACCCAAAGCAATAATCGTCAAACATCAGTTATACGTAATCTTTATTTTGTTTTCGTTGGTCGACGATTGTACACATTTTCTCGGAAAATCAACTGTTGTACAGAAATGTCTGTCAGGACCAGCAAAACGTGATTTACTGCTGCAGACTTGTGTTACTATTTTTCTTCAAATTCTCAAAAAACCAAATTGCTTTCCTAATGCTATTTTTAACCAAGACAATAAAAAGATTATTTCAAGTATGCAAAATGATGTATTTTGTATCGAAAGAATTCTCTATTGGCATTTGTGTATGTTTGAGTTTTATTAACTCGTTACAATGTCTATAACGAATAGATCGTGTGGCCTACATTATGTCTTAGCAACTAAATACCACAATGTCTCAATATGAGAGTTCTTTTGACCTAGATCAAATAAGTCTTACATGCCCAACATTAAGGACATAAATTATGTCGTAAAAGATTTTCTTAATCCTTATGATAAAACTTCGGAACTAAAATCTAATATTCACATCATAATCCTTCGTTAAGGAAAATATGTTACGAAGTTGTTTTTATTTCCACTTTACTAACATTCATTTATATCTTTTTGCAGAAAATGTCGTTTGGAAGGTGACCTTCAGAAGCGTGTGGGCCGTCCCAGTGAGGTTGTTTACTCCATTATGGGAATGAACGGTGGAATAGAGAGTGGGGTCATTACTCCAGCTGACATGCTTTCATTTGCTAGACAAGTTGCCATGGCGATGGTAAGACCATTTTTGAAATGCAAAATGAAAATAAGCAATGCGAAAAAGTTTATTGTCTCAATATTTTATGCAGATGTTACGGTAAGAATGATAACGTAATTGCTTGTATATGCCACTGCGTTCCAAACGAGGAACAAATATTTTATTTATTATTTAAAACAAAACGAAAATGACTTTGTACCCATTGTTGTCGGTTACTCTACTCAGGAGGTACCTGTAGAATACTTGAAAATACAATAAATACATGTTTTCCCCACCACACCCTCCAACCGGCAAATGCTTGTTGTCTTAGCTTGACCTCTACTATTTGCAGTACATGCGAATCTTAGCTTGCTAGTTTGCCTCATATTCCTAGACACCCTTCTTCCATCCCAACAGTGCAATGTAGATTTACTGCAGCACACTAAAAGTCAGATGGTGGATCACTTAAAAGCTGTTAACTTTCTTTGTTCGAGAGATTATGTAGCCTTAGGATTATCGCACCAAATGTTAAATCAATCAGTAGCGTTACGCATGTCAGCCTTACTCATTCTAGTGCCAAACTAGATTCGCTTCACCATACATGTCATACATAATTGCCAGCGCTGCGGTTTTTTCTCCATACACAGAAACTTGTAAAGAAGTAAAGATTGTGCAATGTTATAAGGTACAAGCATATGGCATTGAAAGATTTACACTTTCCAAACCGGTAAAAGGATGAAAATAAATCAAGGTTTTGTTATAATTTTTTTTTGAATATATGCACCTGTATGTCGTTTTTACCTGTGATTATTTGGTGCATGCATACTTTTTCAATCACTGGTAATCTCTCGTAGAACGCTTGCTATTTTTAACACATTTAATGAGTCATATCGGTTGAAATGAGCAGGAAGGGTATAGAAATACTAGTATACGAACATGTTTACATTTATAAGGGTTTCGTTTATTGCTGTTTTCATCAATTGAAACAGATTTAGCTTGGTACTTCCTGTATATTTGGCCAAGACTCAAAAATTGTTCCACAGGAAAATCGAATCCAGCTAAGTATTTGTGCAATTCCTTATCTAACAGATTTCACAGCAGTTGATAGGATTAAAGTTAGTCGACATAGGATTCCGTTTAAAATATAAAATTATACCTGATCGCAAAATCCCTCAATTATACATTGCTGACGTATTCATGTCATGGTAACATACAAGACAAACACCACATCTTGATATATTACGCGAAATAGCAAGATTAACTGCGTAATTACCCAGTCATATAATGATTGGCAAACCACCACCTGGTTCATTTATATTAGCACTTAATTACTAGTGATTACTACTCAGGTTTCCGCTGTTGATTTGCCTTAAGATACCAGAATCATCTTCTGACCCACTTACAAAGTAAACTTTTAATTATCGATGTAATATGACGATAACTCGAGCAACCCTTCTTGTTATCCGGACGCTGAATTGTTAATAAACAACCTGACAGATATAACACAACCTAAATAAAACTGTTTTATCGGTTACTTCTTACGGCCATTTCATTATGGTATTCGAATGTTAGAAAGCATATAGTTTACATAGCACATTAACAGGTGTATTTTTGGAATCCAGATGAAAACACTAATCTGCGATCGTGATATGTTTTGACGATTTAAACCTTCGTCAATCGCAGGTCTTCTGATAGGCACGATTCACGAGTTAGAACAGGGGTCAATGCTATTCGGAGACATATTCTAATTTGATGTGATTATTTGCTTATTCAGGGTTAAAAAAACATTGGACTTATTCAAATGTAAATAATTAAAATGATTTATTTGAAGCACAATCTCATTCTGAATGTGCTAAGTAAATAATTAAAATAAAAAATACACATGCTGATGTTGGTGTGATATAAAGTTCAACACTTAACATTTATTTTTGTTAGAAGTGTAACGTCACAAATAACATGCTTTATCTCTATTTCAGGAGTATTTATCGGAGAAGAAATACGTCCATCGTGATTTGGCAGCCAGGAACATTTTACTGGACTATAACAAGGTGGTCAAGGTTTGCGATTTTGGCCTGTCCAGAGACATATACAACGACAACCAATATCACAAAGTGACCAGCGGGAAGCTACCACTCAAGTGGATGGCGATAGAGTCCCTGAGGGACCGAATATTTACCACACAGAGTGATGTCTGGTCGTTTGGTATACTGCTGTGGGAAATTGTTACCATGGGTAGGTGTCGCTTTAATAAAGTCACATAATAACTCCCCTCGCTAATCTCTTCTCAGAACACCGTAGATTCACTAGTAACGTTTATATGGTACACTTATACATTTCCAATTCATAACAAAGCATTAGATATAAAATTATTTATTCCACTTGTAAACGGACGCATACGTGTTTAGGTGTTTAGCCATCATTGGTACAATGCCAGATAGAAATATTCTGTGTAGACAGGCCATTGGAAAACATACATATTGCTTTGCCTGTGCACTCTAACGTAAATGATGTCGACATTTTTATGTCAAACATGTCTGAAACATATTTTGTTGAACAAAACTAGCTTTAGTCGGACACTGAAATGTAAGCGAACAGGAGCAGACCAGTGATTTATGTGTCAGTAGGTTTGTTGGTAGAAGGCCAGACACTTGTATTATAAAGCTGGAGATTTAAAGCCCATGTTGTGTTCGTGTGCAGATTATCGTAATTGTAATCGACTTTACAGGGTTTTAATTAGATAGAAATTGTGGGATCGTTTGAAATAACATGATATGCTTCCGCCAATAGTTTATTCGTTTCGCTTCTTTCCAATAGGTGGTTCACCATATACCAACATAGCATTGGCAGATCTTTACTACGTTCTGGCGAACGGCTACCGAATGGAAAAGCCAAGCAACTGCTCAAAAGAATTGTAAGTACAAAATGTCAAATAAACTTCAAATAAAGCTCCTAAATCGTGTCTTCTATTGCTGTCTGTATGCTATTTCTGTATGTGTCATGACATATTTGGCTTTGTATGTGGTTGTAAAGTGCCTCGCTTCGCTATACCATTTTGCACAAACAAAGCCAATTGTGTCAGTAGGCTAGAATAAAACCATAGTATTTGTTAAAAAGAGAATTTAGCTTTTTAAAACGCAATACATACCGGTATGTTTTCAAACAGTTTGTTCGTTAAATAAATAGCTGAAACTATAGAATATTCAGTTTTATCCACAACGTTTAATTTCTAACTATACTCTCATCGACAGAAATCATTATGGTAATTCCAATTAACTATACATACTTGCCACGAAAAGACAATGTTCGTAACAACGCATCGGTACGTTAAAATTTTTTGAAAGAAAACAAAAGAAAAAACAAAATCAGCTGTGTCATTACTTTCGTTTTGACGCATTGATGACAACTGTATCTACAAAGACCTTGATGTTTACGAACCATAAAGATTGATGTAAATCACGCAGTATACATTTTCTAGATTATCACGATCGAACCATAGACTAAAGACGTGTAGAATAAACACATTCAACTTATGCAATTGATACTTTGAGAACAACTGTGCAACCTGAGGTTTATACACTAGATGGAGTGGCTGATTTGGCAAAGCCTTGTCAGTAATAACTGCTGATGGTATCATTTGATCGGCTCCATCTTACACAAATACTCTTAAGACCAGCAAATAAATTCTTCCAAAAATTATCTAAATCGTCTTTAGATTACGATAATATTCCACGTAAACTGCTCCGCCTATTCCGATATCGGCAGCTGTTGTCACGCTACCATTCAATCTCAGACAGGTGTCTGTAAGTGTCAAATTACAGAACATATTCCAAGTCATACCCACGTGTCTTGATGTCCAACTCACATGTATGCTATTATCTCAGTATCTTTTCCAAAAGATAACTAGGAGTATATCGGTATTAGAGCAATGAACAATGTTTATTTTCAGGAACAAGTGCACATAATTATGCAAAATTTTAATATTATATCGGATGCAGAGATTCCAAAAATATGCGGCATAAAGTACCCTAAAACATGATGAAAGTAACATCCTTTCAAATCAGCAAATATTTGTGGTACTTTTGTCAGACAAATAATCGCTGATATAACTAGGACAAGGTTTTTTTTCTATTATAACAGTAGCCAATATGTAATATTTTGATTTAGACATCTATGATCATATATTTTAATCTATTTCACATGCACTGGAGTTTTGTTGAGACTGTATAAACACCTGCATATAATCGATTATAAAGACCATACTTAAAACACGATCAAAAGGATTACATGTGCATGCGCTCGCTAAAGCCACCATTTCAGCATGATTTATACAGAAGGACAAACGCAATAGCAACATTTCAAACCTGTCAAACATCCGTATATTTCTTTATGATCTCTTAGATAAAACCCGTTCATACCCATCATTTTTTCAATATTGTAATCGATCATTTATCATAAGGAATCTTGACAAATTATAAACATACAAATGCATTTTGTTTCTAGTCAATCAAAGTTCAAACTCATTTAAAATTATCTCGTAATGAATAGAATATGTATTTTTGTTGGAATTTCTCCAAATACCTTTTCCGTTTGATACAACTGATGGCTTGCCAGAATTTTAGTAACGACACCATACTTCAAAGAGCTTCAATTAAGCAGCAGTACTCGGGCTGGATTAAGCCCATATGTTATGTTTCCCTAATCCGTTCTATCACCCTTGTTTACTTAATCCAGCAAGTTAACATGCATTGTTGTTACCATGAAATCGACTTTATCATGTACAGTTATAATGGTGTTGTATGAAAATATCATTTTAAAACACATCTGTAGAAATGATTCCATTCTTATTGCTCAGTAAATTTACTAATTTAATGTTAAACAGAAAAATGTGCCCTACTTGCAAAATTAATATTGAAATATCATAAATATCATAGATGTACATTGTTTCTGCTTTGTTTATTTTCGTTTGTTCCGTTTGAGTTTGCTTTGACATCGAGTTCAAATTGGATATAAACGGCAAATATGGACATTCGTTAATCTTTATTTTTTCTATTACAGATATGCTATAATACGTCGTTGTTGGATGGAATCCCCCTCTGAGCGGCTGACATTCGCAGGTCTCCGTATAGAGATCGAACAACTGTTGAGTCGTGACCGCGACTATCTAGAATTAGAGAACATTGATGTGCCATTGTCCACGTCCGAGAGTAGTAGTATACCCAAGTCAGAAAATGACCATATTTCCCTGTTAACAGGACGATCTTCGCAAACAAAGTCAGTGACAATATCACTGCCACCACCCGAGTCTCCGATAGGAGTTGTGTGTGTGGAGAAATCTACAGAGTGGCTGATACGGGGACGGGACGAGGAGACAATGTCCTGAGTGAAACAGATGTGAATTATTCGTGAAAAATGGCTCACTCTTCGTTATGGACCAAAGTGGCCGCACCTGTAAATGTCAATGGGAGTTACTGGTTCCTGAATAGTCTAGGGTGAATGATTCTGTTATGAACAGATATTGACAAAGCCCAAATGAAGCTTGACCAGACTCAATAAACATGATGTTTTAATAATGTGGTCAAAATAAATTGTGATATGATGTTATTCATCTGACGTGACACAAACAATGTCTTTAAGTGTCGTAAAACAATTACCTAGTTATCAGTAGATGCTGGGAGTTCAGTTCTGTGATGCAAAATTTCAAACGCAGGTGTGTGCTATTGCTGAGCACTCGGACCACCGTGGGAACGAAGGAAAGTTGTGAAGCCAAATTTCCTTGGGATGGACAAATTCTATTTTAGTGTCAATTTAAAGTTGGCATGCGTTGTGAGGGCAAACACATGTCTCATGTTGGACCATTATCTGTGTGTTAAACGTATGTGCAATGGACACAAAACCAGGCACAAATTGTTTCTCAAGTGGTGTTCCGACCACTGAAAGGCGATGTTGATTATTATGTGTTGTTTAATTGATAGGCGGGGAACTAATGTAAAAGCGCACAATATTGGGTAAGTGCACTTGTTAAGGCCATGTTATATGAAATCATCACATGTCCGTTATACAAACAATAATCATCAATTAGAAGCAATATGTCTGTGTAACTCGTGTCTTTGCTTGGAAGGCCTTTCAAGGTCTGCTCCTTTTCGTCAGTACAAGTTTTGATTGGTCCTAATTATCTCTCGCTGATTAAAACTACAAAGTCGTTTCTTCAGGTAAACAAAGAAATCACACAAAGAAACAAAATGAATGACTCTCTTTCAAAGTGTGTATTGCCATTTTCTTTCAAAAGAAGTACTTGTTTCCTGGCTGTCCTTACACGTTTAGCTTGCAATTTTGATATAATTTATTGGCTACAAAAACAACTCTGTATCTGTAATTAATTTTATTTTCTCTATGTTAATTACTAAAAGGCCTGTTTACGTTTGAAGCTCGTACACTTGCTTCAGTCTATGCAAAGATGCATTTTCATGCCTGCAGTGAAGTCTACAAAATGGAAATGTTTATAAACCATAATTGCTCACTCCATACAGCACATATGTAATAATTATACATTTTATTCTTTTTGAAATATTTGGCAAATGAAGAAGCTATTGTACTTAGACCAATCTTCTTTTGATGACTCGCGCGTGAGGCATTCCAAATTGTATACTTGTTGGTTACAAAACCCTGCTGGCACGTTCTTCATATTCAAAGCTGGACTTCGAGATTGACGTCAGAATATTAGTTAACTTTTGTTTGCGGCTTCCAATTGATAGTTTTCTGATTTGAAACCAATGTTAATGATACAAAGATAAAAAAAACACTGTAAACGGATAATCAATTGTATTCTAAATTCAATTAGAATAGAATTAGAATTCAATTTTTTAGTATTCAAAAAAGTATATGTAATTAAGAAAATTATCACTGCTTTCTGCAAATAACAGATAATAATGTTTTGTTTTAAAAATGTAAATTTCGTTGTCTTTGTTACGTCTATGTTATTTTTATGTTAACATTTTATGTATATATATGATGGATATTTATTTTGCAAACTCAGGTAGATTTCATTGGATAACATGTAAATATCATGATTAAAAATGGCATGCGAGTTATCTGCATCAGAATCATATAGACGCCATTTTTAAATAGAATAGTTAATTCAATGTACGGTTTGTAATTAATCTTGTAAACATGAAAAGTTTTACATTTGGTGCATACTAATACAAAGTTCGTTATAAAATGTTTCGTTTCAAAATGTCGAATTCACTATAATGAATTAATAAAGAAAACAAGATTATATAATCTGCCATGAAATAAAGTTGTATACCGATTCAATAGATATACTTAAAAGATACATCAACCTTATTGTTTTGTAATGTATACTTTAATCACGCGTCCTTGAGAATATTGGCGGACATTTCAGAACAAAGATTAATTAAGATGGCAAATAATGGAACACAAAATTTTATGCATAGAGATATAGTTGAAAATGGAAACAAAATAACAGCTTTATCATTGCTACACACGTTGTACAATTTTGTATAATTTCTATACACTGATGCCATACTACAGTGATTCTATCGTTAATTTATTATATGCTTTAAGAATGAGAGCTTGGTATAGGTTGAATGGTATGTAAAATGAGTATGTATGGACGCAAGCTATATGATCCAAAAGTAATATAAAATTATTCACAAACTTTTTGTACCGGAGTTGTCCCTACACGTTAACGTCCATTGTACTTGAAACACTTAATATTTTAAAGATGTATTTCGTATATGTTTAAAATTCTAATAGCCGGTTCTACTAACACACTCGTCCCTCTTATCGCCAACAGTAGGATATGCTGCCAGACTGCTACCATTCTAGCAAGTTATCGGGTGAAATTTTATATTTTAGATAATTAAATGGTGGTATGGTAATTTGTGATAAGTTGTTGTGTAAAAAGTTGTGCTAATATATTGTCAGTTATTTTCTTGGATATTGTCCAGGGATGATTACCAAACACTTTGCTTGGTTATGCAACTCTAAAGACCTTGATTACGCGTTCTTTTCAACATTATCTTTGAGTCTTTAATGAGTATCTATAGCACAGCGGCAATCAAAATTTTAACAGGGATTTTTAGATAAAAATAATTCGTCTAAGATCAAGTAATTTTAAACGTGATACAAAAACCTTAGGATTTGTCAAGGGTATATGTAATATTTTTTCTTGTATTAAATCAAAACGATATCGCAATGGATACTAGAGGATAAGAAAAAAACTATGATCATTCAAAAAGAATATCGATAGAGCTAATTGAAAAGATGCAACACATGAATAATAAATCAATCGATAAATACAGTATAATTAATTTTCTTCAATGTCATTCAATGTCAACTATCTCCATTTTGCTGTTGTTTCGTCAATAGCCCCATGTTTCCCGGGAGAAATTCAGATGTCGGAAGAAACGATGATGCAAATGATAAGTTTGATGGAAAGACGGTTTTAGGATTAAAATGATTCACTCATTCCCTTTGTTTTAAGAGTTAATTAAAAAAACGTTGTCATCGGATTTAGTACAATGAGTCAGTCCTTTGCTGTGGTTGGATGTAAATTCCTCATGTTGTAGTGTTTGTAAGCCTGTGTAGGAATCAGGGTATATCTAAGAGGTGAGTCAGTCGCTTCACCATATGTTGAGATGTCTGTGTCTAAATTACCTTTAATTATTATTGTACCTGACTGTTATATTTCCACTCTGTTAAATAAATATCGCCTTTTCTTCCAAAGTAAAATATATCCAGTTAATGACGTCATACCAAGTTTTTACATCTCTTAGCACTCGCTGTAATTTCATTTTCAGCGTTTGATATATAACTGTATTAAATTGTGTATCGCTAGAATTGGAACTGAGCCTTATTGACATAAACTTAAACATGTCAAAATTCACGTTGAATCATGCACGATATATAATATTCTTTAGAAGTGGTTTTACAAGATATTGTTGCTGGGTATAAATTGTAAGATTTCGGTAATAGGAGGATTGAATATATTAATTTTGTTTAATAATTTGTTATTTGTAACATTTCTTAACCTCCCATGCATCTCTTTACCAAACTTGCGTCCGTGTTTTTGTTGCACTTTGGAAACACTGTGCAAGTGCGTTTATATGATAGGCTGTGATAGGTGAATGTATGAGAGAAAGTGTACCTACATCGGAAAATAATGCAATCCACGTCACCGAGAAGAATTATACATGGCCAGTATGTTATCCATGTACATAAATGAGCCTTCCTTTAGTCCTATATCGTCTATCTGTCCTTGTGGTACGCAAATGTAACCGATGCCGTCCTTTCTGGCAGCTCATGACTGCCATGGTTTTACACTTTAATGCCAGTGTTGAACTGTTGTACGATATTTTGTATAGATATCGGCCAGTAAATGCTGACGTATGTTATATTGTTGCTGTTGAAGCTTTCAATCATGTACATAATTATGTCACAATATCATCATGTGATTTATTTATAAATAAACTGTCAGAGTAAAGCTACATAAAATGTTTGAAAAAAACTTGACTTAATGTTCATTATTCTTTTTTGTTATTACATGTTCGTATTCACATCCTCATCAAAATACCTCTATTGTATCTAAGCGAAGTCCTGTACGTGTTCCCAACGAAAATCATTTTATCCATCTGTTTTTCACATTCGTCGAGTTTCGAAAAACCTGTTATAATTTTTAGTTATTTAACTATTAAATAAGTCTGTTAAAACTCTATTCAAAATGTTTAGCCCTGCTCATCTCTGATATAGAAATGCATAACATGATCCGGTTGATACATAAATTAACCAGACTGGATATCCATATCACATTATGTAAATGCAAACTACGTGTACTAAGAAATATAAATGGCACCTTAGAATATGATGACGTTCAATTTTGTTCGATCAATCCTACATATATCATTATAAGATATTGTAGTGCACCAACTGTGGAGAGAGGAGGAACAACATCGTTATCTGATCATTGTATAGTGAATTAGAAATAGAGCGTTGCTATGGAAACATCAAGATAATTGTTATGGAGACAATTACGGTCGATCGATGTCAACGACGATAACGACACAATTAAACACTTTAAAAAGGTAACGTTTTTTTCTTTTGTCTAGTATGCCTTCATAGGTCATTAATGTGAATATATAATAATCAAGTTAGTCAGAAAAGTTATGTTGCTCTACCAGATTAAGAATTAAATCATGACATAAAATACAGAGAAGAGAAAACTATGACCTAACGAAGATACATGGTGCGACTTTAATTGACATAGGAAAGCGTGTTTCATAAGCTTTTGATGCATTTCTTTTATGCATTTTGAAGTCAATATGTCTAAACACATGCTCCCTGTGTGTTACATTACCATTTCTCGCTTTGCATTAAGATTGATGCGCAACCAATACCGATGCCTATGTAATAGTTTCGAAAACAGTGGGGAAGGAAATAACGTGGTAGTACAAATTTCAAAGAACGTACTAACTAAAATGTAGTTTTAAAACAAAGTAACAAAGAGGGCATTTTTTCTATCTCTGCAACTCCCTTTCAACGGCGTTTATTCCCTATAACGGATTAGTGAAATGGTTAGCCAATTCGCCATAGTATTAGAGCAATAGATAAATCTGTGCCATGGTCTAGACACAAAATGGTTCTTAATAATTTCCATTTCAAATGCGGCTTAATGGCATTTACTTCATACAGTAAGAAATGCGTGTAGCAATACAAGCGTTTATTTAACTGCTCCTTGATGGAATCATATGTGATATTTCCGAGTGAAACACATGAAGTAAAATTGAGAACAGAGTTGTGAATCTCGTTCTCGAACACGTAACTAAACCCACTTAATCTTCACCAGTGGAAAAGGCGACTCGTGCATTTATTCGGCCCGTGATGGATTAAGCAAGTCTTTTCAACTCATTTATTGAGTACAACATTGCAGGAGGGGCGTTTTGATCTGATTCAGTCTCCCAATGTAATTAACAATCTCTCACCGGTTTTGCTGACGTCATGGATTACATTCCCGCTATAGGTCGAGGCTTTGGAATATATTCATCCCGTATGATCTTTTTTTGAATTCGTTATTCAGGTATGCTGTATTACCAAACACCTGTACAGGCGTTCACTGTATGTTTTAGGTTCGTATAAGTGATTATATACAATAAAAACAACTCACATAGTCATTTATATACATGTAGATAGAAAAGGTAAATTTCCATTGTTCATACCATATTGTAGCGATTGTGAATAGAATGAAATCCATTTAGTTCGAGAAAGAATAAGGCATATATATATAGGGAAGGTAGAGGTTCAGCGATTTGTCAATACAATATTATAATGTTTTGAACATAATCAAACACATGGTACATTGTTTAAAATAATGACTTATAACCTGTAATCGATTTGGTTCAAAACAATTCTATTTCGCGTAAGTTTTATTTTCCCGAACACCGGAGCGGAACAAAATAACAACAGTTTATTTTTACAAACATATATCTACCTCGTTGTTTTAGTAGCATATCAATTCAATTTTCAGTTTACAAATGCAACACTCCGCAATATTCATTGGCCTCAAAGCATTAATTAACAGTAATAGAAGATCATTGACATAAAATTCAAAACGCCATTCTAATGATAACTCCTCTATGAACGAATGGAATCTAGATGGACATCTAAAACAATGAACTGCAATGAATATCTAGTGAACTATTATTTCTTTCAAAATCTGCGTTTGTGTCTAGCTTGAATACCTAATGTCTGGGCCTACACGGCGTGATAGAGGGGACCAGGTGGCGTTAGATATAAAGGTGAATTTTGATCCTTAAAGAGAACGGAGCCCTCATTGATACTGTTAGCTTCATCAACACATCAAACATGTCCTGTTTCTATCGTGCAGAGCTCATGGACGGGTTCAAACACGCGTTTTTCATTTTTGCGGCCTCATTTCCTTTCATTTCAATGTCACATATAGCATCGATAATATGTTTTTGCAATTTCTGACATATTTGACGGTCATATTATATGTTTAGCGATTACATTGCTTTACTTTTATATTCTTCATCATATTCAATAACAATTACTTTTACTAATTTGACGAAATAATAGCTAAAGGAATGCCACAATATATATGCAAACTGCGTTAGGATACAGTTGTTAATAATATGCATCTTTTGTGTCGAAGGAAAAAAAGATGAAAGTTTTGTACTTATTTTATAAAGTCTTTGAAAATTAGAAAAACAGGAATTGAAGCACATGGGAAATAATTTAAAATTACCTTTGATGCACTAGAACATTACACATGTTGTATGAATAGTTTTCCCGCCCAGGCATAATCATCTTCCTTTTCAGAACCAAAATCAAACAGCTGGAAGAGATTATCGAAAAGATACATTTGAAATATTTTGGACCCATACACACATCTGGACACCATGGCGGACTAGACATCTATTGCACGTGAATTACGTGGCAGGGTGTCGGAGAACGCTAAGAGCATTAGACATGGCCATTTCACGTCAAATGGACGGTTGCTGTCCGTACACTAATCAAGGCGTTTAAAGTCTTTGTGAGTGCCATAATTCATTTTCAATAAAGACGGTGTTCATTACCCGAACAGCTTTGTTCCAGATGGGGATCATCTCGATTTAACCATTTTGCGTTCATTGAAATAGGTCCATTTTTTACCTGACTACCTTAGAGTTAATTTTTTGTTCAATTTACCTCCCAAACGTAATCTAGAAACAGGTGTGTTCCCGAAGCGAGTCAGGTGGGCGGGGAGTAACACCTTTACCACATAATGCTTCTCGTCCGATGTGTTAATTCGCACGTACTGCGCGTCAAATAAAAAACGCATTTTTGTAGCTGATATTCCGATCTACGTTAATGTTTTATTTTAGTTTACTTTCCGCACACAGAAACCATAAAATCTTAAAGGATTTACTTAAATGTTTGATACCGTTGGAGATATATACTTAATGGCGGTACCGAATTATACTGAATCCAATACGATTTCAAATGTTGAATTTGTAAATAATTTCTAATCAATTCAAATGATAAAAAATGACATGAACATTTCTTGGTTTAAGATTAGCGTGTTTCAAAGTGTGAGGTACCCAGTACAAGATTAACGTAATTAGATATCGCAATAAATATGGTCGAAAACAAACACTTATAATTCCCACTTGAATTATATTTCCATTGTAAACTGAAAATTATAACATTAGCGAGACTAAATCGCCTTAGATATACTAATTCACATTGTAATTACTTAACGTTATGTACAGTTTTCGCCCAGATGTCATTAGGTGATTTTAATTCAGTAAGACAATCCTGATATTGCAAAACAAACTTTAGTCCGATTAAGTCCAAGATTGACTTAAGTTAAAGCTGTTCATATAAGTTACAATCCATTTGAGGATTAAAACGTAAACGTAAAGTCAGTACTTTTTATTTGAGAACTCGGAGTCAGAAAGAAAATTAACAAATGAAAATTAAGGTGGTAATTGAACAACTAATGAAATTGTCATGGTGTTAATGCATAACATAAAACTATTTCAGTGTTGTCTATACATTGCATTCGATGACTTTTCAAAATAGTGTATCTCGTAGAGATGAAAAGACGGCCCTTAAGATGTAGCGTGTTTTCCCTTCAGATTCTCAAAACAGTTAGTGTACATAAATGTTATACGTCGAATTGACTTTGCATTCATTAAATTCATGCTGCATTCTACAAAACAATACATACAACTATAATATCAAAGTTTGTTATGGCCAGAGTTCTTTAAATATTTACCAGAAAATTTGTAATATTCACGCTATCACATAAAAGTCCACGTATACACCGGAAGTAACAGGTGTTTAGGACTGTAGTGTATGCTCCACTTATACTAATCACTCACACCTCCTGCGCATCACTCAAACTTCCGGTGTCTTCTTGGCATGCTCAAATGTTCTCATAGCTTGTTAAAACGTTGATAAGATACACATTTACTCAGTGAAATACAACTTCACCAAACAAATAATAGGGGGACATTTGGCTATATATTTCAAGCGTTTAGAAATTTTATCTGTCTCTGAGTTATGAAAGGTATGTTATATCGCATCTCGATTTTTATTGATTTTGCAAACAATTTATCGTACAATTATTGGTTCGTTTCAGTCTTCAGAATTTGGCAGAGTAAACAGAGATGTGGAAGTTGATAGAAATATCCCTGTTGATGTGTCACGTGATTATATTCTCAGCATTTGAAGGTACGAGTTGACCATGATCGAACCTTGACACTGTCGCCATTGTAGTCTAGATGACAAGGTCGACAATACACTACACAGTACGTACACGTTGTTTTTCAATTTGTTCTTGTTTTATACTTACCAAAATATCCATGTTTCCGTATATGCGTACATTAGTTTTGACAAACAGAATGTGTTGAACAAAGAATGTTAGTGTTAGGTTTCTGAAGTAGAAAGGTGTAGTTATCAACCTACGTTTACCAAACACAAGAATTGCCCACTATAATTTGGATAAAAAATAGATACGTATGAACATATGCCGGCCGATTTAATGTACAAATAAATGTAGCTCGATTTTGATACTCCCATGCAATACACAACTTGTTTCGCATTTGTCAAACGGCGAATGAATAACAAAGGGAAAGGACTTATAATGTTTCCCATATGTAATTATTTCAAGTTTACTTTGATAAATGAGAATACTTTCGTTTGTAGGGATATTTCAGATTGTAGATACCACCAATAGAAGACAAGCTCGCCAACATGGAACACAACTCAAAGCGCCAACATGGAACACAACTCAAAGCGCCAACATGGAACACAACTCAAAGCGCCAACATGGAACACAACTCAAAGCGCCAACATAAAACACAACTCAAAGCGCCAACATGGAACACAATTCAAAGCGCCAACATGGAACACAACTCAAAGCGCCAACATGGAACACAACTCAAAGCGCCAACATGGAACACAACTCAAAGCGCCAACATGGAACACAACTCAAAGCGCCAACATGGAACACAACTCAAAGCGCCAACATGGAACACAACTCAAAGCGCCAACATGGAACACAACTCAAAGCGCCAACATGGAACACAACTCAAAGCGCCAACATGGAACACAACTCAAAGCGCCAACATGGAACACAACTCAAAGCGCCAACATGGAACACAACTCAAAGCGCCAACATGGAACACAACTCAAAGCAAAAAAACTATTTTCCGATTTAAGAAATGTTATTCTTCTTGTTGTTGTTAAAGGTTGTGGCAATTTTATTTTTTCTGTTTTGTCATCTCTACAGGATTATGAAACAAATGATTATTTTTTCAATTTTAGAATGTTGTGGTGCGGAAACACTTAACTATGAAAACAATGGATTTGTTCCCAAAGAGAGTAGTTCATTACACAAGTGACAAACAGAGCTATTCCCGTGATATCTGAATATCTATGTAAACATATGGATGGTCCATATTTGCTTCGAAATTATTTTTTTATTACAAATTAAGCTCAAAAGGGATTCAAACTACTGATAGACATATTTTATAATCCTGTCAAACAAAAATAAAATGTTCAACACCATTAAACTAGTGTCCATTAGGCCATATTTCAATAAATTGTAGAGATTCACTTTCCGTCAGGCCGTCACTATTATGAATACCCGTGCAAGTCCTAATACTTTATAAGGTTACCTTAATCTGTCATTACATAAAATGTTTTGGCCACAGGTCGGGAGAACTGACTTGCCGCACGATAAATAATACTAGTCCATCCACAGACACTCCTTTTACTGGAGCGTGGCGGAAGTACATTGGCCTTTGGGTTATATATCAGCTTAATTTGGACGCAATTAGTTTGGAATCCCGTTGGATTACCGGACGGCTAAGAAATCAAACCTTATCATGCTTTCGGGGAAATTTATAAATATATTCATCTAATAACCCTTTCTTCTGAAAATGTACCGGTACGAAGCCCACGAGGGTGTGCTTTATATCTAATTTGGTCCTGCCAGGGGTGAGAAACGGAAGCGCTTCATTTTGAATAAAAGCGTCAGTTCTGATTTGGAGAATCAAGGCACCTGTGTCTGAAAGGGTTCCGAATATAACAGTCACCAAACAATAATCGGGAAACATGATAAAGATGACACTGAGATAATTCAACTGCAATTATACATTCAAAACCAGAAACTCTAAATTACACGTTTAGCCTAATTGATGTTAATTCGCAATTATATCAAATCAACACGAAGACAATTTAATGCATACCAATGTTGAATCTCAAAATAAGTTTTCTTTGTCAGTTTTTTTTAAAATATCTTTTTTGTTTTCGTAAATAAACATATTCTATCAAGCTGTGACAGACCATGACCGACTATATTAGTTGTCCAGAAGACATTAATTCTTTTCGTAAACAGAAATTAATTCAACATGTGGAGTTAATGATAATTCACGATATCCATGTCATCTCGTTATACGCACCAGAGTGAGATTAAATGGCTCACAATATTTGGTTGCATAAAACCGAGGAAGAATTCGGAATATGTCGTTGATTTATTTAAAAGAAATATTTCCAGATATCGCGAAGCTGTGCGATGCGTACAAATGTTTTCCAGTAATATATGAACTTATTTGCGGTATCAATAATCTTACTCAAATCCTGTATTCAGAATCAGAATCATATTACAAAAATAGAGACCTACCATTTAGTTCTAACAATTGAGAAGGTACCGAGAACGTTTTTTTTTCATGGTAGGTGCACAACAACGTTTGTAAAACCCTGTTTTATTGTAATTCCTCCTTCCACTCCTTTAGCCTAAATCTCTAATAAACCTGATAATGTTTCTGTTAATAGTTGTGTAAGCTTTACATGTTCTGACTTTCGCTCTGCAAGTGCAACATACCATCATGTACAATAGGTAACACAACATGTTCATGGCGTCCAAAACGAGTTGGTGCACGTGCTATGATAGTAACATATCTATTTTAAAAGAATCTCTCTCATCTTTCAGGAACATCGTCCTGTAAACGTTTTTACAGTCCGAGTCCATTACTAGCTGACGGCTTTCGTACTTTCTAGATACCAAACTGATCTAATACTAACTCTAGACCATACATTCATGTCAACTTGTAAGGCCTCCAGGCGGGTCAGATGTACCTTGTGAATTTTAATTTGTATCTTTCATATATAGGTCTTATGTACTATTAAAGATTTGTTATGAGATTACATCGAAAATGTGTATACCGCATTAATATCATTTAGGATTAAGTGAAAAACAATATTGACTACTTATATAATAAGTTACAAGAAATGTTTGCAAGGCCAATCGAATACTCATGTAATGCAAGATGCTAGGTTAGATGCTGGAAATGCTGTTTTGGCATTTTGGTGATGAAAGATGTTTACGTCTGGCACTTTTCTTTGATGAAATAAATTTGTTCTCTGGTGCAAGCACATTTGATGGTATCTCCAACAGTAATTGTGACTTTATATGTAACTGTAAAAGGATAATTGAAAGTGAATTTGAATATCGCAGCGACATGTTATCTTATAACAGTACCATAAGTGATTGATCTCGCCGAACTATCGTTTCATCACTGTGTTCTATAGTACTGACCTAATCTGTAAGTGTTTTGTACGAAGGCAGACCTGCACCCATGATATACCATCTCACCTGTATTGTGTGTCGATTCCTGTCTAATTATAATTATAGATAGGGTATTCTGCTTTACTTATCTACGCCAATTTACAAAGCTGAAATTGAAAGTATGTCTGAGAGATAACGTAAACCGCTAAAACCTATTCGATTGTAGATTATTAAACTACCTAATACAAGATACGGAACACGTACGGAGAATCACGCCCCAAGGTGTTCTCTGCCAGTTCTATAAAGCAGACTAAAACCGTGTAATATTTTAATGATTCTCTCTCCCTGTAGACACCGATCACGCATGCGTTACTAGCTTTGCGTGCCTCTCGGTTATCCTGGGGTCGTTCGCTCTCACATAGCCCACCAATCACAACAAATTGTTGTTGCCAACCTAATTGCTAAGTAATTTGTGGTATCTAATTCCGTGATCGGCTTAAAGCACATTGTCGGTACACCTTGGCAGGATCATGGGTGGAAATGCTCACAAAAGAATTTACAATTTACAAATTTTGATTAGCAAGCCCTCTTTTTAGCGATATTTTCTCGCCATCCTCTTCATATTTTGTCGGTAAGGTAACCTAGTACATCGTGTCTCGCATCCTCCCTTCTCCGCTGATACTCAACTACAGTGAAATTCACCTGAAGAAATATTGTCTGTATATACATTTACGAGCCTTCCACTTGTAGAAATATTTAGCCATAAATTTTAGTCATTTTGAAGACAAATTTTGAAATCGTAAAGTTTCTACATATCTATATAAAAAATTCTCGAATACATCAATTTATTCGTAGATTCAACATGATAATGGGTTTTGCTTCGCTATTACTAAAGACTTCAGACACGATATTTTCACTATTTAAGTCAGCTGTATAAAAAATATGCATTCTCTCAAAGAAGCATTCAAAGACTGAAAATTATAATTTAATGGTAAAGATTTTTTCTATCTTTACCATGATCACTCTGACGACTGCTGATCATGACACACGCTAATCACATAATACAATCCTGGATAGATCTACTGATTAAACCTTTAAAACACGCCACGCATTGTATTGTCTTTTGTGTTGTGTACTCTCTTGTACTGGCTGATCATGGCGAACTTTGGATAAGCTACACCAAAGAAGACTACATATTCGTACCGTAACAAGGATATGTTCTGAAGAGTTTTGATACGCTAACTGCATGGTTTTTTTTCTGGTATTCCTGCTACCGACCTTGCACCATTTTAAAGACAATAAATACACGGCACGCGCACCAGTTGTCACAGTTATCAAAATTTGTCAAAGTGCTTTCATCAGGATTGATATCCGTGTCCATGGCCCCTCTCACCGTTACCACGGGGACGTCGCAAATTGAAACAGATAGTTTATACCGATAACCCCTGTTCTCGCGAGAGTTTGTCTGCTCGTATCTTGCCACATTACACAGGCAAACGACGTTCGTTATCACTAGGAGGTGGCGTATGGTTACCGTACGTCTACAATCAGTAGCGGGCACAGATAACAACCAGTCAACTTAGCATCATCTAAAACACGGCTGTATGTAACATTTACATACATCTCTACACAATATATTCCAAAAGAGAATATAATTCACTAAATATCTCAAATCGCACCAAAAATGCCGATGTATTATTTTGCTTACATTTGTTCTCGTCATCTGCTCCTCTCATGAATACGAAGGTCAAAAAAGCATTGGCAAATTTGTGTTACTTATAAATGCTAATTATTTTGTCACTTCATTTTTAAACTGATCATCTTTGTCCAATATAACCGTTTCGAGATTTATTTTCAAACTTCAAATTAAATAACATTTCTATATTCAACGGTCAAGCCAAATTAAAACACGCCATTTGTAATGCAAATCCATTGGCATATGGGTGACTTTATATGTATTTTTGCAGAACTTCGGTTTAGGCGTAGAGCAGTGTGAAGTGTTTAAACAAAGGAAATGTTGGATTTTGAAGTCTCTAGTTTACAGAATGCCTTTACTGACAAGAGAGAAAAAGATCGGTATATTTGATTGGGTGACACTACCCAAATGTCGATAGTGTTACAAGTGGGCCGTACGCAGGCCGCCCGGACTGCTCAAGTCGCGGTGTGATGAAGCACTGAGATAAAGTGTGAAAATTTGTTGAAATGTTGGCTGATGTTGTATATATGATACATGTGATGTTTTCATGTGCTGACATCTATCAACTCCAAGGCGGGCCCGTTCAGGCGACCTGGCTTCTAGACCAGTCAAGTTAAGGAATAAATGTTTGTCTTTTTGACCCTTACAATGGTTTAGATTCATCCAGCATAAGTAATTATAGAGGATATTCCTTATTTCTTGATGAATATCTGTTATATTTCATTGAGTGAGGTGAAAGCTTTGATATATTTAACGAGTGTGAAGCACGAGTGAAAAACATTAAAGTTTCCACCTCCCCAGATGAAATATTACTGGTATTCATCGAGAAATAAAGAATATTCTATTTATTATATTTGTCTCGCTTCCATTTACAGAAGACAATCACTACTAGTCTAGTTCTGCTAAAGGTTATTCCGCCATTGTATTTCAGAGTAATTTGCCTTGCGATTATTACGTCGTATTTTTGTAAACATAACGTCATATTTCTGCACAAAACTATGACGTATATTTTCACTGTCAATGCTGCATCATTCAGATTGATCACAAGCGAGTGTAAATATCAAAATTGATATTTTCACTGAAGTGAAGTAGATAGCTTTTATTGTTATCGTAAAACCTCATATTTCATTGCGAAAAACATAGTAAATATAATTAATATATATATGTTATGTATTGTATTAAACACACAAAATGTATGTACATTGCAGTCATTAGTTTATATGGGATGGAGTAATAGACAACACAATACCCATATGCATATCCGATTTTTGCATTTATACCGAATTTTGTAAACGATCTTTCACGATAGTACGTTTTTCGATTGGAATTTGTTATATAACGTTAAGTTTTTTTTTTTTTTAAATTTACATACTTGAATATAGTTATTTTCTATCTATCAACTTCCGGTGTACATGTATATGCCTATATATATGAAATCAACACCAAATCGCTGCGTATGAAGACTCGCGCATGTTAAAACAGCGCGAATATCTGTTAATCCACAGAATTATTAGATTTTGAATTAAAATATCTCGCTTCTTACAGTACAACTCCATGAACCTCGGCATCCGAGAAAGTTCTGGAAATCTTTCGACCTGATGTGGTTTGTGATCAAGTTCCTATCTAGATCAGGCAAGGTACATGTGCCGTCTGACGTCAAATGTACAAAAGGTCGCTAGATTGCATACAGGTAGGAAAACATGACTGCCAAACTGTTGCTGAAGATAAGTATATGTGACATTTTCTGCATAGTTCAACCGAATCCCGTCTTAAGTAAATTCCTTAACTTTGGAAGTTGTTATATAGCTCTTAAACCGAACTGATATATCTAGACACGTATCTTACTGAGACAATATACATCATTTATATACCAGATGTGTACTTTTACAAAGTAGTAAACGTTTCTTCGTTGAAATTTAAATCAGAAGCCACACCAAAGATCACGAGGCAATGCTATCTGCACCAACCTTAGCGACTCTGATGTTGGTTGAAGTGTCGTTTCATAATAAATAGTGTTTTATGGATATGTCTTTCTCCCGTATGCTACCAGATGACTACAGGTTGATTAGATACTCGTATAATGTTTAGAAAGAAACATGCATTTTGTCTCTAGTTAAGACATATTGAAATGCAACGAAGTTTAAAGATTGACACATTTTTGTAATACAACTTTTTTAAAAGTGACTGAACCGATTGCTAATGAGAACATCAATGGAAATTAAAGGGACAATTCATTCAGGCTAATTCTTTTATATAACCAAGAAGCAAAATATAGCATTATTGTATTGTTCTACATTTCTTATGAAACATATAACATAAAACATTGACAAATTCCATGACATTGTTAAGTATTATAATTAATATCGTTGAAATATCAAATCGTTGATCAATACGATTAAGCAGGTACAATACAGAACCCATACCCGAGCCAAAGTCACGCACGTTAAACAAATAAACTACATAACCACTGACAAGGTGATAAATGATTTTTAGGCAAGATAATTCATCTAATAAGGTAAACAAACTACTGTCATAACGATTTGAGCAGTTCTAGACAAAGTTGCATTACTCTACGAGCAAGGGACAGGGTTCGGCATACAAGAGGTTTGACCACAATGTGTAATGGCGGACAGCGAGCGAGTTTGAACATCTACACACATGTCACAACCATGGGCTTTTCAGGCATATCACAGTAAAACCGACTGATCTAATTTCCATAAGAACTGGGTTTTTTCCGATATATGTACAAATTTTAATGTTCTCTTAGACTGAATTGTCCCTTTAAACTTACGAGAATAATTTTAAAAAAAATTATTGTATAGACAGAATAATGGAATTTTCGATATCTGTTTAAAGGATCAGAGGGGAAATATCTCCATATCTTTTATTTGAAACTATGGACTAAAGCACTACTGGCATAGTGTGATATCAAAGTAATTAACCGATGTCAATCTGCATTTTCAAGTTTCTTTGGTAATCGTTTGGTAGTAATATGTGGAACAACGACAAAGCTGTGAATTCACAATTTATCCTGAAACCTCGACACTTCAAGCAATATTAGAGACCAAGTGTTTTACTTGACCTGGGTCCAGTTGCTCAAAAGTGACTAGGCTGAACACAGTTTAGCGACAATATTTAAACCAAGATATAACATTTTCTGTTAAAGCAAAAATTAAAGTTTTGAAGTGATCCATTCTTTACCAAAATGCCAACGTTAGAGAAAATACAATGATAGGTTTTGAGCAAATGAGAAATTACTCGATTTGACGTAAATTGAGTAAATTTCTATATATTTTTATTTCGTACTCGCTTACCTAATGGATGTCACATTCAGTTATATAAATAAATCCGGATTATTAATTCACAACAAAATATCAGAACAAAAGCTATATCCCTACCTCATCTCACATTGTTATGTTTCTGTAACATTCCTCGAGACATTGTGTCATCACGGTTTGTGACGATTGTGTTTACGGAGAAATCATAACCCCAAAGGGAATTGTTTTTTCTCACATTAATAACCTACGACTTATTTCAAAGCAATTCAAAGTATAACCAATGATTGAAGTTTAAGAAAAAGATGTTACATTAAAGAATATCACCAACTACAGATAAAGAAGATGGGCAATGACAAACAAAATCTAGACTGAAGACGAAAAACACAAAAATGTTCCATTTCCAAAACCCCAAATAAAGGATTGTCGAACTAAAATTGCTTTGATTGTTTGTTTTTAATTTGTTTACTTTATTTTTGTATAAAGAGTTCCATATAAACTATGAATAGAATTGATGTCAGCACATGAAAATAGATCGAACCATAAGCATAAACCTAATACATAAACTCCTAAACTCCAACATAACCCAAATATAACCCCAAATCCAGCATAACCCCAAATCCAACATAACCCCAAATCCAACGTTACTCTAAATTCAACATAACCCCAAATCCAACATTACTCCAAATTCAACATAACCCCAAATCCAACATTACTCCAAATCCAACATAATTCCAAATCAAACATGTCCCCAAATCCAACATAATCCTAAATCCAACATAACCCGAAATCCAACATAACTCCAAACCCAATATAACCCACAATCCAACATAACTCCAAACCCAATATAACTCCAAACCCAATATAACCCCAAACCCAACATAACTCCAAATTCAACATAACCCTAAATCCATCATAACCCCAAATCCAACATAAGTCTAAGCCCAATATAACCTCAAACCCAATATAACCTCAAACCCAATATAACCCCAAATCCAGCATAACCCCAAATCCAACATAACTCCAAATCAAATATAACCTCAAATCCAGCATAACCCCAAACCAAACATAACCCCAAATCCAACATTTAACCCCATATCCAACATAACTCCACATGAAACTTAACCACAAATCCAACATGACCCCCAAATCAAACATAACTCCAAATCCAACATAACTCCAAATCCAACATACCCCCAAATCCAACATAACCCCAAATCCAACATAACCCCAAATCCAACATAACTCCAAATCCAACATAACCCCAAATCCAACATAACCCAAATCCAACATAACCCCAAATCCAACATAACTCCACATAAAACTTAACCACAAATCCAACATAACTCCAAATCCAACATAACCACAAATCCAACCTGATCCCAAATCTAACATAACTCCACATGAAACTTAACCACAAATCCAACATACCCCCAAATCAAACATAACTCCAAATCCAACATAACCCCAAATCCAACATAACCCCAAATCCAACATAACTCCAAATCCAACATAACCCCAAATCCAACATAACCCCAAATCCAACATAACTCCACATGAAAATTAACCACAAATCCAACATAACTCCACATGAAACTTAACCACAAATCCAACATAACTCCACATAAAACTTAACCACAAATCCAACATAACTCCAAATCCAACATAACCACAAATCCAACCTGACCCCAAATCTAACATAACTCCACATGAAACTTAACCACAAATCCAACATAACTCCAAATCCAACATAACCCCAAATCCAACATAACCCCAAATCCAACATAACTCCAAATCCAACATAACTCCAAATCCAACATAACTCCAAATCCAACATAACCCCAAATCCAACATAACTCCACATGAAACTTAACCACAAATCCAACATAACTCCAAATCCAACATAACCCCAAATGTAACATACCCCCAAATTCAACTTAACTCCAAATCCAACATAACCCCAAATCCAACATAACTCCAAATCCAACATAACTCCACATGAAACTTAACCCCAAATCCAACATACCCCCCAAATCTAACATACCCCCAAATCCAACATAACCCCAAATCCAACATAACTCCAAATCCAACATAACTCAAATCAAACTTAATCCCAAATCCTTCATAACCCCAAATCCGACATAACTCCACATGAAACTTAATCCCAAATCCAACATACCCCCCAAATCTAACATACCACGAAATCCAAATAACTCCAAATCCAACATAACCCCAAATCCAACATAACCCCAAATCAAACATAACTCAAATCACTACCAAATCAACAAACTCCAAATCCAACATAACCCCAAATCCAACATAACTTCAAATCCAACATAACCCCAAATCCGACATAACTCCACATGAAACTTAACCCCAAATCCAACATACCCCCCAAATCTAACATACCCCAAATCAAACATAACCCCAAATCCAACATAACTCCAAATCCAACGTAACTCCAAATCTTACATAACCCCAAATCCAACATAACTTCAAATCCAACATAACCCAAATCCAACATAACCCCAAATCCAACATAACCCAAATCAAACTTAATCCCAAATCCAACATAACTCCAAATCCAACATAACCCCAAATCCAACATAACCCCAAATCCAACATAACTCCACATGAAAATTAACCACAAATCCAACATAACTCCACATGAAACTTAACCACAAATCCAACATAACTCCACATAAAACTTAACCACAAATCCAACATAACTCCAAATCCAACATAACCACAAATCCAACCTGACCCCAAATCTAACATAACTCCACATGAAACTTAACCACAAATCCAACATAACTCCAAATCCAACATAACCCCAAATCCAACATAACCCCAAATCCAACATAACTCCAAATCCAACATAACTCCAAATCCAACATAACTCCAAATCCAACATAACCCCAAATCCAACATAACTCCACATGAAACTTAACCACAAATCCAACATAACTCCAAATCCAACATAACCCCAAATGTAACATACCCCCAAATTCAACTTAACTCCAAATCCAACATAACCCCAAATCCAACATAACTCCAAATCCAACATAACTCCACATGAAACTTAACCCCAAATCCAACATACCCCCCAAATCTAACATACCCCCAAATCCAACATAACCCCAAATCCAACATAACTCCAAATCCAACATAACTCAAATCAAACTTAATCCCAAATCCTTCGTAACCCCAAATCCGACATAACTCCACATGAAACTTAATCCCAAATCCAACATACCCCCCAAATCTAACATACCACGAAATCCAATATAACTCCAAATCCAACATAACCCCAAATCCAACATAACCCCATATCAAACATAACTCCAAATCCAACCTAACCCCAAATCAAACATAACTCCAAATCCAACATAACCCCAAATCCAACATAACTTCAAATCCAACATAACCCCAAATCCGACATAACTCCACATGAAACTTAACCCCAAATCCAACATACCCCCCAAATCTAACATACCCCAAATCAAACATAACCCCAAATCCAACATAACTCCAAATCCAACGTAACTCCAAATCTTACATAACCCCAAATCCAACATAACTTCAAATCCAACATAACCCAAATCCAACATAACCCCAAATCCAACATAACCCAAATCCAACATAACCCAAATCCAACATAACCCCAAATCCAACATAACCCCAAATTCAACATAACTCCAAATCTTACATAACCCCAAATCCAACATAACTCCAAATCCAACATAACCCAAATCCAACATAACCCAAATCCAACGTAACTCCAAATCTTACATAACCCCAAATCCAACATAACTCCAAATCCAACGTAACTCCAAATCTTACATAACCCCAAATCCAACATAACTCCAAATCTTACATAACCCCAAATCCAACATAACCCAAATCCAACATAACCCCAAATCCAACATAACCCCAAATTCAACATAACTCTAGATCCAACATAACCCCAAATTTAACATAACTCCAAATCCAACATAACCCAAATCCAACATAACTCCACATCAAACAAAAAAGCTTTAAAGCCTTATCGATACAAAGACAACTCTTTGAAATATTGGTCTTCAATAGAATATTGACGATTTACGGTATAACGTCTGTATTTAGGGCCTAAAATGAAGTTTAAAACCAAACAAATGTAAAATTCCCCTGTGTAAATCTATGTTGACAATGAATTTCATTTCACTGTTTTGCCGTGACTTGTAACTTGATAGTCAATTATCTCTTTAAAACTGACCAAGGAGTTGTTATAAGTGAAGTATTAACGGTAAGCTAATAACTTTTGAGACTCTGAAATATTGCCAAACTTATTTTACAGTCACATTTAGTTTAGGTTAAGGTATGACCCTTTAAAAAGATATTATTTTGCTTATCAAATACGTGCTTTAAAAGATGACGTCATTGAAGTAAGAAAGTTTAAACTTTATTAGAGTCTACATGTAAGATATTTTTTCAAAAAATAAATAAATAAATTAATTAATTAATGAAAAAAAAAACGAAAAATGAAAACATATATATATATGATGTATAAACAAATGTTGAAAGCTGACTTTCAGTATATAGCCCTATCCAAATGGGCAGATGCCATGTAGCCAGGTTACACAATTCGGAGTAATGATACTCCCGCTGACGTCGATAAACCTCTATTTTTTGTTCGTTATATCGTCTGATTGCCCTACATTCACAATGCAGGTGAAGTACCACACAACTCGAGGATGAAATCCTCCCACCAAGACAGCAACATCAGAGCGGCAATTAGTAATAGTCCTCCCTTACCCTAAAACACATCCAACTTCAAGACTAATTTCAAAAAATCAAACTGCCAAATCGTATATCAAATCGGATACCCCCAACGAGCGTTGATAAGAGAGTAAGCATATGTAGTGTATTAAGAGGTATTAAGTCCCACTATTACAAGATACCACTTAGCTTTAAAGCTGTTTTTCACAAGACAAGACGTCACAAAGTTATCTTGGCGTTTGATTGCAAGACCCCGTCACTGACAGTCATTAGGGTATGACGGCCAATTTGTAACCTATGAACAAACGCAGGGGTTAGGACTATGGTGTTCTAGTAAAGAGGATAGTCGGATCTGAAGATAGGGTCTTACTTGATAAACAGTTAGCCGATCTTATTGATAGCACAATTTAACTGAGTTTCAATTGGTATAGCAATTACACCTGACTACTTGGACACTTAGGGGTCAAGTGTTCCAGTGCGGTCCATAAAGCCCCGCTTCTGTTTGTATGCTTAAAAAATGTGTTTTTCCACATCCATCTTGAATTATTTGTAAGTTAAATAACAATCGCTGGTTCAGTTGTGTTTCTGCCATGCATGAAGCTGATATTACAACGAGAGACTTCGGCCATAAGCCTCAAATTCATTAGAACCATTAATAAAGTTAGTCAGAATATAGTTAGTTTTAACAATACATTATAATATAATCTGCGACTATCTAATACAAAACTAGTACATGTAGACTATGAAATGAACAAATAGTATCTGGAATGAGCTTTTACAAAATACTGTTTTCATCAAAGCACTGGAATAATATTCAAATGAACACGTATATTGTAACAAACGGAGTGAAAAGATATGTTAATACTGACTTACAAGCGATGGCACTATTTCATATATATTTAACATCTTATCTTAGATTGCATTATGATCTGTTTAACATGCACATGTACTCAACGTACGTTTTGTGGTGCAGAAAGGGAAGCTTGTCGCACCTGTTACACAATCAATTACCACAGGTAATATTAATGATTATACACCGAGGAACAATCAAAAACAAGTATCATTGTGACTGGAATGGTAGGTATATCAGTAAACTGTCTGTTTCTTTGGAAATGAAGTAGGTGAGAAGTGTAGCATGGAATCTCTGAGATAGGGTAAGGAAGATAAAAGTGGGTATCGGATACAAAACAGACGGTGTTCTGACACCTCCTCAATATTTATAAACAAAAACAAGGGTTAAAGCTCTCTAACTCAAGCCAAGTTCAGTTTCTGAAATGGGACCGGCATTGAATTATATCTTTAAAGGGGTATTTAATTTTTTCAGTCGTGTTGCGTCCTGGCTCTCACAATCTTCTTATGAGGTTTCAAATATATCAACACCGATAAAGTGCACTATTATCTATATTTTGTGCTTTGGCAAACAAACAGATATATTAAAAGTACCAAATGCACATATGGCGTTGAAAATGAAAGTTGTTGTGAAAACAACACATTACCGTTGTGACACTAGATGAGTGCAGAGTGGTTCCGAAAAACCTTGCACCAACCTATCTTATTTCCGGTGCATCCTCATAGATATGATGATGATAATTTATGAATGGTTATAAGTGTTTATTAGTTGATGAAGTCATGATGCATATCAGTTAAGACTTATGTTTTGAACACTGTGAAACACATTAACTTGGATGGAAGTGACATTGCAATTTTTTCTTAGTTTTGGTCCTTTTAGAAGAGAAGTAAATCACTATGTCATATTTTGTAACGACTACTTTTGGTCATCGCTACACGTCCACTACGTGATATCATATATAAATAGTGATGAATTTTGTGCGCAGTAAATATTTTGCATCACATTACCAAGAGTATAAGGCATTGATATTGATACATTTATTGCCTAATCAGTGTCTAGACACAGCAAGGTTCTACATAAAAGATGATATGTCAAAGTGTCTAAATATGTAGAACTCTCGAGAGTCCTTCAATATAGCAATGAAGTTACATGCAATGTCATGCCGATATTGTGCTTTGTTTAAAACGAGGAGTGAACGTGCCATGTTTGTTCGTGATAGCCAGCGGTTCTACAATTATGGTGAAGAAGTAAGCGCGATGGATGGAAATAACACAAGGCAATAAGGGGTTAACGGGGACATTTAATATCAAACTCGTGAATTCTACATAAAACATCAAAACCCCTGAAGAGGCATCTAATATACCGATGCTTGTAACAGCGACCGCCAAGAGGCCTAAGATACAAAGGTTCTCTTCTCAAATCAAGTGGCTATTTAGAATAGTGTTATACAAGTTCTATCAGCAATGACCTCTTCACAGCAGCACACGATTGCAGTAAATGTAAATGATGCAACAGTTTTCTCATCTTTATGACAGATGTCATTCGTAGTACAAGGTTATGACAATCTGCGTTGCTATTTTTGTCTGAGAAATATATAAACATAATACGGAGTACCGATATGTCAAAGAAAGCTGAATCACTGCCACTTGACATTTCCAGCAGGTGTTCACCTCTGTAGCTTTCGCACCAGTGGTAATTTATTTATGATATTAATATAAAAATGAAGAGACACCGATTCAGATGTTGGGGTTTTAGCTTTCCGACAAGTAGCAGATAAAACTACGTCACGCTTTGGATATATGACTGGAAACAAAAATTAAGAATACGAAGTGTGACATACTACTTCTCTATTTATTTCTGAGAAACATATATTATTTAGTAATTATATTTCTAAGAAAAGATGATTTCCAGTCTTGCATATAAACAGCTGTATGATACCAAGTCAGGCATGGGGTTTTGAAGACGGCGACAGCGATAACGAACATATACTGACTGTTATTGTAATAATTAATTCAATAGCTTGGTATAAAATGTATATCATATGTTATCATTCATTGTCTTTGAGATCCTTAGTATTATCGGGAAACAAAATATCTTCAGTATTATACATACGTATAGAGGTGCTCCACCGCCGACAGAGCATAAATGATATTCATTATTTGAACAATAATTGGTGTTTAATCGTGTATATGTATGTCTAATTAACACAAAAAATAATATGAAATAATTTGTTTTGATTTTGGTGCATGCGCAATCAGCACTTCATTCCATATAGGATATGGTGTCGGGGATTTTTTTCGGAATGATATTATTATTTTTTTTTTTAATATTTTAATCTTTAAGTAAAATTAGAAGCTCAAACTTTTCAATGATGGAAATGGTGTAAAGTAAGTAACTTTTGTAACTGAAGAAAAATACATAATCGTCTGCTCCTGTTTTTGATAGTGAAAAAATACCATTTGTCAGCGGTGGAGCATCTTTAAGTACAGAACGGTTACCTTTCTCTTAATACCAGGATCCAGTTGAAGTAATGGTCTGGTATCTCCATTTTCAAACTCGCGTTTCATTTTTTAGTTTATTTAGTGATTGGATTTCATTAGAGAATGCTTTCACTCTGTTTATCGGAAGTGATAAGTAATCTGTGATATGACCGAGTCTTAGGATCGGCGATATTGCTGAGAGTTCATTAAACGCAGGGGTGATATGAATAGAAAGACGCTTGTGACCAGCTGTATCTATACAACTTAAAGTTGTTTAATGTTTCGGTTTACGGCCGACTACAACCTAATTCTTACTTGTAATCAGAACCCTGGTGTGTGTGCAAACAACTGACAGTTTTTATTTTCTAATGACGTCAGTTAATATCTATGAAATATTGATTAAGAAAATAACGCCAACCTTCTAGCCAATCGCCAACCAATGTACCGTTCATACATGCTAACCCGTCCAACACCAACAAACACTCAATCACTGTAATGTAAGCCGACCAATTTGTATCAAAGAAAACACATTTTTGTTAAAAAACAAGAAATCGCCTCTTGTTGAGCCAGACTCTTTCATGTCCAACTATACTCGACTTTTGTGTACGGTATACATGTCGATAGAAGGTTCGGGTGTCGAACAAACGCAGCAGCTTTGGCAACTCAAACCTGCATTATCTTGGAGTAAATAGTCGTTTAGACTAACTCAGTAAACAGACTGATAGAGGAGTTCCGGTCATTAACACAAGGACATCGCTAATTTTGACGCATTTTAAAAACTCATTATGAATAGCTTAACAGCCAAAGCAGAAGCACCTTAGATACGGTTAAATCAGTATGTCATAATCTGTCTGAGTTGTGTCTGTAGGTTATTTTCTTTACTACTCCATTATATCCTTATAATGATATCAAGTAGAACTAAATATTGCAGTAGTGAATTGAAGATCATCCAAATATGCACCAAATGGAACCACTCTCCTCTCCACAGATATCTAAGTTAAGGATCTACTCCTCTGAGAAGTCAAAATTTTCTTGTATTAAACTTTTTTCTCATATAGATTTTTTGGGAATAGAAGTTCATGCCATAAAAGAAAATGGAAGCAAAAGCATATGTCCGTGTGCTCGTTTTTGAGCTATTGTCACACAAAGATACCTAGTTGACAAAAGATTGGATTTTATAGTAATTTTGCCGTTTTGACCATATACCAAAGAGATTAAAGCCATACTTTCCTAATGAGATGTTTGATATGTATGGATGTTTGTAGAATTTATTTTCCAGCAGTCTTCTTTAAAAATATACCAGTTAGTTCTGATTAATAAGACTAATGGTTTTTTTCTCAGTATAACAACATATGCTACCCATACACCTTAATTTTGAGCTACAAAATGCTCCATTTCCAGTCAATTTTGCCAAATTTAACCCTTAATAGAAAAATTTCTGATGTTAATCTTTTGTTAACATATTGCATATCAACAGGGAAAGGGTTGTTCTTTCTAAATCAGGCAGAAAAATGGATGGGTCCGAGTGATTACTTTTTTGCCCCCTTTGAATATTTGTTATTTTTTAGTATTTTAGAGTAAAAAATAAAAGTGTTCAAATTACCATTAAATGTAAAAATAAAGTGACAAAAGTGTATCATTTCACACATTTTCATTAACGCTCATTAATTACCACGACCCAGTAAAGATTTAAGCAAAAATTAGCTAGATACAGCTAAAAAGACTGGCGCAGTGATGATTTAAGTAAAAACTATTTCAGTAAAAAATGGTTAAACTGTGTCTCTACTCAAAGCGAAAAAAGATACAATTTCAAAATGACCGCAAAATGGACCATTTCTTAAAATCCCCGTATAAAAAATCTACTAAAAATAGAAATTTAGTTTTTTGACAAAATTTGCAACTGGCAACTTGCTGCAGATATTGATATATTTTATTTGAAAATCTCATAATTTCTTTGATCTATGTTGAAACGAGACTTCAACGGGACTGAAACCTCAGAAGAATACATCCTTAAATAATGATTAAAATAAATCCGATTAGAATTCAAATATCAATTATTGTCATATAAATACAACTGTGTTTATTGCAATTATCAAGAAATGAGTATCGAGAATAGGATATTTCCTTATAAAACGAGCGTTTATGATAATCCTAAAATGGGAAGATGGTAATACGTGTTGCTTAACTACACTTAACTTTGTAATGTAAAGAAATACACAGAACGCAATGTCAAAATAGAGCGACGAGTCATTAAAAATAAAATTCAGAAAGAGAAATCAACGTGATAGCCTATATGCTACTTACAAAAATGGTAAAACAAAATTAAAATAGAAAAGAACTCAACATGTACAAATATGTATATGATATGTGATTTTTCGTTTTACAGATGGGACATTAGAACACGAATCTCACAGATTCTCATTTCGTCCTCCTAATATTAAAAGAAATTTACTAACAAATGAGTGTTGATATTTGGCGGACCACAGGTGGTCTTTATATATTATTGTAGACCAAAATCATGTTTGACAGTCCATCTTTTCCCACCTTTATGGAAATTTGTTTTCGCCCCTGTGAGAATTTATAGACTGTCATTAACTACTGTTTTGCCCGAAGTTTGACCTCCTTTGTCTAGCCTTTGTTTTGGGTACCAGTCAAGGTCGTATATCAGAGAACAGAGGATGAGGTACAGACAAAGCCTCTTTTTGACCATGATTCACGATCAATCACATGACATCAACCGCGTGATTAACGAGTATAATCTCACTCTGACGCGATCCGGAAACGATTAAAGGGTGTTTGAAGACTTGACTGATGGACTGAATAGTTAGTATATCAACAAATTAGCGGATGTATTATTAATAAGAATGATGGACGGAAGAGAGAAAGATGCTATCCTATATGGTGTCCGGTATAGATAGGTTGGATTTACAGAAGAGCATCTGATGTTTGACTTCTGGCAAAACACACCTCACTCCCACACATCCTATCGAAATGAAAGATAAATTTTGTGTAATGGCGATTTTATCTCCAAATATCAAGCATTATCAAAGCTTCCCCAGTGGTTCAGACATTATTTAACAAAGTACTGTTGTAGGCTTCATTGTGACACGTCGTACCACGTCCGGTATAACTTTATTTCTTCTTTTCAACATCCTTATCACTCGTAGTAGATAGTGTTATCATACTAGACACCAACATCACATGATCTTAAAATCAACAACATACAACCCAGCAACTTAAATCTACACTGCGAAATAAATACCGCTCTCATACCAAACATCCGCGTACAATTGCATATTTGCATTAGTTTTATTAGTTTTACGGGTGACATAATTTATTCCACTTTCACAATTAGAAATATATAACCACGATCAAACATGATACATCTATTATGATAAAGTTCTTTCAGACAATCTGTTTGATTGAAAATTACAAAGAAACGTAGATCAAAATTGAATAATATGACCACCTTCCATGATATCATTTACGTTTCGATCAGCATACGAGGACGATGAAAGCTTTTGGACCATTGAATGGCCGCATGCCGCCTCCCCTAAAACGTTCGGTACATGTAGCCGTATTTCAGAGATAATGGTCCCGTCACTTAACACAAAATTTATGGTGTTAAGATATTGGAGAAGACAATAAGATGAACATCTGTAATAGAGTCTTAGATGTATTCCCTCCGAAACATGTTCTAAAGAGAATCTTTTTGCATGCACTTATGCTGTGTTTATGACATTGGCTGAAGTAAAAGGTTGTAGTGATAATTAATAGCTATATGTTACTCGGTCAGGCGTTTTACGCCAACTAAGTATAGCGCTCTTAGGATGAAACAAGTACAGCATGGTAATGAAAATGACCAAAGGGGAACTGACAAGACAAGACAATAAGGTTGATATAAAGTTTGGTTTTTGAAATTGTTTATCTTCAAAGGTTAATAATTATATATATATAAAAAGATTACGAATAACACCTTATCCATGTTTACATTTCCCATCTCTTTGACAGACATTAATTACAATTTTCCTATATTAATCAGCCAATCTGTTGTGAGTTCTATTGCTTTCCATTTGTTTATAATGAATCAAAAGCTACAACCTCCACAGCGAATGACTACGTACACAGTCGACCTAACACAAATATGGTCCTAATTGCAAAGTCGAATAAAATGTCCACAAAATAATCCACACGTTAACTCATGTAAAAGGATTAAAGCAGATGCTAATGCTCGAAAAAAAGATTTCTCATATTCGCTGACGACGTTCACCAGTTTTAAGCAAATTCACATCAAGTTGCGATTGGTTATCGAACTCACTATTGCATTATAATAATAGGCCTTTCAAAGGTCGTGCAAATAGTTTGGGGCTTAAACTCCGAATTTGAATGAGAACATGTTGATATATATCCGTCGCAAGCTCTGCTAACCTAGCCTACTTTCTAGGTATAAAGTAGTTTTCGGTCTGTAGGTTAACGTCGTTGTAGATCTGACAAAACAGGCGGTAGGCATCACTACTTCAGACATGTGTGGTGCAAAAACTGCAACTTTGTATACCAAAGTGAGAAAGTAAATAAAGATAAACAATCCATTATTTTCTTATTGTTGTCTTCAATCGAAATTCCATATTTATCTGGCGGACGTCTGTCAATCCAACCAGGCCAACCAACGGGATTTATAGCAGTAACAGTAAACAATAGCATGCTCGCATTCCACATTAACCTTGTAGACGTTACATTGACAGACTATAAGTTGAGCAGCGCATTTAATCAACCTTTAAATAAAAACAATATTTCAGATTTCACTTAAGTTATTACTTGCTAATAGATTACATTTCAGACAAAAATCTTAATTCTGTCACATAATGACCAGTCAGGCAGAAAGAAATGTTTTAAGTACTCAGAAGATTAAATAGAGGTAAGAATATCACTTTATATTTAACCTTTATCAGTATCCGCGCTTTCTGTTTATTTCTAACAGTATCGGATTAACGCGATTTAGAGTTTACAAATGGAATAGTTGAGAAAAATGTTTTTTTTGTTTTATGTTGTTGGTTTATTTTTCAATACGTAATTTATAATTATTTGACGCAAGACAAAGATAACTAGGACGGTCGCCAGAGTGGACAACTAATACCCCGCCGCACAAATTTAGTAATAACTCCATTAATAGGGGGGACATTGCAGTGCCCTATGTAGTTTACTAAAATCCCCCATATGTCAGGGTTCTGTGCACCAAATTATATACAAATCTGTCGAGTAGCGTAAGAGGTGTTCGCCGGACAAAGTTATTTCTACAGACAGACGGACAGACAACCCGATTCCAGTATACCCCCTGAACTCCGTTGCGGTGTATAATGATAACAGCTGATTTAAATCAGGCACCATATTTGAACAGAGTTTCGTATGATTAAGAAACAAATTTGAAATGAATTGTTTGTGTTAAACATAGATTGATTCCTCCTTGGTCCTCTTTAGGGCTCCTTACAGAAAACAATCGAGGATGCACGTGTTACAATCATTTGTGCAGTTGCCAATAGTTCGTCACATGTTATCTTCGTTTCGTTTTCGGTTTCCACAATATCTTTTCAATAAAAGAAAAAGCTTTCAATAAATGAAGGCCTTTCCACGTATCGCCATTGCTACAAACAGCCCCAAAACCGAGTCAGCTGCACAAACAAACGGCAGATAAGGAATCCGTGTACCCAGTGCATCGACAAAGCGCTGCAGCGGTTGAGATCGAGGTTAGAGGTCACTGGGTCACAGAAGTTAGTATCACTCCGTAAATGTATATTTGAAGAAACCGTGTTTGACATGTTGTTAACCTCTGTTCCGTATGGATTGGGGTTAAAACAATCTTTCTATCAACACGACATCTGCATAAACATGTTGTTAGTTAGACTGTCTGTGTTGGAGCGGAACCGATATGGCCATGATAAAGCATGCGCACCTGACGGAGCAAATGAGGTGAAAAAGCATTGGCAGGTAGTCTTGAAAACCCTACCGTTCAAACTTATGTTTTTGATTTAATATCGAGAATACGCGACAAGGTCCAATAAACAATTATAGTTGTTTGTTAAATGATCGTGCAGGTACTGTGCAAACGTGTATATTGTTTTGCTTCTCAAATTTCCAGACATGTTGTAAATGGATCATCATGCTCGTCTTTGCACACAATGGTGTACCAACGATGGTTAATGCAGGTGTGCGTGGTGATTGACAGGAATATATAAATAGAAACCACAAACCTAATTCGGACGCCAGTTCCTTATATCTTACCTGGCCGGTAAGCCTGATATTCGGGTGGCAGGACCCCCCACAAAGACAGGTGCCAGTGGATTAAACAATCTTCCGGAAACAATGTGCACGAATGGCGGTTTTATTAGAACCGAAACAGAAACAGAAAACACTGCCAAATGTTGCGAAAGCTCACTTTTATGCGACGCACGTGGTACGTTTTATGGTTCCAAATACTTTTATCAACCAGTTCCGAACCAATAGGTAGAAAGCACTGTTTTCGAACTGAAATAACAGTACCGTTGCAGTACCAGGTCTACAGGGGTTCGTTATTTATTTTGACGATGGTGTGTTGTTTGAAAATATAGGCGTTGCTTTGAAAACCTAAAACAATTTACCTCTATGAAGTTCATTCCTAGCACCATATTACATTCCTTATTCGATTCTGATTATTCATTCGAATTCTACTCACTTATTAACACAACAGTTACGCATTTCGATGAACAGAAAGTGGAAATTGAATTCGAAACAAAGGAAATGAATTAGTAATGAGAACATCTAATAAGTCATGAGGATTAAGGGTATTAAGGGAATCGCAATAAGTAACGATCATTTAGTGTGGATCTAAAAGGATACATAGATCATAATACATTTTGGACAATTTATTGTGTTTATAAGTATGTTTAAGACATCGACAAAGTAAGAAGGGATTTGAATAAGAAATGATAAAAGATTGGGGATTTGAAAGGTTAGATAGATATTCAAAATGCGTAATAATATATCTTGAACAATATGTTGTGTTAATATATAATTGAGAAAATCTAGTGAATAATAAGTAATGGAATAAGAAAATAGGAACTAGGAATCAAACTTTATAGAGGTATTAACATCTTTATAGATAGTGCTGCTATTTTGTATACTGCAAACATATGTCTTATTCATCGGAGATAATTTTAATGCACTATTAAGAATGTTCAAAAGAAGGCGTTATTGTGAACTAGTGCCCCTTATTTTAAATCAAGACCAGAAGACGAACGTCATCTGACGACAGCAAATGCATCCTATGGTTTGGTGGACAGATGAAGAGTCGGAATATTGCAAAACCTTTTTGACCCTTACAGAGCCCCTCTTCTTATATATTAGTCAAACTTCTTCATCCAATATATCCGATGGCTTATTAAACATGGCATTTAATCTTCACTTTGAAAATGTTCACAGATCTACGCGTCGGTCTTATTTTAGTGTAATATTCATATCATATTCAAACCTCAGCTTGATTTTGATTTGAATTCAGAGATATTAACCCTGTATTTTTATTATCTTATTCTCAAACATAAACCAAGAGACTGTATGTCTCTTAGGGTTTCGTTCTGGCATGTTAACCTCATAACAATATAGTTAGACAGAGTCATTCTTTATAATGGTAATGTCGGGACTTCAAAGACTTGATACAAAAATGAAATCATATGTCCCAAATCATCTTCTTATATCACAACTTGTTGCTTTTTAATTAATCATGTGATGCCGAGAAGAATGCTTCCTTCCCCATCCGAATTTAATTTGCATATAAATCACGTGTTCCACAAATATAAATCCGTGAAATAGAGTATACTGCAGTCGTTTTAATGGATGATTAGTGTTGTTATTCGTAAGCTCAAGGCACTTCAAAGGCACCTATTATTACATAAATGAACTAATAACAGACTATATGGTATAGTTAATGTATTCATGCTGCATCCTATGTTGTTATTCTTTAACGCATAATGAAAAGGCGTTTTGTCGACATGACCTTTGTATGACGTTGATAATAAAGTTGAAAGTATTATATTAAAACCGATACATTTGATATTTCGAACAAAATATCCAGTGTACATCGTGTATATTAAACAAAAGTACTAAAATAAATTGATCAGCAGTATCCCCTCCTCCTTCTTTACCAGGAAACACAATCAATACGAACGTAGTTGCAAGAAGAAACAAATTAATGTCAGTATATTTTTATTTTTTCTTATCAAGCGAGATATCAAGGTCTCCGAATGCGCAATATTAACTCCTAAACATTAGTCTAGACAAGGAAGGTACAAATAAATAAGGAAGGTTACAATTGTAACTTTCCACGCCTAACTAACCAACTAATCGGTGGACCGTGAACTTTATTTTACTTGGAAAACCTTTCTATCGGTGGGTATTTTTATCCAGACGAAGTCTAATGCATCAGTTACAGAATCATTTAACTCATGAATGATATTGGGCTTCTACGCAACGTCTGTATACATACATAATGTACATCGATTGAAGGGAAAGCACCGCTACAGGAACTCTTGAGATGAAGTAGCGTTTATTTAAGGAATATATTTTTATTTTGTTGAAGTTATGAGGGAATAATTATACCCTCATAACCCCAACAAAATAAAAGTATATTCCTTCTATTTACAGTTTTTTTACGTAAATTCGCGGCAGTTGCATATTTTTTTTATTAAAATACCCATATTTTTTTCTCTCCTGTCATCGTCAACGAATTCGATTGAACAGCTGATTGGAATCGAGTCATTCATATGTTCCCACCAAAAGTGGGGTCATGACCCCATGTTGCTAAGCCATAGACTATTACCGTATACAATAGAATCGCCGCACGTGTTGTGCTATCATTATACACTGATAATGATAATACAAGAAAGCATGGTTATTGAGTCCATGTCAGTGCAAACTGTAAATATTGGGGCGTACAGTTGTTATATTAGGAACGAACGGCCGGGATATTAACGCCAATTTATTTAAAATATTACGTTGCATGTTATCTATATAAATCCAGACTTAGATAAAGACTTTTTGCCCTTTTCACTATTTTCATCGCTTTGTTTATCCACACATACAATGTATTCGTCAAGAACCTTCCGAGGATATTTTCATTTTTTTTTTTTTTTTTTTTTTTTGCTATTTTCAAAATTGTCCTGTCATGATTTCACTACTATGATTTTTTTATTTCAAATATACGGTAACTTCAACACTTAATTCGTCCCATCATTTTTGAGAAAAAATCTAATCAATCAACGAACCATCATTTTTGAGGCATTATATTGTGTTGTAGGCTATAGTCTGACAACGGGACAAGTGGCAATCCTACTGAAATTGTATCCTTCAGTGATTCTTTACTGCCAGTGTTTTTTTCTCGATTTTCTCGGCTTTAATCCGTTTTCCAATACATCATCTATTTCCATATTATCACCAGAATACTTCGTCCAGTTCTATTTTATGTTGAGTGTGCCTGTCTTCTATGACACTATTTTCTTAATTGCAACTATTACCTCAATTTGCCGAATATGATATATCTCAATATCCATATCTTTCTTCAAAATTCATTTCGTTTCGTTTCGTTTATTTTTTCGATCTTTTGCTAACAACATGTTTCAATTCCGCTAACATCTAACCATTAATTGCGTTTCCTTCTTTATTCCCCATTTAAAATAATTATCTTCGCAATGAACCCTTTATTTTCAACTTGCTTTAATTTTTTTTAATGTTTTTATCTTTTTGAATTAAGCTAGATAAACATGTTTTAAAATTAGTACAAGAGGCCCATGGGCCTAAACGGTCACCTGAGTTAGAATATATAATGAAACAAATTAAAGACATATAAACACTATATGCTGGGAATTGAAGTTGGTCAGTGATTTATAAATTTGACTTTTTAGACTATGAAGAGTAATTGCTTCCATCAAACCTGTGAACTCAGAGGTATTTTTTGAAATTTTAATCATTTTTACCCTGTTTGGTCCGGCCCCTCTGGTCCCCCAGGGGGTCATCGAGGACGGATATGGATGTTAAAATGCTATATCTTAGGCTAATAATTCTAATCAAGTTTGACTAATTTCCTACGAAAATTGGGCAAATAATGTTCACAAAAATGTTTTTCCTATATAAACTAAAGTAAACTTGACCCCTCCCCAGGGGGTAACGTGAGACCCCAAGGTCATATAATTCACAATTTTTATAACACACCTTAAGACCTTTCCATCTATAATTACTTGATTCTACTACATTGTATATCCAGAATTTTAGAAGATTTTTGAAGTTTTAGCCTATTTGACACTTTTTTTGCCCCGCCCCTCTGCCCCCAGGGAGTCAGCCAGGACCAATGTGGATATGATATTAAAATGCTACCTCAGGCCAATAATTCTAACCAAGTTTGACTCATTTCCTATGAAAATTGAGCAAAAAATGTTCATTAATGTGTTTTTCTTATATAAACTATTGTAAACTTGACCCACTCCCCAAGGGGAAACGTGAGACCCCAGGGTCATATAATTTACAATTTTTATAAACAAACTTTAAGACCTTTTCATCTATAAAGTGTATTTGAATATACCATTTCCAGAATTTTAAAAGAATATTTTTGAAGTTTTAGCCTATTTGACCTTTTTTGGCCCCGTCCCTCTGCCCCCAGTGGGTTGGCCTGGACCAATATGGATATGATATTAAAATGCTATCTCAGGCTAATAATTCTAACCAAGTTTGACTCGTTTCCAATTAAAATTGAGCAAAACATGCTCATAAATGTGTTTTCCCTATATAAACTATAGTAAACTTGACCCCCTCCCCAGGGGGAAACGTGAGACCCAGGGGTCATATAATTCAAAATTTTTGTAAAGGACCTTAATACCTTTTTATTTATGAAAAATATTTGATTCTACCATTTCCAGAATTTCAGAAGAAGATTTTTGAAGTTTTAGCCTATTTGACCCCTTTTGGACCCCGCCCCTAAGGCCCCTGGGGTCAGTCATAGAAAATTTGTTAATAGGATTAAATGGCCATCTCACACTGATAATTCTGACAACATTTGACTCATTTCCTATTACAAATGACCAAATAATGCGCAAAAATGTGTTTTCCCAATATAAACTATAGTAAACTTAACCCCCTCCCCAGGGGCAAACTAGAGACCCCAGGGTCATATAATTCACAAAATTTTGTAAAGGACCTTAAGACCTTTCTATCTATGAACAGTATTTGATTCTACCACATCTGTGAGTAGAGAAGAAGATTTTTGAAATTTTACTCAATTTTACCCCTTTTGGCCCCTCCCACGACGCACGACGCACGACGACGGACAAAAGGCGATTAGAATAGGTCACTTGAGACTTCGTCTCAGGTGACCTAAAAAAGGTCAATAAAAACAAGATTTTTCACAAAGAAAAAAAAACAACAGTAAATGAAAATGGAAAAAAAACCAACAGTAAATGTAAGTTTAGTTTAGTTTTTTGTTTATTTCCTTTTTGTTTCTTTTTGTAACATTCTTGGATGATGAAATTATGCAAGACATATATTGTACAAATAAGGTCTTCATACAGAAGCATGTATATAAATTCAGAAACATAACATAGCAAAACCATTGTAACAGTTGTATAATGATTATCCTAGCTCCTGTCAGAATTATAACAACACAAACGGACATTCACAGAAACAATGGAACAGATTTTATATAAACATCCAACATTCATTCGGTCAGAATCTGAACATCAGAGACACATACTGTATATATATATATATAAATTCACATAGAAGGATATGAGGACATAAGCACTCCGTGTACATTGTATGCACAATTGGAATCGACCAAATTTAATTGCAATCATATCACACTTATAGCATATCAGTAGCTTGTACTACCATTTTACAGATTGATTTTCAGTCTGGCTATCTATATAAATTTCAGTAATATTATAAAGGCTGAACTCAAAAACAAATCAGGAACGACGGTTAACAGAGAAAATCAGAATGATTACAAATATGTATGGAATCACTAGATATTTTTACTTTATTTCAATAAGATGTTTTTATGTAACATGCTTCTATCGATCTCATTTCTAAAAGGACTACTTTAACTTAAGAATGTATTCTTTCCCAGTTATAATAATCATTTTAGTATGTACATATTTACTAGCTTAAAACATTCACCGTCTAGTTACTCCTTTCAGATTATCTGCAGACCAAGGGTCACAGAGATTCTAAGCCCCCAAGTTATTTACTGTTTATTTATAAATGCCACATGTATAATTTCTTCATTTACATGAACCAGTTTTACTGTATAAAAGGATAGACAAATACATACCCATCTCAGATCTACTTTGGTCCTAACATTTTCTCTGGTCTAACCCATTCATCAAATTTATCCTCAGGAACTAGTTCTAGTTGTAATGCTGCTTGCTTCAAGGTTAAACCTTCTTTGTGAGCTAGTTTAGCGATCTGAGAAGCATTGTCATATCCTATGTGTGGGTTTAATGCCGTAACCAGCATAAGAGATTCATTGAGGTTTTTAGTGAGCTTTTCCTCATTCGCTATAATACCCACGACACAGTTTTTGGAGAAAGACAAACAAGCGTCAGCGATGAGTCTCACTGATTGCAGAACATTTTTCACCATCATTGGTTTAAACACATTCAATTCAAAATGGCCGTTACTACCACCGACAGTGACCGCGACTTGGTTACCCATCACCTGGGCAGCCACCATAGTTACTGCTTCACACTGGGTTGGGTTCACTTTTCCTGCAACACAGGTTTTAGAATATGTATAAATTCAATGGTTCAAAGGTTGTATTCCATTATTTGAAAATTGTATGCTGTGTTAAGTGCAAAAGGAAGGACAACTCCTTTAATCTGTTTGATAGGAAAAGATATGTACATTATAATGATATAGTATTAAATATTTATTATCATCACACATTATTCTATATTTCTTTATAAATATCCATTAAATAAATGAAATATCTTTGGATTACATTATTATCAATTTTTTATTATTGCTGTTTCATTTTTTGACCAAAAAAAGGAAAAACATATTTGGATGTATTGTGATAGAAATCCACTTTACCAGGCATGATGCTGCTGCCGGGTTCATTCTCAGGTAAGATCAGCTCTCCTATACCGCACCGGGGCCCAGAGCCAAGCATCCTGATGTCATTGGCAATCTTCATTAGACTACATGCCACCGTGTTGAGGGAGCCGTGAACCTCCACTAAGGCATCATGGGCAGCCAAAGCCTCAAATTTATTTGGAGCACTTACAAATGGTAACCCTTCACGAACAGAAACAATTCAATCTCGTTAAAAATGCAAAGATACATCATTTATTCACAATAAAATACTAACAAATTAAGTTGTAATAGTTAAATGTCACCACTTGGACAATCCATAATTGAAATCCTACTGAAATTTAAAAATATCAAAGTACTAAATGAAAAGGTTTTTTGTACCAAATGAATTCAAGTATTCGTGTTTAAAGGTTCTTTTTCTACAAAGACATCATGAATAATGTTTTAATTTACATATGTATGTAATCAATTAATGTGAAGAAAACAGCATTCACTATTGGAAATTCTAAAGGTATGTAAAGGATCTATATATTTTTGGGGAAGGGGAGGTAACTGTGACAATCAGTTTTACCTGTATATGATGCCACCTTCTCTGCTACACCCTCAGCAAACCCTATACGAGTGTTTAATCCAGTTCCAACAGCTGTACCACCTGTAGAAAAAGTGATAAAATGTCACATGTCTTCAATCACTACACCATATTGGTATAACACATTCTGTTATAAACTTGACACATCATTGAATTTAAAAGTACATCTATAAAATCAAAATCTGATTGTTTTTCTTCACAATAGTAAGCATTCAACTAATCTATAACAAAATAATAAACTGTGTTAAAAATACATAGCAAAATACTTTGAAAACAAGTGTGACATGGTTATCCATGTCATTCATAGAATTAATAAAATTATTTCTTTTAGTTCAAGTAGGGTTCACAAAAGATGATTTTAATGCTATTTTATCATGTTTTAATACCTGCAGCTAGTTTGTAAAGTCTTGGTAGAGTGTCTTTGACTCGCTCTATTCCATACTCCATCTGTTGTACATAGCCACTGAATTCCTGCCCAAGTGTCAGAGGGGTGGCATCCTTCAAAACAAAGCATGATTTTCTGCTACAACTTTATCAATCACGAAATTAAACATTCTAACTCTAGTAAGTAGATTTTAGATTATTGTATGGTACAAATGTACATGAAAATGATCAAACATCTAAAAACTGGTGTCATTAGATTACATTTTTCTGCAGAGAATGATGCTTAAACAAAATATATCTCAATCACCTGTAAATGTGTCCGTCCAATCTTAACAATTTTCTTGTCAGTGAATTCCTCACACTTGGCAGCTAAGGAAGCCCGTAACTTTTCCATGCCTGGTAACAGTCTATGGTTTATCTCCATGGCAACAGCTATATGCATGGCAGTAGGAAAGGTGTCATTTGAACTCTGCAATTGAACAAAACAAAAATGTCATCACTGTTTAAATAAAATATCACTTATAATAAATGACTGTACAACACATAGTGTGTTTTCGGCATATTTCGATATTTACCTCCTAGCTACTAAAGATTGAAATCTCATACTTCTACCGATCAGCCATTTATATTGGAATATGGACTTCAAAGGTAATGTCAAATGCAAAATGAAGCTTCTTCAAACTGTTTGTATAGCTGTATATACTATGGAGCATTCTTCATGATAACTTATGAAAATTGATGTCACCAAGAGATAGAAGATATTTACTTGCATTGCATACTTTCATTCAAGGTCACGATTCTAAAGTAAAAAGTGTTGATATAAAATCCTTCTAGAATGATGACTATATGCATCCTGTCAGAATTCCTTTTGGATATAAATTAACACAACCATTTGAATACAAATTTTGATCCTGTTTTAGTGTACCTGACTCATGTTGACATGGTCGTTAGGGTGGACAGGAGACTTGCTGCCCAGCTGGCCTCCCATGATTTCTATGGCACGATTACTGATGACTTCATTAACGTTCATATTGGTCTGTGTTCCCGAGCCAGTCTGCCACACCACCAAAGGGAAGTGACTGTCCAGCTTCCCCTTCACAACCTAAAGGATATATAGTAGTATTGTTATCTATTATAAATCTACCCTTTTTATAAATGCAGAGTTATCTATCCCTGGTACAGTAGATTATAGCAATAGCAATGACATTACTTAGGTGAAACAAATGTCATTTTATGAATTTTCTAGGACAGATGCTTTAGTTAACAATTAATACCAGTTCAAAAATTTAAAACAAAATAAAATCTTTATTGTTATGTACTTAACATAATTATGTCTTTGGAAAAAAACTCTTGTTTTTACTGGTAATATTTGTTTACAATCAATAATTGACCCTAATTCTTTCAAATATTACATTACCTCTTCAGCCGCTATCATAATATTTTTAGCTATCATTGGGTCAAGGCCAAACTCTTGATTGACCTCCGCAGCACATCTCTTCAGTACACCAAACGCATGGATGATAGGTATCTGAAATGTTGATTATAATCAATTAAACATTGCAAATAGATGTACAATGTATTGTACTGCAATAAATAAAATCTTATTATTAAGACATTATGGATATGCAGGGTTTTGAGGTACAGAAACTACATTGACAAAGTACAATTTACAGTCAATTAGTCGCACTTTCCCATGATTGTGACATCATATTTTGATGCAGGTTATGTGACGTCACAATCACAGAAAGGTGCATGATCATGAGACTAATGAACAGTTAATTATACTTTACCCAACATGCCATGTTGTTCATGTAGCTCAAAACCCAGGCCCGTATTTTAATGTAACTGTTCTACCAGCTGAATAAGTACATACCGGCATTTGTTCAGTAGGTCCACCAATGTCAAAGTTCATCAATGATCTAGCAGTGTTGGCTCCATAGTATTTGTTGGAGGGCACCTCAAGCTTTCCAAAGCTGTCAGTCTCTATCCTATGTGTTGCCTGTAATAATTACACATTTAAATGACATGATTACTAATAGCGCATTATCTAATAAGTGCAAAATTTTGCATAAGGGGTTATTTCTTCATTTATGTATATTTCTTCACTTTTAATGATACAAATAAAGAAATGTAAATAAATGACAAGAGGCCCACTTTGTCAGGACCACATCAGGATCATTTTCAATTTCTTTCAACAAATTTTATTTCAAACAAGAGGCCCAAGGGCCTTAACATATAAGAAATTAATTAGATATAGTGTCATGGTAGCCATCTTAGATTTGTGATCAACCAGAGATGTAACAATACTTTGTCGGGACCATGTCAGGATCATTTCATGCAAGTTTCAGCCAAATCGCACCGGTAGAACTTGAGAAGAGGTTCAAAATGTGTTTTCAAGATGGCGGCTGTGGCGGCCATCTTGGATTTCGGATCGACCCGAAAAATAACAACACTTTGTCGGGACCATGTCAGGATCATTTGATGCAAGTTTCAGCCAAATCGCACCGGTAGAACTTGAGAAGAAGTTCAAAATGTGTTTTCAAGATGGCGGCTGTGGCGGCCATCTTGGATTTTGGATTGATCCGAAAAATAACAACACTTTATCAGGACCATGTCAGGATCATTTCATGCAAGTTTCAGTCACATCCACCTGTATAACTTGAGGAGAAGTTCAAAATGTGTTTTCAAGATGGCGGCTGTGGCGGCCATCTTGGATTTTGGATCGACTCGAAAAATAACAACACTTTATCAGGACCATATCAGGATCATTTCATGCAAGTTTCAGTCAAATCCCACCTGTAGAACTTGAGGAGAAGTTCAAAATGTGTTTTCAAGATGGCGGCTGTGGCGGCCATCTTGGATTTGGGATCGACCCGAAAAATAACAACACTTTGTCGGGACCATGTCAGGATCATTTGATGCAAGTTTCAGCCAAATCGCACTGGTAGAACTTGAGAAGAAGTTCAAAATGTGTTTTTCAAGATGGCGGCTGTGGCGGCCATCTTGGATTTCGGATTGATCCGAAAAATAACAACACTTTATCAGGACCATGTCAGGATCATTTCATGCAAGTTTCAGTCAAATCCCACCTGTAGAACTTGAGGAGAAGTTCAAAATGTGTTTTCAAGATGGCGGCTGTGGCGGCCATCTTGGATTCCGGATCGACCCGAAAAATAACAACACTTTGTCGGGACCATGTCAGGATCATTTGATGCAAGTTTCAGCCAAATCGCACTGGTAGAACTTGAGAAGAAGTTCAAAATGTGTTTTCAAGATGGCGGCTGTGGCGGCCATCTTGGATTTCGGATCGACCCGAAAACTAACAACACTTTGTCGGTACCATGTCAGGATCATTTGATGCAAGTTTCAGCCAAATCGCACCTGTAGAACTTGAGAAGAAGTTCAAAATGTGTTTTCAAGATGGCGGCTGTGGCGGCCATCTTGGATTTCGGATCGACCCAAAAAATAACAACACTTTGTCAGGTTCATGTCAGGATCTTTTCATGCCAGTTTCAGCCAAATCGCACTGGTAGAACTTGAGAAGAAGTTCAAAATGTGAAAAGTTAACGCAAGGCGGACGGCGCACGGCGGACGGCGCACAGCGGACGGCGGACGACGACGGACGAAACATGACGACTATAGGTCATCCTGACCCTTCGGGTCAGATGACCTAAAAATACCAAAAGAACTTCACCTCTTGAAAAAACGCTTTTTAGAAATATAATGAATGGACATTTGAACCACAATAATTAAGTATGAAAATATTACTACATGTCTTTTTCTTTAAAGTAAGATTTGATAACAACTATTTAGTTGAAATTAGGCTACACAATTGAATATTCAAATATACTGAAAAATAAATACATTTGTATACATGTACATGAAAACTTAATGAAAACCAAGCAACAAAATTATGAATATATTTATGACTAATAAATAATTTTTGTATAAAAGCAACTCAAGATATTGGTCTGATAATTTGCCAAGAAATTAAAGCAACTAATTATATATAACTACCCTAAATGCTATATCTTATTTTCAAGTGAACCACAGGTGTTCGTTTCTAATATAAGTATAAGTATAATACTGGGTCAAGGTCTATAACTCGGCCGGCCATATAACACTACCCAATTTCAGAAAAAGTATGATTATTAACCAACCGTATAGGATATAATTAATAGGAATACTCTCAATCGACAGCCAGATAATTTATCTTTATTTTGGTATATGATACAATATATATCATGCCGTATAAATGTCACTAGGTATCCAAAAACATCGGAAAACAGCCAGATTTCAACTGGTCGGACACTGTGGTGTCCTCCGATGAACACGCCAGGGCTCTAATGGGTAGCTCAAAAACCACTGCATGTCAACACTTCAGCGTCATAAGAATGAAAGTTTGGTAGAAAACAAACTTACCGGTTAGTAAATCCCTGGATAAATACCATCCATTTGCCTAACGTAGCCCTTTGAAATTTCCGATTGAAAAAAATTATGTCTCTAGCCGCCATGTAAGTATGTGTGCAGTAGATTTGTTTTGTCGGCGTTGATTGGCTCTCGAAAATTAATTGACCAATCAACGCCGAGAAAACAAATGTACTACACACATTTCAACATGACGGCTAGAGACACACATTTTTTCAATCGGACATTTCAAAAGGCTGTATTGCGCAAATGGATGGTACATAGATAAACACTAACATACCGGTAAGTTTGTTTTTTACCAAACTTTAATTCCTATGAAGCTGAAGTGTTGACATGCAGTGGTTTTTGAACTACCCATTAGAGCCCTAGCGTGTTTATCGGAGGACACCACAGTGTCCGACCAGTTGAAATCTGGCTGTTTTCCGATGTTTCTGGATACCTAGTGACATTTATACGGCATGATATATATTGTATCATCTACCAAATTAAAGATAAATTATCTGGCTGTCGATTGAGAGTATTTCTATTATTATATCCTATACGGTTGGATAATAATCATACTTTTTCTGAAATTGGGTAGTGTTATATGTCCAGCCGAGTTATAGACCTTGACCCAGTATTATACTTATACTTATATTAGAAACGAACACCTGTGAGTGAACCTACACCATCATTTGTGTCAGTATATGGGTAGATTTCATCTTCGTTTGCATTATAATCATCATCAAGTCTATCCTCTTTGTCATCCTCTGTCTCGTCATCGTTGTTATTGTTTTTTCGGTTCTGTAACATCACATTGTAATTATAGCTGTACAAGTTCTGGGCTGCTCCGTCCTCATCTGATTGAGGACTTGACCTTGAATCTCCAGTTGACTCTGTAGGAAGCGATTGGGAATGGTTCACATTTGACCACGATTCAGGATTATTCATTGCACTCTTGTAGACGCCACTGCTCGACATCCCACTATATGTAAAATCAAACTGTGGGGCACTCATAGATTTGTTGATAGCTGATGAGCATGGACCAATTTGATGTCTTTTTCTAAAGCTTTCCAGCCATCCATTGGAAGCCTTGAATTCAGTTTTTCCTAGTTGTTGGGCAATTTCTCTTGCCTTACACTGTAACATTTTCCCTGTGACACATTTCACATTTTGTTGCTTTAAACGGTGGTACCACTCTAACGTCATAATGTTGATTTCATCATTCTCTGTCCTTATGAATCGCCTCTTTCTATCAGATCTTGGAGATATTTCGAACGTTTCTTTAATTTCTTCTTTCCTTTTTAATATGTTATGCACTTGACTTTTACATATATTAAACTGTGCAGCAAGTTGCCTTTGACTCTTTCCCCCTCCTTCTGCATCATTGATGATGTCTACCTTAGTTTTTAGAGACAACTCCCTCCTCTTCTTCACATCAGGTACAGCACCAGTCATATACATGACATTCTGAGAGTCCTGTCCAACCCCTGGAGCAGCCATGGAAAATCCAACTGAATTTGAAGAATTTGTTGGATTTTGCATATTATCGGCCATTGAAACCAAAGAGCTTGCCAATTCATGAATTTGTGACTGCATTTGGGAATCTGACACATTATTGTTGTACCCCATGTTGCTGTATTCAGAGTCTTTCCCTCCGGTTTGCCAGGCATTTTGAGACACATGAACAGGTACTGCTGTGTGACCAGTAGGATCAGTTGATGAGTGAGCAGCAGTTGACATATACACTGGGTAGGCTGGGGGCAACCTTTGGCCGGGGAAAGATGGGAGGGAGGAGGAAGGTTTTGTAGCATTTGTAGAAACTCTTTCTATTAGTCCAACGCCATGTGATAGGCTATCTCTTTGCTGTTTATTCCTCTCGTGAATGTCACCCTCACTTGTTCTGTTAAATTGGGAATCTGCATTAGGTCTAGCTCTTTTCATCAAACTTGATCCATAATGTACATTTTGCATGTTGTTTGCAATTGTGACATTAGTCTCTGTAAAATTCCCCGGTGTGTTCGATTCATTTTCAGCATTATTTGAATACATGTTACTTTGTTGATAATCGCGGCGAGGATAATACCCGGCAGCTTTGTCTAAATGGTCAGTTGTCTCTGACCCGGATCCATTGTTGAAACCTCCATTGGAGAACTCACATTCACTAGATTTTGGCTCCTGCTTTGGCTTTAGAAACGTAAACGGTTCTTGTACCATATTGTGGATTGGTTGTTCTGTCGATGTGTGAGTGTCCATACTTTTGCCAGTAATTTCACGTGTACCTGGAGAGTCACTGTGACCCGAAGCAGGTGCGACAGAATCCGTCTCCATTTTTTGTTATGATAATAGCCAAGTAGTTTCCGGTTCCGGTTGAAATCAACGCACGCACGGCAATAACTAACCCCCACATTTGATTGAGCATACTATCTTAAGAAATAGTTTACTTAGTTTACATATCTAATCTCATGTAGAATTATATACAGCATGAAAACAGAAAACAATTCGAGCTAAATTCTGCATAGCAATAAACAAACGTTACGCGAGAATTATAAACGAGTAAAGTGTTTATTGAAGATTAGAATGTAGGACAGAAAATATGGATAACAGTTATACACAGTGCGTGAATTATCAGAGAATCATTTAAATAGTCAATAATACAACAAAATTGCATGGTTACTACCCATTTTAGTCAACACATTCAAAAGACAGCATAAAAATTGTGAATTTTCTAAACTAACCTAATTAATACATCGGTCTATGATCCCGGCTAATTTAAGATCTGTCCGGTGTTCCTTCAAAAAGAGGGTATGGAATATTTGTTCTGGCGTCCGGTATGCCTAGTCCGCTAAACCTGCTGGACTACATGCGCGGGTGTCATTATTTCGCCGTTTTACGCAATTTTCGCGGAATAGATATTTATTTTTTGTATTCGAGATACAGTTAAAGGGACAATTCAGTCTAAGAGAACATTAAAATCTGTACATATATCGGAAAAAACCCAGTTCTAATAGAAGTTAGATCAGTCGGTTTCACTGTGATATGCCAGAAAAGCCCACGGTCTGATGGTGGTGAAACGCGTGTGAAATGTTCAAACTCGCTCGCTGTCCGCCATTACACATTGTGGTCGAACATCTTGTATGCCGAACCCTGTCCCTTGCTCATAAAGTAGTGCAACTTTTGTCTAGAATTGCTCAAATCGCTCTGACAGTAGTGTGTTTACTTTATTAGGTGAATTGTCATGCCTAAAAATCATTGCATCATTTGTTTAACGTGTGTGACTTTGGCATGGATATGGGTACAGCGTACATATTGTACCTGCTTAATCGTATTGATCAACGATTTGTAATTACAACGGTATCAATTAAAATACTAATCAATGACGTGGAATTTGTCAATATTTTATGTAATATGTTTCATAAGAAATGTAGAACAATACATTTATGCCATATTTTGCTTCTTGGTTATGTAAAAGAATTAGCCTGCGTGAATTGTCCCTTTAAAAGTATAAATGAAAGTTTCCTTATGTTCTTACAATTCTAATGTTAACTTAAGCATTGAAGTCACTATTTTTTAATTGCATCGGGGTATGAAAGAAATTTTGTTTGCAAACAAAATTTCTTTCATACCCCGATGAAATTAAAAGATAGTGACATCAAAGCTTATAATTAATTTTCCAGGCTACGTTATAAAATGAAATACGTTTACACGTACGATTCCATTGATTTTTTCAAGGGATTATTTTTGTCAAATCAATACGCAACGTAATGTTTCTATTGTGACGTCACGTTAACGTCAGATTTCCCCGCCATTCCCGTTTTTTTTCATCGTAGAATTCAAAAAAAGAGTAGGCCAATCAGAAAGCCAGAAACAGAGAAAACATAATTATAAATGTATGAATACTATTTTGTATGAATGGGGTTACAATATACACTGTACATGTATACTGTACTATGTATGTCAGCGTGTCCCATTTAGCAGAACGATCCGGTTTTTCCGGGACGAACCCGACGTTCCGCTAAATGGTACATGACGTTCTGTGGAACGAACCGATTCGTCTGGCACGTCTCATTTGAGGGTTCCAAGTTGGAACCAATATGGCCGCTAATGAAAGATGGAATTCCAATTTAAACAAAACTCTGCATTTAAGCATTGATGTCACTATTTCTTAATTTTGTCGGGTATGAAAAAAAATGATTGCAAACTGTAGCTAATTCTCACAAAAGTTTGCAAACAATTATTTGTTCATACCCCGATAAAATTAAACAATAGTGACATCAATACTTATAATTACTTTTATACTCCATTGATAAAATGAAGTATGTTTAAATGTAACATTATAGTGGTTTTTCAAGGGATTTGTTTTCCGAATCAATACGCAACGTCAATGTCTCTATTGTGACGTCACGATAACGTTTGGGTTTCGCGCCATTCTCGGATATTTTTTTCATAGTGGTATGCAAAAAAAATATTGGCCAATCAGAAAGCCAGATTTGGTATGAAAACAAAAAATCAAAGTACTGAAAGTACTAAATGGCTCGGTCTCGAGGATAGGAGGAATATATTTCTAAGGTCAATACTACTGTAGTTTTGTACAATAAGAAATAAATTTGGCTGGTGTTCCTTCCAGTTTGGACTTTTGAGGATTCCTTGGACACCAAGGTGTAAAATAAGAGACACATACTAAAATCTTGGAAGCCCATTCTAATATTTCCTATGATGTTATATGCAAATGATTTAGCATTTTAGCATTTTCCTTGTTAATTTGATGTTAATGAAAATATCCATTCTTAATGACTATTGTCATCAAGTTCCTGGGACCACAGTACCAGTTAACAAGTATTGTTTTGCAGCAGAGAAAGACAAGAGGCAAACTTTTCTATGTCAAAATGTCTTAAATATAGAATATGTCTGTCCTCTAGAAGACTTATCAATATCACCATGTGATTTTTGAATAAATTGGTCATTTGGTCTACTTTTAACAAGTTTTGTAATTATTCTTTTATAAAACAGCAAGTTGATTGATATACATTGTATCCGAACTTCAATTCAAACCGGATAACTTGTTAGCTCACCATAGACCATGAAATTGTTTGTACACTTTCTTAACTTCAGGATTGTTTTACAAAATTACAAATGAATTTTTCTATATTTTTTATTTTGAAATCCCCATTCCTCTGATGAGTATAATAAAACTGTCATTACAAGTGAATCAAATAATTTCAGTTTGCAAGTGAATGAAATAATTTCAGTTTAAGGTGAACAGGAAGAGATACATTCCTTTATTTCTTATAAATAGCAAACGCCGATTTAATTGTTTGTTCAGCAGGTTTTTTCCCTTTCTTTAAAAACGCTACCATTAACATTATTTTCTGTACCTAGATATGTAAACAATTCTTATAAATCTAATTCTGTATTCCATAACATCAACTGGTGTTGTTGTACCGATTTACGTCTTGAGAATATCACAATTTTTATCTTTCTGATATTAAGTTCTAATTTCCATGGCCTTGCAGGTAGGGCGTTAGAATTGTACCTGCTGCCCATATTGCATGATCGTAAGAGGCGACTAAATTTAGGATCTTATCTTTTCTTTCTTCCTAAGTTACTTTATTCTTCCTAACGTCTCCCTTGACACCACCTCACTTTTGGCCTTTAGTTGAGCGCTCGCCCCTGTGAGGAAGGCTCTGGGTTCTGTCCCCTGGCCGATACACACCAGAGTCTATAAAAATGGTATTTTCTGCTCCTGCTTAGCGCTCAGCATAACGGGAGTGGGACGACTAGTTCGCCCGTTGTCAGTATAATGTGACCGGGTGGGGTGTGTTGCTTGGTGTCTTCGGCGGCATGCTTCAGTGATATAGCACTATAAAAAGGGCAACAGTTCCACTATACAAGAAGACATAACACGAATATACCGCAGTCTCCCAAAACACGCACCTCGCACAACATACATACAAGCACTGCATACATGGGAGGCCGTCCTTACATGACCATAGCTGTTAACAGGACGTTAATTAATCAAACAAACAAACAAAATGTTATGCAATATTGTTAAAATTCATGTAACATTTGTTGTAGACCATCAGATATTTCTGATATCATAACAGTGTTATTGGCAAATAATATGATAAAAGTTTGGGATATATTCCAATATCATATACCGTAAAAACTGGTATAATTTGCGCAGGTACTTTTTAGGGCTGAAAATGCTTAAAAAATCTACTATCAGTATATTTAGCGCATCAAAAAAATGGGGAAAAACAATGTCCAGGGAGTCCCAAAACCGATGTATGAAGGTGACAATTTCAATGCAAAATATTCCCCATAAATGCTTGACAACTTGCACAAAAATTGTTGTATTTAGAAGAAATAACATATGAAAACCGCATTGTGTTTGTTTTCTTTTATTGACCACCGTAACCTGAAACTGAAATATCTAGCAGATGTCCAAAACATCGGCGGTCTGGTCCGCCGTACTCCGTGCACATGTCAATGTTTTAAGATATTACACATGAATAGTAATCAGGAATATTTGAAAAGAGTAGAATCTATTTACTTAAATTGGCACAATAAGTAATAAGTGTGTTTGAGATCATTAACAATCAACAGCAATCAGCTAGCGGATAAGTATTTTAGCTTGCAACAATCACAGTGTGCATAATTTGTCAAGATTTGTAAGACAAAATATTATTTTCCACCAGGTAAGATTCTAAATCATAAAGGCAGATTGAAAATAGGAAGGGAGATAAAATAACCAGATAAATATTTGTAGCGGGATCAGACTGGGTTGATTATCGGTGATCAGGTAGCTCAGTCGGACATTTTCTTCTCTCCTGTTACAGAATTGGCACCCAACCAAATAACCAACGGCTGTGGTGTTTGAAAGGGTCTCGTATGTATTCAAAAAAGGAGGGAGGAGTGTAGCGGGACTGGACTGGGTCGATTATCGATGACCAGGTAGTTCAGTCGGTAGAGCACTCAGCTAGTGTTCGGAGAGTCCCGGGATCGAATCCCGGTCTTGCCGCTACATTTTCTCCTCTCCTGTTACATATGGTACCATACTGTGCATGTAGATATTCAAGGTAAATCAACAATGTTCGCTGATCTTGCAGATTGCCTTACAGTGTTATAATGAAAGTAAATGTATGTCTCATTGGTGTGATTCAATACTTTCAGTGTGATCAGGGAACATTGATAGTCAAGGCGGGGAAAACATAAGACGACCTGTGTTATACAAATTAATGTTTAAAGTGAATAGTCGGGCAAAGAAAACCAGTCTAAATGCGTTCATTGGCCTTCCAAAAGTTCTCACATATTAATACGACGGTCAAGTTCTGCTTACATTTCCCAGTTCTGACCATTGAAATAAATAAAAGTTGAAGCATTGAAAGCGAGGCTGCGTGGAAATGTAACCACCGATATAGTCAGCCGGGAGGACGTTTTAGGATTCCTATACTTAAAATTAATTTCTTCGTACGCAGACAGATTTTGACGAGAGATATTCTATTTCTATTTCATAAGAAATTATACTGGATTCATTCACACCATTTTTACCGATATTAGCCATCCTTACCCGACTGTTCACTTTAATTGATTTTCATTAAATTGTCTCGAAGGTGATGATTAGTGTGTTATGAACAGTTAATGTCATATTGTGTTTTAAATTTAAATAATCTTTTATTTATTCATTTCATTTCAAGCATGTACATGTCATAGAATATAAACGAATATCAGGTATATGCTTAAATCATATTACAGTTTAATTCACAATAAGGAATTTGAAGATGATGATAGTAATTACTTTCGGATTGAAAATGATTACAATATTAAGCTTCCACAGTTGAAAATTACTTCTTTTTGTTCACACAATTCTTCTCCTAGACTGTTTCCAGTTGAAATGATACATGCATGCTGACATTCTGTAAAACATAAGGAAACAATAAATTTATTACCAGAGTAATTACTGAAAAGGCTAATATCATATAATTAAACATTTTAATCATAAATAGCAATACCAGCATAGAGCAAATATTATTGAAGTTTAAATCCCGCTGTTCTTCAGTCCTCCTGTTCTTACATGTAAGAGTTTTGTCCTTCATAAATTGATTGTAATATAGCAGTTGTTATATAATGTGCACAAAGAAGTATAAATATACACACGTATCATATGCATGGGTTCAGTGGTAAATTAATAAGTTATACAGAAAATGATGGTGCTGATCATGAAAAGCGTAAAGTCTATTTTGGTGAGTAAGATGTAATCGCACTAAAAACAGTGATCATGTGGGCTTTTGTGCGATTGCATTTGTAAGACTGTGCCAGGTGGTAGAGATTAGTTCCGCTCGAGATATCACACAATGCAAGTGAGAGTCGGGAATATGTTTATGTAAGTTTTAATTGCTAATCTCTGATGCTTGTTGGTAAAATATAACTCAGGATAATTGCTAAACAATGAACAGTTTTCTCTACATTTTTACAGATTGAAACAGCTTTTTAAGTGCCGTTTTACGGAAGAATTATGAAAAAGAAATCGACATTTTCGTCGATCTAGTAGTTCAAAAAATATCACTTCGAGTTATATGAACATTCCATATATGATTTATGTCATTCGGCCAAAAATTTACTTCGTATTACCTAGTTTTATGAATATGCTGTATGTATATGATCAGAACGTCAAGCTCCTGTGGTGAAAATAACTAAAATGTTTTAAAAGTATGGTTTAGTGGTAATCTCTGAACGCGCTTTAGTATATAGATATAATCTGATATTTATACATGTGCTTATGAAATTATCGATAATTATGGATGTGGTAAATATTCATACCTTATTAATTGCCGTTAGTTTTAAGATTACGCCACCTTGGACATTTACAAAATGTTCACCGTCTGTCACGTGCTATTTTATCAGAAGACCAAGTTTGTCCAAAATTTTGTTAGAGTTGTCTTTCTTCCATTGTAGTAACACGAGGCCTCATAAAACAGCCGTGATAAATGCATCTCCATTTCGCCATGAAATGTATTTGCTCCGAGACAAATTTGATTCAAATTACAAAATTCATTATGGTATCAATTTTGATGTTCGAGGTGAAATATTGATTTCATTTTTTTTCCGTTGCGGGATAACTGTCACTAATAGGGAGTAAACGTCTGGGGGGAACCAGCTTCGGAGCGAAGCATTTTTGGGACGAAACGTCTTCATTCATTGTAAACACCATTTTGGGGACGAAAAGTCTAGATACTTTGTAAACAATTCAGGTGAAAATTTTCAAACAGAAGATCTTTTGGATAGTGTATATAGTAAGGATATGAAAGCCGTAATATACTATTCCTATTTCAACGTTTCAGATACGCTTATTTCAGTAACATTCCCGGTAAAATCAAAGTTGTTGAACACACTGCCGCTAGGAGCGCTAGTATCTGCGAGCAATTTCTAAGCCAATCATATTGAGGAAATTGACTGTAAGAGAATTTTGCAACCACGATTACAATGGCGAGGTGACCCTCGCCAATACCCTCGCCAAAAATTTATTATATATGTATGAAAACGTATTTTACGGTTTCTTCGCACTTCTGTTCTTTTTACGAAACCCAGCTACGGTAATCGTATATGTTTTGCAGAAATTACGACTGAACTTCTCATGTTACAACCGAGAAAAGTGTGTCTTCATCAACAAACACAACGAAAATGACCGAGGAAAGTGTAATAATCGTTGGTAGTATTTTAAATATGAAGCATAGCATTTCCAATATCATTTATTTACTACTAATACCAGGCTGCTGTCCGCCATGTTGGATTTCGTGTTCTTAGAACGTGAAAGGACCGTGAGTACCATTTAACGATTCCGTTCCAAGTTGGCACACCCGGAACGTTTCGCTAAATGGAACACACGCAGTGTATCTCACGATTTCAAGTATCGTGTCCATAATTCGCTATTTTGATAAATAAGACATTTAAATGTAAATGTCAAGCTAAATTAAGTAAACTTCTCTTCATGTACTGTCAGGATCCATGCAGCTGATGTTTTAATTGTTCCACGCATTTCCACATGCAGAAATTAATTGAATGGTGGCTGGGAACGGCTATGGAAAACGTTCGAACGAAATATTATTGGGAGGGAACAAAAACTTCTTTTGATCGAACGAAATATTACTGGGCGAGAAAGATATATTAATGGATGGAAACTAAATGATATTGTGTAGAAACGAATTATTACATGGTAAGATTGGAACGAAATATATTATTACGTTCAGAGCGAAATAATGACCTTTTTCACGTAAATGAAACATAACTGCGTTCGAACGAATATCATAGTGTGTGAACGGAATATTACGACACTACACAATAATATGAGGTTCGAACGCACTAATGTTATCAATTTTATTTTAATGTCCGTTTCCAGTCACCGTCATATAATTTCAATGGAATTACATTAACGACTTTGATTTTCAGCTTCATTGGAAGTTTACACGTACATCAATGTACAATGTATGGTGGATTAATGTGTCGCTCTTTCGCCTGAACATAAAGATGACATTTTTCATGTTTTGTTTTCCTGGATTTAAGCAAATCCGTTATAGAATACAGAATTTGTATAATTATTCATATACACTGTAAATATCAAACGAAAAGAAAGAAATATTCTAAAAGCTACAAAAACAAGCATGCGTAAGAGGATATGCATCTCCTAACCTTATCTGAATAGTTTTCAATCCGAGTCAGTCCTGGTGAGGAACCGCCTTGGCCGGAAGTTTTAACGAGGGTAGTTATTTTGTGATAACACCTCGGCCTGACAATCAACCTGAAGAAATGTCTTTGGAACTGTAAATGGAATTTAAAGTGCTCTACTTGCTTGGCATTGATTGTGTCCGAAAGATCAATAGTTACGAAAAGTTTTGCACACTTACCATTTTGCCCCGGCGTTAATCTAATTAAAGCCACAGAAAAAATTCCCCTTAGCCTTCCAAACGAGACTTGCACGTGTACCAAGAAAGATAACTCTATCACAAGTAACGTGTTCGCTGGCCAATTGTTTTATTGATAATTACCAGTAAAATAATGGCGACGTCGACGTTAGTTTAAACAGTATTTTAATCATATAATGATACATATAATACAGTAAATAAACACATTTCGGGATCGGAAAACAAGCTTAAAGCTTATATAAATTCATTTCCCTGAAATATCAAGCCAGAGGAATGTTCGACACCTTTTACAAGATATGAATAAAGAAAGTTTAACGCAGAAAAATATTAAATTTAGAAAAATACTTGTACGTAGAAACATGTGGTGAATACAAGATAAATACATACAATGAACATACATGTGGTGATTACAATGTAAGAAAATGGATTCATAGTTGTGTTAAAATTTGGTATAAAGTGTTATTAATAAACATCCAGTTATAACAACACTAATGAAATTTCACTTCAACAAAATCGTTTACTTAAATTGATATAGGTGTGTACTGCTAGAAATGTTTCTTCGTTTTTTTTTGTATTGAATAGCTATCATCTCCCCAAAGTAAAGGTTTTTTTCAGTAAGAATCATATCTAATTGATGTAGTGTATTTTGTCTTATTTTAGTATAGTTAGAACATGATAATAAAAAATGATGATTAGTTTCGACTAAACCAAAGGTGATGTGGGGTAATTAACACGTGCACTTGATCATGCTTGTATTTGGACATACATGTCGCGTGTGACCGTAGACTGCGACTGCCCATATCGGCACTCAATGTACATTGAGCATATTCACCACAATATTTATAGAAAATATGACGGTATTTCTGTGTATTCATAAATGATTTTATGGAATAGCAACAGGAGCAAAATTTGCTTCGAAGTCTGGATCCAAGTCTCGGGGTGCGTGTACAGATACGGATAATCACATAAATAAGTAAGTTATGCTCAATACACAGAAAGCAAAATGAAAATGATGAAATGTGGTCGGTATCATGACAATATCTGCATTGGATACCTAGACTTTGACACATGCAAATACGAAATATCACATCGAAATCGGTGTCCATTTGATTGTGTCCACCTTGTAGAGTGACATCGAAAAAGGTATATTCAATAACGGATGCATGAAAGCTTTAATTTGGTATTTTTAACTGAAAAGCAACAATTAAAAACGAAACAAACAAAAAAAATAAATAAAAAAATTGAAGGTCCGCCCACGCACAACTAGGGCACTTGCCTGATATATTCAGAAAATTTCATGGAGCTGCGTTGAATGGTTTTGGAGTTTTAGTCTGGAAACATAAGAAAACAGAAATTTGGTATATTTTTATTAAGTTTTCATGGTAACGGAAAATACAAACTCCAAAACTGGGAGGTCCGCAAAAGCAAAAGGCACAACTAGGGCACTTGTCTGATGTTTACAAAAAAGATTCAAGGAGCTACGTTGAACCACAGGGCCATGTATAGTCTCTATATGAATAAACAATTTATATGTATTTCTGGCTATTTTTTCATAAAGAGACTCTACATGGCCCTGTGGTTGAACGGTTTTGGAGTTATAGTCCGGAAACAAAAGGAAACAGTAATTTGATATTTTTGACTAAGTTTCCGTGGTAACGGAAAAAATCCCAAAATGGAAGGTCTGCAATAGCGAAAGGCACAACTAGGGCACTTTTCTAATGTAAACAGAAAGTTTCAGGGAGCTGCGTTAAACAGTTTTTGATTATGGATCGACGTGATCGATCGCGATCGTGTCAGAAATGAAGGTCAGGAAGGAACGGGAAAATAGCATCATGCTGTTTGGAATCCATAAGCAATCTAAACATGACGGCAAAAAACGAATGGGGACCGATACATCGATGGTAGACATGTACCTCTTCTTCGGCGTCGATGGTTACAGCTAATTTTGGCGCATTTTGTTGATATGCAAAAGAGCCATCAAGTGAAGAGGCATATGAAAGTTATTCGACTGGGTGAACCACAGGGGTTAGGTCCGTAATTCTCAATGGTAGGTAGTCGTGGGATGAGCCATATTCATGAAGGGCTATTTAAATCATATCAAAACCATCTTTTGTGACCTGGGACCGCGCCTACCTCCTATGGGTACCAGAGGCAAACGGCACCGAGACAAGGAAATTCATCAATGAAGTTTCATCTTTTTGCCAAGACTGAATTCCTGTATCCACTTACCAAACATCAGCTTGGGTGGTATAACAATCAACGATTTGATCATCGATGCCAACATGAAATAAGTAAAATTGCCCAGATTGACAAGTTGCAATATAGCTAGGTGAATAGAGTAATTCCAGTAAAACACGCTCATTACGAACATGCTTACAACGAACCATGGTTATAACAGTAGTGATTGCCCGTCAAGATTCACACAAGTATAAGATATATAAATATACATAATGTGTATAACGAACTATACTTAAAAATAAGTGGTTTAGTTGGTCCCAATAGGTTCGTTTTAACCGTGTTTTACTGTTATGTTTTGCGCACGTACATGTACATGTATTTAAGGTGAAACAGTTATGGATATTTTATTCTCGAAACCCATACCTTTGTTTCGAACTAGGCGATGATGACGTCATCAATTTTGACGCATAACGACATTCCTGCATAATGGCGCGACGAAAAAGCTGGAAACAAACTGGAATTTCATCTTTTTTTCTTCTAAGTATAGGAGAAAAAAGAATCCTCGTGAAAGATTTTGGCCTTCAACACTCGGCAAGCCTCGGGTTGACAGCCAAAATCTTTCACTCGGGTTGAGATATCCTTGTCCACCTGACAGACCCATGTAAGATTCTATTAGTCTCTGACGTCAAAGGAAACTTCCCTTGGCGAGAATAAACTGACTTCAAATGTGAAATGTAACGTTTAATGAATTATTTTGGCCATGCTTGTTGTTGACTCGGTGAAGCAAAACATGTTCCATATATTATCATATACCAACAAGAATTCCCAAAGGGATCTTGGCGCCCACCAAAGAATGATCTATATCTGACAAAGGAAAGATGGATCTTTTCTCTACTTTTTAAACTTTTTCAAACATACTACATATAAAATTTGAGACAGATCGCTTCAGTACCTTTTGAGAAATAGCGGTTACAAACTTCAACTATCAAAATCCAAGATGACTCCTTGGCGGCCATCTTGTTGATCAATCGGCCCCAAATCACAATATGCACAACTAGGGCCCCAGGGGAACCTACATGTGAAATTTGAGAAAGATCCATTCAATACTTTCTGAGAAATAGCGATAACAAACTTTGAATATAACAAGAGGCCCATGGGCCTTAACGGTCACCTGAGTTAGAATATATAATGAAACAAATAATGAAACAAATTAAAGACATATAAACACTATATGCTGGGCCTTGAAGTTGGTCAGTGGTTTATAAATTCAGTGGCGTAGGAAGATGAAACGTAATGGGGGGGGGGGGGGGGCAAAGGTCCTCAATATTTTGTACACCCCCCCACGCCGCACCTACAGGAGGAGATTCATTCAACTCCCACTACCAACCATATATGCTTTATGTACATTTTTCATATATCATTAAATCTAATCCCTGTACATATTTATAAACAGTGGGGTCACTAAAAGGAAATTAACGAATACGCAAATTGGCTAAATTAGCGTGTGAGCGTCGAAGGCGCGAGATTTTGGTGTTTTAGGGGTCTGAGGGTGACCCCCGGGAAAAAATATTGTAATTTAGAATGGCTGAGATGAGTTTTACAATGTATTTTGATGATTTTGCGAGTGCCCGAAAGCGCGAGATTTTGGTGTTGGGGGGGGGGGGGGGGGGGGGGGGGGGGGGGGGGGGGGGGGGGGGGGGGGGGGGGGGGGTGGGGGGGGGTGGGGGGGGGGGGGGGGGGGGGGGGGGGGGGGGGTCCTCCCCGGGAAAATATTACGATCTAGAAAAGCTTAAATGAGTTTTGATGAATTTGCGACGCCCGAAAGCGCGAGAGTTTGGTGATTGGGGGGTCCGTGGGGTCTCCCCCGGAAAAAAATTACAATTTAGAATAGCTGAAATGAGTTTTGATGAGTTTGCGAACGCCCGAAAGCGCGAGATTTTGGTGTTTGGGGGTCCGGGGGTCTCCCCCAGAAAAAAACTTACGATTTAGAATGGCTTAGATGAGTTTTACAATGCATTTTGATGAATTTGCGAGCGCTGAAAGGCGCGAGAATTTGGTGTCAGGGGGGACCGGGGTTCTCCCCCGGGAAAAAAAATACGATTTAGAATGGCTGAGATGACTTTTACGAGGTATTTTAATGATTATAAAGCGTTCTTAACACGGTACTTTTTCGATTTAAAGATACTTGCATTTAGAAATGATAATTGTGTCGCCATAACATTATGCAACCCTACTCGATCTGAATATACTGGCTTCACACCGTCGGCACATTGTTGTGTAACATAAAAAATGAATTAATTGTCTCGCTAAGACATATTAACAAATTGATCTTTTAAGAGACACTTTTTTTTTAAATAATACATATAATCCCTTGATGGACATTTTAGTCTAGTTCGTGTGTATGGAATTTTTACTATTTAATGTTTGACATTACGTGCTTGAACGTTTTTTGGAAATGCGCCGCGCAGCGGAAAATTTTCTAGAATGAAGAACGAAAAATGTACAGGAGGACCCTATTTTATTTCAAATAAGCATGTTTAGAAATTTTCAGTCGGCGAAAATGGGTGGGGGGGCAAAAAGACATGTTTGCCCCCCCCCACGTCCTGGGGAACGGGGGGGGGGGGGTTCGGTTGCCCCCCTGCCCCCCCCCCCCCGCTTCCTACGCCCCTGAAATTTGACCTTTTTAGACTATGAAGAGTATTAGCTTCCATCAAACCTGTGAACTTAGAGGTATTTTTTGAAATTTTAATTAATTTGACCCTGTTTGGTCCTGCCCCTCTGGTCCCCCAAGGGGTCATCGAGGACGGATACATGGATGTTAAAATGCTATATCTGAGGCTAATAATTCTAATCAAGTTTGACTAATTTCCTACGAAAATTGGGCAAATAATGTTCACAAATATGTTTTTCCTATATAAACTAAAGTAAACTTGACCCCTCCCCAGGGGGTAACGTGAGACCCCAAGGTCATATAATTCACAGTTTTTATAAAACACCTGAAGACCTTTCCATCTATAATTATTTGATTCTACTTTATCCAGAATTTTAGAAGATTTTTGAAGTTTTAGCCTATTTGACCCTTTTTAGCCCCGCCCCTCTGCCCCCAGGGGGTCGGCCAGGACCAATGTGGAAATGATATTAAAATGCTATCGCAGGCTAATAATTCTAACCAAGTTTGACTCATTTCCTATGAAAATTGAGCAAAAAAATGCTCATTAATGTGTTTTTTTCCTATATAAACTATAGTAAACTTGACCCCCTCCCCAAGGAGAAACAGGAGATCTCAGGGTCATATAATTTACAATTTTTATAAACAAACTTTAAGACCTTTTCATCTATAAAGTGTATTTGATTATAACATTTTCAGAATTTTAAAAGAATATTTTTGAAGTTTTAGCCTATTTGACCTTTTTTGGCCCCGCCCCTCTGCCCCCAGGGGGTCAGCCTGGACCAATATGGATATGATATTAAAATGCTATCTCAGGCTAATAATTCTAGTCAAGTTTGACTCGTTTCCAATGAAAATTGAGCAAAAAAAATGCTCATAAATATGTTTTCCTTATATAAACTATAGTAAACTTGACCCCCTCCCCAGAGGGAAACGTGAGACACCAGGGTCATATTATTCACAATTTTTGTAAAGGACCTTAAGACCTTTCTGTTTCTGAAAAGTATTTGATTCTACCATTTCCAGAATTTCAGAAGAATTTTTGAAGTTTAAGCCTGTTTGACCCCTTTTGACCCCGCCCCTAAGGCCCATGGGGATCAGTCATAGAAATTTGTTAATAGGATTAAATGGCCATCTCATACTGATAATTCTGACAACATTTGACTCATTTCCTATTACAAATGACCAAATAATGCGCAAAAATGTGTTTTCTCAATATAAAGTATAGTAAACTTAACCCCCTCCCCAGGGGGAAACTAGAGACCCCAGGGTCATATAATTCACAATTTTTGTAAAGGACCTTAAGACCTTTCTATCTATGAAGAGTATTTGATTCTACCACATCTGTGAGTAGAGAAGAAGATTTTTGAAATTTTACTCAATTTTACCCCTTTTGGCCCCTCTCACAGCCCCCTGGGGGTGGGGACCATATAATTCACAATTTTGATTGGCCTTATGCCTTAGAAGGTTTGTGCAAAATTTCATTGAAATTGCTTAAGCAGTTTTGGAGAAGAAGTCGAAAATGTAAATTGTTTATGGACATACGACGCACGACAGACGACGGACGAGGCACAACGCACGACGCACGACGACGGACAAAAGGCGATTAGAATAGGTCACTTGAGACTTCGTCTCAGGTGACCTAAAAATCCAAGATGGCTGCCTGGCAGCAATTTTGTGGACCGATCGGTCCCAAATCACAATATGCACAACTAGGGCCCTAGGGGAACCTTCATATGAATTTTGAGCTGATCCCTCCAAAACTTTCTGAGAAATAGCGATAACAAACTTTGAATAACAAAATCCAAGATGGCTGCCTGGCAGCCATCTTGTTAACTGATCGGTCCCAAAATGCAATATGCACAACTAGGTCCCTAGGGGAACCTACATATGAAATTTGAGACAGATCCCTTCAGTACTATCTGAGAAATAGCCATAACAAACTTTAACTATCGAAATCCAAGATGGCGGCCTGGCGGCCATCTTGTTCACCGATTGGTCCAAAAATGCAATATGCACAACAAGGGCCCTAGGGGAACCTACATATTAAATTTGAGAATGATCCCTTCAGCACTTTTTGAGAAATGGGGATATCAAACATTTACTATCAAAATCCAAGATGGCCGCCTGGCGGCCATCTTGTTTTTCCTATCAGCCTCAAAATCTGTATGGCACAACTAGGGACCAAGGGTCCTCCATGTGAGTTTGAACAAATCCTTCAGTATTCTCAAGAAATCATAACAAATTCAACTGCCAAAATCAAAGATGGCCCTGGGCCATCTTGTTTTTCCGATCAGCCTCAAAATCTGTATGGCACAACTAACCAAGGGACCCTCCATGTGAAGTTTGAACAAAATCCCTTCAGTAGTTCTCAAGAAATATCGATAACAAACTTCAACTGCCAAAATCAAAGATGGCTGCCTGGCGGCCATCTTGTTTTTCCGATCAGCCTCAAAATCTGTATGGCACAACTAGGGACCAAGGGAACCTCCATGTGAAGTTTGAACAAAATCCCTTCAGTAGTTCTCAAGAAATATCCATAACAAACTTCAACTGCCAAAATCAAAGATGGCTGCCTGGCGGCCATCTTGTTTTTCCGAACAGCCTCAAAATCTGTATGGCACAACTAGGGACCAAGGGTCACCTCCATGTGAAGTTTGAACAAAATCCCTTTGGTAGTTCTCAAGAAATATTGATAACAAACTTCAAATGCCAAAATCAAAGATGACTGCCTGGTGGCCATCTTGTTTTTCCGATTAGCCTCAAAATCTGTATGGCACAACTAGGGACCAAGGGTAACCTCCATGTGAAGTTTGAACAAAATCCCTTCAGTAGTTCTCAAGAAATATTGATAACAAACTTCAACTGCCAAAATCAAAGATGGCTGCCTGGCGGCCATCTTGTTTTTCCGATCAGCCTCAAAATCTGTATGGCACAACTAGGGACCAAGGGTCACCTCCATGTGAAGTTTGAATAAAATCCCTTCAGTAGTTCTCAAGAAATATTGATAACAAACTTCAACTGCCAAAATCAAAGATGGCTGCCTGGCAGCCATCTTGTTTTTCCGATCAGCCGCAAAATCTGTATGGCACAACTAGGGACCAAGGGGACCCTCCATGTGAGTTTGAACAAAATCCCTGCAGCAGTTTTTAAGAAATAGTGATAACAAGCATTGTTTACGGACGGACGCCGGACGGAGCGGAGGACGGCGGAGGACGGACGGCGGAGGACGGACGACGGACCCACCATCTGGACGCAGGATACTTCAATTTGAATAGCACATCTGATGTTGCAAATGCTGAAAGTTTATTGATCCTGAACGAATGATTCTCCCAGAAATCATCACAAATCTTCATCCTTTTGAGGGATGCCAACACATTTTATAGCCAAACATTGGGATCGCTACGCCAGGAGTTGAAAAGCTTTTGGCAAGCAATCCATATAACTGCTTGTTCATGTGGTATGCGAAACAAAGGATATCACTTACATTTTTTTTTTTTTACAAACTATTGGAAAATATAAATCATATGCCCATCTGAAAGAAAGGTGACAGGTCCTCCGCAAATTACAGACCTGTGTCTGGCGTCTACATGTTCGAAGCTAGTGCATGCAGAATGTAGTATAGACCAATATTTGATGCTCATAATGTCTTCAGCAAAATATTCGTACGGCCAGGGGCAAAGAGAGGCACGGATGCAAAAGAGAATAACTACATTGTATATACGTGGCCACATGAATCAGTCTGGGAAAACGACTTATTCCTTAATTGACCTTAGAACCAGTACATTCGTGTTAATCATAAAGTAAAAAAGCTAAACGACCATGTGTGTCTACAGAGGACATTTTAACACGAAATTCAGGATGTTAGCACATATTTATCATAAAGGTCTATATAATTTGTATTATTATTTCTTACAGACCTTATGTGCTTCCATTTGGTGCTTCAAAGTAGAATTTGATGAGAAATATACACATGGAAAGAAAGTCCTGCAACCGTGTCATATTGACGATTGAAAAAGAAACAAATGTTGTTAATTTATAAGTTATATTTATTATTTCTCAAATTCCTTTGCTTAAAAAGCACTTTGTTTATAATTTATTGAAGTGTTTCATCAAATGAAACGATAATTTTCACATATATTACTTTTCAATACGCATGTCAATTGTCCTACATGTATATATTACAGTCGTTTTACTTATCCACTCCCTATAATGTATTAATAATGAATCCAAATTGTATCATTTATGTATACACATACCAAGATATAATATAAAGTTTGTAAACGTTCGTTTGTAGATCAAAAGTAGATTTCATAACCCAGATGTACCATCGATATAGCAAACAAAAAATGAAAACATAAGTATGTTAAATATATTCCACTTCATGTAATATATGATCTGTAAGTATTATATTTTTATATTATAATTATACACAGACAACACATAGCAATTTAAAACCTATGCACAGGTATGCAAACATCACAAGATCTTTGATTATTTGAATCTTTTGCTTTCCTAAAGAAATAACTTTTTTTTGTAATTAGCACCCTTCCCTCTATAAACGCCCCTCCCTCTTCATAAGAAGAAGAAAAAGCTATATCATTTAAGACATTTAATATGTATTCTCTATATTGACCAATTGTAAGGAGGGGATTTATCTATCTGACTTAAGTTACATGTACTCTAAATGTTGCTTATGTTTCCTTTACAGGATTGACCTACAATGTATCAACAAGAAACATGTGCATCTTATTGATCGATGTTGATTGCTCCCATTCATAATACAGCGATACCACTTATCAGAGATTTAAATATACTACTATCTAAATCTCTGTGCTTATTATCAGAAACATATATACATATGTATATATGTTTCTGTTATTATTGAGCAAAACTTGTAACTGTAAATAGTTTGGATCCCTTTGATCTCCTGATGCACAGCTCGGCGACGATCAGTTTTGCAAACGTTTTTGATTGGCTGACCTATCAGAAACCAGTGTCAGTGTGAGCGTAACACTTTGATTGACTAGTACGGTAATTTGGGAAGTAGGTTGTTCGTCGCTGTTTTTTCCACAATTGAATAGTTCATACCAAGGATACACATAATTGCAAGAGAATGATTTGCTGATTTGTTTCTCTCTTCTTTCTGTCTACATGTAACCTGAATTTTAATCCAGTTGAAAATGTTTTACAAACTGAAATCTGGAATCAAACAGGAACAAATAATACTGTACATGTAAATTGACATTTTCTTGGGCAATCTTAACCAGAAACATCTATACATAGAAATTGGAAACTCCTTCTTGACAGGCAGAGGGACCTCCAGTTTATAGGCATTTCGCCTCGCAATTGGCAAACTACTTTTAAGTGTATTCTGTTAAACATGATATTTTTGCATCAACATAAAGTTTAAACATTATCAGAAACATATATACATATGTATATATGTTTCTGACATTATGTCATGGTTTGATGTGACCAGTTTTCCCGATTGATGTTATTTAATAGGATTTTTAAAAGCATGAAAATAAGCAATTTTACCTGGTTTTTAAAAAATCAGACATGTTAATTTTTTTTATCAATATATAAGTTAAAATCTTATTTTTTTTCTTTCCAAAATCGAACTAAAACCATCTGAAAATTTCTGAACTTAAATAACATATCAAAATTATTCTGCTGTATTTATAACTATTTAGGAGTTTATCTAAAATGTTTAATGTGTTAAAAACTGTTAGAGAATGTTGACATTCCAACATGTTTTGAATATTCAGATCATATACAGTAGCAAAACCTTGGTTGAACTGGTTTGAATAAACTTTCGTAAATCATTTTCGCTTTGGTGTTACAGCGCTGTATCAGCGTTTAAACTTCTAAAGGCAAATTTTCAATATTACGAAATTGATACATGTACCGTATATGGTAATAAACTATTTTTTTCTTATTTCATTTTACACGTAAAAAACTTGGTCACAAAGTGAGCGCTGAGCTTAGCGAATGTGAACATTTAAATAGTATCTAAACAACTGTAAAGCAAATTGATAAAGAAATATAGGATTGTTACTGGCAAGAATAGGCCCTGCCTACTGGCAAAACTTCTAGTCATTCACAGTGTTACACTCACGCTGATATATACTGTTCCCTGATTTGGTCAGCCAATCCAAAACGTTTTGCAAACTGACCGCTGCCAAGCTGTGTGGGAGATCTAAGTGATCCAAACTATTTACCGTTACAAATTTTGCTAAATAATAAGCAGTATCGCTGTAAATCATGTGTTTAAACATAACAATACATAACATTAACATAATCAAATAATCAATACCATAATCAACATCTACATTTCAATACTCTTTAACAGGACAAAATTCAAAACGACAGAAATAGCAGAGAAATATGGATTAAGTTAACATCAGACGATACTAAAACACATGTTTAACAACTTACAGTACTTATTTTTCAGTTTGGTCCTCAGCACAGTGTATCAGTAGGTTACATGTATATCATCTACATCTAATGACAATTTTTAATTGTGGTATAATTTTCGCCATACATCTGTTTGATGTACTACTATACACATATTAAGAAAGAATGTACTACAACATGATATATAGTTTAACAAAATTTGATATGATCAAAGATACATACATAGCATACATGCTTACTCTCTCTCCTAAGCACATGCACACAAGTATTACCTAGTGTCTGAATAAAGCCGAATTGCAAACTATGAATAGGTATTTAATACATGTTCTTACAAAGTTTACTATACGGCAGCCCTCTCCCCCCTCTCCCCACAAAAAATATATAGATAAATAATAGAATAAATCAATTCCAAAAACTACCACACAATTCAAAGGTATGTTTAAATCATGCATTCAAATACATGTATATCTCACTAATTATTTATTCTCTTTCTGATTCACATAAAATACGTTTATGATGTCGAGCTATCACATATATTTGCATTCTTCAATTTTTTTTTCATTGAAGAAGAGAAATATTTTTTTTTGTTATAACTGTGGGTTCTCAAACCAGAATGCTGCTGTCTGTGTATAAATACATGTGATAGTAATTCACTTTTTTCAAGATACAGGAAATGGTCAAAATAAGTAAATATGAAATGATGTGTCAGCCAGATCAAATAATATAGGTAACATGCATTTTATGGAATGCCCAACAAATGCTTACATTGTATGGTAAGAAGGTTGACATAAAGTAAAAGCTTCCCAATAAAAATGTCAAAGACATTAACTTGACATTAAATTACAAGGTATCTTCATTTGTACATACATGTATTTCCATTCTCCAGTTTATTATTTTCTATGTACAAAGTACATGTACTGTATACCTAATAACTAATTCACTGATTTGGGTAGTTCATTCACTCGGATATTTGGATTAGCCATGGGATCCAGGAAAGGGTCATTGTCTGTAGCATTGCGTCCTAGTTTTGAGAAGATTACAACGACTGTAACAAATCCAATGAGTCCAATAATTAAAACAAACAGGAATCTCTTCAACATAAGATCAGGATCCTTCCTATGTTTCCCTTCTCGAGACCTTTAAAGTAAACAACCGAAATAAAATATACAAGCTTGTTAATTGAGTTCTTGCAACTGGTACATGTACATTGTATTGTTATCAAAATTGATCAGTTCATTGGTAGATGCTTTTATAGATCATCAAACCATTATAAATGTTTTCAAATATTTGTACAAAAACATAGAGTGGTACAAATATTCTATAAATGATGCATGTGTACATTCATGCAATGGTCATTATTTACATAATTTATAAAGTAAAAATATATTTCAATTTATTGGTTAACTTTATTACTAAATATTGAAACAGCAGTATAGACAAACATACAAATTGCATGTCTGCATAAGATTAGAGAATTCGGTTGTGTAAACTAATAGAAATTTTGAGCTACACTAAAACATACTTGAGCCATTTTCCGAGCCATTCAAGTGCAGGTCTTCTTTTATATTTATCTTCATCGTGGTCATGTGACATGTTGAACATACTATTAGTGTCCTCCTTTGTGGAATCAAACAACTTTCTTGGATCTACAAGAGTAACCATGCATGTACGTCAAAACAATTAATCCTTTATATGTACATGTAGCAGCAATTTTACTTCATGGCATGATAGATTAATTCCAATAAATATATTTCAAACTGATAAATATTGAAAATGTTATATATTTTGTTAAATGTTGGAAATACATTTAAACAATGTCTGTTAAGTAATATACTGAAACAAAACAGTTTTTTAAGTTCAATACCAATACAACTCCATACTTTCATTCTTAATTTATACCATACAGTTTTTGACATCAATTCTACTCATACCTGCTACACCATAATTCTTTTCTTGTCCCCTGACCGTGGTGCCTGTGTCAACACTGATCACACTGTGCTGCATCTGAGGGGTAGGCGTCACATGGGCGCTGGGCCTAGTGTGGTTAGGGGCAGCAGGCCTTAATGGGGCAGGTGATGAGGCTGGTGCTAGTTCATTCTTCATTGGTGTACTCTGTGCTACAGGCATAGTCTGCTGTACTACCATCTGCTGTTGTTGTGCTTCTATTGTATCCACCATAGGGGGAGCTGGTGATGGTGGTGGTTCTGGCTCATCAATCTGTTCAGTACAAAATCATCACAATAGGTGATAGTTACTGTGCTATACTAAGAAGTAAATTGTGATGATGAGCTTATAAACATTTAAGTACTATGTATTTATTGTAGCAGATATATGTATCATCAACGCAAATACACATGTATCACCATACAGATGAACATCTAAACAAGCTGACAAGGCTTTCTACTGACGTTAGATTGGTGAGACAGATACTGGTGAGATTGTTATGCCCCTTGCTCTTAATAAATGAATGTTTAAAATTGCCTACACAATATAGATATACACATTAGTTTATAAATACAAACCAGTGGAAGTCCAAGTCCTGCTCTGGCCCAGTTCACCTGTGATAACATTTGTCTCAATTCTTCTGCTACAGGTGACACTACATTTTGAGCTGGGAATATCCCACTGTTACAGATTGGACATGCGTATCCAGCAGGGGCAGTGTTTGGAGGCATCTGATTGGCATAGCGATTCAAGCACTGCCAGTGAAACACATCTGAAATTGATCAGCTATACATGTAAAATGTATGTAATTAATATCATTCATAGTCTGAGTTGTATAGAAACAATATTACATTTTTTCTATTTCTGAATTGAATTACCATAAATAAATCAAAGGCTGTATATTTAGATATGACGAAGCATAACACTAATAAAGCATTTGATTCAAATATTGCAATTATACAATAATTCATGCATTACAACATTTAAACATACCATAACACGTCAGTCGTACACATTCTCTGTTTTCTGCTGCCAATTCTTTGGTACAAAGCGTACACACAGGACTGTAATCACTGTCTTGTAACCATTGTAGGTAAGACTTAACAATGCACTATAAATCGAAAGAAAATATATAAATTACTTTGAAGATGAAACCAAAAATATGTTTAATTTGACTTCTAGTAAAGATTACATTGTATTGTGTACTTGCCCCATGCAATTATAATGCAGGAAGAAGCAACGATCTACATTACCATGTTGTTCGTTCATCACTATGAATAAGCTGGCATAAATCACTTGATTTCTAAACTTCGGTAAAATACAATAAAAATTGTACAAAATATTTACAAAACTTGCAAAACTTTTACATATATTAATGTAATTTTTTTAAATACAATATCAACCAATCAATGAATAATCATTGAATATATTGATGCTCAAGAGAGCAACAGTTGGTATATATCAATATGGTATATATCTATATATGTACAATATACATATATGTACATTTATCCTGCCTCAGACAAGAATCTTGTATTCCTATTGGTTAAAATGATTTCACGTGATATTCAATATCTAGTCGTGTCAGGTTAGTAGAAATCGTATCAGGTTTGGACGATAGAGATATCGTTCTTTGCCCCTAAAGTCATTAGCAACAAGATGGCGGTCAAGTAAAGCTTCGCAACGACGGCACTCAACGAGATGGAGACAAAATGTTTAAATGATAGCGCTGATGACCACTTTCAAAGCAAACCGAAATTGGCAACATTTATTAATGATTATTTAACAGAAATGAACCATGAAATGCATTCGAGTCTTCAATGAGGTGAAAATTGTTTAAGTTTTGAGTCGTTTTGGTTTCCATAAATAATGCATTTTGCAGTTACTTCATTGAAATGGTCTTCGACAGGATAAATTCGTTACACAGTTTGTTAGTGATCTAATACAGAAAAATGTTGGGTCTAAAATAAACATGTATCAGGCTCGGCTTCGCCTCGCCCAATACAAGTTTATTTTAGACCCAATATTTTTCCGTATAAGGTCACTAACAAACTGTGTAACTAATAATACACGTACTTTGTATACATTTTGTATGTACACTGTACATTTATATTGCATTGTTTAATGTACAAGTTAAAACTCAAATATTTTATCTAAGTCTCAACCTCAATTAAACACATACATGGATACATAATAAATACAACAAAGTTTCTTTAAAATGAAGAGGCCATTCTATACAGAATTATGAGAGACTGTAAAATATATATACCCGTATGTATACACACATATATACAAGATAGGAAAATAAAAACCTTAGAGATGCTCCATCGCTGACAGAGCATAAATGATATTCATCATTTGAACAATAATTGGTGTTTAATGGAGTATATATATGTCTAATTAACACAAAAATAATATAAAATAATTTATTTCTCCTTTGGGGCATGCACAATCAGTACTTCATTCAATATAGGATATAGTGACACAGAATTTTTTCAGGATGCAATTAATTATATTTCATATTTTTAATTTGAAGTAAAATATAAAGCTCAAACTTTTCAATTGTGGTAATGGTGTAAATCAAGTAACTTTTGTAACTGAAGAAAATACTAAATTGTCTGCTCCTGTTTTTGATTGTGAAAAAATACCATTTGTCAGTGGTGGAGCATCTTTAAAAATAATACGAATCAGTGATTACAAAACAAGTTCAGCGTTTATCTAATTTGTTTGAAAGTTTTGGTACTATAACAACACATATCACTATAACAACACATATCACTATAACAACACATATCACTATAACAACACATATCACTATAACAACACATATCACTATAACAACACATATCACTACAACAACACATATCACTACAACAACACATATCACTATAACAACACATATCACTATAACAACACATATCACTATAACAACACATATCACTACAACAACACATATCACTATAACAACACATATCACTACAACAACACATATCACTATAACAACACATATCACTATTACAACACATATCACTACAACAACACATATCACTACAACAACACATATCACACTACAACAACACATATCACTATAACAACACATATCACTATAACAACACATATCACTATAACAACACATATCACTATAACAACACATATCACTACAACAACACATATCACTACAACAACACATATCACTACAACAACACATATCACTATAACAACACATATCACTATAACAACACATATCACTATAACAACACATATCACTATAACAACACATATCACTATAACAACACATATCACTATAACAACACATATCACTATAACAACACATATCACTATAACAACACATATCACTATTTTCGTGAATAAGACATAATTCTTAAGTATCACAAAGTGATAGAAAAACAGAATTTATCCTACTAGCCTTTAAGAATAGGTGATCCTGGTATAACGAACAATTGAATAAAACCTGAAACTCATCTTCTTTTTGATCATGACAGTTGAAACATGTTCTAGAATTTAAATCTTAAGTTTTCATAACGACCAGTTTCTATTCGAATAGGAGCCACTCCACACATTAGCTTGGCTAGGGAACAACATGCTCTTGTAGACATAGCTTTAGTTAAATAAACAAAATCACTCTCAAAGGTTTTGTAAGTTCACAGTAGTTGTATGAGTGAATATATATTGCCCTGCACATTTTTCCTTAGTTCATTTGTCATACAATTATGCATGATGATTAATCCAAAATTGACATTACATGACCAGATATAATCATTCGTATATTTTTTCTATTTTCAGGTTTTACAACAACTTTGTTGTCGAATAAAACATTTAAAAATAGCTAAGTTTATGTACATACACAAAATTTACGAATTTTAATACGATTTGATTGTAATACTGTTGAACTGTACTTACTCCAACAATATTAGTGGTATATATAGCAAAACGTGACAATTTTGGAACATTACGTCGTGTCTAACAACAGCAAAATAACGTCCGATTAAAAAAACGGTTGACCAGTCGACTCTCATGTTATGGGAGACTGTACTTGGTATGTTTTGTATATTGACATTTACTCCAACAATGTTAGAGGTATAGCACGACGAGACACTTTTGGAACATTACGTCGTGTCTACAAAATAACGTCCGATAAAAAAAACGGCTGACCAGTCGACTCTCATGTTATGGGAGTAATTGATATTGTGTTGTTTAAATAACTCACCTTTGCATGATTCGCAACTAAACAATATTCGCAAACATTCACTCTATGTTCAAAACAGAATATATTGGTTACTTTCTTCTTTGGGCATTTGCAAAGCCCCATACTTGCATAAAAATATTAGGGCCTACCAATCCTGTGCAAAAATTGTTTGACACATCAAACAGGAAGTTACACGGTGGAAGTAATGTTAAAATAAGAAACACGACAAAAGCCGGTACATTTGTTCCGGATTTAACAAAATACATCTGCTATGGAATAAATTATATTTCATGTAACATTTATAAAGCACATGTACACAAAATAATTCCCATAAAAATCAGGGTTTTAGTATATGAAAAATGATGACATGAGAAATTAAATAAATACAGTAATGATATAATTAAGCGTTGGTGAGACTAAGACTAAATACGTATCAGTGTTCACGAGAAGCTTGAGACATGTTTTGAGGTCAACACACGTGCAAGTCGTTAACATGTGGAATAGGAAAAAAATCATTCCGCCTCTTGTCTGTAATATGAAGACTGCTTTAAATTCGAGCAATAAGAGTAAGTTGTATCACCAAAGTTTTCAGATATATACTTGTAAAATCGTGTTGCAATAACAGAGAGGAATCTGATGATGATGCGGAAAAGATAACGTTACACATCAGCACATGTATCCGAGTAATCCCTATTGAGATTCCTCCTCTAGACTCTTTTATATTCGGACGTCCTGCTCTGATAGATGTCTCTCGTCGGAATCCTAATCCCTATTGAGATTCCTCCTCTAGACTCTTTTATATTCGGACGTCTGATAGATGTCTCTCGTCGACACTAATCTTTTACATGTAGCTGCGCTCTTCTGGAGGCTTTGCCTTAAATTCATATTATGGGAGTAATTGATATTGTGCTGTTTAAATAACTCACCTTTGCATGATTCGCAACTAAACAATATTCGCAAACAATTCACTCTATGTTCAAAACAGAATATATTGGTTACTTTCTTCTTTGGGCATTTGCAAAGCCCCATACTTGCATAAAAATATTAGGGCCTACCAATCCTGTGCAAAAATTGTTTGACACATCAAACAGGAAGTTACACGGTGGAAGTAATGTTAAAATAAGAAACACGACAAAAGCCGGTACATTTGTTCCGGATTTAACAAAATACATCTGCTATGGAATAAATTATATTTCATGTAACATTTATTAAAGCACATGTACACAAAATAATTCCCATAAAAATCAGGGTTTTAGTATATGAAAAAACGATGACATGAGAAATTAAATAAATACAGTAATGATATAATTAAGCGTTGGTGAGACTAAGACTAAATACGTATCAGTGTTCACGAGAAGCTTGAGACATGTTTTGAGGTCAACACACGTGCAAGTCGTAAAACATGTGGAATAGGAAAAAAATCATTCCGCCTCTTGTCTGTAATATGAAGACTGCTTTAAATTCGAGCCTATAAGAGTAAGTTGTATCACCAAAGTTTTCTGATATATACTTGTAAAATCGTGTTGCAATAACAGAGAGGAATCTGATGATGATGCGGAAAAGATATCACCAGAAGTAACTTAACGTTACACATCAGCACATGTATCCGAGTAGTTATCTTTTTCGCTACAAGCAGCAGTGACCATGTCGGGGGAAAATCCTGATCAGTGGAAAACACTATAATAATGGAATCAGGACTTCTCCCCGACCTGACAGTAGATATCTGTTCCATAGATGATCTGAAGTCCTTAGTACTCCTGTATTTCAATTCAAGTCATGTTTTCACAACACAATCAGGAATCTAATTATCCGTCCGGGTCAATGAATAATTATCTAATTGAATATAATAATGCTGAAGACAAAGCCTTGAAGGGCGCAGCCAGATGTTTCAATTTTAAAAAGTGAAATTTATGGAAATAAAGGAGCAAATTTTCTGTTTATTTTTTATTCATAAATTCACACTCTAGCCTTGTCCAAAAACCCTCATTTCAGATGGAAACCCCCAATAGAGAACAAAGAAATTTTATTTTCGTAACGGATATTTTGTATTAGATCAGCTGATTATATTGGAAGGTGGTCTAAATCAAGAGCGATAGCACTGAGCTTCTGCGGATGGCGATTACATTTGTCAGATCATAAGAGCGTTTGAACTGCTTGATTATATAATGTGTTTACTTCAAGGCATTGTATCCATGGTGATTACCCATGACTCCCCTCCCCATAGGTGTAAAAAAAAATGGCGGCTGAAAACTGAAGCTGTCGTTGTGTAGGATTGGATTTTGAAGATTGGGTTTTTAGGTCATCTGACCCGAAGGGTCAAGATGATCTATAGTCATCATGTACCTTCCGTTGGCGTGCGCTGTGCGCCATGCGTAAACTTTCATTCAAACTTCTTCTCAATAACCGTAAGGACTAAAGTACTCACATTTAGCCTGTAGCATGCTGGGAGGAAGAGCTACCAAAGTTGTGAAAATGAATTACCTTGACCTACTTTCAAGGTCACAAGGGTCAAAAAGGCTTAAATCTTTGAACGACTTCTTATCAATAACCGTAAGGCCCAGAGTACTCATATTTAGCCTGTAGCATGTGGGGTTGAAGGGCTACCAAAGTTGTGAAAATAAATGACCTTGACATACTTTTAAGGTCACTTGGTCAAATAGGCTAAATTCTTTGAACGACTTCTTCTCAATAACTGTAAGGCCCGATATTAGTACTTAAATGGCCTGTAGCATGCTGGGATGAAGGGCTACCAAAGTTGTGAAAATGAATGACCTTGACCCACTTTCAAGGTCACTTGGTCAAATAGGCTAAATTCTTTGAACAGCTTCTTCTCAATAACTAAGGTCCCGAGTACTTATATTTGGCCTGTAGCATGCTGGGATGAAGGGCTACCAAAGTTGTGAAAATAAACGACCTTTACCTACTTTTAAGGTCTCAGGGTCAAATAGGCTCAAATCTTTGAACGAATTCTTCTCAATAACCTTAAGGCCCAGAGTACTCATATTTAATTAAGCTTGTAGCATGCTGGGATGAAGGGCTACCAAAGTTGTGAAAATGATTAACCTTGACCTACATTCAAGGTCACGGGTCAAATAGGCTAAAACTTTTGAACAAATTCTTCTCAATAGACTATAATCAGGATAAAGGGCGACCTGAGATTCTGAAAATGAATGACCTTGACCTATTTTCCAGATACGTCTAGTGCCAAGGTAGTCAGATGACCATTAAGGCCCTTAGGCCTCTTGTTTCTTATATTTTCATGTACGTGTTACCTTAGAAGTGCTTTGCAATTGGTGCCCTATGGGCACGAAGGGCTGCGCTTTTACAACCCTCTGTAGCGGGAATGAACTGGGTCAATCGTCGGTAACCAGGTAGCTGATTATGAGTTGGTAGAATGTGTGACTAGTGTTCGGAGGTCCAGGGTTCGAATTCCAGTTTGGCAGCTACATTTTCTCCTCCTGCTGCAAATTATGTACTTGACATCCACCTAAAATACCCATGGTGGGTGATATAAGGGTCCCGTACATGTCTGTTGTTGAGGGCGGATACATGTACATTGAAAAAGGAGGGAAAAGTATAGTGTGATTGGATTGGGTCGATTATCACTGACTATGTAAATGTAGCTCAGTAGTTGGTATAGCATTCAGCTAATGTTTGAAGGTCCTTGGTTTAAATCCCGGTCTGGCTACATTATCTCCTCTCCTGTTACAACTCTATATAGTATACAATGTACATGTACATGTAGCTACTAATGTAGTAATGTACTAGCAGTTCTTGTTTAATATTGCTAAACTTAAATTATATTTTGACTTAGAAAACTGAATTTATTGCCAAAATTTTGTACACTGTATTCTGATACATAATCTTGTCAGGAAATACCCAATACTGTCCAACCATCATACCCAGTACTGTCCAACCATCATACCCAGTACTGTCCAACCATCATATCCAGTACTGTACAACTATCATACCCAGTACTGTCCAACCATCATAACCAGTACTGTCCAACCATCATACCCAGTACTGTCCAACCATCATACCCAGTACTGTCCAACCATCATACCCAGTCCAACCATCATACCCAGTACTGTCCAGCCAACATACCCAGTACTGTCCAACCATCATACCCAGTACTGTCCAACCATCATACCCAGTACTGTCCAACCATCATACCCAGTACTGTCCAACCATCATACCCAGTACTGTCCAACCATCATACCCAGTACTGTCAATTACTCCGTCATTAAACTGATCTGTCTGAGTTACCTCCCTTATTTTTTTCCCAATAGTACATGTTTCTCTTTCGACAGAATCAGATAAAGGGAAGTGACTGATGGATTAGAGTGGCGTATCATATTCTATTTTATAGATTTATTACCAAGTTTTATTGTTTTCTAAAGAACAAATACAACTTGAATGAAGGCTAACTTTAATGGCAAATCTCCTTTTCAGTACATTTCAGGGTTATGAAAACAACAATGGCTGATATTTCTCACCTACTGTCTGACATGGTGGTATGGAAATCTGAGTTGCACATCCTGTCCAAGATAGTGTACAAGAAACATGCACAACGAAGGAGGGAGAAAACACTACAGGGACTTAAAAGAGTAATTTGAAAAAAGAACATGCTTTAGCTGAATGACAAAATTATATTAGATATTGTGAATATCTTCTCAATATGGATTAAAGACTTCCCTTTTTTGAATTTCACTTCTCAGATACATGTACATGTAGTATATACACCCTGTACATATAAATATGAGTACGACAATTTTGTGTCTGTCTTAATTGTTCCAAATATAATACATTTGTATTTTATTTTTTTGTACGGGCAAATCTATATATAAATAACCAGAACCAACTCATTTTGGAACAGTACAAATTGTATGAGTGTATGATAATTATGTACTGTTATACTTTCAGATTGAGTCCTGTTTGGATAGGATTTGTGCCTTTGAGGGAATCAACTTTCTGGAGGATATATCCAGTTCGTTAGAAACGTAAGTATATGTATCTAATGCTGATGCAAAATATTGTTTATTGCAAAAAGTGTAAAGAGTCGTAGTTCTGCACGCAGCATGTACATCAAAATAAACTTCTAATATCAATCTTGTGTAATTACTTTTATGTCTCAATGTGCTGTGCTGATAACTATTTTGGTAAGTTTTGAGACCTGCAGGTCTAAAGATGAGTTTTTGCCACAATGAAGCATTGACTGACCAGACTTTATTCATTTTTAGACAACTGTCACCAATTGCCTTTCTTCTTCTTATTTGTTCTGTTACTTGCTTATAATTTACTTTTAAATAAGAATGTAACACAAGCTTATATTGGAATTGGTTTAAAAATTAATTTTTACATAAGGTAACTACTATAATACATTTGATTGTAATTTCTGTAGCAACCATGTGAGCAATACAGGACTCATAAGCCACTTGTTGATTCAAATCTCTTTGATGATCATAGTTTCGTTTTTAGTACCTATTAGTACTTCATTACAGTGTTGACCTTGATGATGAGAGTGTGTACCTGCCGTCCAAACAGATGTTACAGTTTGTCCTAGTGAAGCTGATGGGTCTGGCAGCCCTGCTTACTCAGACAGCAGGCTATAGTGTACATACCTTCATGTATCCTTGACATTTTGGGAATGTCGAAAATGTTTGAATTATTCTATAGCTTATGCAAAATGATGTTTATATATATGTATGGGGATGATTTTGATATGAAACATAGATACCGTGATCGGGTGCTGTAGTGGTTAAGTCACTCACAGGATCGCCTTTCACCTAGCTGGGTTTTCTCTGGGCACTCCGGTTTCCTCCCACAGTAAGATCCCTCGCGCGCTTACATCCAGGCCATCGAGAGTGATTTGCATAAGTTATATAACTTGTTTGGTAATCAATGTAAAATAAATAAAGTTTATATTATATATACCGTTTTCTCCGTAATTAGCGCCCAGGTCAGGACGTTTAAATAATTGTATCAAAGGTGGACACTTATAAATGAAACAAAATATAAGTTGTGAACAAATTATTTCAACACTTTGTGTTTTAAGACACATTAATCTGTTAGAGTAAACATGCATATGCCTTTTATCCTTTGAGATGCATTATTATGATTCACATGTAGAAGACTCCCAAGTTCATGTAATATGGGATACAATTCTGATGTTAGAGGCACCACCTGATGTAAAACATTGTTAAATCCATGGGATGGAGGCGTTTATAAAACTTCAACTCTTCTCCATAAAATAGAAGGACGCTTGTAGGGGGAGGGGCGCTTATTACGGCGAATATGGTAACTTAGTAAAGAGGCTGATCATATGATTAAGTTAAACTAAAACAGTTTTCAAAATACATCTTATTTGAAAATCATGTTATTAGACATTTTAAGTGACCATTATCAACATAAATATAAATCTGCCTTAAGACCGATATAATACCTGATTCCTTAACAGCTTCCCCAGTGCTGCTCAACATGACCTGGAGATAGGGCTTATTTATTCCACAGTCATTGTTCTTCCTGTCAATCATCAGCCGGATTTCTGCAACCAAATTTGGCATATGATAAAATGTTCGGGGGACAGGGAAATCTTCAAGAATATGTTCAAAAAACTTTTTTACGTTCCGGACCCCTTGTATTTTGCATAAGGAGGGGCAGAATAAAAACCTATTACTGTAAAAATACTAAATTTGATGTATACGCCGTAAATCGCTACTATGAACGGAGTAAATAGTGAACAGCTAACTTTAATTGGATTGCTGTAAAATCTTGCGATAAATTAAAGCTCAGAAATGTCAATGTCTGAGGCACGTTCATGTCTTCTCAGTAACAACTTAAAATGAACTAGCTTCAGTTAAAATTTTATGCAGAGAGAAACGTGTAAACTTTCTTGTACATATATGTTTGTGGTTAAAAAAATAGGGAAAAGTTAGGTATTTGGCCTATGACAATCGAAATCTTGTCCTAGACGTTTGCAAATTGCAATTAATTGTGGCCAAAAAGATTTCTTGGGGGAAGGGGAATAAATTTTTTTATATAATTTCATGGCTTTTGATATTTATTTCCCCCGTTTCGTTATTTAACCAAATTTAATTAAATTCCGTATGATCGTAGGCCCAATAAAATTTTGCAATTCCATAATAATGGTATGTTTTCGTGGGTCTATTTAATTTATATTTGGCCATGAACATGCATTTTGGGGGCCAGGGGAACATGATATTGACGTCATAAATTTTTTGTTAAGCACCCCAGAATTTATGGAAAATTCGTTGCGGGAAAAACGAACGTGAAATTCGAAGGGAAAATTTAGTCAAAATGCATTAAATATCTACTTGTCCTAAAAGTATCTGCATGGATTGTAACCTTAAAATGTGGCAATATAGCGATTCCCCCTGGGGGAAGGGGAAAGAACTATTCCTTCGTTTGGTACCGCCAGGTGTCGCTCTCACTGCCTTGAATGGATATGACGTCGGGGCCCAAACCGGAAGTTGGGAAATTTTTTTCAAAATGCAAATAAATTTCTACTTAAATATCTAGATTTCTGCATCGATTTTCATAAATTTTTTTGTTTTTGCCAGGACCATCTTTCTGGGGAAGGGGAAGGAACATTTCCATTACAAAATTTCTTTAACCCCCTCACAGGATCGCCTTTCACCTAGCTGGGTTTTCTCAATAGGGGCACTCCGGTTTCCTCCCACAGTAAGATCCCTCGCGCGCTTACATCCAGGCCATCGGCAGAGTATTTGCAATTAAGTTATATAACTTGTTATAGTAATCAAAGATAAAATAAATACGACAGTTTACACAACTTAAGTCGTATACCGTTTTCCCCTCTCGCGAACATTAGCGCACCAGGTAGGGCCAGGGACGTAGTAGAGTCTAAATAATTGTATCAAAGGTGGAGCACTTATAGCGATGAAACAAAATATAAGAGTGAGTGAAGCGCAATTTATTTCAACGCGCATTGAGGAGTTTAGACACATAATCTTGTTATAGTAAACATGATGCCATATGCCTTTTATCCTTTAGAAATGCATTATTTATGATTCACATGTAGAAGACTCCCAGTTCAGTGTAATTAGATGGGATACATTCTGTATGTTAGAGGCACCGATCCGTGTCATGTAATAGACAGTATCGTGTAAAGTCCGATTGGGTGGACGGCGTTTAATTAAAATGCTTTCTAACTCTCTTCTACCATATAAAAAGGAAGACGAAGTACTGCTTGAGGAGTGGGGAGCGGCAGCTTATGTACGGCGAATAAGGTAAGCGGTTAGTAAAGAGGCTGATCATTTGACAATAAGTTAAACACTGAAAGAACTGTTTTCAAAATACATCTTATTGTGAAACATCAACAGTATTAATTAGACATTTTTATGGGAAGTGACTGGCATTATCAACATAAACTAGTTCAAACTTCTTTCGGCTTATAGTAACCCGGGCTGAGTTATAATACCACTGATTCCTTATAACAGGTCTGTCCGAGCGCAGATGCTGCTCAACATGACCTGGAGCTAGTCAGGCCTTATGTTAGATCGCACAGTCAGTTGTGACTTGCCTGTCAGATCATCAGCCCGATAATGGTAATTTATGTCATTTTTTTATGCAAATTAAACTACACAAAAAAAATCATTTGTTTATAAACTATCTAGCGAGCAATCATTATAGTTCGTGTAGGTTTTCTGACTATATTCTTAAATCATCGAAATTCGTTGTTTGCAATATGTGGTTTTTAACTATATGTACTAGTGGTATTTACAATGTCATCCCTATAGTCCTATCTTTAAATTTGGAACTATAGGCTTTATGCATCCAGTTAATGCTAGCTAAAACTTGTAAAAAAAACTAATATTGAAGGCATTATAAACTAATAGGGGATCAGTACGGTAAAGTATATTAGAATGACTGGGGGTTCCCAATCCCATATTACATTTATCAAAGTCTGAGTAATAAAATTTCCATAAGATTTTTTCTCTTGCATGCAAAAAATGAATAGTCTTATTTATACAGAACTTTATTTGAGATGTTTAAATGTAAACCAATGATGCTGTCATAGCTGAATGAACATGTGCATGCATATAGGAACAATGAGTAGGTACTGTGAATTTTCAATTATGAGTGACATTTCATAATGTGAGCCACATGTGTATCTATGTATATTTTTAGAACAGGGTGATGTATCTAAGTCTACATGTATCTATCATTGTGACATGGTTACGAACTCACTACAGAAGTGCCGTGGACTATTTAGTGAACACCAGGGTGCTACCGCGCAAGTTGTCTGGGTAAAGTCAAAATCATTCATTGTTTAAAATTTCCTGATTGAATTGTTATCCTTTTTTATAGCAACATGACAAAAAAAAACGAGTCACGCCAAGGTCAAGTAGGTAAACTGTGGAGAAAATTAAGGAACTTGAATGTCTAGTGAGAGTGAATTAAAATAGTATAACGCAGGAATCAGGGCTATGCGTCACAGAGGGCATGACAAAATCAATAGATCGAATTTTGTTTAGCAAGACAGAGAGCAGAAGATAGTCATGACGCGTTAAATATTAAGTAGGTTGACAGCTCCCACAGTTAGCCATGATCATGGCGGCTTACATGTTCTATGAGTGATAGTATGGCATAAAGCTGTACGCGTTTTGTATCAAATCAAATATATCAAAGATGTCTTTGTCCTGCACTAACACGTAATTTGTACTCAAAACTGGTTATACTCTCATGGAATGTTGTGATGAATAATCATGGACAAACAGCTTGAAGACCCTAGTATGCTGCCAGTCCTGTCTCAAATGAATGGTTGGTGAAGTTTTGCAAAGGAAAACTGTGAAACAGAGAGGTACCAGAAAGTATCAAGATGTCCAATGAAATGACATGTGCGCATGTTAAGTTTTACGGGTGTTAGTACCCAGGTATATAAAGCTCATTATATACTTGACATTCACTTTTTTTTGATTTTTGATCATTTGGTAGATAAGTTGTTTCCTGTGCTATTATGATATTTAAAACATTTGTGTTTGGTTTTACCACTTTAAACTTACTGGCACAATTACTTGTATCAGACAGGTACTGGCCCCACCAATCACTGGTGGGGTATTATTGCAAGACGGGGCATGTATATGGGGGGGGCGGGTTGGTGGATTATTAGGAGTCGCCCCCCACCATGACGTGGGGGTGGGTGGGTTTGGGTTGGCATATACATAAGCTATAGTGGTTACTCATGTCTGTCCTATTCTAATTTTATATGAAGGCATAGACACTTATGTCTTTTAGTTCCATTCACGATAACATTGTCTCCTTTTTGATGTATAATTAGGGGCTGCTGTAGTAGTGATGACTGCGACACTTGGCGACACCCCAGGTCTTGACCAGATGAACTAGACACTGAAGCCCACGCTCGCAGCAGGGACAAGGTCCATGAAACTCACATGGTTTAGTAGAGTAAAACCTGTATTTATAATATATTGTGTCATATGCGTTTATAATTTTGCATCGGAAATAAATTACAAAAAGCCTGCCTCTTTTTAGATTCTTAAAATTTAAAATATTATTCAAATTATGCATTCAAAAAGATAATTACCCCTCATACTGATTGATGTGTGTCTTTGATCCAGACAATATTGAACATGAAGAACCTGCTCGTGTAGCGATATTAAGCAACAAGGGATGAAGATGTTGAGGATAGCATTAAAAAAAAATGCCTGATATCAGAGAAATTGAAGAAGATTTATGGAAGTTTCCAATTTCAAGAAACGACTTTGTTTTCAAAGCCAAAAACGCTAACAGCATAGTAAAGGAAAAGAAGGCGGGTTCAAGGGTGTCAGCAAATGGCATTTTCCTGTAGACCAAGCTCTGTGAATAGAAGCTGAACTTGCTAAAACTCTGGAAGATTTGGGTGGAACTTGTGGAAAATTCTGAATGCCAACAGTGTGACCAATCTTCAAAAAGAAACAAATGTGTTAAAAACGATTGAGAAAACTAATATGCAAATACAGATACTTAGTGCAGTTGACTCGTTAGCATGAGTATATGAACACCCTTATCAAATCCTTCTTCCCTCTTTACCCAATGATGGCAGATAAATAATCCCTATTATACTGAGGGCATGTGTAAACCATGCGCATTGTGTTATATGTTGTCATTCACCAGGAATAGTGTGAATATGGAAGAGGAATTATAGCAAGGATTCAAATATGTCAGGATAGAGCAACTTATAGGCGTTTCTTTCCCTCTACTAACAGCGCTCCTATTCGTTTGGTCGACGATGGGAGTTCTACCAACATGATGGGCGTGGCTTGTTCACGATTCAAAGTTGAAAGGTCAAAGTTTATTACATATAATATATAATTACACACGTTCTTTGCATTTTGATTATATAAGATCACTATTCAAATTTTTCTACTGTGTTACAACATTCTCTAACTACGTACATGTAAGTATACTTTTTCAGATCTTTTATGTATAATAATCCTAAAGGTGAAAATGATATTAAATCAAAGATATTAAAACAAATGATTTTCTAAAAAATCGTAATTTCTTTAGATACATCGAATCGACATAAAATAAGAATCAGTAATGAAGTTACGATAGATAGAAATCACGGATATTGCTTTACATTATATAAACTATGGGAGTGTACTTCATCATACTCACGTATAGCACAGTGTATCATAGTCCGATATCGGGCACCACCGACTAGACTGAACTCTCCTCTACATATATATACACACACTGGCGGTGATCCGATATGTTAGACACGTTGTCCTTAACTACATAATTCGTATCATTGCGCAGTTGAATAAATACTATGTCAGTATAGGCATTGACGTGAATCATGACAATACTTTTATTCAAACGATAATAATACTTTTAGATGATTACTGTTACACGTATGTCATGTCCAAATGGAAATGTCAATACAATACATGTAAAAGAGTTTTCGGAAATATTCTCAAAGTAAATAAATACAGGGATTGGCTTTGACTGTGATGTTGTACCAAACAAACCTAAAATTAACAATCTCCGGGTGCTATAAACAACTGATCAGAGTTTTGAACATTCTATCGAGTTTAGCATATATCTATGTTAAATATGATTCCATGTGAAGGTGCATGTTCTTTTGTAAAGTTCTATTTGTACATAAATGTCATGTGAGCATAATTTTTTCTTTGGTAAAAATATCTTTAGTGTCTTATGGATTTCAGTTTTGAAAATATATATTTGTACGTGATGGTATTATAAGCATATCTCTTTAAAAATTGTTTTACGTTATTTCGTTTTTAAAAGTTTTATTTGTACTGGTGTCACTTTGTACATTTGTACATATGTATGTATGACTGGATTGTATCGTATGGCTGATCGACAGTATGGATTCACTTTACGTAATGAACACATTATCTTTGACTTTTTACTAAGGATTTTTCTTTTTCGTTTACATTAAAAGAAAGAAATCAGGTTGTTATTCTAGTAAAATAATTCAACTTAAGTTCCCTATGAACCCACAATTTAGAAGAGAAGACCTCATCAAATGCATAAAAATATTAATAATGAAATGCTATCACATTACAAAGTCAATTAAACCCCGTTGTCAAAGATCTTAGAAAATGGCATTTACCTAGAATGTATGAGCTTTAGGGTCCTTTATATGAAAGTACATATGGGCATACATAACATTTTTGCTGCATACAGGATATGCAACTGTCAGTAACATATTGAAGGATATATTATATAAATGCACATATTATGATTATTGCAACAAAAGTTTTACATATGGTTTAAAAATAGTTTCAGTTGTTTTCAAACGAATTAATAACGAATAATAATTAAATGACATTTTGAACTGGGTCATTGTTAAATTGTAAAATGCTCAATCATGAACTGCATGAGTAACACAAAGATAAAGTTTTTTTTTTTTTTTACGTTTTGTGTATTTTTAAAATGAACAATCATAGATTCGAATGTGTACGTACTTATGCTGGTTTTTTTTTTCCGGAAATAATGATTGTCCAGTGTCGACTAAATCAGATTATGAACCATAGTACAAACAATGGGTTCGATACAATATCAAATTTACCTTTCAACATCATATGAATTTGCCCAAGAAACGTAAACTCCTTTTCTTATAAATACGACGCTTAAATAATCAGATAACTGGAAATACTGGAAATAGCACATATGACATGGGTCTAAATTTATATCATTATTTATAGAAAACCTTTTATTTAAATAGAAAACGGAAAACCGTTTTTATTTGTTTCATACTACGAATCTTTAATAACGTTCCTGGGTTTAATCAGATTGAATTATTTCTATCGTTCAATCAATGTAGGCATGAATGATTAATTAAATCGTAATGAAATAATATCCCTTTGATTCAATCTATGATATGAATAACATATAAGTATATAACGATTCTAGGTTGTAGACAAACGTTTTTTGGTTTACATCTACTGTTCAAGTCACTTTCCTGTATTCGAACGGTAAGAAAAAAAACTTATGTAAAGACACTCGTGTGTTCATGATGTAATTAGGGAATTGAAGCTGAAACAATTGACGATGACGTCTAGAAACAAGTGGGACACGAACTAACATATTTATTTATTTCCAATTATTTTAAAATATTTATCCAGATACTTTGCACCATGAGTGTGTTCTATTATTGTGACTATATATGTAACAGATCGAGTTGATGATGTGTGTTTAAAAATAGTTTTACTTTGCTTGGTTTTTCCGCTTATAACTATTTATAGATACATGTAATATAGCCATGCTTCTATTTATAAATAGAAATGTTAGCGGATAAGTAAACACAACATTAAACACATATAAATACCATTATTGGAAAACCAATAATGTAGTAGTCTAAACATTGTGCTGCCTATTCGGTATTTAGTTGAAACATGGCTGCCGATAAGGCAAGATCCTGAGGACTTACTGAATGGAAGTTATAGGTATGGTTAAAGGGAGAGAACAATCTATAACGTTGTCTAATGTTCTCACTATCGTTTATGTTTACTTTTAACTTCTGGCGGGTTACTCAGATAAATTCGGTTAAACTGAAGAATTCGTTTGTGTTACCTTTGACACAATTACATACAAAGCGCTTGGTAGCACTTAAGTTTCTCGATCTACATACCACTGTCGTGATGCCAATGAAATAATTAACTTATATTTACTAAATTTTTGTTACATTGCTCGATTCAGAAATGAACATTTTATTTATTGATTCATCCTTTTTTCATGAACCTATATGCATATCGCACATTGATTTCTACATATTGTCTTACATGTTTAACCGCGTCATATAATTCTTAAAATAACATTTACTGTGTATGGTACTAGCTTTTGCTTCCTACTGTTTGAAGAAATGAATATAATGCTAAAAGGGCAACCTTCGCTATAGTAGATTTTATTGTAAATTAGCTAATATGTTTATAAATACAGCGCATATTATCTTCATAGCATGAATTACAATTAAATTAAACATCTAATACAATAAACAAATAGTTTATTAAATGTTGGATATATATTGTAAACCGACATTCATACTATTAACACCACTGCCGGTTTATTGGCTTAGTTTACTGGCGAAAAATCAAACGTACCATTGGCAAAACAAATTTCTGAAATCTAATTTGGTCAATTCCCAACGTCAGACATTAGATTTATATCAATTGCAAGACGCATAGGCAATTGAGAATTAATTAAACGATTTCGTCTTATCTCAAGTTTCATATACTATAGTATGTTTTACTTTTTACATGTTCAAAACAGCTATAATTTATTTTTATTTGTTTTCATACTACATAATTATGTATATCCTACTTTCTGATTGGTAGATCCTTTTTCTTTATATACCATGAAGAAAAAATCCGAGAATGGCGCGAAAACCCGACGTTACCATGATGTCACAATAGAGACGTCGGCGTTGCGTATTGATTTATAAAACATAATCCGTTGGAAAATCAATAGAATCGTACGTTTAAACGTATTTTTTATTATCAAATCGTCTAAAAATTAATTATAAACATTGATGTGACTAGTTTTTAACTTCATCGGGTTACGAAATAAATTCTGTTGCAAACTTTTGTGAAAATCCGCTACGCGGATTCACACAGTTTGCAAACAAAATTTCTTTCATAACCTGATGAAGTTAGAAAATAGTCACATCAATGCATAAATATATTATACACGTTTACTGGTTATACTACATACATGTATGGAAATGTTATCGAATTTATGAAACTAACTTATATGCAGTGCAGCGAATTCAAACTCAAATGCCTTACTAAAACATAGTTCCCGGTAACATCAACCGTTATAGATTTACTGAAGACTTTTAACCTCATTCAAAATTAGGTTTTACTCACTATTAGATTCAACTGAAATGAATCATTATTAATCTACCATATAGGAAACGTAAGCTAGTATTTATAATCATACAAAGTTAATCAATGCATATTCTATATATCTTTTTTGAAGCAAAAAGGCCCCAAATTGTGCTTTAAGCATGTTTATACAGCGATATATATTATTTGATACCATATGGTATTTTGGTGTAAATGTTTCTTGTTTGAGATTTTCTACCTGAATTGTCATGCACATAAAGTTATAATCAACCTATAATACTTGTTATTCACAGAAAAAATAACAATTAATGTACATTTTGTACTTTGATGTACATCGTCATGTTTACGTGCACGATAATGTTAATGACTTACTTACTTTTATCGGACTGTTAGCAACATAATATTATGTCCAGCAGTTCCCAAGGTGAAAATGTAGTATTGATTAGGAGGTGGTATTTCAGGTTTATATGATGTCAGTCTGTGCTTTTGGAATAAAAGGGGAATTATATTAGCTGTTTCTAAAATTAACTAATGGTTATTTTGAGCTATTTTAGGAACAGTGACATACACAGCCTACGAGTCAACAGTAATGCCTAAGGTTAGAACTGATACATATGTAGTTGTGCTCAAGTACGCTTATGAAATGATATATAGGCATACAAAATATCACTAGTTTAAAAAGGGTTTAAAACATTAACAACTTAAACGAACAATGACGAAATTTAAATCGGTTCTGCCTATCACCTCATACAATTCTCTATGGTAATATTGGAAGTCTTTCCTACGCTCTAGTTTTATTTCACGGAAAGATAATGTTAGGCACTAAGGAACCACGACACAACTGCTTACTTTTTACTGACAAGGGTCACAACGCATTCACATGTATACTCTCAACTTAAGACGAAACATATTTAGACAATGTACAGAGAATCTATAGAAAAATAAAAGATAAGATGTAGATCAGATAAGACAAGATTGTTGATTAATAGTCATTTAGATTTAGATAATGTGAAGGGTGTAACCTGTTACATTACTATTTAAACATGTTACCTAAAGTACAGTTCCAAAATGTTTCTCTTAATTACATATTTAAAGGTCCCGACAAGCTATTAAAATATCATACAAAAACTGCAAACCTAACCGTGTGGGTCTCACTCAAAATGTATAAATTAGCTTCCGTAAGCGTGTGAGTGGCAATCAAGAACGCCGCTTTAAATCTCAAATCATATTTTGAAAAAATCGTATAATCAGCATAGGCAACTGTACTGTCACTACCAACTTGTGGATTAATTCTGATGTCAGAGGCAAATATATTTTAAAAGGCATTGATTTGCAAAAGGCCTAAACAGTTGCAGAATACAGTTTTTTGTTTAAGTTCTTTTTTAGATTTCATAATTTATGCCATATCCTTTCTCATCTATGTTAGGAATTTGCTTTTGGGTTCATCGACAAAAATAATGATTGTCGTTGTGTTACCAAGATCAATAATCTGCATGTGATTCGATAGTTTTAAAGTCTTATACATGACGTTCGTTGATTTGTTGCGGTTTTCAAAATACGCGACATTAGGTCCAACATTTCTGTCTATCTCAATGGTATATTGGTGCTTCCATGTATCTGAATCATCCTATATATATGCATCTATATTCACAATTTTTTCAGCAGTTTGTTAAAGTGAAAATTACATGAAAAATAACTTAAAGTTATATTTCATGCTAATTTCACTGTAACGACTTGTCGCTTAAACATTTGATATTTTAACACGGACATGTAACTTGATGATTTAGCTCCCCGAAAGCATATTTCGGCCTATAATAGAGCCGAAATCTAGGGATCATATATTCCTGATTTTGTATAAAGCGCCTTCAATCACCGCCATGTTTAGTACCATCGGGTTTTGTCGGAATTCTGAACGATCCAGGTAACTAGCGTAAGCGCACATGTGTTTGTTTAAGTTTTCCTTCTGGCTAATATGAGCAAATAGTGCTGGTACGTGTATATGTCCACAGAGCGAGTTTTTGAAACCTCTAATTCACACATTGCCGTAATTCAACATTGTGTGTATCAAATATTGTAATATGCTAGCATTATTTTCTTTGTAGATCCAGTCTGCTGAGGTCGACCACATGATTTGTTTACGAAAAAATGTTGACATTTTCTCTTGGTTTCACAACTCCGGTGTTACTTCGAGGTTGTCGCGACGATGTTCAGAAGAGTTCGGAATGATTCGGCATCTTTTCAGCTTATTTTTCAAGTGTACACGTTCAAAAGATTTTTTACTTTTATAATTGAAAATACTTCTAGTGCTGCAGCTTTATTAAAAGTGGTAAAATTAGAAAGTTTAGACCTTGGACAGATGGAGGAAAATGTGTATAACACTTATACAGTTTTCACTATGACAAAAAAAAAACAACAAAAAACCAAAAAACGAAAGTGATAGACCATACAACTTTAAGAAATTATTCTGATACTAATTGATTATAGTCATTTATGGTGAATGCACATGATAGATTATAAAAGATAATGCATTGGTAGGAAATAACATGTATAATCCGCGATTGTCATTGGCCTATTATATTTTCAGAATATGAAGTCCTTTCCGAATGAGTGTTAAGTGGTTAGATGTCCACAGCGATAGGTGGAAGCCGAAAGTGAAGTGGAAATCATATACTTACAAACTGCTGTGATCAGTTTCCATGGCATCTAGTAAGTGCATGCTGCATTTTATCTTTGTTTTATAATGACAAACATGTCTATATCATGCAATTGACTAGTATTTCACATTGAAAAAGTAGACTTTTCATATCAATATGTGTTGATAAGCTCGACACCAAAAACGTGTAGTTCCACTAGGATGGCAGGGTTAGTCAAAAGTGCAATACATTTATATACATGTTATTCTTCATAAAACATCGGTCGACGAAGCTATTACATATGATTTTTGAATTCATGACAATGTACATACGATCTTAACCAGAAGCTTTGCTAATTAAAGTGAAATTCTTATAATATTACAATCTAAATTGAGACCGTATCCTTTATAAACTAGAAATTATGGAAGGCAAACATTGAATGTTAAAGGCTGGTAGATTTAAATGATTATAGCAATGAAATGATATGGAAATCAACCCTAATATGGTGGTTTTGTAATACATAAACGACGTGGGAACAGTATGATTTGCCGATTTATTGTCAAACCTTTCGGTGATGGTGACGTCACCAAACGCACTTAAAAGTATTACGTCACAATCATCCGAAGGCGAGACTAATCGACTGTGAATCGTGCTTTTACTACACCGTTTTTATATCTAAAAAACGTTTTTTCATCCATTGGTTTGATGTGGTATATAATATACATTTTTTGCTTAAATTTTCCAATATCGTCCTTAATAAATAAATGATCTGCATCAAACATTTTAATGTTTTTTATTTGCTTTTAACAGATTATAACGTTGACAATGTGCTCACCGTTCCACCGTTGCACCGGTGTAAAACATGTTCGTCTGTTCTTAAGGATCCCGTCCTGTTATTATGTGGACACAGGGTCTGTAAGGAACCGTGTTTGAGTCAGCTCATTGCAAATCCTTCACAGGCGCAATGTCCTGTTACGTCATGCGGTGTTGACATAGACCAATCAGAGGTTTGTTAACTATAATAATTATAACAATTTTTATAAAAGAAATGAATTCATGATGCATAAATTATTATATAACTCGGATAATTTCAAAGCTAGAAATGATGTTGTGATTATTGGGCTACCTAACATTCTACCCTACGAGTAAATAATACTTATCCACAAAAGGGTCTTTGATAAGCAGACAAAATTCATAAATCAAATATATTCGATGACTGGTTTTTATAATACATTTAGTGTATCACTGCATATTTTCTAATTTAAATAGGTGACAGACGACGTTGTCTTGAGGCAGGCTATCACAGAGAAGGTAATATTTTGCTTTTAAAAAACAGGGTATCCATACTGTCTTTCTGTGACACCTTGGTGATAAGTCTACTGTTCTGTACGACGTAGTTTATTAATCTGATAAAAATAAGGCTTGCCGAGTGTTTGGCAGCCAAAATCTTACACGAGGGTTGATATATCCCTTCCCACTTGACAGACCCATGTTTGATATTTTTTCTCCAATTCTAAGACAAATGATAACATTGTTTATGCTTTCTCGCTTTTTAGAGCGCCATAATTGCAGGAATGTCGTTATGCGTTAGTATTTGTGAAGTTATTGGCCATGTGTGACGCGGTTACATTGCATGTATTGAATCGTCATGGAATGAGCAAGTGTCTAATACAAAACAATGTATATAGTATATATGTGACATATATGTACATCATCAATTATTTTCTATACACTGAAGTTTATCACTGAGAGGTCACAGAACGTCTACATGCTGACAATTTAAGTAAAACGTATGCAATTGATATTGAAGGTAATTTGTATGACAGGTTTAAGCTTTGTTTATGATACATTACTCTTAGGATAGACATTTTGAATTTTCGTTGTACGCTTCAAGGCCCTTGTCCCCTAACCCATTACATTCATTATGTGAATTTACACACGTTCTGGGGTACAATATCTAACTCGAAAACTTAGTCAAACACAAAATAAATAGAACATTCACATGACACATTGAAGTGAAGATTTCCAGCTTTACCCAATTATTTCCACAGTTTTAGATACATCAATGAAACACATCTATATGTATTATATACATTTATCAAGTAATCCGCCTGATATCCAGTGATTGTCACTAGCGTTACATGACTTGGAGCGCTTTTCATTGGCTAGAAATCCATGGTGACGTCAATGCTTGTCGTCAGGCTTTGAAGAAGTCGTGACATAATGGCGGCCTCAGCATGATTTTTGTAACATATTTTGACATTGGTATGTTTGAAATGTAGGTTGTTGTAATTGTGTGATAAAAAGTGTCTTATATTTTTGTTCATTTCGTATGAGATTTTATGAAACTCGTCTCGAAATAAAAACGTCTTCGACTCGTTTCATACGATCATATATGAAATTAACATTTATTTAAGATATTATATTTGTTAGTCACGTAATCAAGCTTATATAGTGAGAAAGGCACCTATATGTACTAACGTACAAGGTAGATTAGTATCATAAGATTAGTCCGAGTTTGATAATGCAAAAACTAAGTACACTAAGATGTCAGTATAACTGTAGATTTCTAATTTGAATTAATTCGTTACCTATATTCAATTGTGTGTTGATTTTAATTTAAGGATTTATGAAAGGCAGCTCAAAGACACACATTTTTTTTCTCCTTAGGAAATAGCTAGTGCACCATATTATAGTTAAGGATTTCGCTAAGGTGTACAATCCTCACCAACAGGTGTTATATCGTGGACTGTAAGTGACTGATCGCACGTGTACATATTCACGCACTTTATAAAAGGGAGGGCATGCGCGATGGAAACCAGAATGATAAAATTTTCCTCCATTTTGCTTGAATATGATAGGTACAAATGTTCATAAACCTGATGCTTCATTTTTTCCAGTTTCAATTGCATGCTGTTTAACCAGCATTGTCAGCTTTAATGGACATGAAAATGTATATCTAATTGTGAAGGTAACACTATGAAATATTGGCATCACGACTATTTGACACCGCATATCGTCATATAATTTGATGTACATGAAATATACTTATTTTGCTACTAATAAAAGGAACATATAAGACCATGTTTAATTCATATTTGTGTTTGTCATTTAAACTTTTTGTTTGTATTAATGTGTTTAAATTCATTGTTGATATAATTTCAGTGAATGTTATCATGTTTTTAATTTCAAATTAAGGTTTACGAGACGGAAAACAACGTTGGAAACTTTAACAACATGGAGTCAAGAAATATTGCACATGCGCATAATAGGATATCATTCCAGGTGATTGTTAATTTACAGAGTCGGGTCAAGTCACATTTTATTTGCACCTGTTGTTTTTGTTATAGAATTATCTACGTAAATCACATGTTCTCTGCTTGATCAAAGGGAAGAAGAAAAAGCAGTTTGACGATGTTTCTTCTTAATAATTATTACTCATTATATTGGCTTTTATACAATTCATGCCGTATCAAAGCAACATCAACAATGCTTAACGCTTTGTTGACGTTTGATAGCCAACATGCTTGCACAAAATCCAATTGAAAGCATATAAAAAGTAACAATAAATATAAGGCATACAGTCAAGTTTAAATATTATGTCATGATCAGCGTTTCAAGATGTTAAAACATAATTTTTGCAAGTATCAAAATTCAAATTTGTTTCTGTTTTATTCGAAAAGCATACATTCGAAACCGGAAGAAAATGTTCCATTATTAATATATATATATGTTAGTCAAGATCTTATTTTTTCTTCCACATGTTGTTCCAATATGCGATCTGAATATAACATTCATTACATATTAAAATTGTCCTCTGTCTTTCTGCATATTTAAAACCCCTAGACACATACATGAAATTGGGTACATCTGCCGATCGTAAAAATGGCGAAGGTTGCTAATCTTCCTTCTGTATGTTTTTAGTATGATTTATTAAAATATTTCAAAATGCATTTCACTTTCTATGACATTTGTGATAAATGAATGGTTTCGAATAGTAAAACAAAATGTTTTATTGTTTTTCGTAACATATATCTCCTTTGATTCTTCATAACTACTTCATAATCAAACAAGTAAAGAAATGCGCGCAGTGTTAAATTTGCGTTTGAATATACTTTCTACAGGATCAATTTGATAACATTACGGGGGACTTGACACGCATAAAAGAGGATAATGAAAAGATACGAGAGAGGACCAAATCCTTAATGGTAAGGCAACTCAGCGGAATATGCTCATGTGTATAAGTCGAATTCGTTTGTATAAAAACAATTATTAATCCATAATAACATTTGAACTAAGATTTTATATCTAAATGAATAAAATGTTGATATCGATGGAAAAGAACACTTTTAAACATATTTCAATTTCAATTTCAACAATATTTTATTGATATTATGTACATCAATAGGATCGGACATCAGGCTACGCCTATTTAGGTCTTCTCCAGATCTTATTTTAAAGTATAAACATGAATTCATTCTGCAATTCATTAATACATATATTTATATATACAAATATAATAATATTAATAATTACTAATTAAAGGGGGATAACTCCAATTTTATTTTTAATAGAAAATGTTTCAGAACAAATTTAGTTATTTGGATTTCATATTCCTAATGATTGTAGTTTTTGGATAGGGATAAGAATCATGCTCATTTATTGACAGACTTACATACATACACACCATGAGATATTAGGCCAAAAAGTCCCTGTGCTTATGCACAATGACCCATCCCCTTGGAATATGTATGAGAGTCTGACAACAAATGAGCATTTTGTCTTCAGTTGAATATGAAAAAAAAATTGGTAGGAGATTGAATGCAATTTTTTTATACAATTGGGGTTAACCTACATTTATGGTTCTAATATGTACATAGTTTGATTATTCAATTAGATAATTATTAGAGTATAAAAGGTTCTCAATATTCGATAAACAGTATTCAGTATCCATCCAGCCAGGATAGTTTAGAGTAAATTAGAAATAAATATTAACATATACAACAGTTTAGATGTTTAATTACACTGCTAGATAGTATTTTGACTATCAAGTAACTAGATATGGGCACTTGTTATTATTTGCTTGTATATGCAGAGGGCTATATGATACATGTATATAAAATATGTTTATCAGAAATCAAATCTTTTAGTATGGCATATATATTCAATCACGCATTGTAAAATATCTTTGTTAATATCATTATTGCAAAATTTACATCCATATAATAGTGTTTCAATGTTTAAATGATTATGATTATCTGGTAAACCTAAGTTCTGTATTCCCTGTATAAGAATTTACATCCATATAATAGTGTTTCAATGTTTAAATGATTATGATTATCTGGTAAACCTAAGTTCTGTATTCCCTGTATAAGAATTGCTCTCTGTTCATAGAAATGCCTACAGTCAAAGAAAAAGTGATATGAATTTTCATTGGTATAATAACAGGAACAGGCTGGAGATTCTCTTAAATGTTCGTGATAAAGATCAGAGTTTAAATTACTTGCTTGGTTTCGTAGCTGGCACAGAATAATGTTATATTTACGGTCGCCATGATATTTAAAAATATTAGAAATTTCTGTAGTAGGAATATCATTATCAATTTTGATACTTTTTTTTAAATTGTTCTAATGAATTATTAAATATGAGTTCTATATCTGTTTGATTAAATTCTCTTAGCATTGAGGGAATAAAGCTGTTGGAGTATAATTCAGTTCTACAGAGGGGGGTTAAACATATTACCAATGTTGTTTATTTTGCTTCCCTCTCCCATTACTTTATTAAAACAAAATACACCATATAAGCTATAAAGTACATTTTATGGTATATATGGTATTAGTAATGTTACTAATATTTATCTAGAACGTTGAAAACAAAACGAACCTTGCAATATTCAGATTTTAGCATTGTTCATAAAGTCAAAATATACGTAGCTAGCAGCAAAAAGTCACGTTAGATTCGATTCCGATACTGTTAGTATTTGTAGATATAATGGAAATTAAGCTATATCAAAGCATATTTATAATGATTTCTAAATAACTTTGGTAAAGCAGTTATTGAAATTCGATGTTAGGATTCCGGCTAACGTCGGCTTGTTTGAAAAGTGGGACTCGCCATGTTCAATATTTATTTGATTTTTTATGAAACGTTTCCAAATCATTATTGCTCATATTGACTTCGATTTAGTCCTATCTCTGCATGATTTACAACGGGACTGTTTTTTCAAAATACTTCTAAATCATGACCAAAATCAGCCAGATACGGATATTGGGATTTGAACAATTCTTTTTAATTTTGTTAAATTTATAATTTGGCCCAAATTATATTTAGTTTCGTTTGATTGGTGATGGATACTATTATCATACGTTGTAAATATAATAGTTTTGAGTCTCCGTTATATTAATTCAAATTTTTTCCATTGTTTTATTTTATTTATTGCTAATATAATGGAATATTTACATGTAACATATTATTTATACATACAAGTTTGAATAGATGAATAGTGTCTTAAATGTTCCTCTTGAACAGACAATAATGGGGAGGACTGGGCAAACGAGAATTGAACAACATCGAGAATTGCAAGCAGAGCTTCGAAAACATCAGTATGACATATTACAGAATACGAGCATGATACAAAATTTACGAAGTGATGTATCGAGCTATGGCAGACAGGTAGAAATGAACACCAGACAAATAGAAACCAACACCAAAGAAATAGAGGCTTTGCGACTGCAATATAGACCTTGTCCAAAAGTGATACATCCAAGTAAGATAACCGCTTCAATTTCTATTCTTTATGTTTAATGATTTTTAGACTGACATGGGCTCAATATCCACGCTTTTCAAGTATTGTCATTATCAGTGTATAATGATAGTACAACACGTGCGGCGATTCTGTTGTTACTGGAATAGCCGCTGGCGTAGCAATACGGCGGGGAACGTGGGGTCATGACCAATCGGAACTCCCCGGGCATTCTTAAAAGAATACACGTTGTTTTCCCGTGCTTGTCGGAAAGGCCAGAGGATATCCGATTGGGGTCATGACCCCACTTTTCATGGGAACATATGAATGACTCGATTACAATCAGCTATTCAATCGAAATAAAAAAATATATATGTATCTGTCGCGAGAATAAATAATATTTATTTGCGTGGAAAACTGTAAATATAAGGAATGGATTTTTATTTTGTAAGGTTATGAGGGTATAATGATAATGGAGCCCGTGTAAATTTTATGTAACCCGGCTTCGCCGGGGTTACATAATTCACCCGAGGTATTGCGATCAACCCGATATACAGTTCCTAGGGTTGGTCCAAAAACCGGGGGGAAAGATTGAGAATGTTGACAGGTAACCAAATGGTTTCAGAATTATTTCAAATATAGCATTATATCTATTTATTGCCAAAATATAGTGTTTTTTATACATGTAGATACGAATTTTATTGCTCATTCTGAAAGGTATGCCTGATATTGAAATATATATATATAATACACGAAAAAATGAAACCGACAGACACGGCGAATGTGTCTGTAATGTGGGGCGTTTTTTACCACCCCCAACGACAAAAATGATGTCTTGTGGTGTCAATTGGTTTTGAATATTGACTTGAATAGGAAACGGCCTACCTTAAACATATCTTTTCTCTGAATTGAAATTGAACACTCTTCGGAGTGATTTAACCCTATCGTTAAATGTAATTTACAAATTAAGTAATTATTTAAGAGTCGGAATATATATATTTTCCCCAATGTCTCTACATTATCCAGGTTTGTGTAAACATTCATGACGGGTTCTTTCCAATGCATTACAAATTAGCAAAGTTTCATTTCCGATCATTTTCTAAAAGTCGTACTGAATTTTTAAATATTGTCGTTAAAATATACATAAATGAACTATATCTCTTTATCGCGTTCCTTTAAATATTTTTTCGTGCCGTTATATCATCAAATTTTCATTGCGTCATATCTTGTTTTAATTCAATCGGGCACATGATCGACATAAATGGGTATCTATCTCATGAGACTAGACACTACAAATTGGTTGAAGAAGAAAACTAGCTTGCCGTCAACGGCTGGTTTTCAACCGAACATTGAAATTAAAACTAATAGTTTAATTTGTACTACAATAATAATAATCTTGTCCCTGCGTTTATCGACGCAAATGGAAACACAGTGGCTGCTTACCTTTAATACGTGTCATGATGATGGAATTTACATTTTACATTTCAATTTTATCAAATCTATATTTTAATTTTGTTCATATTGTGCTCGAAGTGAAGCCGATGCACAGGTATTTTTCCGTTAATTTGCCTTTTAAAAAGCTACATGTACTTAAGTTGAAAATGTAGGGATTTATTGTTCTTACATGTACATATTTCTCTTGTTTGTGAGATGTTGCTTAGGTGTTGATCTTTGTTAGTGATTTTTGTGGTCGTTGAGTCTTGCATACTAAATATATTCGGTTACCATGGAACTAAAGATATATCCGTTGATTCATTTGTTGCAAACATTATGCAATAAAAATGTCATACTTCTTAAGCACATGTAAACAAAATGTATGTTGTATTTACGAAAAGTTGTTTCTGTTTGTTTAGGAAACCAACCTAACTAAGATGTATTAGGCCTTTTTCGTAAAGAAACTACAAACTCCTAAAGGAATGGAATTTGCTTCGTCAACTTTTCATTTTCTCAATCTTATGCTCTCATGATGGATGTACCGTAGCATGAAGAACATTTTAAGGAAGACGAGAAAGGACGATCTAAAATTTAATTGCTGCATAACATATGTTAACACTTACACTATTCAAAATCATTCAGAAAAAACGGCCAATTAATGCGAATGTCAAACAGTATTTCCAACATCATAACAAAAAAACCGCATTAAAACCAAGGACCAGACTCTGGGATCATCAAAAAATCTTATACTAAAGATATTGCACATGAAATAAAAAAATGACCTAACATTTGCTACAGTTATCTGTAATTGGTCTAACCAAAATGATTGTTTTAGACAGTAGACAGTTGCATGACCTCGGAGCCAGTTTTAAGCAAGGCCTTGTGATTAACTAGATGTAAGAAATCCCTCAATGTCCATCTCTTGTTTATATTGATTTTAATGTATCATTAGTAGTGAAGGAATTAGATGTCATTGTACTTAGCAAAATGGTTAAATAAATAGTAGCATGCATTGTTGTTTGTGAGTTAAAATATATAAACATTTCCACGTTACGTTATTGTTTTCATTGTAAGCAATGAATGACTTAAGCTTGAAATGTATAATAACAGTAAAAGTAAATTGTATTTCTTTCCAAATCATTCCTTTGTCGAAAGGAATTATATCTTTCTGTATATATTACGCTTCACAAGAAACGTTTAATCCAATTGTTTTGTTTTTTGAGCAACAAACAGATAACAAGAGTCAAGTCTTAGTGTACTCTCAGTAATTACTAATCTGCGGTTTGAAGATAAAATATTGATAATAAATAAAGATAAAGAAATAAAAAAAATCTTTCTTCGATTCCAGGGTCTAGTTGTTCAAAACTGATTTTATTTTTCATATTTCAAATGACAAAGATAAAGAATGAAATGCTTCAAAATTTCACGAATGTGCTCAAGTTAATTTAAGAAGTTAGATGTATTATGTTATCATGTTTTATGCATGCTTCACAAAAAACTTAACACAAATGTGTGAAATGAAAATGGCCATCTTGTAAAGATGATAACAATTTATATAAGATGACGGTTAATTACAACTAAACCATGTTATATATAGAAATAATATGAAAGTTATCAAATTAATACATATAAAATATTGGAATGGTCATGACATAATAAAAATTAGTACTCCAAATTCAATCAACACATAAATTGTTACTGGAGACTCTAAAAATGACCATTCCAAAAACATACCTGTTCACTTTTCAAATAGAGAACAATAAAGACAAAAACAAAACATTACAAAATAATTTTCCTATTGTGGCGATTCGTCAGAATTAAGCCACACAGTGAGATGCTGACTATCTTGCATCAGTAAAAGAGTCAGCATGCTCACTGCCCCACATTTTCATCTCAATTTCCTCTTTTTGCACAAAAAGGGGAAATTGAGGTGAAAATGATGGCGCCTCTGAATGTTTTTGCAGAGATGAAGCTTAATATATCAGCCAATTAGCAATCAGTATTAATATAACAGCCAATGAGAGAGCGTCTGATATTAGGGCTTTATAGAGGGGAACTATAAGAGGCCACATAAAGGGCGCACATATATATATATATATGATTAAAAACAGAAAAATACTCATGTTATCAAATATTTACCTTTTGTGCCACTGCGACTCCCATTACTCTAATGATAATCGTGATCTGCATTATGAGCCAATAAATGCAGCCTAGACTTGGTGTAGTAATATTTACTGACAACATGATAGTCCGTGCGGAAAAATTGACTTTGTAGTTGAATGAACCATTTTTGTTATGAAGCTTATGAAAAAATCTTTTAAATGACTGGAAATTTAAAAGTAAACTGAGAACCTACTAAAAAAACGTTTGAAATTTTGTTATCTTTTTGATTTTTTATAAGGACTATTTTTTATCACATTGAACATGGCTGTTGAGGTTAAATGGCTGAAGCGGGAAATTCAAATGTTCACTCGCATCTGAATTATGTTTTACTTTGAACTAGGCCAAATTGACCCCTTTTGACCCCGCCCCTCAGGCCCCCAGAGGGTCAGTCCAATCATTTGTACAATTTTGAATCCTCAACCCATAAGGATGCTACTATTACATTATTAGTGCTATCTCATGCTTAGTCTCCGGGAAGAAGTCGTTTATATGGAAATAGCCAAACTGACCCCTTTTGACCTTGCGCCGCATGCCCCAGGGAGATCAGCACCATCATTTGTATAATTTGGAATCCCAACCATATAAGGATGCTACCATTACATTATGGGTCTTATTACATGCTTTGTTTCAGAGAAGATGTTTTTTATATGGAAATAGCCAAATTGACCCATTTTGACCCCGCCCCTCAGGCTCCCAGACGGTCAGCCCCATCATCTTTACAATTTTGAGTCTCCATCCTATAAGGATGCTACCATTGCATTATGAGTGCTATCCCATACTTAGTTTCAGAGAAGAAGTCGTTTATATAGAAATAGCCAAAAATTGGCCCCTTTTGACCCAGCCCCTCAGGCCTCCAGAGGGTCAGCCCAATCATTTGTACAATTTTGAATCCCCACCTTATAAGGATGCTACCTTTGCATTATGAGTGCTATCCCATGCTTAGTTTCAGAAAAGAAGTCGTTTATATGAAATAGCCAAAATTAACCCCTTTTGGTACCGCCCCTCAGGCCCCCAGGGGGTCAGCCCGACAGCCCGACTATTTGTACAAATTTCAGTCAGCAACCCATAAGAATTTTGTTAAGTTCCGACCAGTGGTTATGGAGAAGAAGTCTATTGGTGACGAACGGACGGACGACGGACGACGGACGACGAACGACGTAAGCCGAACGGACGGACGACGGACGACGGACGCCACGGTACGGTATGGCATAGGCTCATCTTGGTCCTTCGGACCATGTGAGCTAAAAATGAAATAACATGAATAAAAATCGATAGTGTTAGATACCTGTATGACAACAATGGTGTGATTATCAAATACAGTCGACAAATTAAATAGGAAACTTTCAATGGAGGTGTGTGGGGATATAGTTTTACACTGTGTATTGAAACGTTGTATATTTCACAGAGATCAATAACATTCTGTCAGGAATTGCCGGTGTTCACATGCTTCACATTTTCTACACATACTTTATTTGATTTTGTTTGTTTAGTTTTACTTCCTATTAACAGCCAGGGTCATTATGTCGTATTATTCCCCAATGATATTATATTAGTTATTTGACTCGATACTATTCGAATAAGGGAAGACTTAACCGTTTCAGCAGGCCAGTGTCTGGTACAAGCATTATACGTGCTAGATCTAGTATCGTATTTGCTTATAAAACTTCAAATCTGATTGACAATGATAAACCTAATCGTTAGCAAAATCAAGCCGATCCACTTAATCAGCCTACCCTAAATGGTGTTTTTAATCACCGGTATTCATTTTCCTTGGCGCATGCGCGGTGGCAGTTTAAAAAAAAAACTTGCGACTCTACTAGTGTTCTGAAAGATTTATTAAGTTTTTGCGACCATGCCTGAGTAAATACTGCAATATGTTACCTACCATAATTAAATACCCACGGTAATGTTCTAACCGTAATAGTCAACGTGTACATGCGGTATTTAGCTGTTCAATATCAGATCGTGTTTAATATCTTCTTCTGAAGTGCGAGAAGAAATAAACAAAATCCAAAATTCCGCAGTATTTATCCTTGCGATAACAAAACCAAATCATATATGTGACTAAATGTGATGCAAGATACTCACCTCATTGTAAATAAATATCATAGCTTCCATTGGCCTACTACAACGAATATTTTAGGGAAAATGGTCACGATCTTTTGACAGTGTAGTGAGTCAAGCCATGGATTTGTCACTACGTCCTTGGTCAAGCAGACACATGTTTTATGCTTCAAAATCTTCACTACAATGAATGATAATAACAAAGAAATGATCAACTTACGATTAATCAGTGATTTATATTTCTTATCAAGACATTTGGACAGAAAAATCGATTGTTCTGCAAGAAAAACGTCTCCGTGAATCCTAATGGTCAGGTAAACGTATGCAGGTAACTCAAAGGAGGTAACGCTAAGTACAAATGGCAAATACAAAAAAGTTAAATACAGTACACTAAATAACAAATCAATGTAAAATAGATATATACCTATATTAATATTTTGGACATTATAAAAAATGAAATAAAATATGAAATAAAATGAAATATAAAATACAATGTAGGCCCATATGAAATAATATTATTTTTTCATAAATTTTTCTATTTGTGTTATATTTGTATTAAGTGAATCCAAATTTGTCCTTATAAAACTCTAGTACGTGTAGTATAATTTTAAGACCTTTTATGCAGACTATTGACCATTGTCGTTTGGATATTATACTTAGATGATAGCATAGACCGAAAATACCAGATACCAAGTGACCAATGCGTTCTATCTTACCCTTGTATTTTCTTTCAATCACAATCATAAAACCTTTTAATGTATATATATATATATAGGAAGATAAAGGTATAAAAATATCCAAGTAGTTTAACAAAAGACTTTAAAGGACATTGTTATGAGGTTATTGGTGAAGGACAGATGGCAGAAAAGGTTCGTTTATGCAATTCATGTATGTCTGGTGAAGTATCTAAAGTATAAAAAAACGGGGAAACTTAGTTTCGGAAAAGGCCAAGTTGCTGAGGAATATTTTTTCATGACATTTATTTCAAAGATTAAGTCTAAGAAACCTGATGTAATTATTGCCATAATCTGCAGACATTAATACTTCCTTTGGGATAGGATTATTGAAAAATGCCGGTATAAAAATAAACTTTGCTGATGCTGTTCTATGCTTTACCTTAATTAACAAAATATTATATAGTTTTGAAATAGGGACAATTACATTTTTTTTATGAATTCGAATAACACCTCCTTTAGTACTTACAGTACTTTGATTAAAGACAAAACTCCCACTTATTTATCCCCCCCTTCTGACTGAATTCAAACGGGTCAGACCTGAATAAAACATCCGCTACTTGCATCATTGTTTCATTAAAACGACATGCAATTATTGATTGTGAGTGATAATAACGAAACCGTCTGTTTAGGTTAGATATAAGCGAATAGATATAATGAAAACCATCGGAATTTAAAATTATTTTCATATATGGAGTCGTGTAAGATTAAAGAATATTCCAAATGGTTTATACCCAATATCGTTGTTGGACTGACGATTATCAGCTACCCCTATACATGTACACAATGTTTAGCGTACAGGTCAAAACATTACGAAGCGTTATAAGATTGTTGTTGATTAAGTAACGCACAGTTGGATTCAAGCTTGGTTTCGTGTTTCTCGCTCAACTCGATCTTCGAAATACTTGGATATTCCACACTATAAATCTCTGAGCTTATATTTAGCTTACAAATTATAAGTATATCAATATCTAACAATAATCCTAACACGTTCTATTTAAAGTCATAACAACGCGACAAATGTCTATTTACGTCTTCTACAATGCGATTATTGGCAGCAATGGGGATTGTATCAAACATAATTTAGATATTAATACTAAACTTTTGGTAGACTATGTGCGACAGAATGTTTCTTAACTGAATACGGTATAGACATCAACTATATCATCGTTTAATCTTCTGATTGTATCAATGTCTTTATCATATCACAATTCTTACCCTTACTCCTCGGTTTGGTTTTTGGTCTTATTAGTTTAACGTCCTTTCAACAGCCAGGGTTATGTAAGGGCGTGTCATGTTTGTCGGTGGAAGAAAGCCGTAATACCCATAGCAAAACCACCGACCAACGATCAGCACCTGACAACTTCCCCATATGAGATTCGAACTTGCACCCCAGAGGTGGAGGGCTTGTGGTAATTAATCCTGCAACTGCCCCACATACTTAGGAATAACTACTGCCTGATAAACTTGTGCTTTATCCGCCAATACGATGGAACATTTTTCAACTTGACTCCGAACTTTAACCTTCCGATGAAGTCATTCAGTCCCACTAAAAGGTGACGTCACAATCTCTGGAATGGTGTAATTTTTTCGATATCGAAAATTTCGTATGGCAAGGTCGTCTTTTTCTTGGCTCGTGGCAAAGGTATGTATTGTAAAGTATTTTTTGAAGGGAATCATTTTTTGGGGTATTTTCATATTTTTATATATTAAACACTGAATAGAATAATTGGTACTGTTTGCAAATGCGCTTATATATTTCCCACAATAGAAACAAAAGGAGGATGTTTCGATCGAAACCAAGTAAATAACTGAAAATTTGCTTTCGTTTGCATGTCATAATGGTTGGATGATAAGCAGAATACACGGTTAGTATCATACAATACAAGGTTTATTTTGGTGCTTGATAAAGAAAGCTGAGATGACTCGGCAAAGACTCGTTATCTCGGCTTTCCTAAGTCTCGCACAGATATAAACCTTGCATTGTAAAAAACTAACCATGTGTTCTCTATATAAAGCGTTTTGACTAATACTATATTTGTATCTTAAAACAGAGGTTTTGCTTTAGAACAATCAACAACTGCCCGTAAGAATATGGTGTTGTCTTTCACATATGTATCAGTTTCCAGTCTGGTGTGCTGGAGAAAGCATGGCACGCGACACGCTACGTTCATCTCAGTTGTAGGTCTGCGGAAACTGTTACTCGCCGGGTTAGGTGTGAACGTCTCACGTACATGATTGCCCATTTCATTTTCATCCAAAATCATAAGAGTGACAGGTAGTGTAAAGGGCCATTGTAGCAGGGCATCAAAGTCACCCTTCATGACAACTACAAAGAAGGAAAGGTATGTGCCTTTCCCTGTTCCGTCCCCATTCAGATATACCCGCCCACAGAGTTTGTAGCCGTACTGACTGGTGTAAAACGGTTGACTGTACAACGATAGCGTTTTACCGTTAACTGCCTCCGTTTTCCGCCGACTGTAATCTCGTATCTTCCACATCAGAACGCCCTCTTGGTTGATAGTTTCGAGCAGTTGTAGTTGGAGGTCTATCTCACACATTCTGACATCTAAAAGCCCAACGTGCTTCTCAACGCGTTCGACAACTTGAACATTTGCGCCTAAATTGAAATAAAATAGAAACCACTATATATCAAAACAATTACTTGATGTCCGATCTAAAGAAAATACCAAACGGATTATGATAAAGGCTAGATACGGATTCACGGAACATCCAATATAGTGAAATAAACGTGACGTACTGAAATATGAGATATATCCAGACCAGGTATTTATAATGCGCAGTGTCATTTCTATTTGTTTGAATGTAGGGAACAATCCTGTGCACATCGAATGTACATCAGATTATCAAACGGTGTTTTTAAAAAACATAACATGTAAGAGTGTTGGCCTATCAATTTAATTTGTACAAACGTAACAACTAAAATCTCAGTATTGCCGAAAACCTTAACTTACTTTCACTTTTACGTTTTCTGTTTATATCATTTCAACGATTTTTAAACAAACACTGCATATAAAATGGCATTCTATCAATTAATAATTGTACTTATAAATTCAATTAGTACTAATGTAACAATTGAAATTTCAGTATTACTGAAAAATCTGAAAATATCTAGTTCCTCCCCATATTGATAAATTTTTAATAACGGTAACCAAAGGTTACGTAATTATCAACCCAAACAGTGGTTTGTGGTATCACATCAACTTACATGCAAGTGGGACAATATCTCATCTTATATCTCATACTCCTTCAATTAGTAAACGTTAATGTTCATTTATCGATCCATTGCTTATTTTCAAAACAAATGTTTGTTTACATCACATTCACAACAAAAAGTATAAGAATTAACCTCCAGTCTGTCCGGCGGTGCCAATAGTTCTCTCCAGTGTTTCTATTCTTTGTTTGGCTGCCTGTGCTGTTTGACTAACTACAGTGACGTCCCGTTTGATAGTTTCGACACTATCGTTACTGACTCTACTGTCCAGTTTCCTTTCAACGTTGATCACCTTTTCTCCCTGGGAGACAAGCACCTTCTGTATCAAAGAATAATGAAGACGAGTTAATGGCACGAGGACATGGTTGTCTTAATGGTATAGCTGCCGCCATATTGTATAATTACTTTGAACTTGAATATATATTTATTGAATCCTGTACATAATGAAAATTATATTTGATATCGCGATTGTATTTTCTATAAAGAGACTCTGCATTGTAAATATTATATTACTATAATTCCGTAACCTAAGTAAAGGTGAAAAGTGGTAATGCCATTTTATTGAATTGTGTGTTTCGGCCTGGAGACAGGATTCATAGCTTTCATCAAGGATCGAGTACTTTTCTTATTCAAAAAGATGATGATAAACATGTCAAATACATAAGGTAATGAGTGAGCTTTAGTATGAGCATGACAACCTTCATATCTTGTATTGCTTTCTTGTTTGTCTGGTTCTCCTTCCTCAGCCTGCTATTTTCATCCTGGAGTTTTGGAATATTCTCAGATTCTTTTAGCATTTCTTGTATTGTTTCCTGTATACATTGATAAAAATGGTGTTTCAATTTGATTAAACTCATCGTATTTCGAGATGAATTACTTGTTGTTATGATGAAAGTGTTATAGCAATAAAAAGATACTGTAAACCAATTTAATTCCGCGTTTAAATGTGGAAATAAATCGCTGCGAAAATGTTTCAATTACAGGTAAAGTAAACCTCAGGGTTCTAGATGGCAAGTTTTAGATGACCTTGAGTATGATCACGCGTTGTTACATATACCGACTGGTTTACAGTAATCTAATGTGGTGCTATATGATACGTTTTTGATACCTGTACAGATATTTGTAAAATATGATCTGGTATATTTTGTAATATCGGAATCGTTATTTGTGATACTAGACTTCTAGTATATAGTTATGAGGCAAATCACATGTATTGCCAGCGAGGCCATTTAGTCGGCTTAAATTCCGATTTAACACCATTTTCTTAAAATCATATTCACGACAGACTTTGCTTTAAGTTATCAGTTACGCGATGAGTATCACATTTTACCTTTAGTTTGTCGATCTCTTCTTCATTGCCTGTATCGGCATGAGTGGTGAGGAGGAGTTCTACATGGTAGAGTAGTCCCTCCTGAGCGTGTTGCTCAACTTCATGTCCTCGACCCTGTTAATGGTCATACACAGCTTGATAATGGTAAGCAGACATGGATAACTACACTTTGAAACTACTTTTTTGTGAGTCATGTATTCATTACCAGCATACAGGTAATGGCATTATACCAATTTAATTAACTTCTTTTAAACTTTATATCTAAACAAAATGTACCGCAATGCGGCATCCAATAGTATTAAAACGATAGAAAATTTTAATTATAATAAGCTTAAGGATAAATGACCTGGTAAAACATAAATATATTACACTTTTGAAATATTTTGCATACATTTTGTGTAAAACAATCATAACATGCCATCATAGATATCATAGCGATTCAGTTCATTTAACTGTTTTTTCTATACCTCAAAGCGACATCCCATACTTTTAAAGCGACACGACTGTTTTCGAAGTGGACATTCGTTGTTATGATTGTGTAACTGTAAATATTGTAAGAGCAATTTCAAAACGAGGAATTTCTTATTTTGTAAAGCCTAACATTCCTGGCTTTGATTTTTCGAAACCAAAATTCAACCTTAAGGTTTTATCTTATGTAATGTACATGTATATGAAAACATTAGACTTAAGTCAGATTTTGACTTAGTTTGTTTCGAGAAATTGGGACCTAAACATGCATGTAACACAAAATAAATGACTGCATAAGATCAATAAGACGCACAATGATAATTGCAGAAGTTGGCTTCTTTGGAGTTTTGTATAAGGATTAGGGATATGATTAATAAAATAATCTAGATTTTTATATGACCTCGTTATATTTATTACCTCTTCTCTAGACATCGAAGTTATTCCACATTGGTTCGGACAGTCTAGAATAGCATTAGAACACTCATGCGCCAGATGATCCTATATGAATTACGAATGTGTATGTTATAATGCTAAAGAAATAAAAAAAATCACATGGTTGATTGATTTATAATTCAACTTATCATGTATGAAACGTGTTTAATGTTATCTTAATGTATACTGGATAACAAATCATATTCCACAACACCAATGGCAATCACATCAAAAACTAAAAAAGTAAATAAAAATAGAATAATCCTTGATTGAAGAAATGCATCATAAATTCATCCGCTTGGCTCCAAATTGCGCGTGACATACTCAATATATCGAGAAATAAAGTTGAGTAGCCTATGGTTGAAATCAATGGGGTTTATACTATCAATTCACCACTGACTGTAAATATATATATACAGAAAAAATAATCTTCACATTGTCCGGTGTAATAATATAGAAAAAAATGCAGAAACGACGATATATATATACACACACGGACGATTTAAAAAGAAATGCTCGATAACAACTAAATTGATCTGAGCAAGCCGGTATTGGTACATGTAGATACATGTAAGTATGATATTTGGTATACAGATAACGTTTCTGTCTTTCAGACGCATATCATACGGACGCTTTAGACGGACAGTGAATGATTTCGTTTTAATTAACGCATTTTACCTGATTTAGTTGCTTATATACACGTTTTGTCCCGAATTGAAATTTCTTAGACTGAATTTCAGATGCCAAAAGGCTTTTATCCATTGATGTAAGCAGGTTTATCGAAATGATTCACTTCGGTATAATCTATACCTAATTACGAATCCATTTATTAACAAGAGTTGTCAATATTACAAGTTGTGTCGCTGATGTCAGATAACAGATTTCTGCAACATGCGGAATTTGCGAATGTCATACGGCGTTCATGCTTATGGAACATACGCCAAATTAAGACCTTTCTAACATATTACGCAATGATAGAAACCGCAGATTAATTTGTAAAGAAAAAAAAATATTTGTTTTCTTATTTTCAGTATGCATTTAGATTTACTAAATTACATCTTAGTGAGCTCGAGATCCCGAAAAGGATGAGGACACAATTTAATATGAATGATATGCTTATATGGTCAAATATCCATCTTTATATCTAATCAAAAATTGATTGTTCTGATATCAGAGATTTGATATAAGAGATTATAAAATTCTAGGAGCTTCATGCCTGTTTTTCACTGAAAGATATTTATTGCGACGTTTTTCATTTTACTTTAATGCATCGCATCCTTATAGCAACATTCCTGCTTCCCCAACCTAGATGTTTAAATCTCCCAATTACTTTAATACGATAATACTATGTCCACTCTACAAAATGTACTACTTGCAGAAAAACGATATCTCGAACATTGAAAATATCTTTGAACTCTACCCGTTTAAGTATACTGTGGCTAAGATTTATGATTACATCATGACATCATTTGAAAATATTTGCTTCATTTTGCTCATTTGTACCGGGTGACATGTATTTTGGTTCTCTTTAGCTTCAATTATATTTGTATATGTATGTGAACCGTCCTTCCTTATTATTAATTACTTGACCTGTATCGATTTTCAAAATATAATATTGTATTATCACCAGAAAATAGAAATGAGGTATGACTAATTTGTAAGCTTTTACTTCAATGAATTTATCCAAGTGACTCGTTTCAATATAAAAAGCGTATCCTATATCCGACCTACCATTTGTTTTTTATCGATCGAATACATGTACCATTCAAACAGTAGGCATGAGTTTATTTCTTTAGTCGGCATTAAAGTTACAAATTATAAAACAATATAGGCATTACAGATACATAACAGCAAACAAAACAACCACTCCATTATATTACCGTTAGATGGTTTTAATGCAGTGTAGGATGCTTTAGACATTTTGAATAGTTGTGAAGTGATGCAAAGAGGTCAGTGAAACTATTCACACAAAACAAACGTATAACTGTCATCTATTATTTACAATAGCAATATGAAATTATGAACGAGGTGTGGTATATATCTGTGAATATGATATCGTGTTGTTGTGCCGAATGATTTGATAATATACTTAATTATCAAAACAACATCAGACACATTTAGTACATAAAAAAATGTGTGTTTGTACTTTCGATGTCCGACTATACAAATCTGTTTATCAATGAATATAATAATATATCTTATAATGCCATACTTGGTTGTCTTTGGTCACTTCTTTGTTTTGGAAAATGACAAATAATGTATATGGTATATATAATATTTATCATGACATTGTATCATTTAAACGTTATTTCATTCAACTTCGTGATATTCTTTCTTCATCGTAAATTTGCAACATGAAAAAAATCTACATCATTTTAATACAAGGCTGGAATGTTTTTACAGTCCACTTCTATTCTGAGAAAAATCGTGTCGTCTTTGAGGTACGTCTCCGTTTCTAATTTAGAATGAAGAGCAAAACAAGGAACTCCGCACGCAACGTTCATTTCCGTTGTCGGTCTTTTGAAGCTGTTACTAGTTACGCTTGGCATAAAATGTTCGGCGATGTGTTGTCTGGTTCCGTTTTGGTCTAATAGTTTCATGGTAACCGGGAGTTGGAAAGGCCAAGGAAGGAGAGCATCAAAGTCGCCACGCATCACCACCATGAAGAACGAGAGGTGTGTACCTTTGCCGGTTCCATCGCCATTCAGATAAACTCTTCCACAAAGTTTGTATCCGTATTTACTCGTGTAGAACGGTTGACTGTACAAGGACAGAGTCTTTCCGTTAATAGCGTCACGTTTTCGTCTGCCGTAATCTTTGAGTTTCCACATCAGGACCCCGTCGTGGTTGACAGTCTCCTGTAGTTGAAGTCTCAGGTCCAACTCACTCATCCTGATGTCCAGTAAACCAACCTGTTTCTCTACATTAGCTGTGGCGTTCGGTTGTCCCCCTGAAGATATTATTATTTAAATAATAAGATTTAATGATATATATGATAGTGCAAAAACATATTGAATGACTATCTGGCATCGTACAACTAAGATCAAATAATGTTTCCAAAACCTGCAAATGATAACGTGAAATAAACATAACCACAATTGACGTTAAACAAAACGACAAAAAGTCAAAACGCGCTTTCTATCTCACACCCCGCATGGACATGCATTTTCCAAATTGTATTAAAAATACATATTAAACATTCTTATTAATACGCGGATGGAATAAATAATATTGTTGGAAATTGAAAATTAAGATAATACATTAAACTGACACATACCCCCGTCGTATCCCACTGTCATTCCAGATCGTTCTATGTTCGACATCCTCTTATTGGACTCCTGAACTACACCCTTTATCACCGCCACTTCCTGTTGGAGTTTGTTGACGGTCTCCACGGACGCTTTATCCTCCAACTTCCGTCCGGTCTGTATCACCCTCTCGCCATTACTTGCAAGGACTTTCTGTAATAGTAATATGGATATCATTTTTACAAACATTGGGTTTGAAAATAAAGATTTATGGCAATCACGGTTTTCATCGTACGAATGTATGTCGATATCCCACCTAAGCAAACGTCACAGAGTTGATACAAGATTGTTTTCAATGTAGAGTGAAAAATATGTTTATTTACATGTATGTAAGTCAAAACGCATTTTATTTTATGTAGTGTGAACGATATTTTTTCACTGACATGCTCACGTAAAGCTTAAAGATATGATTTCCATTATGCATATAAAAACTGTCTTATTTTACATAATAACATTTTTCATCTTGCATAAAAAAATTCTTGCCTGACACACCATGTTCACCGGAACACGTAATACGTTTTATGTGATCACGTAAAAGAAAAAAAATGTTTTTCACACTACATTAAAATATAATTCTCGTTTTACAGATAAAAGATCATGTCACCTCAGAGCCACCGTATTGTGATACTAGCATTCCGTTAAATTAGCACCATCAATATGTAGAGATTCAAGGGAGATCCTCAACTATATAGGTAACCGCAAATCTACACAGACGACAAGTTTAGCGTACCTTCATTTCCTGGATAGACATCTTGTTGGCTTTACTCTCCTTTTGAAGTTTTTCATTTTCTTCGATGAGTTTGGGTATCAAGGCATTCTCTTTTATGACTTTATCCAACATAGCCTGGAACACATGATTGTTGGTAAATGTTTAATCATAGGCATACAATTTTCAGTTTAATTTTTGGCGAAATATGTATGAGGTCAGATACCACCATGTTCACATAAAACATAGTTGTGAAAGAAATATTCGACTTGTCTCTCTATAAATTTCGTCATTTTATATTTGCTTGAGCAAAACATGATATGCCTCGTTAAAGGAATATAGCCATACATACGTTTAGTGGTACAGTGTATCTGTGAAACATATTCAACACTATCCTTAGTCTTCCTTGTTTTCTCACTTCGGTGTGAATTTACAGAATCATTATTGCATATTACCTTCATATCTGCCAGGGCTGCTCCATACTCTTGGTTTGTGGCGATCTTTCCGTTAACTAGTAAATCTACATGTGTTACGATTCCCTCCTTTTTATGAACTTCCAGTTGTTCATCACTACCCTGTGGATATATTAATTCAAAATTAAGCATAAAATTAATGTAAGTATTGGCTAATTGTATTATTGGGGTCAAAGAAGTAACAATATCAACAGGATTTTCCAGAAGACACGGGATCCCATCAAACGTAAGTCTGTAGGATACGAATTACGTCAAATGGTAATATGGGACAAAGAAGTAATTCCAACCGTGTGGACAAAAAATGTCCTACTTATATTATTATCATATTTCTGTAATGAAGTTAAATGTACAAAGATCAAAGTACAAGATAATAACATTGTGTTATCCATCTATTATTGTATGGTAACTTTTAATCTAAGGTATCTATTGATTCACGTAAACAGCTTTTTTTATCTATATTGTGAACATATTTACCTCAAATGTACAGCCATGTTTGACAAATGGGCACACAGCCTTCTGTAGTGGACATTCTGCTAAGTGGCTCCTGACCTAAAAATTAGTATACATTCATTTACAAGGTCTTGGACATGTCTTCTTATACGAGGATTTATAATATTGAACAGGTATTATTAAATTGAAACAAAACGTGATAGACTTACTGTAGTGATACCGTTTAATGAATCCTTAGAACATTTTATAGAACATTTAAGTTATGGCACGTATATCCTTTACAAATTCGTGACATCGAAATCAATAAAAATACAAGCAAGAAAATGAAAGAATCCTAATCGTCATATCAATGAAAAAGTGCATTACACAATAAATCCCTGCTGTTTCTGCTACTAACCTGTTCCCGCACAATATCCCGGGCCCCACACTGGTTAGGACACTCCACTGGGAAAAGTCTACATTCCGAGTCATGGTGATTCTATTTGAAAGAAATCACATAATCAGTCACGATGCCGATTCTCATGTACAGCTAATCAGCGCTTCAAAACATTATGTCTGTTGCATTGATATCAGTCGCTGCACGGCAGATGCATGCAGTAAATCTGCTTATTAATCAAACCAAATGCTCAATAATGCAATTTTATGTATGGTTGTAGAAATGAATGTGTATGACTAAGTATTAATTTCATAACGGGAAACATTTATCTAAAAATCATAAATTTCGAAAGATACATGTGATAGCACCATACAGAAATATGGTTTAGGTATATCTTCATTGTATTCTTCATCATATTAATGTAATCCTTACCTGGATTGTACTAACGATGATGCGATCCCGACAATACTGACATTCTATTTCCCTTTGTTCACATGTGTTTGATATGTGGTGCTCCAGCTCTGAGAACAGTACGACTTGTCGACATTGTTCACACTGGCGTCCTTGGTATTTACAGACAGATTCGTGTTTCTAAAATAATCATATGAATATTGTGCAAGTACATATAATGGGTGTGCTTCCTGAAGCTGTTTTATGATTATTTTAATTGCATTACATAACATTTAAAACCTTAAGTAGTCAAATGCCACTGACTCGTCTTTCATTATAAGACCACAATCTAATAATATGGTAAGTTGTATGTTTACCACAATCTAAACTGTGACCACTATCAACTAACTGGTTATTATTAGCAATACTCTCAAAACAAAGACATTATTTATAAATATTTCATAACAAAACCGTTTTTAGATATAGCATAGATGACTTGAAGAATTCATTCACTAAATGAATAATTCACTGCATACTTACGGAAAGGTCTTTCCATGGAAGCTTCTCTGGACAGCCTAAGTCCTTATACTGACAGTATACCATAAGGTTCGATATTTCGCGTCGTTTACACACATCTGGAAATATCTGGAATACATTTCCAATAATTGCTCTTTTAATGCCAAAATTAAATCCATTTCATGCATCATACACGTATTACTTTATAGTTGCACATTGTAGGTACAAATTATGTATCTTGAATATAATCATTTGTTTATTTCTGAAAAAAACGTGACATGTAAACATGTATCTTTACAAAACCAAAATCCAAAAGTTTGCTAATTTTAAGCAGCGACAGGGTTTAATTTTAATGCAAAAATGCATGAATCTTCCTGAGCATCTTTAAACCAGTAACAGCTTTATATCAAATATATAGTTGTTTCAGGCTCAGTTAACAAACCATGGATTAGCCCATATGTTCAGGAGGATTATACCTTCATTCTTACACCGACAAGATCGAATCTGAATTAAAAAACCACGCAAATTTCTATAAACAATCAAGCAATGTAATATTAAAAGATACGTACATCTTGGCTTGTAAATACCATTGCACAGCCTTGTACATGACATGTTCCTGTCTTGCTACGTTGTAAGATGCGTTCAATATCGTCCTGACAGACGTGATGACCACAGAGTAGTTGTATAGCATTCGATAGTACTGATTGACAAACGGGACATCTGTTCTCTTCCTTTGGATCAGACACGAAGTTCGGTTTACCAACAGGATTCCTGAATGATGACTTGAATTGTAATGAATTCGACGGAATTCCACCATCTGTTTCTAGTGACATATTCGTAATATTGTTCTGTGATGTATATACTTTAATAAATAATTATCTCTGAAATATTATTCTATCAACGACGGTCGTATAAGATTCACAAATATAGAATTTGTTAGTAAAAGTCTAAATAAACTTAATCTTAGGCCTCCATGCCAATTTACGTATGTATACTGTTCAAATGGCGAATAACAACCAGACAGATGTCTAATTGTGTCATAAGGTTTGCTTTGCTTCCATTGCCATCCACAGCCGCATTCACATTTGAACATTGTTTGCCGCCTGGGAGTTCAGACAGCTAATTGTCTTCATTGTGAAAAATGGTCCCACTGTAGAAACAAAAAAATCAATAAAGTATTACATGTGGATGTTTATGATTACATGTTATTTCACATTATAAATAAAAGTTTTATATTTCCTAGAATAAATTACCTTCCTATCCATTAATTATTGCTTAAATCTCAAATAAGATTTTGAAACACATCTCTTTAATAAGGCGAATCATAGATTTTATAACGTTTTTCTGACACCTGTACATTCTGCAATTATATTAGCATTTTCATTCGCCGGTAGAATTATCAATGATGTAGAATCATACACTCTATGCAATATCTTAAGACTACGTGACAAAATTATGAATTAGTTAATATATTGAAATCCAGTTAATTCTTTGTCTTGTATCAGGTATGCAAATATTTATTTTTTTCACGTATCCATACAGTTCACAAAGTTCAGCTATATATAAGTAGTGATATTTCTATTTATTTGATTTGAGTTTTTTCTTACATATAACATACAATATAGCATACAAGTACCTTTTTCAAAATGGTGGATAATGTTTTTATTTTGAATATAGAATATATGTTACACAAAGGTATGAATTGTAAAGTGGCTCAATAATGCAGCCTGGTCTAAATTTCCTCTTGCGTTCGGAGATACGTTAGGCATGCACAATTTTACAACTTTCCGCACAAATTTTATTATTACTGGCTGTTGGAACAATGTAAAAATCATGTTATCAGTAGCGAATCAAAAGTTATAAAGGTTTGAATGATATGATATGAATGATATATGATATCGGAATTAGGTTTGTTGCTTAATTAATTAATTCACTATTCATTTTAATATCTATAAACAGTCAACATAACTCTTTTCATGTGTAGTCATATTGATGTACTATATGTGTTGTTCATTCTGTTTATAAAATCTTAACATTGGTACTTTTGGAGGAAATAAAGAAAATAATAATGATGTGCATTAGAATTCTATCACCAAAATAATGATTTCATTTATAGCTTTTCAAACGCTGTTAGATAGCTTTTTGTGTATAAATATTATTGAATTTCTAAATATATTAATTACATGCATACTTATTTAAATGAGTAGACCCAGGTATTGACGCAATACTGTTTAAGTGGCACAAAACCATGTACATGTACGTACATTGTAATGTTATGTTATGACATAACGTCAAACACCTGCACTAGGCTGAAGTAGTGCTACGGTTTTAGTTATTAGATCATATTTCTAAATATACTCACTGATTCCAACTTGTTGTTTGCTAGTCCTAAAATGCCCACCTGAACCTCACACAATCTACCAAACGTCTGTTTGCAATACCAGTACGAATAAATTCTATTAATAGTTATTTTCAAATATAGACAGGGTACTTTCCGCAACTTTAAAACATCTATTTTTAGCATACTATGTTTCACAAATGTCTATATACATATCAACATGATCCTTTTTGGATTCTAAGACAACTCAGGAGGCTGGGTAGATGTAGATAAATCTGCATTTTAATGCAAACTAGACAGAATGAGGGATAACTTTACTGCTATAAGTGTTTCCATAAGTTATTTCGCCTGCAGTTAAAAATAGCAATATACAGGTTACGGAAAAAATTGTATCTAAAAATAGAATGTACCGGGGAAACCCAGTAACGATACATGTAACACACTGTACATGTGGAAAACCCAGAATGCGAGTAGGTGGTATCAGTTAACAAACAGAATAGAGATCATCATATGGTTGATGCACCGGTGTGGATATGCACGAGGTTTAAAAGTAATGTATGTACATATATATACATATATATATATTTGTTTATAATTTTAATAACGGAATAATATTTATAGGATCAAACTTTGAAATTATTTCACTTTGATATTGTACAAATTACATTCACAGTATATTCAATTTTGATGAGTTCGATTAGCATGTTCAATTTTTGTATGTGCTATTGACATTAGTAATTAAGTATTATATTTTGTTCTGAAACAATGGAATATGAATTGATAGGAAATCATGAAGAATCCGATTTAATTATTTAAAAGGAATTAAAAATAAACAGAACGCGTTGTGTAAAATGGACGAAATTGTGCATAAGTTGCGTGGACAAACCTTTGCGCTTATGCAGTGCAACTTGCTTGGCACAGGGATTAACCCCCTAACAAATTTAAAACTTTATAAGTCTATTGTTCTTTCTAGAGCTTTATTTGGTTGTGAGCTCTGGTTTGCACTTTCTTTAACCGATTTGCGGCGACTAGAGACTACCCATCATCTATGTACCAAACTTATACAGAATTTTCCAATACGTACTAGATCAGATATTGCATTGGGAATGTTAGGTATAGTATCTCTATCTGTATATATTGAACAATGTAAGTTAAGATTTTTTGCTGCTCTGTGTAATGTCAAGTCTGTATGTACTGCGAAGCAGTTGTTTTTGTTACGTCTATACCACATGTATTTAGGTATATATAAGTCGAAAACAGGTTTTATTTTCGACGTATGGAATATTTTTCATAAATACAACTTGCAGTCGTTTGTTTATGATTACTTAGAGTCAACCTGGATTCCAAGCAAACGTACATGGAAATATATTGTTAAAAATGTCTTACTTCTTGAGGAAAGTAATCAATGGAAACAGCGTCTGACATTAAACCCTGAATTGCGCAGGTTCAGAAATATTCACATGGAATTTTCTCCATCGATTTTGTGGTCAATTTCCAAAGTTTCTCCATCTTTTTCTGGTATCTGTAAACGCGTCTCCAAATTATGGATTACTCCCCCTGATTGTGAGTTACACTGTGCCAAATGCAATTTATGTGTGTCTGACGCTGTTGCCCATTGTACTTTAGATTGTAGAAATATAGATATAGTCGCAATTAGAGATACGTTTTTTACAAAAGTTGTGAATATATATCCCGTTCGTGTATATGTTCTATTAGACCAAGCGGACAGGGAAGAACAAATACATATTATTCTTGGCCGCCCAAATGAGAACATTATTCTAGCTCTCGGTGATGATAATACCGTATATTCATTCGTTCAAGATTGTTTGTGTTTCGCAGATAAAGTGTCTGCATTGACCTTTCAGTAATCAAATGCTCTATATACCATTCGCTGTATAGTGTAGCTATTTGATGTCTTTTCTCATAACTGTATTTGTAAGTTTATACTTACTTTTCAATTAGTGGCAATACAGTAGATTCAATTCAACATGTTTGTTGATAGTCAAAGCTAAACTGATGCTTTCCTGTGCATTCATATAGATTACAATTAATGATACTATTTCTATTCTATTTCCTTTTTTACTTTTTTGCCTTGTGTTCTCCCTTTCCTTAATGCTATCTCACCTTTTTTTGTTTTGTTATTACCTTGCACCTTTTTTTTTGTTTGTATTCTTATAGGTTCATGTAACTCTTCGTTTACGGAGGAATAAAGATATGAATGAAAGAGAGACTTTTACAAGATGCAACGGACTACAAAAACGATTTTTCATACACTTTTACCAACTTTATCGTTTCATATTTAAAGTTGGTATGTACTTGTACAATTGGTGTTCTCAATATGCAAACCGTCAATATCCAGTGTGTAGGAACAGTACATTAATTTGGTATATATATGCAACAATGAAAAAAAACATTTAGTAACTAGCGCAGGAGAAGCTTGGATTTCAGTATCACTTTATACCAGTTACAGTACACTTTCAGTTGTTGGAGGTACGCTGCAACAAATCTTGTGTGTACACACATGTTGCGGTATACGGATTTATTTATAAGTACTTATATACTCAACATTATATTTGTATGTAATGTACGGCGCCTTTTGATTACATGAAAAATAGAAAATGAAAAAGATATTTATTTTAATATTGATATGTCAATAAACTGAAATTCAAAATGAATAAAGTGGTTCTTTGGATTTTCGGTTGAATTCTTTCTCAAAAATAATTGATGCTTATCCTCGTTTATAAATAAAAGATTACAACCCTTGATCCGTGTCGACGTAATGAATAGTAATATATCAGGGTTGTGCGCTTAATTTGAAAGCTTATGTCACATCTAGCCTAGCAATATAAAAAACAGATGTACAACATATCAAATACCTATTTTGTGATTATTGATGAAGAAGAATTTTCCGTTCTAGATTGCTACAAGTTTGTTTGGTCAATGATACTAAATACAATGTCAAAAAATAACGATTAATGCTACTTGCTTGTATTCCCAGAGTCCATGATTATCGATATGCTAATTTATGTATGAAGGCATGATCGGTAAAACTGGTCATCTAGGGGAAGAAATACAACTTAATAATCATCTCTGAAGAGATCACTTCTACATTGATGCTGTTTCTTTTATTCATCATCGAATGTTAAAATTATAGATAAACAACATTGTTCTTAATAACTAGAAAAATATGTGTAAATTATACCAACATAGAACCTGAAACTTTAAGGAATGCATTTGATGCTTTTCACTAAAACAATTAAAGAGATCTAGATGCTCCACCGCCGACAGAGCATAAACTATAAATATGTATCATTTGTACCATGTAGAGCTGTGTCTACTTTTAATTAGCATAAAATAAATAATAATTACACAAAAATGCATATAATATTATTTTTGTTTTTGTTTTATGCATATTATATATAGGGCATAGTGCCATGGATTGTTTTCCGGATGCAATTGATAACTTTAAAAATTTATCTTCTGAAGTGAAATATGAAGCTCAAACTTTTCAATGGTGGTAGTAGTGTGAAGTAAGTAACTTTTATTACTGAATTAAAGATACTTATTGTACTTTTGTTTTTAATCAATAAAAAGTACTTTTAGATACAAACAATACCATTCATTGGTGGTGTAGCACCATAAGGAACTAAAAATATCTTTCACGGCACGATCAAAACATTTTAGTCTAGACAGTCTGTCATTTTCAATTCTGTCACAATCAAATATCCTATTTTCATTTACTAATAGCATGTTCTTAAATAAATATATTGATATTCAACTAGTGGAATAATACCTTCCGGACTTTTGATTGGTCGAAATTTTAAACTTTGACCCGAACTAATTTCTAATTGCAACGTCACATATTGTTATAAAATATTGAATGACGTCATGTTCGGTACTCCGATCGCTGCTTGCGGAACAAACCGCTGTTGAAACCGGATGTGTGACGACGTCGGAATCTTTCATGTTTTTCTATTCGTAGCATAAATTATCGACTCAAAATTCATAATTGTCTTTTGTTCAGTGGTATCTTACAAGGACCCTGATGGTGATTTCGGTAGAATTAACGCACCTAGGCCGGACTTTAACTTGGTTACAATGGTTTGATGATTATTTGGCGGGAATTACATGTAGATCACACTTTGCCGTAAACATGCCGAATGTAGTTCGACAACGATTGGTTTATTGCTCTAATAGCTACGGAAATCAAGATTTAAAAAGACGTTCGGTAAGTAAGAATGCATAGAATAGTTGTTCATGATTAAAATGATTTATTGTTTATACATTCATTCAGCAATTCGATTTTTGAATATTAATGAGAACTTAATTGCTTATGATGATATCACTACACCTTATTTGCATATGTCGAAAATAACGTGACCTTATTTTGACCTTCTTGTTCATGATCTAATTGTGGTCGAAACTGGTCACATATGTTCCCCTATAGATTTATATCCATTTCAGTTGAATAACATTTATATTATATCTTCCAGATGTCATGCATGTTCTTCAAAATTGCTTGCTTGTCGACTTGTAATAAATAGACTCTATGGTATACTATCTTACCGAACGGACTAATTTTAACATGCATGTACATATAAAAATAAAATTTGATTGACTTACCGGCAGTTCTGAGGTAAAATAAGCCAAGGGACAGAGAAATAAAACCGGCAATCAAATTTGAACAAACATAGTTAGTTTGGAAGAGGAAACGAATCGTATGGAGTTTTATTAATATTTTCCGCCTATAAACACCCATATGCAATTTTTGGAGATTTGGATTCCCTCCAATACTCAATAAAACGTTAAATTAAACATTAAGAAATTTGCAAGCTATATTTAGAGCCTAGTAAACACCACCATCATAGTTATTTTCGCATACAATGTAATGTCACTGACGCATATGTGTCGTTCTATAAATTGCCCTTCCGCCTAAGTTGAGTGTGAATGCCGATTGGTTAAAGTTATGTACAATTTAAATACTATTTATAAATGCGTATCTGGCTGAAATAGATGCCAGCTTATAGTTATCGAAGCATAGATTTTAATTGGTGTTATGTACTCATGTTACTTCTAGTTGATCAGGATTTATTTAAAGGCCCATTACCTTTCCGGAGCAAAATATAAAAGTTTCTTAAAAACATTAATAACATCAGAAAATGCATACCGATGACCTAAAATAAGGTTACGACACCAAACGTATGCAAGATTTCCTGCGTAAATATATGAAAACAGTGGAGAGTCAATTCGCTGTTTTGCCGTCTGGCGCAGTGATAGTCAACTACCGCGCGGTATTTAGGACGAAGGCGGGAAACATAATACGACCCGCGTTATGAAAATAAACATTTTATTTATTTTAATCAAATCGTTCAGAAGGTGATGATGAATGTAGTATTAACGGTAAGTTAATAATTCTTAAGACTCTACAAAATTATCGATCTTGTTTTACATTCCCATTTTAAAAATTAAAAGCCGTTTCGGAAAGGTAGTGGGCCTTTAAAACATGCACTATTTATTCCTAAATTTTAATGACTTTTGTTATTTCATGTCATTATTATATTCTGCAATTCACGATGTAATCGCATAATACATGTAACAATAGCTACACAAATGATAACTAGGTTTAAGGTATCTGCTCATAAATTAAATATATAGAAATAGGGAGATATCCCAATGTCACCAGAAGAATTGGCAATAAATATAATTTGAGAAATAAAGAAGATGAGTTTCATTTTATTTTAAATTGTCCAGGTTACATTGATCTTTAAATTGGTACAATTGCTTGGTGTAGAAACTATTAGAGAGTTATCAAATTTAGGGAAACACTTCGAGCTTTGAAGAGACGATGACCGAAAATATTTGTATTTAGTCATACGTATATGTCAAAGTTGAAATTATATTGACGTTTTATTGTATAATGGAATATGTATTTGATGTCATTCTCCGCTGTATAATCTAAGTGTATTCACAAATGTTATTGTGCACAAGTATACATATTTTGTACCTGTAAGCCTAAGATTGATTGCGCGATTGGTTTGATCAATATCAAAATTATCATACATACATACATCATCATAATCAGACTAATATCCACTTACTTCGCCATGTACATTGTTTTTACATGTATCACTTCTACAATGGGACATTGATCTTCAATGGCTGTAGTACCGGGCAAAGAGTCAATTGTGATGGTATTCCATACACAGTGACGTGACGTCAGAAAAACAATGACATGCCGTCAAGTCCCGAGAACGGAAGTTTCCATTGACGGTGAAATATTTTCGCTTGTGTTACAGCTAAATGTACAATACAGTATGTCATGGGGATAATATTAAAATGAGGAAAAGTATCCAATTACTTTAATTATATAAGTGTATATTTACCCCTACTTTTAATAGAATATAAAACAAAAGAAAACAGTTTTATTGTGTATCTAGCTAACACATTTAAAGTGTTTATAGATGTTACATTTTTGATAATGTTTATTCAAAGACTATATCTTAATTCCCGGTTATGTTATTTTAAGATTTTAGTTTTGAAATTTTTATCTCCAATTCACCATTAACCAATTTCAAAATGTGTCTCTTTGTAAGATAAATTTAATTATTTGTGCATAAATGTGGTTTTGCAGTGGTCATCGCATAACAACATTATATTCATATTCCTTAAAAACCTAACCTCGTTATATATTCAAAACCCTCAACTTACTTGTCAATTCTAGTAGTGGTCTAGTTGTTAACACGAGTATCTGTACACTTTACATCCCATGACTGGTTATAACTAAATGAAATTGTGTGCTGCAATGTGTATATATATTTGTGTGTAGGTGTAGTGTTTTAAAAGGGAATTTCCTCATTCTATTTTTACCTGTACTTAATATAGCTTACGCACCTAATCAAAGTACTGAAAGTACTGCTCCGGTAAAACTTCTGGATGATAGGAGTTGATTCGAGTGTTAAAGATTGATAAGTCAATGGTTATGTTATCAGTATAACTGCAAATTGGAAAACGACCCAAAGAAGACAGGACTTAAACAAAGGCTGAAAAACTAATACAACTATTTGTTTTTTATTTGGTCGTAATAATTTATCACATTGATTTATTTTCTCACATTTTGTACAGGTCCAGTTATTCTATATACACATAATGCATTTCAGTGCAGAACCTTCAATCAAAGAGGAAGTATTCATGTTGTCAAGTTTATATAAAGAAAAGTTTCAGTATTATGGTGACTTGTAATGTCAAATTAAATTGATTTGTTTGTTAAAAACTAAACAGGCATATATGTTAAGTGTAGGATCAGAGATTCTTCATCTATCAAGAAAAAACTTACTGGTTATATCATATAAAATCTCACATAATGTTTAAGCAATACCATACACGTATTTGACCTTTAATGACTAATATGAATGACATCAAGTTAATTAACTTAACGACATGTAAATGGCACGAAGGATGATTTTTGTTAAAAAATCTTAATATTTTTTCTCTATGTCTATCAAGTTTGTAGTACATCACAACATATATCCTAACAAACGGTAACGGCACGAGTTAACTAAATGACAGGTATTGTCATCAGTGTCCTTTTCTAACTACAATTTGTAAATATCTTCTTACTAAACATTATGGAAAGTTGTTCAGCAAAATTTGGAGCAAGGATAGGTCCAAACTTCGGATCGCAAATTCACTCAGAAATTTTACTTTGATATGATAATTTACTTTGAAATTTGACTATTGGTTCCAAAGCTGTTTTTATAAGGCTTGGACATGATACTTTACTTTGAAATATGACTACTGAAAGCAAAACTGTTCTTATAAGGCTTGGTTCAAGAAAAACATAATTGTAGTATATGATTTAATGAAGGATAGTGACACGCTACTTTTTACTGTTTTGATGAATTAATACAAATCTATCAGATTAGTACTAATTTTTTTGGAATATCACGGTTTTATTATCTGCTATCAGAGAACACCTGAATTAAGCTGACTCTGAAATGTCAAATTTTATTCCTACTAACATTAAATATTTCATATTGATCTGTACAATGTAATGTAAAAATAAAATAACTCCTACCGGGAGGAGAAGATGGGAAGACTTAGTTCAGTCGAATCATTTGAAATGGGTTGATATTTCTAAAATTTCCTTTACAGTAACGAAAATTGTAAGCTTCAGTGGTTTCAGTATATATTATAGCAGATTCACTCAGCAATTTTACTTTGACATGATAATCTACTTTGAAAAAAACAATGTGTTACAAACTATATAAATACATTTACCTAGTACAGAATATTACGTACATGTATTACAATTTCAATTATATTTTAAACACCTCCGATTTTTTTCATTTAATTTGCATAAACAACCAAACGATAAGATTTCGTTATAAAATGACACTTAATCCTCTAAACAATAGAACAGCCAACTCTAGATCACTGCTTATTGTTTTAATGTGGTCATGATCAATGTATCACACCTTCACGCTTGGCTGCACACTGCTACAGATACGAAGAGATGTATATATGGCGGTTCACGTGGTTATCTATCCTATAATGTTTGAAATATTTTTCTCGAAAACCCAGCTCCCTACCGCTCCGAACTGCTGTAAATGAAAATGTGTATGAGCAAGGGACGTCAGAAACATTATATAACATGTGTTGAGAATATGTATAACAGTATTTACCTTAAAACCTATCTATTTAAACACCCAGTGGTCTGAGTAAAAGTAGTCTTAATAGCGAGGTGGTCTTAATTCTGAGGTAGACCAGGTTTCCTCTATGATCATGACGATCAAGAACAGTTACTCTGTATCCTAGCTGACCGGTACGTAATACATGTACTGTATTTTTGTTTCAAAATTGAAATTTTATGAAAAATGTAATATGCATACAAAGCATATAAGGTGGAAAAGTAAAAGCATCAGAAGTAAAAACATCGACCTGTGGTCACTACATGTTATATGTAATTGTCCCACATTGGTTTCCAACTCATGACCCAGAGATGGACGGTTAGTGATACTACGCCGGGTTATCTTTATCACTCTATTATTGCACCAACCGCCAATCACTCCCCTACCCCAAACAGAATAAGTTTAAAAGGTTGATACATGTATACTAGTAATCGTTGGTCTCTTATTGTGTTGTCATTGTCAGGAAGCATGTGGCTACAAAATTGAGCGTTTCACGAATTAAGTATATCTAAATCACCTATACTTTTTGTTGATACATGTATGTATTATATTGTTCAGTAAAACCTTTGAGCGTTTACGATGCTATCTTTAGTGTCCATTTGCCGGGGTCGTAGAATTAGAGAACATTATGATCAAAAATTTGAGTCAAGCATTTTTTGTTAAAATATTCATGTAGTGAGTTCAACTTAGTCTATCGATCTGTATTTATCATGGTACTCTATTTTATTTACAGGAAATACTACTGTACTGATGCCAAATAACAAATATCGTAATACTATCTTTTTCATTAAAACCTTACGTTAACGATCCTTATGAAAATACAATCGCCATATTTGACTTCTAAACCGAGAACGGCTTAACTGTAGCTTTGTGTACAAGATTAGCATTTTATACCGTTATTATACATATGTACATTTTGGAAGTAAAATAAAGATAAAATATGATTTTAGTCCTCAACATGAATATTGGAAACTCCATTCAAGCACAAGAGAAACATTACAGGAATCTTTAATTCGATTAAAATCAAAGAAAAGTCAGATACAGACACAATATACAGATGTATATACGTACATTTTATATACATGGTCTTATAGGTCATATCAAAAGGATTCGATACATATATAACTTTTATTTCTATTTTCAAAATTTCTTTAAATGCCATTTTTAATCCATGCCGTTGTCCGTATTTAACGCCGTTCGACGTCACGCTAGTGTAACGTTAAGTATCACCAGTATCTTGCGACGCGTCATGTATATATAAATGTATATTATATATATATATTTTTAAATTTTTTGTTCTATTTTTTGCATATAACACATTTACAGATACATGTGACATCAACATAAACTTGACATGACATATACATTACATTTCTATAAAAAACCATAAGAAACATAACATAGCATGCTGAGTATGTACATGTACGTGTGGGAAAAAAACCAGTTTAATATATTTTGGTTAAGATAAATTTGCAAATTACTATATTTTATCAATTAGTTTTGTCGGTCATTAGAATCTTAATCATATCATATTTTAATGCATGCGTATCTAATCAAAACCAATAATTTACAAATAATTTTTAAAGTTTGACAAATTAGGGACATATAATGACTATATTATTTATTTCTAGAGCATAAACATATTTTTTCATTAAATAAAGTTAATGGGGTGTGCTTATTTAAATCTTAAACTAAATTTCGCTGAAGTAATTGTTGACAATCTAAATGAAAATACTTTTTTCTAGACATTACTTTCTATTATGTTTTAATTATAATTAAAATACATATCGTTAGTTTAATTAGAAATTTAGATAGTAATTAAATTATCTATGTCTCTGGTTTAATTATCACATAGTATCACCTGAGGTAAATGAGAAACTATGTGTTTTAAAATTGGTATTGATCTGTGTTAATTATTATTAGGCCTAGATATTTACGTAAATCGATTTAAATTATCCCGCCACGTGCAATGATTGGTCAAATAATAACTTACGATCACAATCGGTAAAGTGTTTGAAAGACTACTGTGCAATAGTCAAGCGTACTTTTAACTAATGCAAAACACCGATTAGACATATGTTTACCGCAACAAAATAGATGACACATCTATTGAAATGAGATGATTGACGTACGGTACTTCATAAATATCTGAAATAAGATCAATATATCTCTTACATTAAAGAATTTTAATTCCATTGGCGTTACACGTATGAGCAAGAACTGCCTAAATCGTTCGATTCAGGAAGTGAACGAGTCCGACACGACAGTGCGCGAGGACTGTTACAGCTTGTCCGTGACCTGTGTCGCGATAAGCTTAACATTGATAACGTTGCCATCGACCGAGCGCATAGATTTGGAGAAAAACGAGGCGAGAAACCGAGACCAATTGTTGCTAAATTCAGTTCATATCACCAACGGGAAGATGTACGTAAAAATTCTAGGAAACTGATTGGGTCGGATATCTTCATAAGTGAGCAGTACCCGAAGGAAATACAAGCTGTCCGTCAAGAGTTATGGCCCATATGTAAAAAAGCGCGCGATGAAGGGAAGCGGGCCGTAATAGTGAAGGACAAGCTCTATATCGATGGTAACCTGTATACAGGCCATGCTACCACACGGAATGTGAAAAGCCCACAGAAAGGACGAGCTGGGAAAAAATAGGAACACGCAGAGATTGGACACAATAAGAGACATTTAAAGATAATCTCATGGAACATTAATGGTGGTCTCAATAATAAATTAGATGAAAAAGCTTTTACTAATTATATAAGAACATACGATATTGTATTTTTGACTGAATGTTGGATAGCAAATAATTTTTCTCTTAACTTTTGCGGATATGATTGTTTTTGTATCCCACGAAAATTGACAAGACACGCACAGGGAGGAGGTATTGTTATATTGATCAATCAAAATCTTAAAAAAAGTGTCACAGTTGATAAAATACTTTTTGATTCAATAGCCTGGATAAAATTAGATAAAATACTACTAGGCAGTGAAAATGATCTATATGTAGCGGGTGTATACATCCCTCCTGTCAATTCCAATTACTATCAGTATTATAATTGTGATTTATTTTTTGAACTTGAAAGCTGTATTGCTGAATATTCAAGTAAGGGTGATGTTATGGTTTTTGGTGACTTGAATAGCAGAACACGTACGGATGATGATTTCATTAGACAAGATTATATAAATCAGAATATACAACAACATTTGCAAAGTTTTATTACATATGATACAGATGTTGACATTGACAAAAGAATTAATCCTGACACGGTATTGAATGAATATGGTACAAGACTGTTAAATCTATGTAAGGCATCTGGCCTAAGAATAATGAACGGAAGAAATAAATTTACTTTTTCCAGTGATTTTACATTCCATGGTAGAAGCGGTATGAGTGTAATTGATTACCTTATTGTGCATCCCCAGCTAATTTCAATTATTGATAATTTTATTGTCTGTAGTTTCACAGAATTTTCAGATCACGCTCCTCTACATATCGAAATTAAATCAGATTTATCTGGTACATGTGATAATGTTAATGTAGATCTGTCAGGTACTAAGAGGTCTGTGTATAAATGGGACGATAGTTTTAAGAATCAATGTGTTACAACAATACGTGATAATATTGATAGGATTAACGCTGCAAGTGATATTGAAGGGGAAATAACTCCTGAGTCTATAAACACATGTGTTTACAATGTCACGCATGAGTTGACAAATTTACTATCTCCATTCACGAAAGTAGAACAGGCAGATGAGCGACCTGAGAGGTCAGCACGTGCGAGGTCAGACCAGAACTTCCGGTCTCATTCACGTGTGTCCGAGGAAAACAAACCATGGTTTGATGAAGAACTACAAAGATTAAGAGGTCGGTATTTATATAAGTTAAAAGTATTTAATAGAGACAAATCCCACAGTAATCGCCAACAGCTACACGCAAGTAAACGAGAATACAAAATAGCTGAGAGGAAGCGTAAAAACATGTATAGGAAGGTAGAAGGTGATATATTGGATCATTTAAAGAAACATAACCCTAGATATTTTCATAAAAAATTTTCTTCTAGGAAACGAGTTAACCCAACAGCACATATATCTGATTTTTATGATCATTTCAAAGAGCTCTCTGTTAATAATTATGACCAGGCTCACCATGATAATACGGATGACTCTACTGTGTTTGAGGATTTAGATAAACCCATTACCACTCAGGAAATTGAAAAGGCTATTAGGGGGTTGAAAAGAGGTAAATCTCACGGCCTGGATGGCATTCTTAACGAATATCTTATCGAATGCAGTACATACTTGAATCCTGTTCTTAATAAAATTTTCAATAATGTTTTGAACTCAGGTTTTTTCCCTGAAGCTTGGTCAACTGCTGTAATTATACCAGTTTATAAGAAAGGAGACCGTAGTGACCCTGCCAATTATAGAGGTATTAGTCTTCTTAGCTGTATGGCAAAACTTTTTACATCAATTTTAAATAATCGTCTTATATGAAAAATGTACATAAAGTACATTGTTACTGATGCCCAATTTGGGTTTCGCCCTGGATTAAGTACAGTTGATGCTATTTTTGTGCTCCATTCTATTATTACTAAATCTCTTAATGATAATAAAAGATTATTTTGCTGTTTTGTGGATTTTAAAAGAGCTTTCGACTCTATAGATAGATGCAAATTGTGGTTTAAATTATCTCAACTTGGAATTAGAGGAAACTTACTTAAAACTATTAAATCAATGTATAGCCAAGTAAAATCTTGTGTAACTGTAAATGGGAGATGTTCAGATTTTTTTGTAAACAATATGGGCCTCGCTCAAGGAGAAATTATGTCACCGATAATGTTTTCGTTGTATGTTAATGACTTTGAAAACTATTTTATAGAACATGGAGTAAATGATTACCAATTTGGTGAGTTAAGCCTTTTTCTCATGATGTATGCTGATGATTTAGTTTTGTTTGCGGAATCTGCCAGAGATTTACAAAACATGCTGAACAGCCTACATAATTATTGTGAAACGTGGAATCTAACTGTGAATGTTGAAAAAACTAAAATAATGGTTTTTAGAAAAAGTGGCAAGTTACGTAAAGAAGATTGTTGGTTTTATGATGACAAACAGTTGGAAGTTGTAGACCAATTTACGTATTTGGGAGTTGTTTTTAAATTTAATAATAAGTTTAATGCATTACAAAAAAAGTTGTCAGAACAAGGGCGAAAGGCTGTGTTTGCTTTGTTTTCAAAATGTAAATCTATGCAAATGAATTTTGTTACTCTTTTAAATTTATTTGATACATATGTTAACAGTGTATTAAGTTATGCATCGGAAGTCTGGGGTGGCTGTAAAGCTCCAGATATTGAAAAGATACAGCTTGAATTCTGTAAAAAGGTATTACATGTTAAAAAATCCACATGCAATGTAATGGTTTATTTTGAACTTGGGCGTTTTCCTCTTTTTTACACCAGAAAGTATCGAATGATAAAATACTGGTTGAAAATTATAAATTCTAATAACTGTATTTTAAAAACTGCTTATAATGTTTTATTGAATTTACCAAAATCGAACAATGTATTTAATTGGGTAGAATGTGTTAAAGATATATTGTACAGTCATGGTTTTGGTGATGTTTGGGTAAACCAGCATAAAGTTGTTCCATCAAATATTTTACCAATAATCAGACAAAGAATTAATGATGTAGCTTTTCAAGAGTTGTCATCTATATTAGAAAACTCTTCTAAGTGCTATTTATATCGTCACCTGGTGAATCAAGTTGTTTTACAAACTTATTTGACAAAGTATATTCCAAACAAAAATCGTATTGTATTGACAAAAATAAGGTTATCGGCACATAACTTGTGCATTGAATCTGGACGTTTTTCAAATTTAGATAGAAGTGAGCGTGTTTGTCAGTTTTGTGACCCTCATCGTGATATTGAGGACGAATATCATTTTATTCTCATTTGTCCAATTTATCAAGATATTAGAAAGAAATTTATAAAAAGACATTATTGGGAAAAACCATCTGTATTTAAATTAACCAAACTTTTGAGTACTACAAATATAAAAGAATTAAATCTACTTAGTAAATATATTTACAATGCAACTATTTTGAGAAAGTCATTAATGTAATGCTTTGTCCATTCTCCACTTATCCTGTATGTATGCAAATTGTATTTTGATATTATTCTTTGTAAAAAGCAAATAAGTTGAAAAACTTAATGCAAATAAAGAATTTGAATTTGAATTTGATCTCGCCACCAGGGCTATCGAAAGAACGTTGCATTACTTGTGGTTTCGATCACGTCAACTGCCAGTCACAAGAATGGAAATGATGGCTATTAACACTCTCCTAGTACAGGTAGATAATCTGATAATTAGGTCGACGGAAACAAAAGACAGACTGATGTACCTGCGGGCAGTTGTTCACGGGTTGCTGCGTGCGGGAAGGTGAGGTGTGAAGTCACATGTGCCTGTGGTCATAATCAAAGGGTCAATTAGTGTTAATTAGTGGTCGTTGGGACTATGAAAACTGGTCGTAAAACGGAATAGCGGTGTGATTGTATTGGTGTGTTCTCCATTTGCCCACTTTTTAGAGAACAAAGAAAAGTGTTGGTATAGGAGAACAATGGAAAACCAATTATAGTCAGTTCCATAATAATTTTTACCTGTGCTTACCTGTGTTCGTTTACCTGAGCTACCTCTAGTTTATCAAAAGTGGGGAAATAGATAGAGAGATATCGATATATCTGTATACAATACAGTACTATATAATATTTTGTGCGTTTTGACAGACAAATATAAATGATATTTTATGTTACATCTTTATAAATTTCACCATTGGAATGGTGTATTAAAGAACAAAATTTCATCCAAGTTTTAGGATAATTAAATGTCAGAATTTTTTTTTTTACAAACTGTTGCAATTTCAAGAATTAGTTAAAGACAGTGGCATGTGCACTTGTGTACAATGTAGCTATATAGCTACAGATCGATATAAAGGATCTATAGGATGATACATGTAACAATATACATGTACATGAAGATATATATACAAATGCATATACATGTACGTTTGTACTTGTATCTAATATATTAATTATATCATATACAGTTGTATACCCTATATATCAAACTGTACAGATCTAGATGTCTCGAAATTCCAATTCTACAGTGACAAGAATTTGCATGATTTGTCATGTGTATACATGTATAGTGCGCATCCCTCCTATCACATCATAAAAATCTAAGCATTTCTACAGAATATAGACTTCTGCAGATTGCAAATGGTTTGAGAGAATGTGAATGTTATTGAGATAATTGTTTAGCTAGTGATAGTTCGAACCCTGATTTTTTTATAATAGATCATATTTCCGATAGTTCGAACATATCAAATTATGAAGGTAAGAGTAAGATTTTTGTCGGCAAATTGACTCAATGGGATTCCTAAAAATCACGATGCAGTATAAATACTTCAGTAGAATTGTCACAAAGGTGATTTCTAATGAAAAGAGGCGTAAACATAAACTGCATGATTACATAATTATTACCATAAACTATTTTTGTAAATATGTTGAATGTGGATTATGTTATAAATGCCACTAAAGTTTATACGTGTATGTACCTCAATACATGTAGCTCGATATCCAAGAAGGTATATTTTGATTGAACTACAATTAGCAATTATAGTTATTATTTATGTGTTTATATGTACAGGTATATATGTTTGTCAAAAAGAGAAAAAGGAATTTTGAAGTTTTGAAGTTAGGACCAAATATTGATTTTACGTTTGATGTGTTAATTATTTACTTATACATTATATATTATTATTATATGTATATTATTAATATGAAAAATCAATAACATAACTGACATCACAAAGAGTATCAAACCAAAAGATTTTTCCATGTAATATTATTTCCATACATGTACATCAAGTTATACATAAATGATACCCTTATTGAATAAGTACAGTACGTATCACAGGTGAAATTCACAGGTAAAACACAGGTAAACCCAAGTTAACTTCTCTGAAATAGACTATAATCTTTGTCACAACATTCTGCTAATTATCAGATTATAAAAAGTGGGCAAATGGAGATACAGCCATTGTATTTCTGAAACGACCAATACAAAAAGAAAAAAAATCGGACTGAAAATAAGTGGCCGTAATAGCGGGATGTTCGTAATTTAGTGTATATGCTATACATGTTCATGTTTGGAATAAACTTTTGAAAATAAAGACAAAATAAAAGATTTTTTTCAAGCATGGTGAAATAACAACAAATAAAAATATGAAAAAAAATTGATGTGCCGACGATAAGGGTTGAACCCAGGCCGTCAGTTTAGAAAGCTCAGGACTTTTTCTTTTCCAAAAAATGATTTTATTCAATAATCAATTTATACATAAGAATATGTAACATACATTTAAACATTCAAAACAAAATACACACATATTGCATGTAAATTCTTTGTAAGTATATTCACATGCACACACTTTCACTCCATTGAAATTGAAACAATGTAATCATTACAGAAGCAAAGATTAGTCAGAATATAGCTGGAAAGAAATATATATAAGTAATATGATAAGTTAAATTGAAACAAATGAATATTTTTATTAATATGAAAAAAAATGATGTGCCGTGGATTTTCACGTGAATAACATTTACTTAATAATGAAATGCAGTTCACTATATTTTCTTATTTTCTTCGCAATCAACTTAAAATGATATTGATGCTGCTGAATAAGTTTATAGAATGATTCTAAACTAGTTTATATTGTATCTGGGTGCAAATTACTACTATATGTACCACAAATGTCTGGTTATTCAGTTTATTCTTCACAACACCAGCCCGGGGGGGGGGGGGGGGGGGGGGGGGAAAAAGCTAGTTCCGGAATTGCGATCACAATACCTGGTAAAACCAGTTTTACCGGTAAAAACCGACAAGTATTTTAGCTTCCCAGAAAGCTAAGTGGGTTACGCAGAAGCTTAACTCTTTGATTGGAAAGCATATGAAAATTAAACAATGATAGGATTATATTGCTTAGCGATTTTAATTGTTCTGTCGGAAGCCATTTTATAATTTGTGTAATTGTGTTAGTGCAAGGTACATCTGTACATGTAGCTAGGTTTAGTACAGACGAGCAGTTTTAATGATACTTTTGTCACTAACAAATAAAAAGATTTTTATGCAGAGATTATCTCAGAATAAGAGACAAAGAAAATATTGAACTTTAACGCATACATATGTTTCTGTGTTTTTCGATGTTTCGTTTTCCTTCCGTTTTTAGTATGTGCTGTCATTCCATATTCCGCATTTTAGTATGTTCTGTGTTCCGTCAATTATCATACGCATTGTCTGATTATTATTGTTACAAGCTGATGTTCTTAATAAGAAATATAAAAAAGTAATGTCTCTAACATGGTGTTTGGAACCAGATTTCATTAAATATGCCTGATAAATTACAAGAATATCGTAATTCAGAATACTTTTACCACGAATGCTTGTTCTACATTGAAATCTGAACGTTATCAGGAAGAAAACGTCCGAATCCGTTCAAGTCTGTTTCCGTAATTCGTTTTAATATTACTTCAACAGGCAATACTTGTATAACACACGGATCAACCGTCTGATTCAAGCGTTCTTTCTACGTGGCTATCCTGCAAGATGACATGAATTGCTTATGAAACTAACTGATACGCCTCATGCGGCGTAGCAATAACTACTGCATCCATACCCAAAGTGTAGTGCATTGTACATTTTATTTGTAAACCGTTCTTTGCCAATAATTGAATGTTTTATTCCACTCGTCATCTCGGTTTGTCTACCAACTATGCAGTATCTGTATATGTGATTCAAGTTGATTCGCTTCAATGAAGCAAGCGTATTTTCATTACTCATCTGGTGTGTTACTAGAGTAAGCTCTACAATTCTTTACACAGGAACCGTATGGTTCTTACTTTATTTCAATGTTTAACTCACTTGCGTTGCTAAATCCACAGAACAAAAAATGTCTGAGTGGTGTAAATATGAAAGACACAAAGAAACGTTATATTTCTTCTCATATGCTTAAAAGATGGACTCTAGAAAAATGAAAAATTCTACAAAAACACAGATTTTTTATCGTTCTCAGTCAAACCTACGTAAAAGAAGTCTAATAAATGCATTAGCTAAAATGAATTAAGACAAAGCCTTATCAAAGAGCAGCTACATATATTAATAGTACGTTCATCTTACAGTGTATAATGCATTATTTTCAGGGTCGAGTGCAATGTTTATACAGATAATTTCATCCATTTAGAGTTTTAAATTCGATGATCTATAAATTTGGGCGCGAATCAATAATGCACATCTGATAATTGTTTTTGATTAATTTATTTAATTGATGTAAATGTCACGCTTACCTATACGGTCCCTACGAACGTTTCTCGTCATTCAGCATTTCATATGTAGATATTCTTTATTTCGACATACATGGGGTATACATTACATTAGATAAATTAAGGGTTTTCCTTTGTCGGTATTTAGAAAGGGAGTGAAGTTTTTCAAGGGGTGTAGTTCAACAGTCTTTTAGAGAGTTCCGCTTCGGGCAAAGCGCTGCGCTCTTATCAAAGAATATAATGAAGCAATCAAAATAATTTTATTTATTTACTACAAACCTAATATGATGAGGAAAAACACGTATATTTCACCGCCGATGAATGGTGATTTTTATCTATCAAAAAACAGAAGCAGATGAATTAGTATTTTTTCTAGCAAGAGTTACTTATTTGACACTATTATCATCTTTGAAAAATTTCTTATTTCAATTCTAGATATAAAGATGTAAAATAATTAATTGCATCCGTGGCACTATGCCCTATAAGGTACTGAATGCGCAGATACTAAAAGCTAAACAAATTATTGTATATGTTTTTATGTTAAAATTAGACATATATATATACGATTAAATATCAAGTATTGTTTAAATTATCAAGCTAATTTATACTCTTTCAGCGATGGAGCATCTTTAAGCAAAATCTTGTATGAAGCTTGGAAGAAAATACGGTATCTGTTCTATAGCTATACATATTTCACTCGAAGTAATCCTTGTTTTGTTGATTTTAGAGTGCTTTCCGAATGCGACCAAGCTGGATACGCTACCTAACAGAAAGAGGACAACCAAAAGTGAAGATAAAATTTAGACCTGTCTACAATTTTACTTTTCTCTTTTCCTATGGCAACAAGTATGTTGTAAATTACGAATAACAACTATGGCATTCAAATTTGCTTTTAACAGAATAGTTATATAACAATATTTTTTGCGTGGTTATATAAAATCGAAAAAACTGTATCGTTCTTACAACTGCTTTCAAAACTAATTAAAGATAAAATCGTCTTTGTTTCAAACTGTATCCTTCCGTAGGCTACAACTGCCTTTGATAAACATACATTAAAGATAAAGTTATACTTAACGACTATTTCGCAATAATTCCCGCTTTTGTAGGTTTCCTGCAGAAGTTTGGTTTTGATTTAATTAGTTTAACGTCATATTAACAGCTATGGTCATTCAAGGATGTGTCAGTATTGTTGCTGTAACAAAGCCAGTGTAGTCGGAGAAAACACCTACTAGTGCTCATTACCTGGCAATCTGGTTAACATTTACACCCCAACCACTCGGCTATCGCGGTCCCTCTGTAGAAAAAAATATGCATGTAATAAGATTTGCTTTTAATATCTGTAAATATTTTACTCTATTTAAAAGTAACATGTAATTACTCATTATTGTTACAATTACTTTTGGTATGGAAAGGACATAAATGTAGCAAGTCACGTGATCACTCTTGAAAAGCTTAATCTGATTTAAGAAAGTAAAAAAATAAAAAAAAGTATTCGAAATGTTAGCGTACAATGTACTAAACCCATGATGGTCGCAGTTTCAACTTCATATCTCCTCAAAATTCGTATTCGTGTATTTATAGTACTAGCTTTTGGGTCGTCGTGCTTGTCAAGGGGAAACAAATCTATAAACCAGCGTACTTCATTACATGTGCCACTGTCCAGTTTGTATCAATACTACCATGTATAATTAGTAAGTGAAAACAGTTGAATGTCTAAATAATTAATTTGATCGCTACATCTTTATACCGATATATTAGTTTCTATTTGCCTTTTAACAGAAATTAACGATAGCAGTAAACACAACATTCCATCATTATACCTGTGCAAAGCCTGTCATTCTACTCTGAAGGATCCCGTCAAGTTATCATGTGGACATAGGGTCTACAAGGATCCGTGTCTGAGTCACGGGGACGCGCGATGTCCTGTTACGTTATGTAATACTGCCATAGACCTAGATGAGGTAGGTTAAACACGCTCTCAATTATCATCATTCAAGTAAAAACATAAATTTATTATTTACACATATCTGGCACTTTCCTTATTGTCTAAGTAAAATTGGTTTTTATTGCATAATAAAATTAAAAAGAAATGCTATCGCAACGATATAAGTTTTAAACAATATAAAAAATTGCATTTAAACGATGTTGTCTGAAATGGATATAAATATGCATTGATATTATATACTCTGATACCTTTTGTTCTTTAAGATTGTAGCAAATATTAAGTAATGAATTTTATGATGTCAGTAAAGTATTCACGTGTAATTCTAATACGCTCTCGGGAAACATGACATACCTTAATTGGTTAAACAAATCATCCCCTTCAAGGTCTCATACTAAATTTCAATTTCACAACTTGGAAAAACACTAGAATCGTACATATTTTATTTCATCTTCTTTAATTCCATCGGGTAATGATTCACACAGATTGCACCATTAATTCATACCCCTTTGAAAATGAAAAATAAATTAATTCGAAAAGGGTGCGAAAACCTTATAAATAACAAGATATGTACTCTGTATTTGGGTATTTTATTTGTGGCGGTTATTTAGCTTCCCCGAATGAGACGCAAAACAACTACTCGACACAATATAGATATAGAATTAAAGTCATGGTATTAACAGGTTCCTCAACGGGTGACTGTTGTTCATCAAATTTCAAATTTTGAAATGACACTTGCTAAAGCTCGAAAGTTGAAAATAAACTAATTCGAACTAGTTTGATAAATATGATACTAATAAACAACAATCAAACGTTGAAGAATCTCTATTTTTCCATATACATATGAAATAGAAAAAAAAATCCACATATTAAATCATAAAAGCTTACATATGGTTTTATTATAATTCCAAGACTTTCCATAGTCTTATGTCTTAATTTTTATTTTATTCACATAGGTGAAAGACGATTGCGTCCTTAGGAAAGCTATCATGGACAAGCATAAGGTAATGGTTTATGCTGTTGTCATGACAAAAAAATGGAAATTATTAGATATACATTTTGTATTGACAGCGATAGCACTTTGCCAGTGACTCTAACACAATGAAAGTTAGATTCCATAGATGGCGAATTCATTATAGTGTAACTTGTCAAAACCAGCCCTTGTCTAATTCCGATCCCTGTCTATTGCGGCTTGATTGATTGTATGACATTTGCCTTCTTAATTATAGTTATTAAAACCAAATAATCAGGGAAACTTTACATAAATGCCAAATATGTTTCCTTCAAGGAGTAAACAAGTTCCACTGTAATTCATGACTCGCTCTTGAATACATATTTTATTTGTGCCTCCTTATGTATTCTATTTCGCACACAAAATGTTTTAATGAATTTTGTCACGTATCATTTCATATGAAGGTCAACCAGATGAAAGTCGAATCGGATACCAAAGAAAAGAATATCGAAATGCAGTCAACTAGTATATCCAACTCGCAAAATAGAACATCGTTTCAGGTAATTTTTAATGATTTCATTTTCAATATGACGAAACAACTTCCCATAGGTAAGCAAATATATATCTAACATCACTAGATCACTGATGGACTTATATACCCGGTATTTATCGGATACATGTATGTATGGAAAACCGTGCCTTTATCTGCTAATCTAACACAGCAATACAACAACAAAAAATGCTGCTGAATTCGGATAACTAATATACAATGCCAAATATACTACATATAACTATTGTGTATCTGTTTATAGAAAATGTCAGCGTCCATATTTACTTTTTATGAAGAAATTAAGTTATACAGTTATATCAATTTACATTAAAGATGCTCCACCGCCGAATTATATTTTTCTCTATCAAAAACAGGAGCAGACGAATTAATATTTTTCCTCGGTTACAAAAGTTACTGACTTTACACCATTACCACCATTTAAAATTTGAGCTTCTTATTTCAATTCAAGATGGAATTAAGTACTTATTGTACATGCACCGAAAGAAAAGGAAATTATTTTATATGCGTTTTTGTATATGTTAGACACAAATTAACACGATCACACATCAGTTATTGTTCAAATGGTGGGTATCGTTTATGTTCTGTCGGCGGTGTATCATCTTTAAAGATTATATAATATAATAGGAGTAATAAATGTCTTTAATTTTATCTAAATGTATAAAGCATGTTTACGCTCATAGGGCGATAAGTCATTATGCAAAGTATTTTTTATATTTGCTGTGAAACAGTGTTTTTCACGTTGTTAATCCGTTTATTATCTCAACATTCACACTTATGTTTTGGTATTACCTCAACAGAGTGAACTTGCATTTGAATTCGATTTTGCATGGTCACAGGAGGATACAGTTGCTAATATAGAAACGACTTTGGCATGCATAAAAGAAGATAATAGAAATATTCGGGAACAGACAAAATCATTGAAGGTGAGACTTCATACCCAATCGAAAACCACACACATTGTATATAGAGTATATATTTTATAAAATTGTAACATAATTCAAAATACGAAAGACAATTTTTCTTGTCAGTATTTTTATCTTCTTTTACTTTTTTGTGTCTGCTTTGTTCTTTGAAGAGGTCGTTGGTTTTCGTCAGATTTTATCTCTAAAGGCAGATGAATTGTATAAGATCGAATTACTGCGTGATCAAAATATATGTACTAGTATTGTATCATTATATGAATTAATGAATTGCCATGGAACTAATTTAGCTACAATAAATTCTTCTAGCGACAGAATGTTTAAATTAATGTGTTATATTCACCTGGCCATAATTTAGGGAGCACGGCTTTTACTTGGAAAAAAAGTAATGAAATTAATTTTTTTATTTCGAACAAATGGACATTTATGTAACACCCACTATGTATCCTTAAATCTTATGGATCACTGACTATCCAGAAACAAACGTGCTCTACGAGTCCATGCTCTGAATAGGGGAACCTCCTACCTATACAAACCATAAGTTTCGGTTGGCTGCGTACAGATGCATTTGCACATGTTTTGACGGTGTTTGTGACACCTGCTGCTGATATATAAAGGAAAATATGATGTTGAATATTAAAAAAAGTTGTTACTTAGAATACAATCACGTGTCGATGGCCATTTTAACGGTTATACATTTTGTCTTAAACAGATTAACACGGTAAAGGCAGTTGAAATAGTAATAAAACAACACCAAGATATACATAAACAGCTACGGAGACAGGAACATGCCATTTCAAGGATCACAACCATGCTACAGAATGTACAGGCAGATTTATCAAGCTGTGACAGACAGGTAGAGAGGAAAACCAACGATATACAGGCTTTACAGCGACTTCGCCTGTCATCAGGAACAAGGGTGCTTAGCCCAAGTAAGAAAACAATCATACGTGTTTTTTTTTCTTTTTCCTGCCCCCCCTCCCCCCCGCCACACACACACACACACGACAAATAAAGATGCATATATATCGGTTGTAACGTATATAGTAGGTTTCGTTCCTCGTTCCATTAGATATATATGAGATTAAGTCCAACAATATAAAATTATTATATATTTCCTTTAATATATATTTTGATAACGGAATCGTCTTACTTTATCTGTTATTATTTACTATGCATCTTCCTAATTTACATTTGTTTAGCAATGTTTAAACGACGAACCATTCAGCCAAACGTTCAGGGTGTAATTGATGGGGTTGTTGAATTTTAAAGATAAAAAAATCATTGCTTATATCTTCAAAGAAACCCTTAATAAACTATTAGTTTTATGATTTTGAAATCACTACTTGAAACCCTGACCCCATCGCTTTTTGAAAGGGTGGCTACATGACAATCAAGAGTCATGATATTACCATCTTCAATATCTGTCATAATTACAATAGAGGGCATAGTTCTCCGTATTCTTTGTCATATGTTTTATCTAACTTTATAACAAAGAATGGTGGCCGTCTCTGTTTTGACGTTTTCGAGGTTTGTTTTCCAAATAGGTGTTTTGGCGCATAAATGTCAACAGTATTAAACAACAGGTACAGTTCTTTCCAATAGCGGCAAAAATGAGAATAAAAGCAATGAAACAAATTAGACATAACATTCATAACACGGGTAAGGGGACATAGCTCAAATGGGAATACCTCCTACACCTGATACACACTACATTCACACCAGTAGGTACAACATAGTAAGATTATAATAATACCTAAATATTAATATATATATAGTCACTGGCAGGCTTGGATAAAACGTCCATGTGCAATTATTGCACTGGTCACTGCTACCAGAAACTATCAATAATCAAGAAATTATAAGAATAAATTTTATTTACAATTTATGGATACTATTAAATTACAGGTGCTGTCAATATTCATGCTTAACCTGAATCTGATACAATTTGATATGATAATTTTATCATTTATTTATTTTTTCATCCTGGCTTTAAGTCATATATAAATTAAAAAGGCGAGTTTTTCCAATAAAGCAATTTATATCTTCAAGTAGTAGTTTATTTGTAGGACCATCACAGTCAGGACAGCCTTGGAGAAGTTGATATATAGGTTGGTGTAAACACATAAATCATAAAGATCTATGTGCCTTGACCGCTTATATTTGATCAAGCCTTACTTACACACTGTCATTTCTCTTTGGTTAGGAAATCCAGCAAACTAAACCGCCATCGGTCAATTCAACTTCAAAGGGTTCAAGGACAATGCGTTCTGGATGAATTGCTCCTTCAATTTATTCTGTTCTGATGAGGACGAAATTGGTGATTTTCTTTATTATCAAAGCATACTGTTAGGATGTCTTGACCTTGTGTTAAACTCAACATGTAATCAAGTTTAAATAAAGTCTAATATTATTAGTATTGTTATTGCAAGCTAACCGATATTTACATAATATATAATTCATTTTTTGATTATTTGGACATGACGTTCATAGCAACTATTTTACATAATGCATGACTTGAGTGCCGCTGAGGTGACCAAGATTACATTTTATGTTCCCTGAATAGCAGTTGAGATGGGTTGTTTTTATCTTGTACACACGTTCCTTCCACATATTCATAGAGATATAACTGTCGAAGACATATTCTAGATCAAATAATCGATGAAAAGTTACATGATATAAGAGCACGATCGAGGGCATCAAGGGTACCGATAGTCCTAGGACGTCTCCTTGAAGGCTATTATCTCTTTTTTTTTCTTTTTTTATTGGGAGAAAAAGAATCATTCCCTACCTGTGAGTGTGCGACAACAAAATCACAACCCTCGGGGAAATTGCTCAGGTTGGACGTTCATGAATTACCCCGGGGTTTGTGATTTTGTTGTCATACCCTGTAGGTAGAGAAAGATTCTAGTACTCCTTTTTACTACTGTGGAAAATATGTAAACGACGTCATTCCAGTGATTGTGACGTCACTGTTTGGCGGGACTGACTGACGCTTCATTCAAACCCATTAACAGTGACGTCACTGGAATGTTGGGGATCATAGCATCAAATTTAGAATCTGGAATAAAAATATAAAAAATTAAATTTATTTACTTACATCGTAATATTTTCCTATAGCAACTGTTACTGAAAATTCTTATTATCTGGTGTCAAGTTTTGTGCCCGACTTATGTCGATATCAGTGCTGAAAATGCATTCTTGAGTTATATTGTTCCACTTCTTTTGTTGTGTTTAAATTATTAAAGCCAAGGGGCGTCAGAACGTTTGTTTTCAACGGGAATAAACACTGTATTGATAAAGACCTTCCAAATATAGCAACAGTGAACATTTGCATCGGGGGAAAAGGACACAAAAATCATATTAATTTTGCTGAAATACTAATCATTCTGATTTCAGAACACTTGGAATTATGAAGATACCTCTAACAGTATTTTATTGTAGTAAAAGTAGTATATATAATGTAATATAATTATAATTCAGATATCAATCAGTTCAAAAAAACAAATTTGATAACAACTGCTCAGATGATTAAAGGAAGTTGGTTAGCCATCAATGTCAGATAAAACAAATGCTGTTGGCAGCAACAATTAACATTAAATGTTGTGATCTTATTCGAATTCTATATTAGGTATTACATAATAAGATAACAATATCAAAAATTAACGTATAAGTATACGTAGAGCTTTAACTTTGTCTGGCTTTTTTCCTTTAGATGAGAAGAAAGATATTATGTCTATCCCATATGTAGCGAATGTTCAAAGGAATAAAAATGTATGCTATTTAGATATTGTTGTAAATTGCATGGATCTATTACTTTATAAGTGGTTAAAAAGTTAACTTACTACAGTAAGTATAGCATTATCTTTACATAAATGATTGTTCTTTTTTCATTACAAAGGTAGTATAAAAACAAAACAAGTCATCACTTCCGTAGCGTTTATATCAAAGTGAAGGTTTGTGTTTTTATTTTTGCTGGACATTTTATGAAAAAACAAAACACATAAAAAGAAATATGTAACCATTTTTCAGTCTTACATTCCTGCCTTTCCGTCACACACTATCAATGAGTTTTAACCGTATAGTCAGCAGAAGCTGATGTATCGGCATTGATAGTCTCATTATGTTTTTTCTTCTTTTTATTTTTTAAGTAATGAGGAAGATTTGAAATCTCACCAGGTGCGGTATCATGCTTTATATGTAGTATGCTATAGGATGCTTGATCTGTATAGATATTGTTCATAATGGAAACATGCATCAGCAATTTGTAAGTGAGAAGCTGTTGTGTGATTTGACTTACCTGTGCACATGGTAACCTGCTTAATTAGTATCATTTAATGTTGTAACTATGGTAACGTATGCAACAATTGTAGAGTGTAAATAATGTACAAATGACTACTGAATCATCCAGGTTGCCGTTCTTAATTTAAGTACTCTATTTTTGATATTACATCATCCTGTTCGTGATAACCTGTGTATTTATATTCTATAATATGATATTCTAATCTAACTTATGATAGGAATTTAATCACATGAGACTCTTGAGTGTTTATTAGTGTCCCTTGAATAAAAATAATAAACTCAACATCATGCCATATTCCTTTATTTTGTAACTGTGACAATGGTGTACTTATATATAATTGTAACGACAATAAGTTGTTATTTAAGCATTAACATTAAGTTTTCTATTTCACGTTAGTATCAAATGTTAGGATTCAATCATTATCAAGTGTCGAAGGTCATTCAAGCCCTTGGAGAGTCCATACAAATGGTTATTCAACTTTCCCATATGGTTGCGCAAAGTGATAATTATTATACTAATAATTTCACTCACACACTCACATACACAACAGAAGGATTTTAATAACAGTTTTTGCCGATAAGACCTCAACCTGTATTCCACCCGTTGGCTAGACCACGTTAATGATATTGTGTTTCACCAAATTAGAATAAAACAATTTAATTACTTTATCCAGAAGAAGAACTACAGACACTTCTTCATTGATATATTGGACCATACATTCTGGTTTCTTGGGATCTAGATCCACAGTCTTTACACTATCGGTCTACTTTCATACTTTCACTCAAGGATGGAAACGGAATACCTTTGTGCCTACATCATAATTAAGAAACTACCCTATTAGAAGGTACCAAACTCAATGCTTATAATATAGGTAGGTTTATACGTACTAATTCACCTTAATAACAACAGCAACAACACATGTTTACATGGGCTCGAGCGGAATTACGGACGGATAATAAACCATGAAGGGAAAATAATTTGAATAATTAACCATTTAATGATTGTGGGTTAAAATAATGAAAATTGAGTAAAATATGAACAAACTGAAATGAAGATTGCGGGACTGCGCCCTATGGACATGGATTTCAGATCTAAGCGAAAACAGTAAGCTTGTAACCTATCGTAAAATTAAGTCATTGTTAGATCCTGAGAAATAACTGTTAATACTGACGGATAGGAAGCTAAGGTCAGCTTTGCCAGATTAAGATGTTGTAACCACAATTTAGCCATGGAAACTGGAAGATGGTTTGGACAGAGCTGATGAAATATGCTCATTTTGTGTAAAAAAATGGTGCAAGAGTGTTGGAAGATGAACTGCATTTTTTTGTACAGTGCCCCAAATATACTGACGTTAGGCAGAATTTTTTTCCTTGGATGAATGTCTCTGTGTGGAACGAACATGCTTTGTTTAGAGCATTATGTAGCGAAAATGAAATCCACAGTATGGCTAAATACATCTTGTACATGAATAGTATCAGAGACAGACTGCTAAATCATTGAATAAGGCATTTACTAAATATTGCGCATTATTGTATTGTACAGACTACTATAACTATAAATGTATTTTTGAAATATTTGAAATGATTTATCAATTCATCTATTTAGTATTGTGTATCATTGTATTGTACAGACTACTATAACGAAGAAAATTGAACAAACCGGATGGTGTAATAAAAAGCAACATGTACGTTTTTTGTGTCATCTTGAACCATTATTTAAGTAAAATTGTTATTCTACACTCAGTAGCTTGCCCTTTTGCAAGAGTTGTTATAAAATTGCATCATTGTTGTAAAAATGTTGTTGTTCTTCGATGGTATGTTGTTTTTAATACCAAATAGAAAACCTTTGTTTTCATAACGTTGTGTTCCTTGATAGAAGGTGGATCTCGCTAATGTTGAAAATTCAATAGAAAGGGTCCTCGGTCCGATTTTAGTTAACTTTTAAGTATTGAAAAAACATTACTTTCTCTATTGTGATTTTAAAGAGAGGAAAAGAGTCTGAACTTGTTCATTTTCACCTGCCTAAACATATTATATGGGACCTCCTTCGCTATGTTTCAGTAGATCTTACACTTTATATTTAAACAATGTATTTCATATTACTAAGTAATTGCGTTTTGTCAATTTTCGCTTTTAAAATGTGTCTTTTATATGCTTCATTTGATTACAGTTTGCCTTGGTGTTTTTGCTATGTATTCGCTTTTTGTATGTCGCATTTAAAACAGTTAGGGATGTATGTAAATAATATCGTGGGTAATGAGATTCGTTAGTAACAACAACCTGCCGCCGGGCCTGATAAAAAAAGCAAAATTGATCTTAATATACAAGATTGACATCAAAATTATTGAAGGGTGAGACCGCAATTATTTATTAAATACTGTAAGAATATCACTGATATTGTTCTTTTTATTTATTTTTTTATTTTATTCATAAATCTAATCATTAGCGTTTAGATGTCAATTTTTGTTAACATATTTGATTACCCTTTTAATTAATGAAAATTTGATATCTTAAAACATAGGGTTTTCCTTAGAACAGTCAACAACTGCCCGTAAGAATATGGTGTCGTCTTTTACATATGTATCAGTTTCCAGTTTGGTGTGCTGGAGAAAGCATGGTACGCCGCACGCTACGTTCAAGTCAGTCGTAGGTCTGCGGAAACTGTTACTCGCCGGGTTAGGCGTGAACGTCGTACGTACATGATTACCCGTTCCGTTTTGATCCAAAAGCATAAGAGTGACAGGTAGTGTAAAGGGCCATTGTAGCAGGGCATCAAAGTCACCCTTCATGACAACTACAAAGAAGGAAAGGTATGTGCCTTTCCCTGTTCCGTCCCCATTCAGATATACCCGCCCACAGAGTTTGTAGCCGTACTGACTGGTGTAAAACGGTTGACTGTACAAGGACAGCGTTTTACCGTTAACTGCCTCCGTTTTCCGTCGACTGTAATCTCGTATCTTCCACATCAGAACGCCCTCTTGGTTGATAGTTTCGAGAAGTTGTAGTCGGAGGTCCATCTCACACATTCTGACATCTAAAAGCCCAACGTGCTTCTCAACGCGTTCGACAACTTGTACATTTGTGCCTAAATTGAAATAAAATAGAAACCACTACATATCAAAACAATTCCTTGATGTCCGATCTAAAGAAAATACCAAACGGATTATGATGTAGGCTAGATACGGATTCACGGAACATCCAATATAGTGAAATAAACGTGACGTGCTGAAATATGAGATATATCCAGACCAGGTATTTATAATGCGCAGTGTCATTTCTATTTGTTTGAATGTAGGGAACAATCCTGTGCACATCGAATGTACATCAGATTATCAAACGGTGATTTTTAAAAAACATAACATATACGAGTGTTGGTCTATCAATTTAATTTGTACAAACGTAACAACTAAAATCTCAGTATTGCCGAAAACCTTAACTTACTTTCACTTTTACGTTTTCTGTTTATATCATTTCAACGATTTTTAAACAAACACTACATGTAAAATGACATTCTATCAATTAATAATTGTACTTATAAATTCAATTTGTACTAATGTAACAATTGCAATTTCAGTATTACTGAAAAATATGAAAATATCTAGTTCCTCCCCATATTGATAGATTTTTAATAACGGTGACCAAAGGTTACGTAATTATCAACCCAAACATTGGTTTGTGGTATCACATCAACTTACATGCAATTGGGACAATATCTCATCTTATATCTCATACTCATTCAATTAGTAAACGTTAATGTTCATTTATCGATCCATTGCTTATTTCCAAAACAAATGTTTGTTTACATCACATTCACAACAAAAAGTATAAGAATTAACCTCCAGTCTGTCCGGCGGTGCCAATAGTTCTCTCCAGTGTTTCTATTCTTTGTTTGGCTGCCTGTACTGTTTGACTAACTACAGTGACGTCCCGTTTGATAGTTTCGACACTATCGTTACTGACTCTACTGTCCAGTTGCCTTTCAACGTTGATCACCTTTTCTCCCTGGGAGACAAGCACCTTCTGTATCAAAGAATAACGACGACGAGTTAATGGCACGAGGACATGGTTGTCTTAATGGTATAGCCGCCGCAATATTGTATAATTACTTTGAACTTGAATATGTATTTATTGAATCGTGTACACGATGAAAATTATATTTGATATCGCGATTGTATTTTCTATAAAGAGACTCTGCATTGTAAATATTATATTACTATAATTGCGTTACCTAAGTAAAGGTGAAAAGTGGTAATGCCATTTTATTGAATTGTGTGTTTCGGCCTGGAGACAGGACTCATAGCTTTCATCAAGGATCGAGTACTTTTCTTATTCAAAAAGATGATGATAAACATGTCAAATACATGAGTAAGCTTTAGTATGAGTATGACAACCTTCATATCTTGTATTGCTTTCTTGTTTGTCTGGTTCTCCTTCCTCAGCCTGCTATTTTCATCCTGGAGTTTTGGAATATTCTCAGATTCTTTTAGCATTTTTTGTATTGTTTCCTGTATACATTGATAAAAATGGTGTTTCAATTTGATTAAACTCATCGTATTTCGAGATGAATTACTTGTTTTTATGATGAAAGTGTTATAGCAATAAAAAGATACTATAAACCAATTTAATTACGCGTTTAAATGTTTCAATTACAGGTAAAGTAAACCTCAGGGTTCTAGATGGCAAGTTTTAGATGACCTTAAGTATGATCACGCGAAATCAAGTTGTTACATATACCGACTGGTTTACAGTAATCTAATGTGGTGCTATATGATACGTTTTTGATACCTGTACAGATATTTGTAAAATATGATCTGGTATATTTTGTAATATCAGAATCGTTATTTGTGATACTAGACTTCTAGTATATAGTTATGAGGTAAATCACATGTATTGCCAGCTAGGCCATTTAGTTGGCTTAAATTCCGATTTAACACCATTTTCTTAAAATCATATTCACGACAGAAAAAAGTAATCCATTGATAACTAAAACTTTGCTTTAAGTTATCAGTTACACGATGAGTATCACATTTTACCTTTAGTTTGTCGATCTCTTCTTCATTGCCTGTATCGGCATGAGTGGTGAGGAGGAGTTCTACATGGTAGAGTAGTCCCTCCTGAGTGTGTTGCTCAACCTCGTGTCCTCGACCCTGTTAATGGTCATACACAGCTTGATAATGGTAAGCAGACATGGATAACTACACTTTGAAACTTCTTTTTTGTGAGTCATGTATTCATTACCAGCATACAGTTTATGGCATTATTAATTTAATTAACTTCTTTTAAACTTTATATCTAAACAAAATGTACCGCAATGCGGCATCCAATAGTATTAAAACGATAGAAAATTTTAATTATAATAAGCTTAAGGATAAATGACCTGGTAAAACATAAATATATTACACTTTTGAAATATTTTGCATACATTTTGTGTAAAACAATCATAACATGCCATCATAGATATCATAGCGATTCAGTTCATTTAACTGTTTTTTCTATACCTCAAAGCGACATCCCATACTTTTAAAGCGACACGACTGTTTTCGAAGTGGACATTCGTTGTTATGATTGTGTAACTGTAAATATTGTAAGAGCAATTTCAAAACGAGGAATTTCTTATTTTGTAAAGCCTAACATTCCTGGCTTTGATTTTTCGAAACCAAAATTCAACCTTAAGGTTTTATCTTATGTAATGTACATGTATATGAAAACATTAGACTTAAGTCAGATTTGGGACCTTAACATGCATGTAACACAAAATAAATGACTGCAAATGATCAATAAGACGCACAATGATAATTACAGAAGTTGGCTTCTTTGGAGTTTTGTATAAGGATTAAGGATATGATTAATAAAATAATCTAGATTTTTATATGACCTCGTTATATTTATTACCTCTTCTCTAGACATCGAAGTTATTCCACATTGGTTCGGACAGTCTAGAATAGCATTAGAGCACTCATGCGCCAGATGATTCTATATGAATTATGAATGTGTATGTTATAATGCTAAAGAAATAAAAAAAAAATCACATGGTTGATTGATTTATAATTCAACTTATCATGTATGAAACGTGTTTAATGTTATCTTAATGTATACTGGATAACAAATCATATTCCACAACACCAATGGCAATCACATCAAAAACTAAAAAAGTAAATAAAAATAGAATAATTCTTGATTGAAGCAATGCATGATGTTTTTCATTATGATGCTTACTTATCGGCTAACTGTAATTACGATAATGTACAATCAGTCAGTTCCGTCATGAAAAAAACTACGAATCAAATTAAATTATACATGCGCTATATAACGACTTTATATCTCGGTCAAGCAGATGTGAAAAGTATAATAAACAAGGAAACTTACCATGTCATGCCATTGTATAGTTTTAAAAAATGGAATGTTTCGTTGACTTTGCTTATATTAATAGAAATTAATTTAAAACGATATTGAGGCGTTTCAAATAAGGAAAGTTAACGGCAGTTTGATGAATCAAATAGTTCATAAACATCTTCATCATGCAATGGAAAAGTTTTTTGTTATTTAATACAAATTAACTGAGACGCTGATCACATACTAACTAGTTGATTCCCTTATTTTCTGTGGACCACGGTTAAGATATTACCTAGCTGTATAATTACTATAATGAAAATATAATAGGCCAGTCACTGACATATATAAAAACCAAAAATACACTGGCTGTTATATGCCCTTAACATATATGACAGATATATATTTATATCAAGAAATGACGAATATCATCAGGTATAATTCATTGATAAAATTGATGCCTACCTGCATATTGATAGCTTCTGTCGATGTTCCACATTGCTTTGGACAAGGGCACATTCTCTGCTCACACTCTTCGTCCAAATGCTTCTGCAGGAGACTCGCTCTAATGGACTTACGGCATTGCTCACAGGACGCTATTCTATATTCACAGGATGATTGGTGGTTCTTTGATTAATCAGAAACAACATACATATATGAATAATTCATTTTTGTAGTGTTCTTATTTGAATAGTCAATGCATGTATAATCTTTTATCCTGCAATTGCCCCACATACTGACAGATAACTACTGCCGGATAAACTTGTGCTTTATCCGTCAGTACGAAATGCTTTATCCGTCAATACGATCACGTGAATTTGTTCCACATCTGATGGAAGTCGGCTAAGTTGACCCAGAACTTAAACCTTCCATTGAATGAAACGTCATTCGGTACTGCTAAAAGGTGACACCGCATTCACTGGAATTATGTCATTTTAACGATTTGCTTGGCTCATGGAAAATGTATGTGTTTTTGAGTATTTTCACGTTGTTTCAGTGATATTACACACTTAATAGAATTACTGGCATTGTTTGCGAGAGTACACTCTCATTCGGTTTATTGAATGAATTGTTTCCTCCACACATAACTGACAATTTACTCTCGTTTTGAATGTCATAATGGTTATAGGATAAACAAAATACACGGTTAGTATCTTGCAATACCAGTTGTAATTTAGAGCTCGACAAGGAAAGCCGATATGACTTGGCAAAGCCTCGCACCAAAATAAAACTTGTATTGTAAGATACTAACCATGTATTCTCTATATACACGTACCGTGGTAGTTACATACGTATATAATAAATAGATAAACCACTTTGTTTCTCGAACAATGACTTTTGACTTTATTCCATTTAAGATCAATATGTCAGTGAAACCAACCTCTAGGTTACCCCAACAAACTATTTCGTGGCAATCCGGATTCCCACACTTTACTTCAAGGTTCGCGAGTTCTTTCCTTTTAAAAATGTCTGGACGAACCTGAAAGAATATGTAGTAAAGAATTTATTATGGTCACGATATTACTTATATCAGTATAGTTTTTTTCAACTTAATTGGCATACAGAATAATGCACATTGAATGCATATTACCTCCTCATCGCTGTATTCTGTTCCGCAGTCCTCCACCATACACCGTCCGTTCTGACGCACACGGTCTAAGCCATTTGGACAAACACGATGACCACACGGTAACATGAAAGCATTCCAAAGCATCCGATTACAAGCTGTGCAGTTTTCGAACTCGTCTGTGTTCTTTACGAACTGTGGGTTCGTCACGCTTGGATCCGGGGTGATAAACTTGGAATGACGTAATAAAGAGGACATAGTACGCCTTTTGTAGTTATGATAGGTATGACGATGATCCTTACTTATTCGTAAGTCCCCACGCTTGAGCACAACAGAGTAATCCTATTGCTGTACGTAATCCTAGAAACTGTAACCACCGTTTATTCGGATTTTGGTACTCCTTGAATACAACCCAATGAGGGTGCATATAGAATTCCAAAACTTGTTTGATTATTACCGCCGTATTGGATATATGGACGGTCCAAACCTTGAACGTTGGAAAACAGCTGGAAAAATGAAAAATACACAGTTGAATTTAGAATTTAGAATAAATATGGAAAAATATTCCGAAATATTTTGTCCACAGTATAGGCAATTTATTTGCGATACTTGAATACGCCAAATGATAAGATATTGACATGCTTGATTTATAACTTGGCATCAACATAAACAAAAAGAGATTGAGATGCTGTTTTTCTATACAAATAAATGTACATGTATATTCAGTTTTATCAGTTTTATTCTATTCCTTTGAAATCATACGTATTTATCTAGACATTTCGGTGTAATTTCTTAACATGTAGACTCAAACTGTATCAGAGACCCAACTCTTTGTCAACGTCATTGCTTATTCGGTCGTCAAAATACGTCATTTAGGGATAAGGATGACGTTTTTATGAATTTACTGGAGATTTAGACCATAAGAGTTTGTTTTAACACGAGATGAATCGAGAGTTAGAAACAAAACAAGCACGAGCCTTCCCTTTGGCAAATCAGATTGATCCTTGCACACTCATGACGTAAACGCCCCATTTACTTTCCGTTTCCAGCTGAGTGACAGGTAACATGGAGTCTGAGTCATGGTTATTTTATCGATTTTATCGAAATTGTAAGAAATAAAACAGCCAAAAGCGTTTTTAAGTATGTTCTGCAATCGATTGATATCGACCACCGCAGCAGGTGTTAGTGATTTATTCAAATAAATATCATAAGATTTACCTATTTTCCATCAAGGTAAGATAAATATCAGAACAAACGAAGCAAAACAGCATCACGTTTATTTTATTAGTTTTGATAGTAATTATGAATGTTTGCAGTCGATATGTTTAGAACATTTTGCTGTTGATGTATGTTTTTGGTTTCACATTATCGACGTAATTACTCCATTAGATATTTTATTTTGTTATTTGATACTAAATGTTTCGGTAATGAGATGTAAATATAAAACGACTGTTCGATTTATTAATTCTTTTTTCTATAACCTTCACGGAGCGCAATAAGATTTGAACGAGTACATTAAACTTATCATTGCCGCTTTCTGAGGTAAAATGAGACACATTAGATACAAGACGAATTTGTACATCTAGGACTTTTACCCTGTGTAGGATACTTTTCATAAGTTTAAGTTCAATGGGAGAGAATAATTCAAATGACATGACTCGAATTCGTACACGAGAAATCGTGATCCCATAGATCCAGTTCTGTTTCAAAAACATAGTTAAACTTTTGTTTCGTATTTTGTCAATGCGCTTTCCTGAAACATGAAAACATCTAGAGGTGAAACAATAATAATGGAATGATCCTATAACTAAATCCTGATTATAACGAACATTTTGATTGGCTTATATAAATTTATTTATCAATCAATTAACGTAAAAATAACGTCAGCATTTGAAACGTTTCCGATGAGCTGATTACGACGGCATTACGATGTCTAAAATAAAATGGTCATGTATATAAGGACAGAATCGAATTTTGATCCAGTGGCTTGACATAAACATCGTTGCGTGTGATTGTATATGTCGTTCCAAACTACGCTGGAATAATCTATACGCGATGAAACTGGAATTGCGTATAATGTTATCATGAAATCATATAATCATCAGTGATTGGATTAGTATAACTTATTTCAAAAATATATACACAGTGCTATTTTGACGAACCATTACTTTATCGTGGAAACTACTCACTTAACGTATAATTGTACATCTAGTTTTATTTATCACATAATCCACCTGATATCCAGTGATTTCGCCCGTGTAATATTTTTGCATATGTCGCTAGTGTAATATGACCTGGAATAATTTTCATTGGTTGTAAATTCATTGTGACGTCATGACAGAAACAATACAGAGACGTCAGGAAAAATGACTTGACGTCAGAATTTCGAGGACGGCAGGACAAAATGGCGACCACCGCTGGCTTTTCGCAACGCATTTTGACGTGAGATTCTTCAAGATGTAGGTTGTTGTAGTTATGTGATAAAAAGTATCTTAAATTTGTGTTCGGTTCTTATGAGATTTTATTGAAGCTCGTCTCAAAGTTAGCATTTTTTACTCACCAATGCTCACGAAAATAAAACTTAAATTAAGGCTTGTTTCAAAAATCTCTTAAGATCCTATATTAAGGTTTCACCGTAGTCGTAATTTGTTCACGTGATATTCATAATCTCATATGAAATATACACTATATAGATTATCATGTTACTTAGATTTGAGCTTTACCTTACCTCCTGATTATCCACGTCTGACCCTGCGACATCCAGCAACACGGAAGTATGTATTAAGTGATTACAATCTATTTAAAATAAGCCAGAGGTCATTCAATTTTCTTTTCGTTTTTATCACCAAATATTCTACTCTTACTAACAAACAGAAAAATTAGAAAGATGTTACTGTGAATGACTATATGTCATTGCGTGAATCTTCTGTCTACGATAGTTAACGATCATCTATTATTAGGACCAACACAACGCCACGGAATAGACCTATATTTAGAATTTACCTGGGATTACCAGATACAATAAAATGTATAGGTGTGTGTTCACAATAGGAGATTTCAGAAAAGATGGCGTGACGTCACAGAAAGTTTACATCCGGGTCCTCAAAGTACAAACACGGTATGGCGACTAATAAAAACAATAACAGATACGTACAATCCCTGCTACACAATCGATACGTTGACAAAAGTATACACTTTCATACTTGCAAATTCTGATTCAAAATAGTTCCTTATTGTTTCAGAGGTTACAGACATTTCATTTACAATTGTTTATTGCTAAATATATTTGTTTAGATTTAGTGTTGAAGCAGCTTGCGATGTTGTGAAAAAGTTATGAATAATAATTGATTTCAATGTATCATATTTCTGTATACACGAAAAATCTGTCCATAACACTATTTAATATAAATAAACGAAATGTGAACCACCTGGTCAACCACGGCCGCTCGTGCATGGCTTCGCTGTAGATCACCTCGGGCAACAGCCGATAGTTGGGAAATAATAATATTTATACGTAATTACCAACACATATCTCAATAATATGTAATATTATATATATATATATTTCGTTATTTCCCATATACATTTATACACATCACAAACATTAGACATTTTTAAGGTAAGCTTTGTTTATAATTTGTTTAAATAGTAGCCTTTGTCAATTAATTCCGTTTATTGACTTTTGAAGAGTACATTTTTTGTTTTGTTTTCTTTTCTTTGTATTTTTCTATTCTTGGAACCTTGAAAGTTGGAAAGAAATGTACTGTATCATGATTTCGTCCGCATGTGTTACTGTAGGTCGTGTTTATTATGCAAAAAAACAGTATATCTTGGGTTAAACACATGGATAAATCAAATGAAGATATTTTTAAGACATTTTCGACTTTATGTTTATGTTAAATGAGAAGGAAAACTTAGATATATTTTTAATGTTATGGAGATTTAACACAACGATCTGAGTGTACTCTAAATAAACCGTGAAGCGGTGTGTGATGCGAGTACAATAATATTTTTGTGTTATATCTCCATAACATACAAATCTTATCAAGTTAATCCTTATAGATCCTAATTCGATTTACTTACGAAATCTATTCAACATTCTGAATTCAATTTGGAGCTCTTCTTTTGTATGAAATCACTACGCCGCCGTTATCTCAGTCAATCGGAAGCGACGTAACAAATAATTTGTATAATAATTTAAAAATGTAATTTAATAAGTAATTAATTTAATAAGCCAGTTGTTACTTATACGTTGATAAAGTAAATCTTAAACTAATGAGAATGCTTGTTATACCCGAAGGTATAGCAAATACATACGTTGGAAGAGTTTGCTGTGTACATGTATACTGTATTTATTATTATTGGCGGAGAAATGTCATTATGTCGAGGAATGAATGTGGATGACAGCTTTGAGTAATATTTAGTTTTCTGTTACGAAACGAAATTTTCTGTACTTCTTTAAAAACGTCTCATTTTCTTTTGATATTGTTGACCTCTATATTTGTATGGTGAATGTCATTGATAAAACAAATAACGAGGATTACCCTGGAGTAGTTAATGATTCCTATCCCTTACTGTTGCCGAACAACGTATTCCTTGTGCAAATTTCGCTCCTATCTTACATTTAATTTACGTTCAGATGACACACACATTATTAAATCGGCAAATTTTTTTAAATTCCTAATTATAAATTTGCAATTTTTTTAAATTCCTAATTATAAATTTGTACTTGGGTAAATATCTTTTTCTAGTATATAATCAAGCCATTCACCTTTCGCCTTGCTTCAGAGCAGCAGTTTTGGTATTTATGTCACAAAAAGTACGGTCTGATAGAGAGTCACTTAATTCAGGTTACTTCTATATTAAATAACGTCGGGGGACAACATGGAGTCACACAAGACAGGAGGTCGTTTAAAACAGTGGGTCACTAAAACATGTTTATCAGCACAGGGACGATTGTCACAGATACGATTTTTAGTTTCGAATTAATATTGGAAATGCGAAAATGAAGAAAATTGGCTTGTTAAACAAAATTTCGCATTTTGAATCTAAAAAAAACCCTGTATAGATTATTTTCTACTTTACACAACACACTCGTGTCAAAATTATTAAACACAACAATGAAGACTTCGATTTTAAAATCTTCGATACCCATTGCTTCTATACAGTAAGGTAAATCATTCACCACTCCTATTTAGTAAATAAACATTGTGATATGCATTATTAAATATATTTTAACAACGGAAAGGGTACAATAAGATGGCATTGTAATATGTTATTCCTTAGTGAACTATCACATCTAGTATAGACATATTGAAACATTGATTTATTTGTTATTATGAAGACATCTTACCTAATACCGACACAAGTAGCTTACTCCAACTCTCCCAGTAACACCTGCCGAAGTTAAAAGTGTAGTTTGAACATGGGTGGATACTAAATTACTGAATAACTATAAAATTACGTCATATCCGACTGGGATCAGGTTTGGGGTATTTTCGTTTTGGTTGTATACACATTCCTTTAATTTTTACAGAGGCATTCGGATTTGAAACTTTATTGGTAATACAACGGCGATAAAGTGAAGACATTAATGATCATATGTTTACAAGAACACTAACCAAACAAAGCTGGAGGATACATCTAATGCTAACACTCAGTAATAATAACATTACGTACTACTAATTAACTGTTGGACTGTACTTATTTTTACACAGATAAATCGTGCTTTGCTTTTTTATGACGTAATGAATGTACGTAAATTACATTTTCCATATCAGAGTTACATGGATATTGATTCGAAATGGATTTAACATGTAGTTATAATGATACTTAATCACTTGTAACATAAACTAGCTTAAAGATGCTCCACCGCCGACAGACCAAAAATGATATTCATCATTTGAACAATAATTGGTGTTTAATCATGTATATAATAGTCTAGTTAACACAAAAAATAATATAAAATAATTTATTTTGCCTTTGGTACATGCGCATTCAGTAGTTCATTTCATATAGGATATAGTGGTACGGATTTTTTTCGGGATGCAATTAATTATTTTTCATATTTTTAACTTAAAGTAAAATTAGGAGCTCAAACTTTTCAATGGTGGTAATGGTGAAAAGTAAGTAACTTTTGTAACTGAAGAAAAATACTAAATCGTCTGCTCCTGTTTTTAATAGTGAAAAAATCCATTTGTCAGCGGTGGAGCATAAACTAGCTTAAGAACCTTTCGTGGATTAAAAAAAATCAAAATGTTGTTAAAACATGAGTAAAAGTGTTCTTTGAATACAATTCGTGATGTGGAGCGAAACACCTTTAAAAATATCTGCAAAATAAATTTATTTTAATATGAGCTGTATTCGATACATTGACTATCCACTTACTGACAGGTGAGATATCATACATGCAAAGAGAAAATAGTTAAATGACTCTTAAACTCTGGATTATTTCAGACATTCAAAACTAGCAAAGAAGGTGAATTCATATTGAAATCAGTGTTATTCTACAAACGTTTGGATTGATACGTGTTCATTGTGCACGACGAGTGCATTTAGCAGCCACCTATACATGTATATACAATATTGTATGGACCAGGCCTTTCACCAACATGACACCCATTGATTAAATAGGTTAATGTTAAAATTATAATACATACATTGTATATATTAATTATCCTTCAGTGTAAAACGACATTACTCTCAGATTTTCGTACGTTTCTATGCATTTATTTTACAATAGTTATTTTTGGGGTTTTCCACCAGAGTAATGTGAAATCAAACGTTGGATTTTCGTTGTCTTTTACTGTTCTCAATACTTCGAATTCATACTGTATATATTTATCATTAAATATTTGAATATTTACTGTTGGATACTGGCTATTATTGGAATTTTAAACTTTACGTCTGCTTTACACAATGGATGACGATATCGGAGCTATTTCATATATTAAAAGCCAATGCAATCATTAAATGTGTCTATGAATAGAACACTATTTATAAACTATCGGCAATAGGTAACTGGCTATGAAGAGAGCAAAACAGGTATGTATGTGTTGAAAAAATAATCACACTTTATATATATTTAAGAAATGTATAAATGACGAAAGTGAGCAGTGGAAATTTGCAGATAGTGATTAAAAAGTTAATAATTGCAGACATACCATCAACATTCAATTACCTACAATTAAAACTACGAGTGCATATAAAGGTGTGTTAATATCGGTTAGAACCTAGATATAATGACTGTTTGAGTTGCAGATATCCCTATAACATGTCAACAAATTTCTACTGTGGCCAGTGTGTGTAATGCGGAGAATATTTCACCAATCCACTTATCACCTAGCATATAATGTGGAGCGAATCGTTGTTATTCATCAAGTTTCTGTCCCTGTTACAGAAAATACGATATTTTGATAACTTTGTGAGTTCTTTTTCTTTTTCTGAATCCATAAGCTCTAAAAGATTAATTCTAGAAATTTATCACGTTTAAGTATTAGATTAAATTCGTCCTCAATGTCACCGATATTACAACATTTCCTTTTAAGTTCCTTTAAGTTCGAACGACCCATTGATTTTGCCAAATCATGTATAGCGAACTGTGAACCTTACGGGGATCCGACTTTGTATCTGTTTGATAGTATGATTAAAATTATGATTAAAATTAGACTTATAATTTCAATCCACTGCGATGTTCTGCAATGCAAAAATTAACAACTTTCCGTTAGAGGTCACCTCAGCATGACTGCTATGGTTAGCCAATCAGCGTGTCGCCTATGAAATCTTCGGTGTAATTTAGGTTTAAGACCTTGTTTAAACTAGTGATTTTTTGTATGCAATTATATCACTTCCTAGGTGAACATAACTTAATTGTTTAAAAGTGTATATCCATTTGTATTAACATTAGACATTATTGTCGACTCGTAGATTGTTGTGTTGTTTGTAAAGTTTGGCAAGATACACAAAACATGTTTACAGTTTAGTATGTCCAAAAGGTTCAATACATATTTATGTCACTAGATAACCATGTCATTATATTCACTAGAGTTCATAGCATGTACTAGGATCGCTTGGTTGACCGGATTCGACTTTCCGAAAATATACACACCGAATAATTTTGATATTGTCATGCAATGGCGGCTATAGATGAAAACACAATAACAAAATCATAGATTTCAATATATGTTAAAAAAAACTTAACCAGTAAATACTCATGTTGTTTAATGTTCGACTCTCAAATAAAGGTACTCTTCCACATCTGCTGGATCCCCTCCAGTGATGGTAATTCATAAATACCAAAACCCGCATAGGTATTAAGACTATTTAAAATACACTGTAGCATTGCATATTGAAATCGGTTTTGTTCAACCTATGCTCATTTTTCTACAAACGACATTCTAAATGTTACTCTAAACGGGCATTTTAAAGAAAAATACTTTTAACGTTATTATATCATCTCTGTCTTTCCTAGCTAGTTTAACAAAACATTCATTAACAGAAATTAGGTACGACGGTTATGAAACATGCCCTTTTAACATTTTGATGCATTCTAAAGTTTAATTAAAATATAATTACCTATGTTTATTATTTTCCTCAACGTCATAATTCTATATAATTTATACCGTTATCTGTAACTATTAACACAAATAATTACTGTGTCCTTGCGCAATACGATGTTTTAATTAATACTTAATTGACCTAAATGGATATATATTAACACTTTTGCACATTATTAAAGCAATCGATTAAGTACTTTAATTTAACAGTGTTGAAATTCGTCTATTAACTACGCTGATTTATTATGTCAATGAACTGCACGAATATATACCCGTTTATAAAATCCACAAATATGACCACCTCTAATTATGTGTTATTTTGTCATTTGGAGTTGATTGGTAATACATTGTACGCTGTGATAGTTGTAAAGACAAAGAACTTATAATTAAAAATGTATTCTTATGTTAATTTGAAAATTTACATTTTATTATTATTAAATTACTCTTTATATATCTTATATCTTTCTTACCTTTCCTCTGAAACGTCCACTGACCAGCTAGATTCTAGAAAGAGGCCGCAACTATTACCAACAATTCCCAACTTTCTTTATCAGCCCAACGTTCAACTGTCGATCAAATCGTGTTATGCGTGAATAGATATTACACCGCGCGCCAATAACCAATACGCCAACATGCGTATCTCCTCCCATACAACATATGCTACAATTTTTATGTAAATGAGTTGCTATTGTTTATTTTACATATAAACGACAGAACTCTTGAGTGCAAACTGTTTATGTAGTACTTTGCGATGTCAGTAAAACCGAATTCTTAGCTTGATAGGAAATACACAGTACTGATTAAGGTTAGGAATGAAGTAATTGAATAGCTTCCTCCGATTTTTTTGTTATATATAGGTATTTTATTTGTGAAAAGCATATGATAATTTCAATTTCCATTCGTTGAAACCATTCTCGTGACATTTGGTGGAGTGTTGGATACATAATAATTTAATTAAGAACTAAATACATTTTTGGTTGATATATTTTAGATAGATATACTTGTTTGAAAACTTTCTGTGTTTACATTTTTAGATTTCAAAAAAAAATCTTCTCAGTAGCAACACTATTTGCAACAATCGGCATGATCAAGTATTATTATTGGTATTGCTATATAAACACTTTTTAGTGAGCTTGGGGTAAACTGTCTTACACAGTACATTATTCTCGTAAACAAGTTTTAAAGTTATAAATTAACGATTATCTGAAAGTTGAACACGTAACGTGTCTGTCACAAAATGTCAATCTGTTCTATCATAATTCCATACATGTTGGGTAAAATTATTGATAAAACAACCCTGAAGATTTGTTCGTGTTATATGTCGTGATATACTATATTTAGATATCGAGCCACTGCATTGTTCGAACTAGTCTGTAAATAGAACACTATATATAGACCCTATGTAATAGTTAAGTAACGTTTATAAAAGCAAACACACAGTCATATCTTCTTAATTTTGAACAGTACTCCAATTGTTATATACATGACTTTCGACTCTCTATTATACTTTCAATCATATACCAAGCTACTACTCTATTTGACCCATAGACTGAGGGAGGGTAAATTATAATATTTATTGTACTCTACGCCGTTATTGATAATCTGCTTAGATTAAAGGGGAATTTTTAATATGTGGTTAAAGTAAGGAATAAAACAACTTAGGAAATCTCTATTTCGTTTCATACATTATGTTTTAGACTAGATCATTTTTAAGGATAACCTTTGCTATCAAATATATATATTCACTACGTTTCTAGAGTGATTAGTGTTACCATGTCATCACGTTACGTGAGTCATGACATCCAGCGCGCTATATTAAGAACCACGGCAATGGACTAAACATTAATAGTCATATCAGAAACACAATTCTATATTTATGCTCTGTGTAATAAACATATACTTATCCCATCTACACCAATGCAGGGCACTATTCAATGTTATATACGTGTGTCATATCCATGTACCTGGATACAACCAACATTTACCCGGTGTAGACGACGATAGTAAGTACGAACGTTAGAGCAACATATAGAATGTTTAGAGTCTAAACAAATTATGAACCATTTTTTATTAAAAATGTAAATACAATCGGTACAAAGGTTATCAAACATCGATATTTTCCTATTACATGTGAACATATCTTTGAAATCACTTAACTTAAACGATTACTTTTGAATGCATTTACAGATTGCTTCAGAGACAAGATGTCAGACAGGAAAACAATTGAATTCCTTGATCGATCAACCAATATCATTTGCTGTGAATGCGATGGGATTTTAGAATATCCCATGCAGTTAGCATGTGGCCATCGTGTGTGTAAACTCTGTCTGGAAAAGATACTTGATGGAAAGGACGAGCTAGTCTGTCAGGCAGACCAATGTAAGGAAAAGAGTAGCAGAAATGAGGTATATTGCAGAATGTTATTGATAATCCTTGGTTAGTATCCAACAATACAAGTTTTTTTGGTGCGTGATTTAGGAGATGACGATGTATTTGCTAAAATATCTTATATTGTAAGATACAAAAAAACTCATGATGACAACGTATTGCCGAAATACATATTATAATGTAAGATATGAAATAAACTCTTACCTGTGATCGTGAGGTCACATTTCACCGTACATACGCATAGGACACTCTATTACTTTTAAAACAAATGGCGATATATTGATCAGCTTACATTCATTCTAATATTTAAATCTCATTTATTAATAGTAAGAAGATTCAAGATATAAAATTCTGGTGCTATCTAACTAGATCTATCTTGTGGATTTTAATAGCCAAGACTGTCATATTAATTTTGTCCATTACATTTATGATAGTGTTCAGGGTCAAGTTAAAAGGAAGTCCGTTAGACAAGACAATTCTCACGAATCTTTTTGACGGAACAAGCACGTGCTGGAATATTGTCTTATGAGAGAATTATTAGACGAACTGGATTAAAGTTCGTGCAATAATGGTTTATGCATACATATATTTTAATGTATGTATGTATGTATGTATAAACTGTTTTAACAAATACATCAACCTTTTGTATCTGTTTAGGTACATCCGGACGCTTTTTGCCGTAAGGAAATTCAAAATGCAAATATTTACTGCACTAACAAAAAGAACGGCTGCCAGTAGGTGATGCTATTGAAAGACTTGGAGGTAGTATTTGCATATATATACAACTTGTTAGATCCTGTGATCATATATCGTCCCACCATATAAAATAGTAAAGTTGTAGTTTTATTAGTGTTGTAAATGTTATTAAAACGTAATGCTAGGTTGAAACATTTTAGCCCGCCTCTCGAAGACAAAGGAACAAATAAAATCATCCTGGCGTCGGCGTCGGTTAAGGTTTAGGTAAACTGCAAATAAATGCTTTTATCCGTTACAACTTATATTAATTTATACATCAATATAGGATTATAAGTGTTGTATTAGGTATGTAATGTTTGGAAGAAAGGTAATGATGAATTTGAAGAATTTAAAGAGGCCAAACAGCGGAAATCAGCAGGTTAATATTTGGCTACAAGTTTCGACATGCTGTTATCCATAACAACTGACATCGATGTGAAATCCCTGACATCATGGTACAATATGCCGAATTGGATAATTTGTATTCGATTTTTCCTTGAAACAGACATTGAATTCTGTCTTGATATAGAATTACATATGTTGTTATGGATATAGACAATCATCTTTGGGGATGTTTACGAATTTCCGAATTTAAAGAATCCTAACTGGTAAAAGTCTATTTGTATGTAAAGCTCTTTAAATGTACTAAAAGGTTTTCAAAAAGTTCTTGTTTTTCTATTACAGGAGCATATATTGTTACAATGTCAATTCAACATGGACGAAAGCACTAACGGATATGGAATCTCCAGTATAAAGGTAAAGTTTTGATACATGATATAAATAAATTTACCAGAGGTGGGGGGCTTGTGATGATATGCCGGGACATGTTAACTTCTCGGCCACAGCGGTCCCAATTTAATCCCTAATACTCTGATCGGTAAATAAATCGTTTGTCTGATATTCTGTTCACTTTTTGTATTTACCTACAATCGGTTCTCTTAACTGCAGAGTAATATGAATATGCTGCAATGGATGGATTTTTGTTAGTATACCCATGTAGTATGTTTGTCGTGGTGACGTCATTGTGTTATATACGTCATAAAATTGTTCCATACGTGTAGACTTTCTGTTTCAGCTCATGCTTGCCTTGCACAGATGGTTTTTTTTGACGCGGAATCATTGCTTGTTTGCAACAATTTTATGACTTAATGATTTCAACACAGTGACATAACGTCATAAGCGACATATATTGCACATACTGTATAGCGTGTCATTTAGGACGTCAAATAGTCGTGGTTTATATTTAAAATTAGAATAAAATCTAAATTCAAACAACAGATATTAAGCTTTTTGCGACAATAGAAATATCATTTGAAATCTCGAAAACATTTCCCGCAAAAATAATCGACTATATCATATTCATTTACGTTACTTGCAGTGACATAAGGGATACCACAATTATCTTAGTAAGATTTTAAATGACAAACTCTAGTGTTTGACAGATTAAGGATCATACGTATTGACGATTTCACGTCTCTCTGCATGCGATGGAAGTTAATAATTACCAGGAATCAGGGTCAGCTGCAAATTTGTACGCTATTCGTATTCCAAGTTGTCTGCTTAAGGAGTCCATTAGATAATTAAATCGTTGTTACAAACGTCAGAGTGGCGTAAAACAACATTTTTCTGCTACAATATGTAACCGTATGTCACAGGTGACCTATTTTGATGTTTACGTCTAACTTACGTACAATGCTGTGACCTATGGTGCCCCAGAATAACTTCAAAAATATAACACATAGACAATATCTCTAACGTGAATTCCACATGGAATTTGCTTGAATGTCACGTGAATTTCACTTGAAGGCCCCTTCATTTGAATTTTGCGTTTATTTTTTTTTTATTTGAAAATTACGTGTAGAAATATTGCCTGTGCGTTACGTGAAGGTCTTTTCACGTTAATTTCACGTATTCATTGTCACTTATATTTCACGTGAAATCTGCCATGTGAAAATCGCGTGAAATTCTCGTTTCACGTGGAGAAAATATATTAAATTCACGCGACATGAACTTGTTTGCCAAGGTTAACGCGAAATTCACGTGAAGATGTTCACATGAGTTTCACGTGAAGAAATATTTCCTATGATATGATTTTGCATAAAATTACTTTCATTAAACATTTTACAAGTTATTCGTTATAAATATTGTTATCAGGCAAATATAATTTTTTTTATTGTTTTTTGACACGATTTATTCTTTGAAAGAACATGTATGTTTATTTTTCTCTCAATCAAAACAGATACTGTATGAGCAAAGAAAATTTTACTGTTTTTATTCTGGCATTTGGCTATGAATAATTCTTAAGATGAGTTTTTAAAATGATCACATCGAAAACCGATGTTTCGCCGATTATTTGCCATAATACTTTACAAGCCTAAGTCAAACCTTTTCCATCTTTAAGAAAAACATACCTGATATAATGTATATGCAGGTGACTCTTTTATGATAATGCTATGCTTGTCACAGAACCACATGCTCAATTTTTTTATTCATTTGTTTGCAAGATGCAATTTTATTTCATCAAGTTCAACTCTGGTGGGCAGTTCTGGACTACTGCAAATTTGCTTAGCGTTTAATTGCTCACATACTGTGCGGTGAGTAGGTATAAAACAGTATCATAATTTGTTCAGAATGTATTTATGTATCTTCAATATTTTGTGCTGTTTTTTTTCGTTTTTTTTTTTCATGGGCCACACACGTGTGAGAGAAAGATATAAGCATCTGTTTATGTTTGTATGTATATATGTACATACATTTTGTGGTATGAATGTATGTACGTGTGTATGCATGTATGTATGTATGTATGATTTGTATGTATGTATGTATGTATCTAACGGTGACAAAAATACGACAGATATCATATTTATTATTTTTTTCTAGTATGACTGAATCATATGACAGTGGAAGTGATTTTTGTTTGGGAGGGGGGGATTGTGTGATAAATGTCCATGTTTATGGGATGAATGTAATGAGTCATTATCATACATATATGTAAGTGGTGTGGTGAATGAGAGCCCTCCTGTGTGGGGACATTTGTTTTATTTTTGAAGGCTGACCGCAATAAGATATGTTTTAATGTACGAGTTTTCAAGGGATTTTTTTTCTTAATCAATATGCAATGTCAATAATGCCTCTATAATGTAACGGCGATGTTTTGAGTCGTTGTAGTAGTAGTATGAAAACAAAACAAATTTAGTATTCTGCAAAGGAAAAGGCAATATATTTGTATTGCATTCCTTATAATTATTGTCCTTAACAAATATTGAAAATATCAAACTAACTCCATGTCCTTTTGTGTGATTTTAAAGTTTTGCTGGTATTAATATTGTTATCTATGACACTAAATACATGTTGTTATTAGATAAGGGAGATAACTCCTATAGCTTTATTATCAATACATCCTATAAAGGTCATATCATTAATTTAGGTTATAGAACTTTCTAGAATATTATCATGTATAAACAAATATTTTTGTAAACATGTTGATTATAAGTAGAGATCTAGAATGATGTATTTCCAGAAAGTTCTGTGTGTTTATTTGTTTACTGTTTTTAATTAGATATTTCTAGAAGAAGAAGGTTCTCCAATATTCTTGAATTAGGGTTTAGCTATATATACACCAGCTGCCCAAGGCTAATCAGAACTGTAATAAGAACTTAATAAGAACTGTAATGAGACCTGTAATAAGACATATCAAGAATTGTACAGCGCCATATAAGATTCTATTGGGAGAGCTATTGTGACTTTATCTGTGGATTATTACAACATTTTGTGTAAATTTATTCATATTGCCTGGAACTTTACAAATCATCGGTGGACATTCAATTTCCTTGCGGATTTGTGATTATTGTTAATTTGAAACCTGGAAGGATCAAGGATTATACCAGGACATTCGCATACAGATAAGTAACACTTTAAATCATCGTACTACTCTTGTACCACCACCAATTGCTTTAGACATTGTAAACCATCTCTGTATAATATTGTATATATAATTAAATTGTGTTTTGAATTTAGCTGCTGGTTTCTCATTTCTGTTATCTTTGGTCATAACAATATTCATGATTTATTTGTTTTTTCCTGCCCAACAATCTGATGCAGGAAGGGCAGGACTCTGTCACCTCTATCCGCGAGGACTATATGGTAAGATTATCATACGATAAACAAAATAGCATGCATTCAACTGCTGATAAATTATTGCATAATGCTTTTCAAACAATACACAAAATAAATTTCAATATAAGGCCAATCTGAATGACGGGAAAGCATTTGTAAAACTATACATTTGTATATATGCGTGTAATATCATAGAATGAAATTAACAATGCTAGATAAATTTAATGTTTTTTTTTTCTTTCTTTTGGCTTTAGACAGTGAAGGAAAACCGCAGGAAAACACGAACCGCTGCATTGAGATATCAGAACGATGAAATAACTGAAATGATCAAACTCGGTAAGCAGGGATCATTCAATTATTTACGATTACATAAATAAAATGCCATGACCTCCGGCAAAATGACAATTGATCATGGCAATGGTAACATTACTTTTAAATTCAATACATTTGTGAAAAGATAAAAAAGGTATGCAGATTGTTGGACTTTTCCCTTTAGGAGTACCAGTGTTGTTTTAGCTGGGTGTAAACAAGACAGTCTTGACAAACTGATTTTCATGTCAACGCTATGCATGCATGTACACACTACAATGCACACCCCATAATTGGAAATAACCAGCGCACTCCTCACGTCACTACTTATCTGTTATATCTAAAATATGTCCAAGATATTAGCTCTGTTCCACCAAGAATGTTCGTGTTCAAATTTGGTGACAATCCATGTCCAGGGCCATGTGAGCTAATAAGTCACCACAGATTCCATTACGTAATATGCACATTTATACATGTGAATTCAAAATATATATGTATGCGCTATTTCAAGAGTCAACTAATATTCTTCAATCTTAGTATAGCCATTATGTAAAAATATCATATCGTAGATAAACCGCCATTGTGTATGTTCCATGTTTTTCGTTTGGCATTTCTTTTGTTGGGGGATATAATCCAATGTCAACAAATATTTATGATAAATAGTTTACTTACATTGGTAGCAAGAACTTTATTTCAATTATAACTTTTTGTATAACAATCCACATTAAATACCTGTAACTGGTTACAATATGAAATATATATATATATATATAAATTATATTTTGACATTAAGGAGTTACTTCCCCGTTATTGCTTGTGTGAATATTTGTATTAAATGTGTACTTGTTCATATACTAATAACTTTGTCTATATTTCTTGCCACTTGTCACCTTAAGGAGAAGACTTAGATAGGTATTGCCTTCTGTCTAATTCTTTTGACTGTAAATAATATGTCAATAAAATTTGTTAAAATTGAAATTGAAATTAATTCTGATTGACGCTTCGGTTTTACAATTTCGACTGTTTCCAGATAGCAGCTATGTTTACAAGACCATTTTTTTGACCGTTCGATATCCTAGCTTTATCTGCACGGAATAATGTCCTAAAAAGAATGAAAAGTTAAATATATTTGGCCTTTAAGAACAGAAATGTTATATCGGTTTATATGCAAACATATATACTTGACAGAATATAATTGCACATATCCAAAATTCTTTATGTCTAAGCATAATATTAATAATCAACGTACCGTGAAGATGCAGTAAGCCACTGTATAAGTTTGTATCTTAATTCACCAGATATGAATTATAGCTTTTGACAGCTCAAACGATAGTCAAAGGCTTATCGGATACTTGGGTAAAATGCATTTCGAAAATACAAATAAACGTATTATTCCTTAGTAACAAATCAATGTTAAGGACTTTACATATATAACCAAGTATGCGAATTATAGTATAGGCTATGGTTTATAGTACGTCATCTAACTTAAAACAAGTGATGAACATATAACACAGCTGCAGGATTATGCCTTCACTCTTGCACCATAAAAGGTTATAGGTTAAGTTTCGAACCAAGGTCAGCACCAAGACTTTCGTCGACGTCCATCTTGATGTCAGCATCTGTTGGATCGCTAAACATGGAGGATTCCTGTAAACACAAAATATACATAACAGAAGGATATACAGTTGTAACAAATAAAAGACAACATACAACAAGAAAATACACTATTATTCTATCACTATCCAATACACTATCATTCCATTACTATCCAATACACTATCATTCTATCAATATCCAATACGCTATCATTCTATCATTATCCAATTCACTATCATTCTATCACTATCAAATACACTATCATTCTATCACTATCCAATACAATATCAATCTATTACTATCCAATACAATATCATTCTATCACCATCAAATAAGCTATCATTCTATCACTATCCAATACACTATCCTTCTATCACTATCCAATACACTATCATTTTACCACTATCCAATACACTATCCTTCTATCACTATCCAATACACTATCCTTCTATCACTATCCAATACACTATCATTTTACCACTATCCAATACACTATCCTTCTATCACTATCCAATACACTATCATTCTATCACTATCCAATGCATTATCCTTCTATCACTATCCAATAAACTATCCTTCTATCACTATCCAATACAATATCATTCTATTACTATCTAATGCACTATCATTCTATCACTATCCAATACACTATCATTCTATCACTATCCAATACAGTATATATATATATCATTCTATCACTATCAAATACACTATCATTCTATCACAATCAAATACAATATCATTCTATCACTATCCAATACAATATCATTCTGTCACCATCAAATAAGCTATCATTCTATCACTATCCAATACACTATCCTTCTATCACTATCCAATACACTATCATTTTACCACTATTCAATACACTATCATTCTATCACTATCCAATACACTATCATTCTATCACTATCCAATACAATATCATTCTTTTACTATCCAATGCACTATCATTCTATCACTATCCAATACAGTATATATATATCATTCTATCACTATCCAATACACTATCATTCTATCACTATCAAATACAATATCATTCTATCACTATCCAATACAATATCATTCTATCACTATCCAATGCACTATCCTTCTATCACTATCCAATACACTATCATTCTACCACTATCCAATACACTATCCTTCTATCACTATCCAATACACTATCATTCTATCACTATCCAATACATTATCCTTCTATCACTATCCAATAAACTGTCTTTCTATCACTATCCAATACAATATCATTCTATTACTATCCAATGCACTATCATTCTATCACTTTCCAATACAGTATATATATATCATTCTATCACTATCCATTACACTATCATTCTAACACTATCCAATACACTATATATATCATTCTATCACTATCCAATACACTATCATTCTATCACTATCCAATACACTATCATTCTATCACTATCCAATACACTATCCTTCTATCACTATCCAATAAACTTTCATTCTATCACTATCCAATACAATATCATTCTATCACTATCCAATACACTATCATTCTATCACTATCCAATACACTATCATTCTATCACTATCCAATACACTATCATTATATCACTATCCAATACACTATCATTCTATCACTATCCAATAAAATATCATTCTATCACTATCCAAAACACTATCATTATATCACTCTCCAATACACTATCATTCTATCACTATCCAATACACTATCCTTCTATCACTATCCAATACACTATAATTATATCACTATCCAATATCATTATATCACTTTCCAATACACTATCATTTTATCACTATCCAATACACTATCATTCTATCACTATCCAATACACTATCATTATATTACTATCCAATACACTATCCAGCTATCACTATCCAATACACTATCATTCTATCACTATCCAATACACTATCCTTCTATCACTATCCAATACACTATCATTCTATCACTATCCAATACACTATCCTTCTATCACTATCAAATACACTATCATTATATCACTATCCAATACACTATCCTTCTATCACTATCCAACACACACCATTGACATGACAACGTACCATAAATAAATCCAAGTATATTGTGCAAGTTACTTTAAAATCTTAAATGACAACAAAAGCTGGTATTTGAACCAAGTTGATTATGGTGCATGTAAATATATGCATTTTGCTATATTTTTCAATTCATGCGATTTGTAGAGAACCTTCCTAAAGTACTATATGGAGCCATATTGCTGATTTTGTTACTTAATCACATTCAACACTTTTTTTAGGCTACCATGAAATTGATGCTAACCATTTCAAAATATCTACATGCATGTGTATTTATAATCTCGATATAAATACAGATTATAGTAGCATGCTCACCACGTTTTCATATAACGGATTATCAAACCCAAGGCCGTTATCATAGGAAGGCTGTTCCTCTACCTCTGAGAGTTGTAGTGACGTAGGCATCATCTCTAGATCTAAAGGTTTTTCATTCTTAAAAGGAAAATATTCAAAGATATATTAAGGCTAACAAGGTGAAAATATTTACATGTGTAAAAAAGAAAAGTTGGTGGAAATAACTAAATGATGCGACCCTAAACATTTTTACATTCTACCATTTCAACATGTTTTACCATTTCAACTATAGTATCATATATTTGCCTTCAGTCACAGTATACAATTGTTTCATTGAAACCAAGTTTGACCGAGGTAGCAGGAAAGACCAAGGAAACTTTCGAATAAGGCGCATGTAACAGTACAGTACTACAGTTGTAACTGCCTCACACCTGGCCATGCGTCCAGGATTTGCAGCATCAACATGAGATATTCATGAAAAGAGTCCAAATACTAAGGAGGGCTGAAGTTGGTTGCGAGTTCCTAGTTCCTAGTTCCGTTTAATAAACGGAACTAGGAACCAGACCCGAGTTCCGTTTAACTTAAACGGAACTAGGAACCAGACCCGAGTTCCGTTTAAGCTTATACGGAACTAGGAACCAGACCCGAGTTCCGTTTAACAAAAGTACTGGCCAACGAGCCGAGTTCCGTTTATTAGGATTTCTACCTCTAATTGAATGTTCAATTACATATTATATATCGGAATCGAACTCTGAGTTTTCAGCAGGGATACGACACAGAATTAATCTCTATAACACAGATTTTCTTAAACGGATCTGACACCTAGACCTCAGTTCCGTTTAACTTAAACGGAACCAGGAACCAGACCCGAGTTCCGTTTAACAAAAGTACTGGCCAACGAGCCGAGTTCCGTTTATTAGGATTTCTACCTCTAATTGAATGTTCAATTACATATTATATATCGGAATCGAACTCTGAGCTTTCAGCAGCGATACGACACAGAATTAATCTCTATAACACAGATTTTCTTAAACGGATCTGACACCTAGACCTCAGTTCCGTTTAACTTAAACGGAACCAGGAACCAGACCCGAGTTCCGTTTAACAAAAGTACTGGCCAACGAGCCGAGTTCCGTTTATTAGGATTTCTACCTCTAATTGAATGTTTCAATTACATATTATATATCGGAATCGAACTCTGAGCTTTCAGCAGCGATACGACACAGAATTAATCTCTATAACACAGATTTTCTTAAACGGATCTGTCACCTAGACCTCAGTTCCGTTTAACTTAAACGGAACCAGGAACCAGACCCGAGTTCCGTTTAAGCTTATACGGAACTAGGAACCAGACCCGAGTTCCGTTTAACAAAAGTACTGGCCAACGAGCCGAGTTCCGTTTATTAGGATTTCTACCTCTAATTGAATGTTCAATTACATATTATATATCGGAATCGAACTCTGAGCTTTCAGCAGCGATACGACACAGAATTAATCTCTATAACACAGATTTTCTTAAACGGATCTGACACCTAGACCTCAGTTCCGTTTAACTTAAACGGAACCAGGAACCAGACCCGAGTTCCGTTTAAGCTTATACGGAACTAGGAACCAGACCCGAGTTCCGTTTAACAAACATACTGGCCAACGAGTGGAGTTCCGTTTATTAGGATTCCTATCTCTAACTGCATGTTCAATTACCTATTATATACAGGAATCGAACTTAGAGCTTCCATGAATAATACAGCACAGAATTAATCTCCTTAACACAAGTTTCCTTAAACGGATCTGACACCTAGACTCCAGTTCCGTTTAACTTAAACGGAACTAGGAACCAGACCCGATTCCGTTTAAGCAAATACGGAACTAGGAACCAGACCCGAGTTCCGTTTAAGCTTTAACTGAACTAGGAACCAGACCTGAGTTCCGTATAACCCCACGCTTGTATAAACATTTGTTAAGCTCATCTGACCTGAAGGGCCTGATATCGAATATAATAATATATGATATCTTATATAGTTCGATCAAATTCTGGATGGACCTTGCTTCTTCAATAAATTTTAAATTGGCTTGCCATATTTACAGATATCTTTATCTAATCCCCATGGTAAAAGGATTTTATTTTTAATTTTAAATCTAACAATGTTTCATCGAAATATTTAGATTTCCAGATTATTTTTCTCCATTTATTTTTATTTTTATGTGAAGGAGTATTTCAAATTAATATTTTTCTGATATTTTAATATCTTGTTAAATTGATGTGCATTTTATCGAACTGCAAGCATAAACCAAAACTGCCTTCGAAATATACATGTATATTGTACCTATTGATCTTGGTTAAGAATATCCTTCCGTGAGTCAACAAAATAGATCACGAAGAATCACCTGTTTTATGAAGTAATTGTCACAAAAACTCTTACAGTTGGAAATAGCAAAACAGGCTTCACGATTTGCTTAATTTAAATCTCCATCATATAATGATGCTTTCAATATCATATGATTATGAGTGCAAATCATTAGTGGTAGAGAGTCAGTCCCAGCATTTTTACAATTTTGAATTCGTTTAAGGATGCTACCATCGCAATATGAGTACGATCCCATACTTAATTTCAGAGAAAAAGTCGTTTATATGGAAATAAACAAATTGACCCCTTTTGGCCCCGCCCCTCAGGCCCAAGGGGATAAGCCACACCCTTTTTATAATTTTGTATCCTCGCCCCATACAGATACTACCTTTGCAATATGAGTTGTTATATATCGTGCTTAGTTTTAGAGAAGAAGTCTTTTATAAGGAAATTAGAGTTTTTTTTCAATGTTAAGCCACTTTCATGATATAATACTTTCTATAACTTTATAATTCAAATTCACTACATACACCAATTTTTATAGCCCTGAAAACATTATATTTGAGAATCCCGTCTCCCTACCGTACCTTATTTCGTACTCGACGAGAGTATATAGAATGATGTCCCTTCCTAAACACCTCTATGTAGCCCCGAGGCCAAATGACTGAGAATGAAAGGGAGGGAGGACAGAAGAGTGGAACCCCATAAAGTCATTGTTAGTTTTACATCATGTAAATTGGTTTTACATTGAAAAACCTCAATTTCTTTACAGTAATACGCTACTATAACTTTAGTATGCGAATTTGTCTTTCTTACCGTAATGGCGAGTCCGCAGCCAGGCAGCCCAGTCAAATGGTAAATGTAGGGGACAGGCCCCAGGCAGAGAATATATAAAACAGGGTTGAATGAACAAAGGTAAAAACGGATATACCTCTCCGTGGAAAGAGGTGCACCATTGTGAAACCTGCTCGCATAAGGTTAAAAGACCATAAATGCATTTAATGTATACTGAGGAGGAACAGTCACAGACTGAGTCATCGAAACTGGGCCCAAGGAAAACAGTCCATCAGAGTGGAAGGACAGAGACCGGAGGTGAAAGTAGACTGACCACGCCAAACGGCAGAAGACATTGATGTCCTGGTACAAGGACCTATTGCGGAGAGCCAAAGAAGTCGCAAGGGCTCTAACCTCATGAGCCCTCACCTTGCATTCCGCATGAGATTGATCATTAGACGGCTCATAAGCAATCTTGATCACCTGACATATCAATGTGGAGATGGACTGGAAGGAGATATCCTGCTGACCATGTTTTAAGGTCCCGACAGGAACAAAGCATCTGATAATTCTCCCCAGACTCAATAGAGACTGACAGGAAAGGGATTCTAATGGAATGGGGCGAAAAACCTGGTTCCCAATTCTTTGCCCAAATTTCAGGATCAGTGAGAATGGTAACGGCAGAGCTAGCTCTTGCCCATGAAATACGCGAAGAGCGAAAAGACAATGCATAAATATCACTTCTCATGTGGCCTGAGGCAACAGCAAGCAGAAAGACAGTCTTAAAAGTTAAAAACTTTATGAAGTCCGATCCTAAAGGCCCATTAGAAGCCGAAGCCCCCATTTATGACTCTAAAACGAGTTCTAGGTTCCACTGTGGAGCTAACTACTGTACGTTAGGCCTGTCCAGATTGAACCCCCGAATAATGAAAAACAAAGAAATGAAGATCCTACCTCTGGTTTACCACGGAAAGAAAGTACACTGGCAATAGCTGTGTGATAGCCTGCAATAGTACATGATTGTGCTCCCTAAACAAGACAGAGAAGGAAACTCGCAATCAGCTGGGCAGAGGCCATGACCGGATCAATCTTCCTGACGCCAATCAAAGAAGATTTTCCAGCGTGACTGGAAGGCGGCAGAGGAGAAAGACCTAATTAATCGGGCGATGCGAGCTGACATATCCGAAGAAAAGCCTGTCTGAGCTAGGACTCCTGAAATCACGTCCAAGCGTGAAGGTAACGTCTGGGGCCGATGCTAACGAAAGACATTTGTTTTTGGTGAGAGAACGAGGACGAGCCACCAGAAACGACAAGAGCTCCGAAAACCAGGGTTGACGCGGCAACAGTGGCGCTATCGGAAAGAAGGAGCAATAATGCTCCGGAAACTTCTGTAGAATCCTGCGTCTATGGCCCAAGCCATTTGGTTTGCCACGGAGAGACAAAGGTTGACAACTGATTATTGAGAAAAGAGGCAAAAAGGTCGAGGGATATAGATGCCGTTCTGTCATAACCAGCTGGCGCCCCCTGGAGATTATCCGCCAGAACATTTGCGCTTCCTGGAAGATGCTTGACTAAAATTGTTAACTGCATTTCCTTATAGATAGGAATAATACGGAAATACTGATAGCGAGGGCACAAAGGTCGTGAGTTGGTGTCCCTTTCTCTCCAGATAAGCGACCACTGTAGAGTTGTCCGTAGCCATTCAAACTGCATTGGAATGCAGAATCTTCTAAAATGCCTGCAGAGAAAACAGAAGAGCCATCATCTTCTGCATGTTCCCCAGACCACTCCATCGACTGGCAATGGATGTCGAGGTAAGCCCCTAACACTTCCATGAACGCATCCGTGAACATGATAACGGTGGGAGCTGGCATGGACGACAACGAAACCCCCTGAAATACATTTGTAATTGCCTTTCAGAGTACACCACCGAGCAAACCCCATGAGTTGAGATAACACACATTATTTAGATACCAACGAGGGGCCAGCCGTTGAAGGTCAGAGGAATATCTCTGGCCTTCTCGAATTTCTTCAAAGTTGGAATGACAATGCCATGAACCGCGTGGAAACGGTTTCCCAAGAAGACAATGTTTTAAGAAGGGGAACCTCATACTCTTTAAGGAACTAAGCCAACTCTAAGCAAAAGTTTCATGACCAGACGGGTGTTCCGATCCAAAGATTCCCGAACTAGATGGATCATTAGGAATTCGTCGACATAGTTGTGAACATGTCTTCCCTAGAGTGCAGAAATCACACTACAACCAGCAGCAGTTGATGGGACACCAAGCTCCAAACCTCTTGCGGATCAGAATTATTCTGGAATAGAAGCCGAGTGTGTAGTCCATAATAGGCACCTCCTCGACCGCGCCCTTTAAAAGCATGGTCCTTAGTTCCTCCCGGATGGAAACTGCCGCCTCCGGATCCCCCGAAGGAGGGAAAAAATACATACTTTGACACAAAGTGCGGATGCCGCAAGTATGGAATGCCAAACCGCTCCTTCACTACAGAAAAGGCTCATGGGTCCTGGGTGATATCCTTCCATTGACTCTAGAAAGAAGGTGGACTGACGATCTCCTACAGGAAGATGAAAACGAGGAAGATCGAGACCTTCACAGATGGAGAATTGTTGCCTTACCCAAACCCTAATTTACGAGAGGAGGACTTAAATCTGAGACTGGCTGAATTCTCAAGAACAGACCTTTCGTATGGAACGAGCAAGGACGGAGAGACGAATCAGGAACTTTTCGTCTTGTCCCAATGATTTGTACTCTTCCTACCCTTCCCAATGTTACCATTGAAATAAGGCTTTGACTTCGGTCGCATATAACAGTGGGAGCAGAATTTCTAGCTTTCTTTTTTGGTGGTACTGACCTCTGTGAGGTAATGGCCTTCAACGTCTGAATTCTCTTCAAAAAAGGCAGAAGGGACCACGTCTGACATTGACGAGTAATGACACCTTCAAAGAAGCCAATCCTCTCAATGTCCTGTTCAGGGCAGAAGTTTTCAAGTTTATATATGACATTCTGGATGGAGAGACGCAACAGCCTCTCCATCGTGTGGTGCTCCTTGGAGCCGAACACTACCTGGTTCATTGACCAAGTTTCCAGAGTTCAACACTCAAGCTTAGCAGGCAAAGAGGACGGCAGTCTATCGTATATTGCATAACCAGGGGCTTGAACCTTTGACCAAAACTGAGGTGCAACAGGGCTAACTTAAGCGTGCGAGATGAGGAAAAATTTTTCTTCATAACTCGAGTTAAGATATGAATGCCACTTTTCCTTGTTAGATAAACACCCGTCATATTGTCCAATGAAAATGTCCAGTTAAACATCTTATTACACGTGGGAATCATAATAAACGAACTCATTGGTCAGTAAAAGCACGTCAACTGAATATGGAATTTGATTGCGTTGGGTTAAAAGGAACTCGGGTCTAATTCCTAGATTCATATGATCTTAAACGGAACTCGGGCATGGTTTTTCGACTCCGTTTCTACGCTATATTGAGTTTTTCTGTGATTATAAGTTCCTAAAGGTTCCGAAGACGATTACTGTTAAATACTAGAACACTGACACGTCAAAATAGGCCCCGCTCAAGGTGCTTTGCGATTAGGAAAAGTAATATCTTGACAATGAAATGTACAATTGAAGCTCTGATTTCGAAATGATTGATGACAGTATATATTACAAGATATCTTAGAGGATTCTTGGCGCGTACCAAAGAATGATGTATGTCTGACGAAAGAGGAATATTTTCTCTGCTTTTTAAACAATAAATATTAAAATCCAAGATGACTGCCTCTTGGCCATCTTGTTGATTTTGTTTGATTGAGTTGTATGGCCCATTTGGGGCTATCTTGTTGATAGATCGGTTCAAAAATGCCTTATACGCAACTAGGAACCTAGGGGAAACCAACCTCTGAAATTTCAGACAGATCCCTTTGGTGCTTAATAGAGATAAATATCTTCAACTACCAAAATCAAAATTGTTTCTCTGTCGGCCATCATATTGACCGATTGGCCCAAAAATGAAATATGCAGAACAAGGGCACTAAGGTAACCTACATCTGCAATTTAAGAAAAAAAATAAAAAAGAACTAAAAAAGGACAGGCGGACGGACGGACGGACGGACGTACAGACGGACGGACAGATAGACCGACAACCTGATTACTATAAGGCACCCGTATTGCGATACGGGGCACTATTAAGCATCAGGATATTCATTAAAGTCTTTAAAGGCAATGTATAGGCCAACATCGGCTTAAACAGAACTAGGAACTGGTTCCTAGATCCGCATAATATTAAACAGAACAGAACAGGTCTCGTTGTCGACTTCGTGTAAAGAAATCTACACTGAAATGATTTTTACTTTGATTACATGGTCATGAAATTTCAAAGACAATTCCTGTAAAAATATATCTAAAAAAGTCACATCTATGCAAGCGTCGGCTCTAAACTGACCTCGAGTCTGGTTCCTAGTTCCGATCAAATAAACGGAACTCGAATATGGTTCCTAGTTCTGTTTGAGCTTAAACAGAACCCGGGTCTGGGTCCTAGTTCCGTTTAAGTTAAACGGAACCAGGGTCTAGGTGTCAAACCCGTTGAAGAAATTCTATGTTGTATTATTCATGGAAGCTTTAAGTTCGCTTCCTGTATTACAATGGTAATTAAACATCTTATTAGAGGTAGAAATTCTAATAAATGGAACTCGGCTGCTTGACCAGTATTTGTGTTAAACGGAACTCGGGTCTGGTTCCTAGTTCCGATTTAGTTAAACGGAACTGGGGTCTAGGTGTCAAACCCGCTGAAGAAATTCTGTTATATAGAATAATTAAGTGTTGTATTATTGATGGAAGCTTTACGTTCGATTTCAGAATTATAATGGTAATTAAACATCTTATTACAGGTAGAAATTTTAATAAACGGAATTTAATATCTTATACGATGCAGAAATCCTAATAAACGGAACTCGACTCATTGACCAGTATATTTGTGTTAAACGGAACTCAGGTCTGGTTTCTAGTTCCGTTTAAGTTAAACGGAACTAGGGCCTGGTTCCATGTTCCGTTTAAGTTAAACGGAACTCGGGTCTGGTTCCTAGTTCCGTTTAAGTTAAACGGAACTGGAGTCTAGGTGTCAGATCCGTTTAAGGAAACTTGTGTTAAGGACATTAATTCTGTGCTGTATTATTCATGGAAGCTCTAAGTTCGATTCCTGTATATAATAGGTAATTGAACATGCAGTTAGAGATAGGAATCCTAATAAACGGAACTCCGCTCGTTGGCCAGTATGTATGTTAAACGGAACTCGGGTCTGGTTCCTAGTTCCGTATAAGCTTAAACGGAACTCGGGTCTGGTTCCTAGTTCCGTTTAAGTTAAACGGAACTGGAGTCTAGGTGTCAGATCCGTTTAAGGAAACTTGTGTTAAGGAGATAATTTCTGTGCTGTATTATTCATGGAAGCTCTAAGTTCGATTCCTGTATATAATAGGTAATTGAACATGCAGTTAGAGATAGGAATCCTAATAAACGGAACTCCGCTCGTTTGCCAGTATGTTTGTTAAACGGAACTCGGGTCTGGTTCCTAGTTCCGTATAAGCTTAAACGGAACTCGGGTCTGGTTCCTAGTTCCGTTTAAGTTAAACGGAACTGGAGTCTAGGTGTCAGATCCGTTTAAGGAAACTTGTGTTAAGGAGATTAATTCTGTGCTGAAGTATTCATAGAAGCTCTAAGTTCTATTCCTGTATATAATAGGTAATTGAACATGCAGTTAGAGATAGAAATCCTAATAAACGGAACTCAGCTCGTTGGTCAGTATGTATGTTAAACGGAACTCGGGTCTGGTTCCTAGTTCCGTTTAAGTTAAACGGAACTCGGGTCTGGTTCCTAGTTTCGTTTAAGTTAAACGGAACTCGGGTCTGGTTCCTAGTTCCGTTTATTAAACGGAACTAGGAACTAGGAACTCGCAACCAACTTCAGCCCTCCAAATACTAAATACTTTCTTAACTGGAGAGTCAGATAATAGCAGCAACTACTTCAAAAGGAAAACTGTCGTTTTTATACTATGGAGGGATTGCTTATCTCAATGGTCGAAGATTTGGAATCTAGGACGGAGGGCTAAACGGAACTTGGAACTAGGAACTCGCAATCAACTTCAGCCCTTCACCTATGATATTTTTGAACTACTGCCAGTTGCATCATTTAAAGGATGCAGTGCCGTGAAGATAATTACATGACGTAATAAAATCGATCTGTACTCACTGATAGAGGATTACTGCCGTACATCGGATTGTCGAACCCTTGTGATTGTCCACCGACGGTTTCAGGTACATGTGGTGATCCGCCAAAGCTGAATGAAAACGACGGAGGCACTTCTAATCGTGGTTTAGGGAATGACGGCTTAAACGATATTCTGTCAAACATCTTAAAAGCAATATCGTCGGGTCCCCTAACAAAACAAAAGGAAAGGTAATGAGAAACTGTTCTGGAGATTTTTGTAACTCCTTTCCACGCACGATACATATGTACTTCATCGTAACGTTATGTACGATAATACCAGTCCAGTATCTGATGAAATTTAAATATTGCATCAAAATAAACTCTTTTTGATAATAATATTTTCCATATTCAAAAAGAGTATAATTGATTTTTTTATTTTTGAAGAATATAACAATGAAACACACGTAGCTGATTATATAGCACATTATACGTTTCCTTATATTCATATTCCGTAGACCGTGCTAGGAAGCGGAGCGCTTACTATTGATTTCGGATTGGGCATGTAAGCTGTGGATAATACTTTAATAATCATCAATGATATGGTTTATTCGGTTTGCATTAGCATTGAATGCGTATAATGTAGACTTATCAATATTTATGCATATATCTTGGTAATTCATAAGGGGGCAAATCGACGTCATGTTCTCACAAACCTGGTTTTTCGACGGTAGAATAAGGTACCAAGGAATAGACAGTAGAATAAGGTACCAAGGAATAGACAGATGAGAACGACTATAAGTAAACCCACAACGATTCCTGCTATCTCACCACCCGACATCGCTATCCCACTGGCTGTAAATGAAATACAAAATTATTGTTATTCTGGTAACCAGTCTACTTTTTTCCAAAAAACATAATCATTCAATCTTTTGCTTTTTATAAAACAAAAGTAACCTTATTTTTAATGAAGATTGGCACATATATACCGTGCGATTCGTAAATTGGTCGGACTTACCTGTTTGTGCACTGTGTGCTGGGTTCTGTCTAGATCCCTTCGATGTTCTCATAGAGACGCTACGGATAGCGTATTTAAATCCCCCGGCATTATCTGGATAAAACAATGTACTATTACACGTTTGTTTTCAGTCTTGAGCTGCACTTTGTAATACGTCAGATTGGACGTGCATGGGTTTTTTCACTGAAGACACTAGGGTATGACCAAATAAACGTATTGGCAGGTCTGCATGGTGGAAGAATTACCGTAATACAATGTATATTGACACTTTGTATCAATCTAAAAAACAGAAGATTCCTGCTAACGTAGTGTATACGAATATTTACTTTTCGATCTTCAGAGTAAGACATAACAGATAAAGAAACCCTTATAATACTGTATATCTCTTAAGACATGTTTACCATTGTCTAGGTCTGTTTTCATCTCCTTGCCAGCCTGGATACTCGCGTCACCTGATGTATCAGATAGTACTATCTGTATGTGGCCGTCCGACATCTTAGAAACGATGTATTGGACGTCCTTGTATTTGTCCCTGTTGTCTAAAAATCGTCTCTGCAAACCATCACGTAATTCGGCAAACTTAAACCCAGTTCCATATTGCACAGATAATATGGCTCCTGAATGAAAACGAAACGTTGAAATGATGACAACAATACATCTACATATGCATTAACATAATTAGGTCTATCTGGCTTTATTTTGCAATTCTGATAATATATACAATGGTTAATAATTCATATAGCGGTCAGATTACAGAGAGCGACTTTCAAAATGGCTGCTCAAAGTAGCGATGAAACAAGACATCGTTTACAAAATGGGAAGGTTTTTTGTTTTCTATACATGTCACTAAATAATATATGTGCGTATGGAGAGAAAAATATCTTCACTAGCGATGTGTGCCAGTATGGGAACCACTGCAGTTGAATTAGTTCTGTAATAGACCCTTACAAGAGGTAGGTCAACCTGATTTGATTTTCCAGAATATAGTTTAGAAGGCTCGAGTAGGGATTCCGACGAGAGACATCTATCAAACGTCCTAATATAAAAGAGCCTCGAGGAAGAATCTCAATAGGGATTAGTACAACTATAGTGAAGTGAAATGAGTACCTACGGTCAGACCATGATGTCAAATTGTGGTTTACAATTTCATGACAAATTTCTACAGTGTTATCATTAATTGTAAAGTGATTTCTGCATAGGCATAACAAACAACAATTTTACAGTACATAATTAATGTGTTGTAACTAACGTTTATAAGGCATCTGAAGCTATTTGAATGATTTTTACAGCTTAATTCATCAAACTTTTTAATTTGGTTTTCAATAGATTAATCGGCTCAAATAGCTTTAAATAACATGTTAACTTGAACCAAAGTAGTTAATATGCATGTTCAGGAAGAACAGACGTTATTTTAATAGTTTCTATTAAATAGGATTACACCAAAAACGTACCACACATCTCACAACAAGACCCGGACGGACGTATAGGATATTTGCATTTGATCCGTGAGCAGTAGGGCTTCCTGTATTTACAGATACGCTGCAATATCTGTTGTAAAAGTAAATAATGTCTTCGTTTACAAATATTACATAGCTAATGCAGTGTACATGTAATTGAAACGATCTTCTCACAGAAAACAACACCTTTGTCAAATTATATCTGACCATAACAAAATTAATTCGAATTAAAAGAATACCTATACATATTAATGAAATCATACAAAGTTATCCAAAATACGAATGATCTCAGAATAATCAAACCTTTTAGATTTACACGTTTATTGATGAAAAATTACGAAATTTGAGAGAATGAAAATTAAGGGAGTTAGAGGCTGGAGCTCCGGAATCAGTACCGCTCACCCTATTAAACCATTCGACCATAACTTACATCTACTCCATCGTTTCCACATGCACAACCTGTCGGATCTGTACATTGTCGTCTGGCAATCTGCACAGATGACCTACTTCCTGTATCATGAGGGATGGGGAACATTAGTTTCCCATCATTGGTGTTGAGGAAATCAGAAAAGCCTCTTGTTGCATATGCCTAAAACGCAAACCAATGCTTGGTATTTAAACAACGTAGAGTCTACACCTTTCAGAACGTAGATGCAACTCTAATATGCATACTTCTATCCCTTGACAGTAGGAACACCGATAATATGAACTTAACATCCCAGCAAACTACGATCAACATGTAGTCTTACAAAGGATATTAATATAAATAACTTATTGATCTAAAAGATATGAAATCTGATCCAGATACCTACTCTTTGACGTTGTTTTGGCACCATATTAAAGTAAACATAAGCAATACAATACTTTCATGCTCTTAATGTTAGTGTTTTAATATGTTATGACTTTACCAATCAAGCTAAACAGCTATGTCTGCATAATCTCATAATCATCATATGCACAATGCCGTATAACACTTTACATTCATCTCAGAATCAGAACATATTTAATGATTATATTATAGCATCGATACATAAAGATATTATACAGGCTCATATAATGCGATTATTAACCAAAATTTGACGTCAGGCGACACTTACAACTCGGTATGTCATATAACCTGTTGTACGGTATTACTGAAAATAGTATTAAGTCTGCCAATGTAATGACTAGAAGTGTTTGACAATATAAGAAGGTCTGACGAATCTCACTGTTAAACAATACAACAGAAGGCGTATTGCCGAGTATTTCGTTGATTTTGCACAGTTAGGATAAGATGGTTTGTTTTATAAATTCCGTAAAGGACACCCATATGTTTCAATTACATATTGATCACAAAGTCGACCTCATTCATTGTGACGTCAACACATATACGATAAAATGATGTCGGGAAAAATGACGTGACGTCATCATTACGACGACGGCGGGACAAAATGGCAGTCACCGCTGAGTTTTAAATATGTTGACGTACCATTCTTCAAAATGTAGGTTATTGTCGTTAAAAAAGTTTCTTACATTTGTGTTCATTTCATATGAGATTTTATGAAAATTGTCTCGAAGTTTTAATTTTTGCTCGCCTAGGGTCGCAAAAAAAAAAAAAAAAAAAAAAAAAAAAAAAACAAAAAAAAAAAAAAACTGAGACTTCTTTCATAAAAATAGCGTTATATAATCTTAGGTAAAGCCTATTTGAAAGCGCAGCAGTTGATCCATTATTTTATTTATTTATTTAAACTATAGTTTAGATGACAGATTCATATGAAAGCGTTATCTCCCTTGACTCGGCGACAATCGGAACTCGGACGATGATTTCTTATTGGGTTAGATGTTATTAATTTAACGTCCTATTTACAGCCAGGGACATGTAAGGACATGCCAGATTTGTTGGTGAGGAAAACCGGAGTGCACGGAGAAAATTCGCCGTACAACGGTCAGTACCTGGCAACTGTCCCACATGGGACTCGAAATCGCGACCCAGGAGGTGGAGTCCTTAACCACTCGGCCACCGCGACCCCTTGATTTCTTATAATGTGACTTCATTGAATTACTGCTAGAAACCGTTTCTATTAGAATCCTAACCTTTCTGAATTCCTAACATTTAATACATACACAGAAAAAAATAGCATTGAACATCTCTACTTTCATTTTGTGCACAAATACCTGACTGCAGCTACATATCATTATCCGTTGCCTGGCGGAATACACCGAAGCGGTAGTGTCACATAATTACAAACGACTTTTAAGCTAAGATTATGGACAAAATGTAAATTTAAGATTCTGTTAACAATCCCTTTTGAAGGTTTACCTTTCACCGATGTTTTAGTATGGATATCAAAGTGTATAGTTTATAATCACGCGAGAGGGTGACTTTCATTACGGTCTTGCGATCTTGATGTTGTTGTGATTTCCGTTTCCTGTTTGCGACAAAGGTTTTTCAACTGTACATATTAGATATATGGATTATTTACTTAGATTTAAGTTGCCGAGACATCTCTACCAGAAAAGTTCGCTTTGAGAACGGACCTTTCGGCCCGTTCCAGCTGCTCTCTTTATGAAATGAACACTAATTTAAGATTCTATATATAGGTACATGTCCGCTTATTTATTTACTCTAACAATTTACTTACCGTCCCTGTGATCTTCAGAGTATTTACTGATAGAGTCAATCCAGATTCTAAGTTAACGAAATATGAATTATGCTTTGGAAACACGACATCGTCGGTCTTACAGGGAACTAACTCCGAGTCGAGAACTCGAGAATCACAACTTCCGGTCACTGTTTCCGATGCGCACCAGTTAGAGTAATCTAACCAATCGTTGGGATGGGTCAGGTGGTACGAAATCTCTGTAAACAGGAAACCGATATATCATAGGTTAATAGTAACTGCCGCACATACTGACCGATAACTACTGTCGGATAAACTTGTGCTTTATCCGCCAATACGAAATACTTTATCCGTCAATACGAAATGCTTTATCCGTCAATACGAAATACTTCATCCGCCAATACAAAATGCTTTATCCGTCAATACGAAATACTTCATCCGTCAATACGAAATGCTTTATCCGCCAATACAAAATGCTTTATCCGTCAATACGAAATACTTCATCCGTCAATACGAAATGCTTTTTCAGTCAATACGATCACTTGAATTTGTCTCATTTGGGAAGGAACTTTTTAGTCATTCAGTCCTGCTAAAAAGTGACGTCACATTCATCGGAATGACGTCATTTTGACGATATCAAAACTTTCATATGGTGGTGTCGTCTTCTATTTACTTGGCTCATGCCAAAGGTATCACAATTTGTAAAGTTATTCTTTGATGGTTAATTATTGTTTTGTTTAGTATTTCTAAATCATTGCAGTGATATCAACCACTGAACAGAACTAGTGTGAAGGCGCTTATAAATTAAATTCCCCACGGTAGTAAAAAGGAGTACACTCTCATTCCGTTTAGGGAATGAATCTTTTCCTGCGCTTCAAAGAAGGGTCTCTCTCTGAATGAAACCAAAGTCAATAATCGACAATTTGCTTTCGTTTTGAATGCCATCTGTAAGCTTTCCTAAGTCTTGCACCAAAATAAACTTTGTATTGTAAGATACAAACCATGCATTCTCTATGTAGGTATAATAAAGTTCTGTTTTACCGGATAAATTAATTGACTGTTTTGTATCTCAACATTTATTACCGATGTTCGTTATTGATGCAATACATCTTAATTTGATTTCCACATGTTTTAGGCTGCCCCTTTGAAACTAACTACAAGGGTTTCTTTTTTGTTTTTACTAAATATACAAACCAGATCCGGAACTCAGACATTCGGCACTATGGTCCGGTTCGTTTGAAAAAGCAATGGTACTTCCATCCCCAAGTATTAACTCTCCATGTCTAGGTAATATCTAAAACATGATAATAACTATTCTTAGTTATGATATTTGTATAGCTTTAGTTCAAATTCCTGAACATATGGAAGCTTTATAACAAATTGTACTAACGAATAACTTCACTATACTTACGATCTGCTGTAGAGTTGTGTTGACCTGTACGTAGATGGCCGGGCTTTCCTCTGGGATGACGACTATATCATCGCCACAAGGAATTCTCTTTCTGTCCCAGTTGCTGGGGTTAGCGAAGTTGGCATTCGGTATCCAAACTTTATATAAACACATTACCGGAGATGTTGCTAAAACGAAATGATCGGAAAACAATGAAGACATATTATTTGATCTGTAAAAGATATCATTCAAATATAAAGCCTGATAATACCTTATCTATTGTGGGTTTGCATTGTTACAAGTTATTTACTGATGCGCAACCATGAGAACAAATGCACGATTGGATATTGGATGAAATCTACACAGAACAAGACACAACAACGTAACGGACTTATGTCGATTTTGTCCAATCATTCTAACTGAATAAGACCGAACCATTATCCATGACGGAACCACGCAAGTGAAAAGACATAAATATCACAATTGGATGCTATTTTGTTAATTTTTATAAAGGATACACATATCAGATTTTGATTTTCCATAGATTGCCCTTCACACAAACACAATCACAATCCATTAAAAAATGTTAGCGTTTGATGACAGATTCAATGTGTGTTTTTTTATCTTTGATACGCAGTATGCCTCCTTTAACAGATTAACACGGACTTTACCTCCTCTCTTCAATAATAAGTCAAGTTCTTAACAACAATTGCTCATAAATTACTTATTATTATTAAATCTATTGAATATTACCATTGAATATTAATTTTGAAAGCGGATTCCTAAATAAATGTTGCAATTACACTCCGTATACAAATTAAAACCAAAACAAGTATATGACAACAGAAATTAGTTATCAATTAAAACAATATTGAATATCAGATAAATACTTACTAATTGAACATAGAAATACAATAATGATCCCTTTAGGACACTCCATGCTTTCCTTGTGTAGTGGTGAGTGATTCTCGTCCAATGTATTAGGGGGCGTCACCCCGGAACCAATGTCAGAATTACCCTGGAGTGTGTATCAGTGCCGCGCGGTGTCAGGTTCCGTAAGTACAGCCGTCCTAGTCACCGCTGATAAGATTTTAGTGATCAAATTATTTATGACTTTTATTGGTGAGCCGATAACAGCTCATATGTATTAAACCATTACCGTCCATATAAAGTATGTTCATTACCCTTGAAGTATATATTAGACTAGATAAACAATTTTGTAACCTTTTGGTTTGTTTATTTTTACGTCCTATTAACAGCCAGGGTCATGTAAGGACGTGCCAGGTTTGTTGGTGGAGCTTAACCACTCGGCCACCGCGGCCCCCTTTTTTTGTAACCTAACATTATGACTAAAACACCAAAGTCGTCATTGTCACTAATCTCATTTGTCCATCTTTGCATTATATTTTAAGGTTTCAAATAGTCGATTTAATGCCTATATGCATATAATAAACATTCATGAACCTAGTTGTAGCTGATTGGATATATACACAACAAAGTATAGTCCTTGCATCACATTAAAGCTTATTTGTTATGGAAATAAAGATTTTGATGAATTACCATAATGACTATGGACTTAAATCATAGACTTTTCAATCCGAAAGACATCATTCCTCAACTTTAATTTTGCATAATGTCATATTTTCCGCGAAATTAGTTTGTATATCAAAATAAAAAGTTTAAATAAAACCTTAGTATTTTATATGTTATGTTTTGTGATGTAGTTTCATGTATTTTATTATTCCATTTATTTATTTAACGTTTTATAATTAAATGCGATACAGCCCTAATGTGCTGAAGTTAAGATTCACAACGATCACACATCTAGGAGCAGACCATTCCCGATGTTTTATGACCCATGTCTTTTGATTAAGTGTTGTAGCATTATAAGTAAACCGTCTCACTCACAAAAACACTATCCATGGACATTTTTCTACCTATCTCGTTCGAGCTGAAAGATACCATACTCGGCTCGTTGGCTGCTTACAAATCACAAAACCCTACAAATCAAAACTTCACAATACTATGCCGGTAAAATGTTTGTATAACATCTATGATAAGGACACGTACACAACACGAAAGTACCGCTGTCTCTTAAAGCATATGCATGTATACAAGGGAACCCATATTAATGTACCGTATCAGATAACAGTTTCTTAAACCCAACCAACCGAACAATCAAACTATCAAATAGTTCACCTCTCTCTTTCCTTCTTCCCTGCCAAATTATTTTTTTCTCTCTCATCCCACTCTTAAGATAGATAACACAAAAAACAATATAATTACTGATGAATGTAAGAGTGAAAAATCTGCATTCGCGATATCTATACATATATTCATATTTCATGCATATGTGGCGAACGTAATATTTGATGCATCGTTAGAAAACAAATTATATATATATATATATTTCAATTTTCACTGAAGTTGGACTCAATGAAACTACTTAAAAAATCCGGTTTCATTTGCTCATGAACTTGGATATGAACTTGGGTATCTTAACATCGGTTTTCGCACAAGAAAATATTTTATCTAGACCTACTTGTGCCTAAGAAGGCGTACATAGAGCTTCCTACTAGGTCAATGCATAGATCTAAACTGTGGTGGTTTAAAAAAGTGCAAATATTACGGACAGACTTCTACAATTTTAAAAGCATTTTTATGAACTCTCGTTTTACTGACTCTTGTGTATCATTCGAGTCAGCAACATTGCGTACCAAAGAAAAAAATAAATGTGCCATGTCCCTGTGTGACGTGTGTCGAAACTACGTTATCTAGAACGTCTCAGTTATTAACAAATGATGAAGCCTTAACGGTGATAAGAAATACTATATATTAATCAGTTGTTTAACTTGTATCAAAGCTAAAGGCTACATAAACCACTAAAACATTCCGTTCCCATCACGTTACGGTACGGTGACTCTCCATTTTGAATCGAAGCGGGAGACAACCGTATCGCACAGCCTAGACATTATATCCTTCCGCATCTTCGGTGGACCATTTTTGCAATCACTTCTGAATCTAATGTAAATGTTTTATGTTTCTTCTAGATTACATTGATAATAAAGATGTTTCTAAATAAATGTATGACAAATTGTAATATTTGCGCTATTTATTTTTAATCAGTTCTATTCTAATGACGCACTATTTTTTTACGTCTCTGTTTGTAGACTTGCACAAGCCCAGAAACTCGCAATTTTTTAAACAAAAATGTAATAGATTGCAATTGAATTGAAATATAAGGATTGAATCTTGCTTTGGTCGATTTCAAGGGGTGATGAATTGAGTTGCTCTTGAAACAAATACAGGGTGTCCCAAAAAACATGCCCCGAGTTTGACGCTTTATAAAAACTGTTTTGATAGACGGAGGAATTTGATCTATTTACCATTAGAAAGATGGTGATCTACTCTGTACAACGATATATAACAACCCGGACAAATATCTTTTTGTTAAAACTTACATTGAAAGTTGTGAGAAAGTCATATCTCTCTAATTTTGCGATTTGTTCACAAAATCAATAACTTTCAGTTAAAGAATGGGCGCGAGGTGTTCGCCCTTCTTTTCGATGACATGATGAATTATGTCCCTGAAATTCCTCACCACCTTACAATTCTGTAAATCTACTTCCTGGAGATAGACAGCATACCTGGGTGACTTTTTCATAACATTTCATTTACTAAAGTAGGGGATTTTCTGACCGCATTGTAGATTCTAATAGCTTGAGCCTGATTCTTCATGGTACTAGAAAGTCATCAAAATGTGACATCATCGATGATGTCATCATTTCTATTATGACGTCATCACATATAATGACGAAATAATCTGTACATGTGTACCCAATTAAGTTTACTTTAGATACTCCTGCTTTCCAAATCATTTTGAATTTTCAAAAAAAAAAAAAATTATAATTGCAAAATTTATTACCCGTCAAAGTGGTGACATGTTTTTGGGACACCCTGTACATTCAATTTGTTTCAAGAGCAACTCAATTCATCACCCCATGAAATCGACCAAAGCAAGATTCAATCCTTAAATGAGGCCTGGCAGACATGGGATATGTAACGAGTAGCTTTTTTATCATATTGAATCGATTCTGATTCATTCTAAATACTTCCTTTGTAAATAAAATATCAAGAGGGTTACTGGTGAGTTTTTTTCGATAATCTGTTTGTCTTGATAGCATAAGAAAGTTATTCATAACAAACATTTTAATCTTATATGAATGAGATACTGTTTTTTCTTTTTTTATTTGTTATAAAGAGAATGGTGTTTCCTTTCCGGTGTGTTTGGAGTATGGCAACTTCCATTTCATCTGACAATGTTGGTCCATTCGGCTACTTGATTCATCAGTTCCGTTTTCGTGGTTTTGATGTCGTCTGCTATTTATACATATCAAGGAGACTACGGCATTTTAATTTACAATACTGAAAGATATTTGAAAAACGTTTATTTTGTTAATTGAATTTACTGGTCTAAATGATATGTGTGTGCTGCGTTTATCATAATGTATATTTAGATGCTAAACTAGACTTGCATGGAATGTATTTTTGTTGCGTGTGAGATCCCTCTGTAAAAGGACGTTGTTTATGTGAAGGCTGACCCAAGGTCACAACCTGGCAGCCCTCAAATATATTGTTTGCAAAATAAAATTTTGTTTGTAAAGAAGGCTGTAGATGGTAGGCTCTGTATTACTCTAAGTGTAAACACGTTTAGTAAATGAGTAACAGCTACAGCGATTCTATAAATGGATGTTACAGTTACGTCACTCCCATTTACAGCTCACCTTCATCATATTTGCTAATTTGAAAGACAAGTTTGAGATGAGTCATCAGTACAAAAAATGAATAAATAAATAATACCGACTCATTTTTAACCTTGCCTTTCTTGATTGTGAACGCACATTTTATCGAGACAGGTTTTGAAAGGTATTACAGTAAAACACGTTAATAAAGAACACGCGTATAACGAATTTGTGGTTATAACGTAGTAATGTTTATTCCTTGTATGGTTCCAGTAAGATTTCTGTAATATTTATATAACGAACTATGTTTATAACTTAGTGATTTTGACAAATTGTACTTGCAGCTGTCCATTCCTAGCACACACATATCATATACATGTACAACCAGCGATTCGCAAAAACAGGGTCATGAAACATTTAGCTCAATAAATGTATTTTACACGGGATTTTACACCAGCTTCTCTGCAAAATATATTGAACACATATCAAGCATGCAGCACAACATGGCCATTCGATGTAAATACATGTTCCATCATTGCGATAAGCAAACTTATTTCAAGAGAACCTTCGATTGGTTGGTCTTTAGGAACCAACTCGGTCCATGTATTTCTTATCCTAAATATATCTCAGCATTAGTCGTCCTATAAGCCGAGTCACGAAGCAGGTAGTTCAATGACTGACTTGATCGTATTTTGCATGGGAATTTGATTGTTCTTCCTTTGAAGGTCTGAATTATATTCGCCTGAAATATTAAATTACCAGTTGAATTTTGATAATGGCATATAATAGCCAAAAAATATAAACGTGTTTGTAACTTGTTTAATTGAAACGACATTGGAGATGAGTTCCATAGTGTATCTTCATGTAACTGCACTGACAAGTATTAGCTATTTGAAAACAAAGCATATCCAGCAACTGTTGTGAAAGACCAAATTGTTTAACCTTGAAACTGTTACAGCTATAATGTTGTCATTAATGAACTAATTTCCCTTGCGAAATGTATTGTTATACACGACAGACTTTAATATCTCACTGTAAATATGTTTTACATATGTGTTTTTCTCTACATTTCTGTTTGCATGTTGATTAGAATAAAACTATTGTCATCATCACGATTATGAAGTACAGAGAGGTATAATGTCTTACATTGTCAAGTGTGAACCGTATTAAAACGAAACAGTCGTCCTATATTTTGAAAATTTGATACGACTCTTTTTCATTTCAATGATCTAAAACTTCTACAGGATTTAGGCCTCTTTGTTAAAAAGTCATTTGAACTGAGGAAAGCTGGCTTGATAAATGTTTAAGTTGTTCATATATGTTTTGCTATCGATCCCTTTTATATGGATGTAAGGAAACAATTAAGTTCAATTGAATTGAATATTAACCGATGATGCATTCTCTAGTATTCAACGATGATACCTGATTCGATCCATCATTATCATAAACGTATTTAAGCGATCTGTCAAGCAAATAGCAAAATGCTATTTATGTAGGATCTTCTATATATGTGTAGTCTGCGTCAGAGCAGGTATGTAAGTTACTTCGGTTATTGAAGCGTGTAAGCTAGTTCTTTCTTTCTTCCATCGGCCTTAGTGGAGTGAACAGATTTCACAAAGAAAGAGGGTATCTGAAATAGAGCTATTTAGTGGTAGTTTTGTCCATCATCTGCGACCAAAACGTGTCATTATGGCAAAAGACATTACTCACAATGCTGCTGAAAAGCAGACCGGCATAGAGGATTGTTCGGAACAGAAGACTTCGAGACAGGTGGTAACATGGAGTAGTACACTTGAAACAATTGTTTCCTTGATTGGCTATTCGGCCGGGATGTCCGACTTCTGGAGAATGCCTTATCTTGTCTGGAGAAATGGAGGAGGTAGGTTTGTTTTTGGACTTCATTACTCTACCGAACGCTTTAAAGAAAATTATAATTTAATTCGCTTTAAATATCACTTATTTATGATGAACGTTTTACATTCTTTACAAATAAATATACAATTTGTAAAATAATACCATTACATCAGTTGAATATCAAGTGACTTTCCCCATGTGATATTTTGTATTTGTTACCTGACTCTCTATGTAAATAAAATATCGTAAATCATATATGTATAGTCATAAATCGTTATGACTATATAGATCCTCAGAAACTATTGACTGGTTAATAGTTTGACTGTTGACCGGCCAGGAATGTTATCCACGCTATTAATTGTTGACGTCATAACCTCCGGCACGCCGGACCCAGATATATGTGACGAATGTCAACAGAAGCAGTTACACGTTTAAAATTTGATGAAATTTGGGTCGATGACATTTTGACTGTTAAGGAAAGACAAGGAAAGTGAAAACGCTATAAATAAATGTATTGAAAACATCATTCCTGGGAAGTACAACTTCGCACGGCGTTGTATGATACAAATCTAGCGATTTGTTTTCATTGAACACCGATTTGATATGTTTCTGGATTATTCAGGTAACAAGATAGTTATTTCATGTATTATCTTGCAGTCAACAGTCAAAACACTTCCTTTGGTGTTTGAACTAACTCTAGGAACTGTTTCCTTTGACATTCGGCCCCGGGAAACAGTTCCTATGGTTAGTAACAACACCTTTGGAAAATATGTTTTACTGTTGACTGATAAAACAAGATTCTCAAATGTAATACAATCTAGAGCGCTTTTGATTGGCAGGTAAATTTTTGCGACATCATGAAACAATGGCGAGACGTCATAATATGAGGACGTCGTAACAAAGTTGCGGCCTTCGCTGGATTAATGCAAAATCTTTTGACGTTGATATATTTCGATTCATGTTGTTGTATTTATGCGATAAAAAGTATCTTAAATCTGATACTCTCACCAAGGCTAGCAAAATTAAAGACTCGTTTCAGGAAATCTCATTATGAAATTAACACTCATTTATGTGTAGTTTATAGCCGACCCGACGTTTATCATATATACTTCAATGTCACTATGCTTACTTGATATTTAAAATATTTCGTGGGGACGATGGAACATATCGACGTATTCCCCATAAACGTGTGGTTAAATTTTCCTTACGCAGAAATTAGGGGTCTAGTTACATGTGTAAATCACATCGTTTCAATCGTTGTTATAGCTGTTTTCCGTCTTTTCATATTACAGAGTTACCTTTCTTGCAGGCAGGTGTCCATTTTTGCGTCAATATATTGTGTGCGGAATTCACTAAAAAATAGTCTTTGGCATTTCTGTGTAAATTATCTTTTTTGTGCTAAGACATTTTTTAAGATTTCACGATTGCTTTGTATGTTTATGAATGTGTGACAGGAGCTTTATTACATTACACACTGTAAAGTTTTGTTCCAGTTAAACAAGTGTGACAAGACTCTTTCCCATGTGGATATGAAGGGTAGAGATATTCTACCCGAGGGTAAAAATGTAGTAAACTTCGAGGCTTGTTTAGGGATTATTTACAACCTGTTTGCATTCTTTCTACATAAATAAACCAGCGCATAGGTTCTGATAATAGCGTTATTTACTGAGAAAATAGTAAGTTTGTTCGCAGCGACTTCACAAAGTTGCATTACATAGGTAACTAGATTACAAACAGAAAAAATGTAAGTCGATTAATGACAAGTTTTGAATATGAAAGTAATATATTTTCAATATTACTTTCGTTGTGATAATAGGATGGTATATACTTTAATCTAAAATGTTTTAATTCAAATTAATAATAAAAGTCTTCTCCTATACCCTTTTAATATACTCCTATTATACAATTTTTTTTTCATTTCTTTGCAATCCTCTTCATTTTCCGGTTTCTGATAGTAGATTCATATTACTGATGACGTTCTTTTACATATAGATATTTAAATATTTGTCAAATAACCATTGTGATTAAAATACTGTTGGCTTTGGAGATTTTTCCTGTAATATTACTTTCGCCAACCTAACTTGGCGGTCCTTTTCTGAAGCCTACTAGCACATGACATATGATGGTAATCTCGTCAGAGAGATTGCATAATCGTGTGTTTTTTATAACGTACCCCAAACACGAAACGAGAGCTATCGCTTTATAGTTATCAAAGTCCGTATTATAGAGACACTTCATGAGATGAATTATTATTATTATATTTGTGTATGCTCCGCTGTAGAGTTAGGAAATGAAAGAAGTAATTGTCTACATCAAAATTAATTTCAAAACACAGTGTGATCTCCGTTAAACAAGTCATGATGTAAAAAAAATGTTTTCGTAGTAAAAAGAATCAATCATGGATATTGCCCTTGAATATGTTAAATATTGTTATTAAGTTAACTAATGCCATACATGTATCTGATATTTCGATTTCCATGTGACTATTAAGGAAAGGACTTAACTCCATGTTATTTGTATGCTAAAACACGCATATCTCTATACACCAATGCAACTGGGTCGAGATATATATGAAATTATCAATGGCATCCCTCATGATTAAAAAATGGATATTTTTTAAAATTACAAGTCCAGCGTTCCAGCTGTCTGGTGTTATACCAGTATCCAGTGCAATATTAAACTAATCAACATATGTAGGTAACATAAATTCAATTATTGTCGTTTCAACATGCCTTATTATTATTGAGACTGTTAATAGCAGTATCACCTCGTCAGGTATAATTCTACAATTCCAAATATGTCCATGCTGATTTAGTCATATCTGAGATATAAGTCCTTATCCCGCTGACGCCTATACATTTCATGTATCGTTTTCTCGTCTCGTTATAAACTCGTTATCTCGTTATAACAAGTTAACTATCTCGAAGATATCTATGTAACACTGTATACTTTTCTATAAGTAAACAAAGATGGTGAAAATATGGATTTTTTTAATGATAGTAGAACGATATAGATGTATTTTCAAGTGCAGGCTTATCTTCAATGAGGGCTTGTTGTTTACAAAATGTACTAATATGGAATGATAGTATTAATCAATATAGACTTTTACCGTACTCTATAGTATGTACATTTTATGTACAGCTGTCGTTATTCTTTATGCAAATATGCATAAAGTATGCACATGTAATTTTCACAGATCATTATACATACATAATTAGAAATATGCTCATTAAAAATTTGCAATGTGAAATATGTACAAGATCTGCTTATATAATGAATTTGTTTACATCGCACATGTCGCTTTATTGATACAAAGTATGTAAAGAGAACAGAGAACATGTACACTTTATTACACAATCATGAACCTTTGCTGAGGTCCCTATATTGTTATACCGCCTTGAAGGAATTAAGTTACATCCGAGGTCATTAGAGGTCGAAGATCCTTAAGTTTTGTGTTATATAGTATAAGGTCACAGCCCTTCGTGGCCAAAGGGCAAGAAGTGCGAAGTTCTTCTAAGGTAACATATACATGAAAATGTAAAAAAAACCACAATCTTCAAAATTCAATCCAACACACTGACAACTTCAGTTTGCGGCCGCTATTTTTCACCAACTGTAAAAAATCCTATCAGCGTGCATGCGATGCTTTGAAGTCAGCTTATTATATAATCAAGCTGTTCAAACGCTTTCATGATCCGACGAACGTGATCTTCATCCGGCAGAAGCTCCATGCTATTGCTCTTTATTTGCAAACGTTCAAGTGATAGACCACCTTCCAATATAATCAGGTGACGAAAAACGGATTATCTGTTACGGAAATAAAAAAAAAAATCTTCCTTCTCTTATGTGGATATCCTTATTAAAAGGGTGGTTTTTGGACAAGGATAGAGTGTGAATATATGAATAAAAAATAAACAGAAAATTCGACTCTGTTATTTCCATAAATTACAATTTTTAATATTGCATAATTATGGATACTGAAACATCCGGCTGCGCCCTTTAAGGCCTTGCCTTCAGTCATATTACTCATTTTAAAATGTTTGTTCCATGCTAAATAATATGGAAATGCATGAGTAATAGCTCAACTACATCTTATCGAAGAACTCAAGGTCTGGGTATTGTGGCGTCAGAATCGCAATTTCGACTTGGGCGTGGCGTCACAATACGTAGGCTTTGAGATCCCAAAACGACGTGGGTAAAGTACTATTTACCGTCACCTTCCAGTGACTATGACTTTACAAAAATCACGTCAAATGACGACGTCATAATTACCGGCAGGTGGGACTAATCGACGGTAAAAAGTACTTTACCCACGGCGTTTTCGGATCTCAAAACCCACGTATAGGACTATCGACTCGGGTGTGACGTTACAACAGGAATATTGAATCAGTATTCCTACGTGACCATATAGACCTATCCACATCAATCCGCCATCTTGAAATTTTAGAGTTATCCTCCCCTTGATCGGAGTAAAGACACTTCCGGTTTTGGTTACGTACACTGTAATATAGTAACAGCTTACTACATTTGAAACGAATTTTTCCGATTTGTTACACGTTTCTATGCTGTGTTGCTGCTAATATTATTTGAATTACATATTTTCATATATTTAGGTGTTTTTTATCGTAAATATTGGATAGTTTCCCAACATTTTCGTTCATTTTTTGAGTGGGCGTGGCCGATATTAAAAAGTTTCAGTGGAGGGTTCATTCAACTTTGTAAGTCCGATCTTACGTCTTCCATCTTCCCCGTAAATGTATTAAAGCATGGTGAAATAGCATGTGGTAATATATCCACTTATCACGATAATGTATGCGTTTATTCCGACATTTTCTCACTAAAACCATCATATATACATCTTACATGTATATATATGTATATGTTTGTGTGTGTACAGATCGAAGTTTTTAAAAGAACTGGGTACATTCACTGGCATGTCACGCCTAAATTCCAAACTAGAAAATCAAGATGTCCGTTTGCAGAGTGAGACTGTTTTTGACTTACCTTTGAAGTACATTGTACATGATCCAAATTGGTGATGGAAACCACTACATGTAGTTCACGCACCGTGTTTACCTCTTATATGTGGTGTCTATTAAAATATAGGACTCTTGTCATTTGAAAAGGAAATACATATGTATTCAAATATGTGAACAGTTTTGTGCCTTAGTTTGTGGTTGCTGTATTTTGGATTAGACACAGAAAGAATATACATGTAGATTATTTTTTTTACATATAAACAGCACCCTTCCATCCAAAAGTCTAAAATACAATAATGACATTTGTGCATACATAGATTTTTTTGCATATGCTGTAATATCTGCCATGTGATTTTCTGCACCCTAGGCTCTGGAAATGAAACTGTTACATGCAACTTAACATCACTCAATGTATTCTTAATGCTTATCCTACTTGTAATAGTTTAAATAAATTATTTATGTGAAGCCAAATCTTACATGGATCAAGTACCTTGAAAGGTTTGCTTTCTTCTGAAAGACTTTGTAAATGATGATAGTCAATTCATTCTAATCAGATTTTTAATACCAATCATGTTATGTAGGCCTACCTTTATGTAGATAGATATATTTCAATATTTCTATTCAAAATGAAATGCACACTCTTTACACATACTTCATAGCAATATGTTGGCGATTTATTAGATACATATATGTATCCTGAAAGTGGACATAGTTTCAAATAAAAAATGAACAAATATAAAATGATCTAATCCTAAAAGTTGGTAAGCAGATGACAACAATAGGTACATGTATTTGTTGCTGTCTAAATGAAGAGGAAGCTGAATGAATGAACATGTATGTACTTGTTTTGTGTGTGTGTGTATATTTATGTGAATTGTACTCCACCGCCTTCATGAAGAAGTTAAACCTGTTACCTCTTCCATTTTTGCGTTAATATTTTTTTAAGTGAAAAGTAGATTGTCCACAATCAAACAAATTATTTATAGATTGATGATTACTATATAGTACAAATAATGCAAGTACATACATCAAACCATGTAGTGATACAAATGCACTATGTTATGTATGATACTGCAGTTACTTATGTAAAAAAAAGTCTTTTTAGAATGCAGTAACTATTCTTGAAATGCATCTATACAATAATCTCATTTCAGCCAGTATATGGTACCTTCAAACTTCAGAAACATAGAATCAGGGATCATATATATATACATGTACATGCATATCAAAACTGGAAAGAAAAACCTGGCTTATCTACATGTATTGTACTTTATTAATATATATATACATGTAAATCATTACAATAATTGTAAATGTCTTGTGAAGTTAAAGAAGCTAGCATACTGCCCAAAACAAAAGAAAACAATATCTTCAAATCTTGGTATTTCCAACTACACCTATTTCCAAGATGACAGATATCTTGTACATTCCCTTTATGGGAAATGGCCATGACAATAACCCATTGGGAAACTGTGAAACAATTTAACACTATGTTGCTTATATATATTAAGTCACATCATAGATAATGGTAATTGTAGGTAGGTTTGAAGACATGTTTATTTATTTTTGTAAATGGAATTAATATGGATGGTGGGACATAAGAAAATTCTGAAAATTGATACTTTTAGGCCCTCTTTCTGACAGGAATACATAAAAATATTCACGTTCATATGATCTTTTCTACTCAGTTTCCCTACCAATGCTTCCAGAATGGGTTATTATTGAGGTTAGTTTCAAGCAAGGATTTATAAGTGTCTGTGTCCTTGGTTTAAAGATTTTATACCTGTGACAGAACTCTTTATAGACTTGTCTATGATACAACCCTTACCTAAAATCACTGTGACCTGGCTTTAGGCAAGTACAATAGCCAAATTTGCATTTTTAATCCTCACTACAAGTACATTGTTGTAAAACATAAACATACACTTTTGAATGTTGTCTGCATCTACATTTATACATGTACACAATTACCACATTAATTTAGACTCTAGAGGAAGATAGATTGCATGTTTTCAGATGTGGTTTATTAGATGACAGCTTCAAGCTACAGGTATGGTACATACTACACTTTTAAGTGGGGCACGTTTACAGGTTATGATTTTTCATTTCTGCAAATTTTATTATTCACGAAAACACACATACTGTAAATGGATTAGGTAACAGGCTAAGTCTATATAAATCTTCTCCATAGTAAGTGGTGTAATACATATATATTGATTATATTATTTTAACAATCTTCGAATCTTAATTAGGATTGTGAATATGAACTTTATGTGTACATATATAAAAATATTTATACATGAATTATTTTTTATAACATTAGATAACAAAAGGACATAAATTGTACAAATGGTTTGATATACATGTAGTTCAACAGAGACAATAGAGATATCATCTTCAACGACGTTTACCAGGTAGTTGCAGAAATACATGTACACCGTGTGACTTTAGACAAGATAAATCATATCCGTTCCTATCTTCATGTAAATCTATGTCACCAAAGTGGGCAAGTCCATATTAAAAAAAAAATCACTGCATTGTTTCTATTGACAAAGTATATTATTTTAATTTTCTAGAATTACAATTCAAGAATATAGGAGAAATATGTAGTTTTGTAGTCCAGCAGGATTTTCATTATTCATTTTAGCTTTAAATATACCTAGCAATGGTGCTAAAGCTATATCAGGATCAAGTGTGTTCCAAATTCGCATGACATCAGGAAAGAAGCTATTGCCAAAATTTATCTAAACGAGGAAGAACCTACACTGTATGTACAGTTACCTCAGATAATGTAGTTATGTACAGGTTATGATAGTAAAAATGTGTACATTCATACAAGTACATATATAGATAACAAGATGTTGTTAACATAGTATTACTTTATTCAGTCAAAATACATTAACTGACGTAAGTTTGACGTTCTGTCAATAATAATTAGCATAAGCATAGTGTTTTAATGTAAATAAATGTATTTCTATGAAGATAGTGTTGGTATGCGAGACTTCAATCTCCTACACGTACATGTGCCGTGGTCGAAGCAGATACATATACATAAATGTACATGTGTATTATGAAGACACAGTATTTACATATTAAAATAAATTGATCTATTTCACTAAAAACGGCAACTTTTAAGAGCTAGAATTAAACTAAAAACATTTACAAACAAATAGGATATGTAGATGTTACATTTGTACCTGTCAAATTACAGTCAACAGTAATACAGGGTGTATATGTAAAGTATCTGCAACATGTACGCGTAAATACCGCCATTATCACGTTACCGGCGACTTTGAGTCGGTAGTTTTTGCACAAATTTAACTTGACAGTTAACAATATTCTTTTATAAGGTTTAAGCAACAGTTAAATATCCAAACGTAACTCACATATACCTCTAACGTTTCGTAATTAACGTGTTTTACGCGAAAGATCGGCTGACGTTTACTACCATACAATGCTCTGTCCATGTAAACCGGAAGTTGCTTTACTCCGGGCGCCACTATCGCTTTACAAAGGGCGATAACTCAAAAAAAGTTATGTGGATACGTCTATATTAGCCAATGAGAATGGTGTGAAATCTGAGGATATCTAATATATTACGTGAATTATTGTTCTCAAGGTAGTGTTGTATTATATGCACGAGGCCAAAGAATTTACATTGACAGAAATACCTTCATCAGAGCTCAGGAGGTTCTGGGTAACAACAGATGGAGAATTTACAAAAGATATACAAAGAAATAAATTGTGATGCTGAAATGGATGTAAGTGTTGTATGTACTTTTGTATATCCGGTTTATCGATGGGACTATATGATGTAATGCCAATGTTTATTTGGTTTTCCATTGATAACGCTCAGCCATGAATATTCTAGAACACCCAATGTATGTTACGTATGCAGCAATGCATGTCAAAATATGACAACTAAGGCTGAATTATCTCCCCATTACACAAATAAATAAGTACATTTCTTTGAACCTCTGAAATACAAAAGAAAAAGAAGAGATAATAGCCTAAACAGAAGCATTATTACCGCGACATGAACATGGTTCCATTGTCTGCACGTCAATATTGATGACGTCATCGACAATGCACGCCACGGTCTCACCGCATGGTATCATTCCGTCAAGTAATCTTTAGGTTCAAAAGGTTAGCATACCCTAGGTTTTGGCAGAGAAATCTCACACGGCTAAAGCCGCTGACAAATCAATGAATGGTGGGAGAAATCAAACTTTTACGAGTTTAATTGAAACAAAAAAACATACTTCAATCTTATGACAAAGCATTATATTATGAATTACTGTGATTTGCAAAATGGCAATTACTGTCTACGTGTTTAATTGAAACAAAAAAACATACTTCAATCTTATGACAAAGCATTATATTTGTTTGCCAAAATGAATTACTGTAGATGGGGTACAAAATATGGCACCTGATACATATTTGAGTTAAGGCCCACAAGATGTAGTGACTCTTTGGTGACTGCCCATTTCTAACATGGAGTCATATCCCATTCCAATTGTACAAAAATTATGCTTTTGTCAGTCTCATATCAAAACTTAAGGTAAAAGGCTTTTGTACAAAATGTATATGATAAAACCGATTATGAATTACTTCCATGATGAATTTCCAATATATGTTTACATTTCTTTCTGACAGGTGCCTTTTTGCTAGCATATGGAATTACATTGGTGGCGTGTGGAGTACCGCTGTATTTTCTCGAAGTCATCATTGGCCAATATTCTGGAAGGGGACTGTTTTCAATATGGGGATTCTTCCCATTGCTCCAGGGTTGAGTAGTTTTACATATTTTCTAAATTAATTTAATACATTTTCTATATTAGTAATGTATATACGATAAATGCAAATTTTAGTTTTCGTATAAGATAACGAGGTAAGTGTTATACTACTATTCGCATAGAGAAATGTTTTGCAAATGCATTGCAGATGCACTATAAATGTGATTACATTCAATGTGTGTTTTTACATTAAAATCTCTTCTGGGGACTGAAACCAGGGCATTCAAAATATAAATAAATAAATAACTAAATATTTTAACTGAGAAAATGAGAGTGAAAGAGATGTTTCTTTTGTATTTGTCTTTGTATCCTGTGAAAAAAAAATAATAATGTGTTTCACTACGTCAGTGTACTGGTATAAGATATGCTCTGAATACGATTGAAATCTTTGCAAATACTAACTGTGTTTTGTAATATAAATGTTTTTCTTTGATAGAATAACTGACGGCTATTCTTCTAGATCATCTGGTTTTAATGTTCTTACATTGTTGGGAGTTTTCTTTTAGATTTAATATAATTGTATTCTATTTCGTAGTGACCCATGCAGCATGTCATTATTACAATACAGCCAACAGTGCTGGTTTCAATCAAAATATGTATATGAAATGATGTTCACTACCTGCGTTTTAAGCGGTTCAGATGTTAAACAATAACATCAGTTTATGTTTCATGTAAGCGAAATACGACAGTGCTTAAGGACAGACGGCATTGCTTACTAAAAAATCGAACAAAACATATCAATAATTTCCATGAAGGGTCGGTAACTATTAATTTCGAGACATAAGAGCATTAATAGAAACTTAGTTATTGTCACGTTAATAACGATAAAACGATGTCATCGTGCATTTCTGATGCTTAAAAATCATCATATGACTCTGTTACAGGTATCGGGGTATGCATTGCTCTACTGAACTTATGTTTTATCGGTTATATTTCGACGATGCGCATATGGTTACTGGAGTACCTGAGACAGGCGTTCACCACAGAACTGCCATGGACATCATGCAGACACACATGGAACACCAATTCTTGTGTGACGTCACACGCGATACTCTCATCCAGCACCAACGGGAGTTTGCGGATATCAACAGCAAATATTTCTATGAATTTAAACGCCACGGCTGCTATGTCAGCAGAGGAAGAATTTTTTAAGTAAAGTTTTTCTTTGATATTACTTTAAGGGTATGGTATATATTGAAGTAAATGGACTAATACTGCATTTTGGAATTTAAATACATGTATATTTGAAAAAAATCCATTTAGTTCGTTAGGATATCAATTATATATTAGAGGTTAAATGTAATCGATAATGTAGGGAAAATTGCAATATATACCTATGATAGGTCCTTTCTCTTTGTGAGAATAATATGTATATTTTGCAATCCAATTTGAATTAGGAACACGGTTACCTTCATGTTTAAATCAATCGAAACATCATTTTGTGATTTGGTGGAAATTATAGTGTTGGCCACCTATCTAAAACTTTTGATCACGTTGTTAGCAGCAATGAAAAAACGTATTTTCGAGTTTAAAAAACAAATGAGAACTATGATGTTTCAAAATTCGTTTCTGTGATATCCGCTGTTATAACAGTGTTGTATCTAATGAAGTCGATAGTTTTCTGAGCTTGGAGAAAGCACGGAAATGGATACACGTGATTTCCCTTTGTCTACAAGGTGAACACCTCTTGCAGGTGATACGCAATGGAGAGCTACCTGTATAGACTCAGCGTATGTGTGTTGATCAAATGCTGTACATAGGGGTCGGCTAGCGAGCTAGAATGCTGGTAGAGAGAGATCAAAACTAGCTACTTTCGAAAAGCATGCATCAAAACCGGTTGTCATAATACATTTTCTAATCTCAATTGAATATTTTTAACTTGCATTGTCATGCCTTTTACTTGGATTTAACAAAAGCTGACACCCATTCCAATCCTTTTCAGAAACAACATTTTATCGCTGTCCGATGGTATCGAGGACGTTGGATATCTGCGTTGGAACCTCGTCCTCTGGGCGATTGTTATAAAAACAATTATTGTTATCGCCCTTTTGAAGAGTGTAAAGACCATAGGAAAGGTTCATTTATTTCTTGCTCCTCAATTGCAGAAACGTGATGGTGGTGGATATTTTTCTGCTATAATAAATTGCAAAAGTGTTTATGGTCAACAAAAACACATATCACATTGTTTCTTTGTCGCATATTTTTATTTCATCTGATATATATTTACTATTTACAGATGATGTTGGTTACCACATTTCTTCCTCTCCTGATAGGCCTTGCGATGTTCATCCAATCATGTACCTATAGCGGTGTCAAGGAAGGCATCCTCTTCTTGATTACGCCGGACTTTACCAAACTGTCGGAGTCAAGAGTAAGCTTGCTTTGCAATTATATTGATAATAAAATAAACATACTTCGATGCATCCATCTTTCAATATAACAAGGACTTATTTCCCTTGATGGAAGGTATCGATTGTGATGTCATTATTGTTTCAGCTCATGTCGATTTATTTGGAAAATATGGGCGTTATACTCGCTAACATTAGACGGAATTGGTACATTGATCCTTAATGTCAATGTCAATAATATGTTCTAGTAAATCAGTAAAAGATGCATAACTATAGTGTAAATAATCATTACTCAATAAGTGGTTGTTGATATGGTATTTACTTCTGATCATACTCTGACAAAGGGAAAAAATGCACAAAAAAACCCCAAAAAAACAAAAAAAAAACCAGTTTCGCCTGGGTGTTCTGTAGATTTATACACAGGGATATGAGAATTAGCATATGTATGTCTGCACCTTCCAATGCTTCTATAGACTATTTTAAGCGCTTTAGATCTATTACACAAGTAGAGTATGATTTGTACCGTTTTTTATCCAAAACGAAGAGACAAATGGTCTAATGACACTCTCTCTACTGTTTCTTAAGATGTTGTTTGGTATACAGTGTATGTTATAAGATTTGTGATTTAAAGATCATATAGCATAATTAAAATATATATCCCAGGTGGATACTGAGGGAAATTTGAAAGTGAAACGAGTATGTAGCTTAAAAATTATCTTTCATAATTTGATTGGCTATTTTTGTATTAAGAACAGCTTTAGTTGCTCGAATTATGTACAATCGATGTACACGTGCTTAAGGCTTTCGATCCTATTTAAACTAGTGATACTTTGTATGCCCATATATCACTTCATAGGTGTACTTGAACATATTTTAGTTGAAAAAAAGTGACTATGGATTGGGCCTTACTTTAAATATTACTGTTGGTTCGGTGCATATTTCTGTCACCAAATAACCATACCACTTTACTAGTGTATATAGCATGTATAATGAGCGCCAATCATGTTCTAATTGAATTGATACAAATATTAATATTCAATGTAATAATATCATCTGAACGTACATTGTAGTGGGAATACTTATTTCAAGAAAAAATACAGCGGTTTAACACTTTTCTCAAAACTTCGTTTCATGTTCAGTGTTCGGAAAAGTATTAATAAGAGGATTTTTGATGATTGATATGCCTTCCTGTTCCGTGTTTGCATATTACAGAGTTAGCTCCCTTGCGGGTAGATATCCATTGTTACGTCATTATTTTGTGAGCGCAATTTACGTCGTTTTCCACGAAACGTTTGACGTTAAGCTCGTACACACATGACGTCACAATCAATACCTACCCGCAAGTGCAGATAACTCTGTAATATGCAAATTAGTAAACGTTGTAGTATGGGTATTTAGTGGGAAGAATTCTGTTGACTTGCTAAACTGAAATGTTCATTTTTTTGCCTGATATGTATCCATTTTTATCACCTTAATTATGATTAAGTATACCTAAGAAGTGATATATAGCCATACAAAATATCACTACTTTAAACGGAGTCTAAACCCTTAATTAATTTTGCAGTCATCTGATTTAGCCATGTCAAATATATTTAAAGAGTTGTCTAGCCAACAACATAATCAGAATCATTTGTTAGATAAACCATTATATTATCATGTGGCTTGACATGACATTAAGAATCAAAACGCAATGTTGTAATGTTAGATGTTGTGATTGAAGTCAATAGCGTTCATTACGTTTAACAGCAATACAAATGTTTACATTATAGATTTGGATAGAGGCTAGCTTTATGGCATTTTACAGTCTCGGTCCAGGCTGGGGCGGAGTGATGGTGATGGGTAGTCACATGAAGTTTCACAATAAATGCCTTCGGTAAGATTTCTCTTTTGAATTTCCATTTTATTACCATCATAAGACGGCATGACATGATATAAGTATCTCCTTTTCTAACCATTGATTAGCTACTAAAAATAGATGACATATGTCTTGATTGGAAGTAAAAAATCATTGCTTGTGAAACATGTTTTTAAAATGTCTCTTCACAATTGTATTACCAACAACAGGTAGCATAAGATACGTAATACCATTAATAATAATGAAGTGTTCTTATAGAAATATTTTCGAACGTAATATAGTAAAATCGTGCATTTGTTTCTTCCAGGACTGTACTTGTAAGTGTATGTGGTGACGTCTTTTTCGCACTTTACAATAGCTTCATCTTATATGCTGTCCTTGGTGTGATGGCCAGTGAAATTGGGGTCCCTCTAGAGGATGTTGTAAAATCTGGTATGAAATATTGCAATACATTTCAAAAACGAAATTATATTGATGTAGCTTTTAGCTATATATCACTGACTCAGAAAAGATATGCTCAGTTTGTTAAAAAGGGCTAATAACAACAGAAACCATGATTGAGAGTAAATAATGTCATTTATTTGAGTTATAAATGACTACATAAATTTCAACTTCACTTTTTAAGTACAAAAGTGTAAAGGTTATCTGTTGATATCATATAAATATAATAACATAAAAAGAACCCCTTTTATACAAAGATGGGACTAATATAGGCCTTATACGCGAGAATAACACACATATACCCTCTAAGAGATACTTTCCTATCATTCGCTTATGTTAACATCAATATAAAACATTACTTGATTCAGCGGAAACTGTTTTCATGTGTGTACCAGAACTTCATACCTGTTTTAGTATATACAATATGAAGGTCAATATAATTACATGTAAATTATATACGAAACCAGACACACCTCCGCCTGTTTAAATTTCTACTTTAATAAAGTTGTGGGATCTTTTTTTTTTTTGGACGAGAATGAGTCAAAATGTCATCATTATGAGTAACTTCTTGATTATTGCTAAATAATCAATTAAATAATTACGTAAGCGTCTGGGTTGTTTTACGGAGCGTTGAACTGGAATGCATGCACGTGCTGGCTATTTGTATGTATGTCAGCAATAAGTAAGATACTGCTTTTAAAGAAACCCTCGAAATTTGAAATGCGTTTACTTTCACCAAAGATATCAATAAACGGATTCGATATTCTTCATGTATCCAGCCATTCACTAGTTACCGGTTTTAGCTATGAACAATTTCTCTCTCAAGGGTATGACACATTTCTCGCGCTAATCTTTTGAAACTAAAGTTCAGGTAAAGCAATGGTGGCTGAATTACGGCCATCTCGTGTTGTTGTGTTGTCGCCTTGTCGTGTTGTCGCCTTGTCGAGTTGTCGCGGTCTCAAACTGCGACAACCCGAGATTTAACAGTTAAAATGTCGACTTGTCGCGTTTTCGAACCGCGACAAGTCGACAACACGACAAGACGACAAGTCGACAACACGACAAGTCGACATTTCAAACACGCTAATTAGCGCGTACAGAATCTCGTGTTGTCGCGGTAAAATGTCGACTTGTCGTGTTGTCGAGTTGTCGACTTGTCGTGTTGTCGCCTTGTCGTGTTGTCGACTTGTCGTGTTGTCGAGTTGTCGACTTGTCGCCTTCCTGTTACACATGCGCAAATCATATGAAATAACCACTATCTTTGAATATAGAAAACTGAAGTCAGTGCTTGTGAATATTTGGTGTGTTTGTAAGATATTCGATGTTCAAAATTGTTAAAAAATTATATTTTTCCCCATTGTTAACTCTTTTGAAATGTATTATACTTAACGGAAATCATAATATTAAATTAATTGAATATTAACAAAACAAAGGATATTGTCAGAACACAGAACAAAAATGTTTGTACAATGAACAGTAACAGAGAGGACAAATGTACATGTATATCAACTTAATATTGTAAAATCTCCTTTACAAAATATTGTGTTATTAATCGGTTAAAACTTATTATTCAATTTGAAGAATTGAAGAGAACACGGATGATAAGACGAAATATTATCTATTATTACTAATTACTGTAATAGGTTATGTGTGCAGTACATCAAACAATAACCTTAATTTAAGATCTAATAAAGAATTTGATTTAAAACGATAAGAAAAAATCATTAAAACTTTCATTTAGTCCAAAGCGTTATAGAACAGATAAGGTGTTGTGCCCCATCTTTCTGGTAATTAGTTCATCTATTTTGATCATCTGCATGCATCACAACGTATATAATGTTAATATTCTTATTTATAAAATTTGTTTATTGTAATACAGCAAGATTTAACCCTCGAAAGTTTGATTGTGCATTTTGACTACAGTAATTCATACAATAGTAATCAAATGCTGTAGCATAGATACTTCCAGTAGACATTTAATATAATGGAACTCTTGCAAAAGAAAAGTACACAATTAGTATTTCTGGGTCTAGAAATTCCTAATACATAAAACATGTGTTCATTTTACGAAATGAATATCATAATTATATAATAATCTTTCTCAAAGCGATCAATTTGTGGTTAAGAGAGGCTTGGCTAATTATGATACATCCAAGTATAATTGACCTGTGTTAATATGGTCCGAGTGCAAAGTCAATAAAAGCAACTCAAGTTACATTACGCAAACATTGAGTTCTTCAGGGTGGTGTCCTATGGTCGATGTTTTTTCTTTTAAGTAACATGCACATTAGAGAATGCTTTGATACTTGCCAAAAAAAAATAATATCTAGTATAAAAAATAAGGACCTCAGTTTCGGTTCATATGGTGTTATACCGCCCTGGTATAATTTAAAATAATGACCTCGGGCTACGGTCTGGGTTATTATTTATTCTACCAGGGCGGGACAACAACATATATACATCCTTATGCATGTATATCTGCAGTGCTTTTATCTTTATATTCGGTAATTCCTGTGTTATATTTGATACAATTACCATTATGCTCCGTCGTTATATCGAGATATTCGATGCCTTTTCCTTTATATTATGTAGCTAAAATTAAACTTTATATTCGGTACAAATTTCTTTAAATTCTGTACACACTTCTTTATATGATGTGCAACCTTCTTTATATAATGTGCAAACATTTATATAATGAAGATCAAATCCGGCTTATAATATTTGCATAATTTTTCGGCTGATTTCGTCTTAGTGACAGCACTTTGAATAGTTGTGTAGGATTTTGAAAAGGAAATTATTGCTCTTACCAACGGTAGTAACCGTTTTTGTAAAGATTTACTATAAATATGATTTTAACCGCTAAAACTTCATATAGGTGGACTACGTTTTGTTTGTCTCGGGATCTATCCATCCTTCTCAATATATATATCACCATGTAGATTACGATTTTACCGATTTTTGTATTTAAACTCATAAAACGTCCAAAATAGTCTATGCATGACACTCTGGTGGGTCCAAATTATTGGGTCGCCATCTACATGTAGACAATTAATCCTGTGTCTATATTGGATCACCAATATAAGAAAAAAAATTGATTTTGTTTTTAATTTTAGATGTGCTACTATTTTGTTAATTCATATCACGAAAATAAAAACAATTAAGAAGCAAACGCTAATTGAATTCTTCGTTTCGGAAAGGTAGTTGGTCTTAAAAGCTGTATATATGTGCCGTAATTTTCATACTCACGAATCAAGAGCTTTTGGATATTTTATTCACCATCAACCTTTCGAAAATTACATTTACAAGTATGAATAAGAACTGAAAATGATTTTGACAGTACATATGCGGTCAGGCTATGAAGCCAAGATGTGGTCTACAATTTCATTTAACATTTTTATAAAGTAATAAGAAATTATAAAGTGATTACTGCAGGTATGCATTTATCTTAACATACATAAGACATAAATTCTGACTTGTAAATAATGTTTACGACAACTCGACAACACGACAAGTCGACATTTTACCGCGACAACACGAGATTCTGTACGCGCTAATTAGCGTGTTTGAAATGTCGACTTGTCGTGTTGTCGACTTGTCGTCTTGTCGTGTTGTCGACTTGTCGCGGTTCGAAAACGCGACAAGTCGACATTTTAACTGTTAAATTTCGGGTTGTCGCAGTTTGAGACCGCGACAACTCGACAAGGCGACAACACGACAAGGCGACAACACAACAACACGAGATGGCCGTAATCAGCCACCATAATTGAAACTAAAGTTCAGGTAAAGCAATTGGTGTCTTGACTTCAGTCAGTGTAACCTTGGCGTGCATTGTCGATGACGTCATCAATATCTAGTGCATGCGAAGGAACCATGATCATGTCCTGGTAAAAGACTTCTTTAGACTAATAGTTCATGTTATAATTTTGCATATGGGGACAAACAATTATACCATGCCTATGAGGTTTTGACAACGAAAATATCATTATCATCATTATCATTATCATGTATCATTTCCTCATGATATGCTTTGGTTTATGATTAATGCCATGTTTTAGGGATGTCAGTTGGCCTTGTGGGTTACAGTAGAGCTTTAGCGTACCTCCCTGCGCCTTATATCTGGTCTGTGGTGTTTTTCTTCTCTGTCTTAATTGTGGACCTTGATGCGGAGGTATGTAATAGATGTGTTGTGTTGTTTGCTATATCCCAATTAAATAAACAGTTGTCAATAGTGAATGCTGTGTAGTTAGACGTAATGTATATAATACCTGTGAATCCAATAGAAAAAACATATTTTATTCTAACCTTTCAACAATGTAACTATTCTGCCCTCTCATCAAAGTGGCGTATCCTAAGGTAACTGTCTATTGATTAAGTATTTCCACGCCCAGCCCAGACCCTCCGAGCTCCTCGTTTTGATAACTAGCAGTAGATATCATGTCCTAAGTGATTATACAATATTAATTCGATATTAATCAAAGACACAGTGAAACCAACTTTAAATTAGATTAAATTACCGCTAAAATGTTGCGTATATTGGAAGGAATGTAATAATTTCACTTATTGTTAGCTTTGTAAGGAGGAAGACGTGGCATCGATTAATATTTAAACACCTTTATGTTTAAAAGACCAACCACATTTTCAGGTTATATGTACCGAGACAGTGGTGTCTTTCCTCAAAGGTTTTGGGAACAAATTAGGCCGACACATTCATCTGTTGCTAGTTATGCTGATATGCCTGACCACATTCCTCATCAACCTACCTTTCTGTACTCAGGTAAATATGGGGATGTTCAGATTGGTTATGCCAACTGAAATTATGCAACTGACACTCTTATAGACTATATTGTGATTAGTTCATAGAGGTATTGAAAATGCCTTTCTTACCTTTGCTTTGGTTTTCGCTTTTCCAGATAAACACGTTAATCATAGGCTAGAAGGCTTTGGTGATAAGTCTGTTTATAATTGATTATGTTCTAAGTGTAAGCATTTATTCATGTGTTTCATGTGTATGTAATAGAATATACGCGAAACAAAACTTAGGAAGTATTTGTTTATGGAATAAGTTCTACATATCAGCGGTGAAAATAGCGACTGTTTATGTTTTTACACGCTGAAGTAAGCCTATATACTAGATGGGTTATTTAATTGTAGCAAAATATTAATATGCATAACACTCTATCTAAATTAATAATTTTAATATTCTAGGAATACATATCTTGATTTCAGGCTGGACCTTACATGTTCCAGTTAGTAGACTGGTATCTACCGACGTGGTCAGTAGTGGTAATTGCTTTATCACAAACCATCGCCATGATGTGGTTGTATGGTGAGTCGGTTCCTTCCGATATGGACGAAATTCATACATTTACATTGGCTTCATATTATAAAAAAGTTCCTTTCGAATGACCTGTCTTCCGTCTTGTTTGCTTTTATCAATAATGCAATAATAGTTTTCATTGTTTTAGTTACCCATTTGCTTATACCTTGTAATTGAAATCATGTTTAATGTACCTTCAATTACACAGCATCGCACATTTGCTTTATAATTGTATGTCAATAGAACTATAAGTTTAATGCAATCTTAATAGCTGCTTTGTCTAGTTACAATTAATATTTTTAAATTGAGGTTATTTTGCAGGAGGCGATCGCATTGATTCTGGTTTAAAGGACATGATAGGACGAAAAATGCCCCACGTGCTTCGAGTTGCTGCATCCTACATATCACCCGTCTTACTTCTAGTAGGTGTTAGTGTGCAAATGAACTCTGGACCTATATTGTATTCTGAAGTTTGTCATTTAGACCCACCCATTGGTATAACAGATGTTACTCAAAATGGTTTAATTTAAAGTAATGTATTTATACAATATGAGTCACCCATTGGTATAACAGATGTTACTCATATAGTTTAATTTAAAGTAATGTATTTATACAATATGAGTTAAAGCGTGGAATTAACCTAAATGAAACGCATAGGGTATGTAAATGAAACGCATAGGGTATGTCATTTTTTAAATTCATTTAATTATTGATGTTTTACTTAAAAAAGTTTGATTTGAAGTAAGGCACACCATATGCGCGAAAATAAATAATATTATTAAATGCGTGGCTATGTGTTACACGTATGACACAATGTAATGTGCTAATTTAAACAGAACTGTTCCCTTACTTTGGGTAACAGCGATATGGTAGCCATAGCAGTTGTAAAGTAGGCGGATAACTGGAGATAATTCCAACAAAATGTATAAAAATCTTTCTGGATTTCATAGAATGCTAAATATTATGTTATAAGGTAAAATGCTTATTGTTGATGTATAGTAACGTTGATATATACTATTATGATATAATAAATATTGAACCCACAGATGCTTCTCCTGGTCAGTTTTGTAAGGTATCGACCACCAACATATGGTTCCTACGAGTATCCGGAGTACACACATGTTATTGGCTGGTTATTGTCATGTTCCATTGTCGTTCCAATCCCACTGGTCATCATAGTAAAAATCGTCAATTTACAAGGTTCATTCATGGAGGTAATGTCCAAGTGTACGATATGCCCATTTCGTGGCAGTCTATATGTATGATCGAGATATATAAATGATTCCGAGTAAAAAATATATCGAGTATAAGAAACAACGTGTTACCAAAAAATGTCAAACCATTTTGAGATTATTTTGCACATACACATATGTATTAAGTATAAAGACAAAAAATATTTAAAGCATGTGATTATGAAGGATTAAATATACAGTGGATATATTTGCCATGTTAACTTCTTCCTCATTAACAATGTTTGATTAACGATAGATTAAATTTGGTAAATATTGAAGAAAATTGAATTGGTGGTAATATTCTATTGTTATTTATTAATTTATTTTTCCACAGAGATGGAATACGCTGACGCAGCCTAGTAGAGACTGGGGTCCAAGCGATAGTGCCTACCGACTTCAGTATCTGCAGCGGTTACAAATAAAACGCTCATGGGCAGACATTGCGTTTTATAATCTCACCGGGCGACAGAGATACAGTTCTAAAGGACAGAGTGAAACTCTCCCGCTGGAGAGAGTCGATTAAATATCTATTCAAACTCGTATACCAATACTTATAGATCTATAAAAATGTTAGAGTGGTTCTAATTATTGTTTTGTGTTTTTAAGAACAAAGTGGGTTTTATTTCAATGGATGTTGGAATCCTGAATAATTAGGGTAATATGTGTGTATTTATACTGCAACTTACGGAAGAAACTTTCAACATAGAATGGCGAGATAAAGCAAAAAGATGTATATAAAGTATAATATTCTGTATGTCCTTCACGACTGTCGTCATGTAGATCAAGGTCACGTCCGATATTATAACACTATGGTCACTTGGAAGCAGTGACAGTGTCATCTGCTCTAGTTACAACACGATGTCAACGATATTTATAATAAAATAATAGAAACGACACAAATAATTATAAGACGAAAATGTATACGACTAAAGGAAGGGACGCAACTTGAGAAATAGTGCTTCATATTCTTGTGTTTGGCTGTTGATTGACAGGCTATTCTATTGACGACGGTTTTGAAGACCGATCAAATATCAGCCCAAAATTGTAACATTCGGGATTTATAAAGGTTACGTTGGGATATTTATATTGACCAATATTTATATAGATCAGCATATGCACTCTGTATATGTAATATGTAATTTGTATGTATCCAACACACGGTTACAATGGGACATCTTTTTAAAAAGTATATATACAGATATGTGATGAAATTAAAACCAGGGTGACTGGGGCAATAATTATAGGAGGATATTTAAGCCTAATGAAAAACTATACGAGAAAGATAGGAAAACGATTACTCAAAACAAAATATTTTTCTGTAACTGTCCCACATACTGACCAATAACAACTGCCGGATAAACTTAATCCATGAATACGAAATGTTTTATCCTTAATACGATCACGTGAATTTGTTCCACATCTGACAAAACTTTTTTCTAAATTGATCCAGACTTGAACCTTCCGGTGAATGAAACGTCATTTAGTCCTGCCAAAAGGTGATGTCACATTCACCGGAATGACGTCATTTTTAGATATCGAAAATCATGTATCGTCTTTTTCTTAGTTCATAGCAAAGTTATGTATTGTTAAGAAATTTTTTAATGGATAATTATTTTTAGTAAGTTCATTTGGTTTCCGTGATATTACACACTGAATCGATTTGCTTATACAGTTTGCGAATGCGCTGGAGTAAACTCTCATTCGGTTTAGTGAATTAATCTTTTTCTCCGCGTTAAAGAAGCGTCTCACTTGGAGCGAAACCAAATAGATAACTGATAATTTGCTTTCGTTTTGAATGCCATTATGGTTGCAGAATAAACAGAATACACAGTTAGTATCCTACAAGTTTTATTTTGGCTTTCCTAAGTCTTGCACCAAAATAAAACTTGTAAGATACTAGCCATGTTTTCTCTATATGTGCTATGGTTTAACACAAAATACAAAAATTAAAAAATAAAGAAAAAATACAATACACATAGAGAAGGAAAAAAACAAGGAAATGACATAGATCTGTTTACTAAGTAAGAATATTGTTAGTGCGATAAGATCTGAAGTCAGACCAACGAAAAGAAAAAGTACATATCACCAAGCATATCGCATGGAGTCTTTATATACATGTAGCTTACAATAAAGGATCTCGGATATAGAATTTAAATAATAGTGTCCTAGACAACACTGAGTACATAACTACAATAACAAAAGTGATTCTTTCTATTCAGATAAACTTTCATAAACTGCAACATAACATTATTACAAACCGATAATAAAACATGGAAATTGTGTAAATAAATATATAAAGCAAAGACAAACTTATCTATTGTCTTCAAAAAATAGAAATCCTAACAACAAAATAAATGAAAAATATGGTTGAACTAGAAATCACGCTAAACACACTTAATGAAGAGAAAGCGAATGAAGTACAAATTCGGTCAAGAGTCAAATGGCTAGACGAAGGTGAGAAGAATACAATTTGATTTCTTGGTCTTGAGAAAACAAATCAACCACAAAAACAGATGAAGTAGAAAACGATAATGGTCAAGTTGTAACATAACATATAGAAGTATTAAATAGGATTGAAGAATTTCTTGAATATTTTGTATTGCAGCGAACATCCAGATGTAAACAAGATAGATGGATACGTAAAAGTATTTCAAGTAAACACTTTCATCGAGAAGACAGGTATTGTGATGAAGGTTTACTTACAATAAATAATGTACAGAATCAATACATAAAATGGAAATGAAAACTAAGTCCAGGGATAGACGGCATATCTGTGGAATTTGACATTAAATTTTGGTATAAAACAGATTTTATTGTAACATAATATTTGAGCGAGCTCATTTGGAGAGGGAATTAAGTGAAACTCAAACTGCTAAGTTATAACGAGATCGCTATCTCTTTATAACGAGATCGCTATCTCTTTATAACAAGATACCCTATCTCGTTGTAACAAGATACTATATCTAATCTGCGATATACTTTATCTCGTTATATCGTGGAGAAAAACATACTACATGACACTATTGGCCTCGTTATACGCTGATCCAATATAACATTTTAAAATGTCTTAAAATTTTTAATTCATTTAGAAAACAAATCCCTCTTCTCTTAATAAGCTGTTACATCATAATTGTATAATAGGAAGTTCTTTCATTTCAATTGCCTTTGATGTATAACGTTACGTAATCGTCAAAAAACAAATAGAATCTGAATGACAGTTATTCCAATAGGTCGATTTTGATAGAGTCTACAACCAGGTTTATAAGTCCTATTTTGGAAGTGTCATAAATATAATCATTCTGCCTTGCAAAGCTTTATTTAGCTTTACCTACTTATGTTTATCCCTCTTACCCTAGCAGTATCTGAACTATGAAATACTTTTGGTGATTTATGAATCATATAGAATATATAAATATTAAACATTTTATGAAGTGAATTACAACAAAGCACAAAGCCATGTTGTAATATTTTCTACGGTTGTATATATTAAAATGCATCCACGCGTATACAATGTCGTGATAAAGAAACAGCTGAGAGGTACGTTTTGCATGGGTGCATGGGTGAGGTATTTAGTAGGTATGATAAGATGCACATGAATCCTTAAAGAAACTACAAAACATGTAATAACATTGCTCCTGTTCTATGAAATGACTCGTATGTCCTTTGAGGTGGCATTTGGTATGTCTTGTCATGGGCTTAATAATACCAAGGTTTTCACGAGTTCGTAGTTAGTGACTCGAGAAATGAATCTCTCCAAACCTTCCCTCCGGTTGAGCAACTTAGGACAAACAAAATAATATGTCAGTTTAGGGTTACCCGACCGACCCTAATTTTTTGAATCCCCACCATACGAAAAGAAAATTGAAAATTGAAGTCTGGATTTCGATCTCAGTCTCCGGTTATGGCCATTACTTTTGAGTGAAAGACACTTAAAAAATATCCTCCCGACCTCCCGACCCTATTTTTTTGCCAATGTAACCCTAAACAGACTTATTATTTTTTGGCCTTAGCATGATCTACCTGACCGTCAACAGCGACACTGTCCAGCAATTAAGGAAAGTAGCTTTATCCGTTTAATGCATTTTTTATTACCAAATGCCTGATTCTATTGTTATGTTTGGTATTTGGGGAGTAATTGGTATGAAATTGATTGTGAAACATGCTGGTCTAATATCCCCGAAACATGTGGCGTTCACATAGTTGCATTAAAAAGCATTTATAAAATGTTGACCTTTGACCCCAAATTTATCACATAAGAATGGATCCGGATACAAGCATGGAGTAGTGTAGACTTTTACTGATCATGGACTTTCGCACATTAATACACCTTGGTCGGGGACGAATTGATACTTGAGAGGTGAGAAGAAACATTTTGGAAACCCAACTGGCTAAGTGTCATAGCAATATATCACAGCTGGAACTTATATGGATACGTCTAATGTTGGGGAGTCTTTGATTGTCTCGCCTTGATATATGACTGGTGCGGAATACAAGGTAAATGAATGCTAGGGGTAACTGGAATGTTTCTATTGCTTACATCCATCCTATCCAAGAAATGTGTCAATAGAGTAATTACATCAGAGGCGTAAAGACTGTACCTACCTTGTTTTTAATGTACTGCAAATCACAGGGGACTGTGAATTAGTTATAGTTTATATCAATTTGGACACAACAGAGTGTCGGTAGACCATTTTAAAGCATCTAGGGGTCTATATCATAACACGGTACAATTTGTATTCTATATGTAGTTACACACGTACGTTCAGAGGAGGAGCGCTCGCTGCCTAGCTCTATAAAGGCTAGAGAGAGTCTTCACAACGATTTTTACTACCGTTGGAGAAAACGATGGTTTTCCTCTCAAAATCATCCTACACAACTATATAAAGTGCCTTCACTATGACAATAGCAGCTCCTTTTCAACAAAAAACTGAGACAAAAATGTCCTCAATCGGGTTTTGGATATCGATGGTGGCGATTTTGCATACATTATGTACGCATCTTTCCGGATTTCTGGTGTGTAGATATACAAGAAGGTGTGTCGAATTAGGCATAACAGCGTTCATTTATCAGTCATCTAATATGATTAAGATTAAAGCAATGACGTAATGCATTCATAAGGTGCCACGATCGATGAGTTGAAAATAACATCCTTGGTCCCAGGTGCATATCGCATTTATCCAGGGGCAAATAAAATCAGGAATACGTAACCAGGAACGCATCTTATTTTGAAATAATCGAAGTTCTAGTGGTTATGTGAGCATGTTGAATTAATATCCAAAGATTTGGAGCTTTCATAACTATTAAATATACCTGCTTTGCTGTTTTGTGACAATACATTTTATTATACACCAATTTTTAGTCATGGTCAAAACATTAAACTTACAGAGCAGCTTCTACATCGCGTTTGAATTAGATATGGACATTTGACTTGACATTTATGTATGGTATTTGTAATAATAAAAGAAGACAAAGTAAACAAATATTGTTATAACAAGCAAAGGGATATCGGGAAGATAATTCCATCATAAAGTTATATCAACTAGTACGAATACATTTAAATCGACTGTTCAAACTCGCATTTTAATAGACATTGCATTTCAGGAAGGCTGACTTGGTACGCATACACGAACGAGGACTACTAGAAAATAGAGGGTCATCTCATAAAGTGTTTGTCAAAACATCGAAATCTAGAGGTTAACGCTCAATAAAATCTAGTGCACAGTAGAGAATAAGTCAGGCTCATACTAAATACGTATGTTTTTAATAATACATGTATGTGCATTATGGCGTAGAAACCTAGATGTTTTTCACAGATTGGTTTTGTGGCCGAGTTTTAGTAAAACCCATTCATGGTTTTTTACAAAGTATCTCCTGTGTTTAAAATATATAATGCTATGCCTTAGTCATTATGACATTTTATTAGTTTGTCTTTATCTTTCGTTTAATATAAAATGTCATCATCCGGTTGCCATTCAACAAAAATGTATTTTTTGTTGTTGTTGTTTATGTGACAAGATGGAGGATGCATAAAATATTTTGCATGTACTCGACTTTTTACAATTTATATATATGATTGTTAGCAATATCGATAAATTAAGAATGTAAAAGTAATATAATAAATGATAAATCAATGGCGTTTACAACTAGAGTCATCAGGTAGGCAACCGCACTATATATCTTAATTAAAGAGGAGAATTATCCGATTTTTCATCTACCAAATCAACCATGCAGGCGACGTCAGATTGAACGAAGTTATGGATTAATTTTATGGTCACAATGGTGGTATTACACGTGTCTTGTACGGCAAGACATAAATTATATACGCACACCTCTGTATGCCCGTCATCATGCGCATTCATACGAATCATAATACAATGGATACGTCGGTTTTGGGATACCAAAACGATATCGGTAAAGCACAATTTAACGTCGAGTAATCTATATATATCGCGAAAAAGAAGCCAATTTTCAGATGTTCAGATGTTGGTGTCAGAGGATGCTGATAGGTTAATATTAATATATACGGAATTATTGACAGTTTCGTCAGTTTATTACTAACCTCGACTGATCCTGGACTCCGGTACGAAATCTACCGAGATATGACGAATGGTTATGTACTTGTACGATAATTATGTGACAAATTGAGACACTCGTTACATTTTGGCAGATCCCGTGTGACAGTCCCTGGGAACTGACCGTGTGTGGAGAGAAATATCAACGCTTATTTATTCATTTTTAAAGAATATTATCAAAGCTTCACAAAGAAAAACAATGATACATTATAGTTCCCTTCTTTATTTTTTTCAAAAGAACATTTTTATTCCGTGTTGGAATCCGAGCACTGCGAGGACACACGAAGGACATATGCAGTTTCGGAATCTTCGTCGACGTCGCCTTTTCAATCCATTATAAAGTAATAATAACCAAACTTAACGCCACTTTTGTTATACAATGAAAGAACATGCTTGACATCGTTTGCATTCGTGTGCTTTCGTATAAATATACAAGTGACCGTACTCGTGTATGACAACAACCATTCAGTATGTGTATATATACGCATATAGTTGTGACTATTATATTGAATTCTGCCTGTTATAAATATTATAGTTTAGCAGCTCTGAACGCTGCTGTATTTGATATTGTCAGCAAATATAAATAAGTTTTAAATTTTGCATCATATAATTCCCCAAACAAAACGCATTTTATCCATTTTAAATAGGTTCATAATAACACCTCCGAGACGACCCCTCCCCAGTTATCTGTAGTCCGCCTCCGTGTCTGCGTACCTCTAGTCCGTCTACCTGAAAACCGGTGATGTCTAATAGGGTACCATATCGCAGTAATTTGGGAAATAGACTGAATTAGACTATGTTTTCTCGGATTACTCCATGTGGATGTAAGCGTTAGTAATGATTGTTACGGAAGGCGAAAGATAAATATTTTCAGAATACAGTCGTATATAATTTGTAAAATCTTATTTGAAATAAATGTGTTTTTTATGCGATTAAGTAGACTGGGTATGTATTTTCACTTTTATTTTTCGGAGTTGCCAGCCTTTTGTAATAGAGTTTACCTGTAGCCCTATAACATTAAAATTTCTACATCAAAGTTATATTTATGATCTACAAGCGCCTGCAGTGCAAACAGAACACTAAGTTGTTACAAAAATCTATCATTATCATTAACTTAGTATTAAATTTTTGACTGTTTCTGGAAATCAATAGCATATGTATGGAGCTGGTAATATACACAAATGACCTTCATCCATTAGTAATCTAGATTTCGACATCGCTATACCGGTGAACATCATGGACCCAAAAGAGGAGAGGTTGGAAAATAGGGAATCTAAACAAAGACTGACATGGACGAGCACCATGGAGTTTGTGATTTCACTTGTTGGCTATTCGACAGGAATGTCTGATTTCTGGAGATTTCCTTATCTTGTATGGAGAAATGGAGGGGGTAAGTTTGGAAATTCTAAATTCACGTTTCTGCTGTAATTGGATATCACGAAGGACAGAGGTTCACGATTAATCAATATGTCTCACTCGAAAGTTTTGGCACTGTCAACTAACCATGTGATCCATATGCTTAACAGAAAATAAACATAGCATTACTAATGTTGAAAAAAAAGAAAAGCGAAAAAAATACATCGCCAATATCTTTTTTTTTTTGATATTCTAAACGCACAGCTGTAATTTGAATGAAACAGTATCCACCTTCTTAATAAACACATTTTTGAATTCTGATATCAAAGGTAATTAATGCATTCTTTTTTTTATTTTAAGGTGCATTTTTGGTTGCATATGGAATAGCTCTAGTTGCTTGTGGTATACCGCTGTATTTTCTCGAAGTAACTACTGGTCAATATTCCGGCAAAGGACTGTTTGATGTATGGGGAGTTTGTCCTTTGTTTCAAGGTAAAGTTTCCTCGGTGTGTAATGTTATAAACGTCAATAAACTTTGCATGTTCCTCAAGATAATTAAAGGGTAAAGTAAACGAAAGAAGTAAACATACTATCTACGAAGGATAAACGTTAGCAAAAACAGGAAGTTTGACTTTAAATCTTTAAATGATTTACTAAACGCTAGCCTGCACATACAAGTACATATTTTTGAAGCTGTTTGCAATTTAGAAGTTTAGTATTGTTTATGTTGCTTTTATATTATACTGTTTTATAATACAGCCGAACGTTTGTGTTTTTTATTCAATTCGTGATTTTGTGTTTACCTTGATATAAATCATGCAGATGTAATGGTATTTTCGTTTTTCACAATTAAGGGCCAACCGGATAAGATTATGTTACAGGTATTGGGATTTCCATTGCTCTACTGAATCTAGGTTTTGTCACCTATATATCCACGATGCGTTTCTGGCTCCTCGAGTATTTACGGCAGTCTTTTACAACAGAACTTCCATGGACGTCGTGTGGAAACACATGGAACACAAACTCTTGTGTAGTGTCGCACGCACTTTTATCCTCCTACATGATTGGTAGTACGTGGGAACCATCAGAGAGTACTACTGTTTATACAAACTCAACTACTCTTGTTTCCGCTGAGGAGGAGTTTTGGAAGTAGGTGATAAACTAAACGTTAATAATGAACAATGACATAGAGGTTAAAAGAAAAATAGAGCGACGGAAGGAAAACCATGATGAATTAAAAATATTGACATTTATTTACATTTATTATTCATAATTAGTTGCCTTAATAGTGCTTAGGTTTTCAGTTATTTGGTTCATTATCTGGTTGGTTAAAACTTAAGTGTTGTTATTATGTGATATTAATATTACAGATACAATATCTTATCGGTGTCCGGTGGGATAGATGAGATGGGCTCCTTCCGTTGGAATCTAGTGGTGTGGGCAATCGTCGTAAAAGCATGTGTTATCCTCAGCCTTTTGAAGAGCGTGAAGACCGTTGGAAAGGTTTGAGACCATTATGAATTAATCTAACTACGGCTATGCTTATTTATAAATTTCCTCATACATTGACGTTACCTGCTTTTACTTTTGCTACTTATATAAAAGAGTGGAAATAACGCTAAAAAAAACCTCTAAAGTTTACCACGAATATGATTTTACTTTAATACACAATGAGTTTTGTGATATACATGTTTATCCCAAAACTATGCATGTTTTAACAATGGAAACACTATGTAATAAATTCCATAGCGGTTGGTTATCATTTATATAATTGTATTTTTATACACTCCAGTGTGTAAACACCTACGGCGCCTCTGATTGGTCAACTCTATGATATCTTGATTTCGATTGGTTTTCAAATACAAGCTACTTTTCATAACACATTTTCTTGTAAATAGCATTGTATTTACTGTATAACTGTTAGTTGCTTATTCAAAGTATTAAACAATGAAAGATTGGCACTCTGTTTAGGCACTATGTTTTTATGGCGAAAAGATATCATTATACATGTACATTGTATGGTGGCAAGTTTCCCTGAATGAAGATGAGAAAATGGTTACCATGGTATAAATATGGAGTTAAAGTTATTAGATAAACAAGTTCCCCAACGCGTGACTTTTTTTTATCAGGTTTATCTAAACTCTCGTTAGTAAATTTTCGAATGTGTAAAAGACACTCGCTAAAGCTCGTGTCTTTTCAAAATTTGAAAATTAAAAACTCGAGTTTGATAAACATGATAAACACCAGTCACGTGTTGGGGAACCTCTAATTTAATTTTTTACCTGTAATTCCAGTTTCATTTTTTCCAGTTTTACGCTGCTGTATCAACTATTTAAATGCGACCTTTTAAACATTTTGGTCTGATTACATATTTCTACGCCAATCAGAATAATAATCTGAATAAAATCTAAATCACACCTGGTTGTGACTAATGTGGATATTGCATTGCAATGCGTACTATTCTGCTAGGCATCAGGTCCTACACGAGTAAACAGTGTTTCTTTAATTGTCTAAGAGGGCATAATGTACAAAAACGTAACATGACAATTAAACTGTGTCATTCTCAAAATAAAATGAATAATGAAAACCTTATCTCAACAGATGCTGAATATATTTCACCAAGAGATGGATCTAAGCTTTTTAAAAAAAATATATATGTCTTCTTAAAAAGCTAGAAGTGTAAACTATGGGTCTTTTGATCGTTTATGAAGATCTGATACCAAACTTGCAAAGGTTCGATATCATTCACTTTACTATCAATATACAGTAATTTAAGTTAAGTCTTTAAAAACATGCCCAAAGTTGATTTTAAGCATGGCATCTTTCGAATTACATGTATTGAAACAGCAAAACCATATCATTAGCTAATAGTCGCAAGGAAAACGCTTACTAATAAGATATAATAAGCTATATTCGTATACCTTCGATCTTCAGAAAAACAGTTTAAGTGATTTTATACAATCTATAAAAGTACACATGTTTGCTTTTGGAGGAGGGGGGCAACACCGAAACATTTTCCATACCAATGCAATTACTATTAGGTATGGCAAAGTGTCAACATCCAGGATAGGCGTAGGGCTTACAATGGTGCCTATTATATAAATGAAGATGGACTTATCATATTTTGACGTAAACTACAATTTATCGAATTGTCTTTCTTTTATCGAAGCTGATGATTGTTACCACATTTTGCCCACTCCTAATTGGTCTGGCGATGCTGATCCAGTCATGTACATACGACGGCGTCAGAGACGGTATAGCCTTCTTGATGACATCAGGGTAAATAAATGTTGAAATGTAAATTATAATTATATATGTCATATAAGGACATTAAATTGGTTTATTAATGTAATTTTGATAGAAGCTAACACACGTACCATATATAGAAATCGTGTGGTAAATTGCAAATAGATGAATTTCATTTACAGTTCAAATAAAACAGGTGTGGATTGAAGCTACATTCATGGCGTTCTACAGTCTTGGACCAGGATGGGGAGGAGTGATGATGATGGGGAGTCATTCAAAATTTCACAACAACTGTTTAAGGTACGGAATAGTCAAGTTCGAGTTATATATATAAAAAACGTATTAGGAAAAGTAGCTGTCGTGCTTGTGAACTGTACCTATTCCAAATAAAGACAGTTTTCAGATTTGGTAGGTATTCTTTACATGAGTAAGATTTGTATCATGATAGAATATTGGAGCATTTAGCGTTTATATTTATATTATAATGATGCACTGTATGTCTTTTTGTTAAAGGTATAAGCGTAAAAGAAATAATTGCATTCCATTTTTTTCTTGAAACATCTTTCCGTTTATCACGTTTGTTTTTTAAATCCGATATATTGTCCAACTTATTCCTAGAAAGGAAGGGTCACCCAATTCAACAGAGCTAACCTTTTATGTGCATGTGATACGTTTTACGTTGTCGTTTGTGTTGTAGGGATGTGTTTATTAGCATAGTTGGGGATGCATCGTTTGCCTTGTTTAGCAGTTTTGTGTTATTTGCTGTTATCGGTGTGATGGCTGCTGAGATTGGTGTACCAGTGGAAGATGTTGTTAATTCTGGTAGGACCGGTTGTATCAATATCAGAGATGATATGTAAATGGATTTATAAATATTGAAAAATTGATATATTTAAAATGTAAATTGTTAATTTTTACAAACATATATATAGCGCTCGCATTAACTATTAGCGTAGATTTTTTATGTACAAACACGCTATTATTATCATGCGATGCTTCTGTAAATGCTAGTTAGTACTTTTATATATGTTTTCATGAGACTGCCATATTGATCATTTTGTAAGCACGACTTGCTTTATTTTCAGGTATGTCTATCGGCCTTGTGGGCTACAGTCGGGCATTTACCTACCTCCCCGCCCCTTATGTATGGGCAGTGTTATTTTTCTTTAGTGTAACCATGGTGGGATTGGATGCAGAGGTATGGCAAGAGAAATAAAAACAGTTTTAATAACAACAGAAGATGACTGTTGCATGTCTGATCAATAAATCAATCATTAAAAAGATAGCATATCAGCTTCATTTTTTTCAAGTTTCAAAATGTTTGTGGTTGTATGGTGTGACTTGATTTTAAAGCGATTTCCATTTTAAAGGGACAATTCAATAAGACTAATTCTGTTACATAACCACGAAGCAAAATATGACATAATTGCATTTTTCTACATTTCATATGAAACATATAACAAGAAATATTGACAATTTTCACGACATTGTTAAGTATTTTGATTGATCTCGTTGAAATTCCAAATCGTTGATCAATATGATTAAGCAGGTACAACATGTACGCTCTACCCGTACCCGAGCCAATATCACGCACGTTAAACAAATGCAATACATAACCACCGAGGAGTTGATGAAATTATTTTTAGACAAGAACATGCATCTAATAAGGTAAACACACTCCGGTAAGATCAATTTGAGTTGCTCTAAACAAAATTTTGTTTACTACACTGGCAAGGGCCAGGGTTCGGTATACTAGACATTCGATCACTATGTGTATATTTCACGTACAGTGAGCTTTTCTGGCATATCACAGTAAAACCAACTAAAATAATTTCTATCATGAAGTAGTTTGTTTCCGAAATATGTGCAAATTTTTATGTACTCTTAGACTGAATTGTCCCTTTAAAACAATTGCGGATTTAACTTAATGCAAATACTCTTTTGTAAATGATGATGGTGCTATTCACGGACAAAATTTTACTAACTTAATTTGATCATGAAATCCGAGAATATAAATCGGTGTTAGCAGGGTGTTGGTAATGAATTGGTTTGGAGTAGATGCAAAGACAAAAAGTATGGTATTGTCGTTGACAAGATGTATAAAATTTGCCCATCATTGTATAATTTCTTCGTTATGAAGGGATTTTGGTTATTCTCCAATTAACCGCATTATGAGGTATAACATTAATTATTAACTTGTATTCTCTTTAGACCGTGTGCACAGAGACAGTGGTGTCATTCCTGGAAGGATTCGGGAAAAGATTAGGCCGACACAGTCATCTGTTATCGGTTTTACTGATATGCCTAATCACATTCCTTCTGAACCTACCTTTTTGTACTCAGGTAATATTTCGTATCTATACACATAGTGACATGGGTACATCAGTTGGATGGATTGCAAATATATATGCCCTTAGATTTCAAGTTTATTTACGGAACATATTTTTATTTTGTTGATGTTATGAGGGTGTAATGATAATGGAGCACGTGTATATTATGTAACCTCGGCGAAGTTTTGCACGTAAATGAATAATATTTATTCTCGCGACAGTTGCATATTTTTTTTATTAAAATAGCCATATTTTTTCTCTACCGTCATTGTCAACGAATTCGAGTGAAAAGCTGATTGCAATCAATTCATTACTATGTTCCCAGCAAAAGAAAGGTTACGAAACCATGTTGCTACGCCAGCGATTATTCCCGTAACAATAGAATCGCCGTACGTGTTGTACTATCATTATACACTGATAATGATAATACTAGAAAGCATGGTTATTGAGTCCATGTCAATGCAAACTGTAAATGTGTTAAATTAAATTGTTAAGGAGGGAGTGCTTAATGAAATTGATGCTCGGTTTTAATTTTTGCATTAAGTTATCAAAAGAAACCGAGTTATGATGCAATAATTTGCTATACATACTAGAAAATGATAATTAGTAATGGTTGTAACATTTACTTGCAATAATCAAATTCAATATAACAGCCGTCTGAATCACAACCATAAAATGGTGAAATAATGAATCGCGCACTATATTTACTTTCATTACTGAAAATTATTCTACTTTAACAGGCGGGGCCTTACATGTTCCAACTGGTAGATTGGTACCTGCCAACTTGGTCTGTGGTGATAATCGCTTTACTACAAGTTATTACCATGATGTGGCTGTACGGTGAGCGTAACAGGAACCCCGACATTTCGGTTGTCTTCAGTTGTGTTGTGTTGAAATTAACTTTTTTTTCTAAATAAAGACGGCAACGTGTTGTCTTAGTTGTAACTATAAGTATGACACGGAAAATATTTCACAGCGTAATGATTTGTAGCCAGTTTATGTAGGAGTCGTGGTAGACATTGCCATGTCACGATAAATATTTATTTTATTTCACGGAGTGCATTTTAGCAACTGGGGTAGGAAAACATCACACCCAACAATACTGCATATATATTAATTTCTTTTTAAGGCGTTTGCTTAAATAATCACGTAAAATACATATTTTTATGACAATTATCACCCTTTGTTTCGTAAATGTATAAAGGAGTATATTTTCAGGAGGTGATCGACTTGATTATGGCATAAGGGATATGATTGGACGAAAAATGCCGCACGTGTTCAGGATCGCAGCATCTTTTTTGTCGCCGATGTTGCTTCTGGTAGATAATTACGAACTAATAACAAATTTAATAAATTTATATTGAAATATGTTTGTAATATCTTTTATTTACCAATTACCTTGAAATAATTTTGTAATATCTATTATAAATTTGACTCTTTTTCAATTAATTGTGATATAGTATGACTATCATTGATGCAAATAATTTGAAAATATATATATTCATAATCATTCCCTCGAAATAGTTCTCCTGTTGTGAATCCGAATTCCGATCTGTCCTTCAAATACGTATCCGTATACGGATGCGTATATACAAAGTACCTATACCACCTATATTTAGTAATCCTATTTTCAAGCTATCGTGATACCGTTTTCACATTTCCATTTAAACTTGTAATCAAATATTTTGTCTGATTTACTTGTAACGAAGATATATCTGCATTTTACATGTTTAAACCCTTTTACACATTTTGACTTCCAGCTCCTTCTCTCCATAAGCTTTGTGAAATACCGACCACCCAAATATGGATCATACGTCTATCCGGAGTACACACGTGTCATTGGCTGGATACTGTCGTGTTCTGTTGTCCTCCCAATCCCTTTGTTTATGATATGGAAATTCTGCTATTTACAGGGAACATTCAAAGAGGTATACTAAAGGCAAAGATAACTAAGGTTTTCAAATTTTCATTCTTAATTTAGTCCTCTAGACGACAGTGTTGTTTAAAAAAAGTTAACCCTGCTATCATCACATTAGTTACCGTTTGAAGATATATCACGTATGCATCAATGTATTACTTAAGTAGTGGTATGAAGTACCTTTCTAGATTTCATAAACGCTACTTGCTTACATAGATACGAAATCTGAAATTTGGGAAAGTATACGGAATATCTGAAGACAATCAGGAACAAACCTGAGGTGACATCAAACATAGCTACTATAGGGAAACTCAAAACTATGTTATGATTGCTCTTGTTCTACTTGAATACAGAAGCTGAATCTGCTGACCCGGCCCACCGGTGACTGGGGACCAAGTGACAGTGCATATCGTCTAGACTACCTTAAAAGGGTACAGACCAAGCGGTCCTTGGCAGACCAAGCATACTACAACCTGACTGGAAGGCTGCGGTACTCCGCCAAACACCACTGTGAAACTCTACCGATGTCCTAATACAGAACTTACGATTGCAGATGATTTTTCAAAGATAAAACTCGCAGATAGTTTTCCTTTATCAAATAAATGCAACAGCACAGTAAATTACACCGGCGAGCACTAAATCTTGGTACCTTAATGTTTTACTGTTAGCTAGCTTTGGAATAAACAACAGTATCTCTAGGGTGTAAATGAATAAATATATCAAATGTTTTACAACTTACGTGTATGAGGATGTATAATAAAAGATTCCTTGACCGGAATCTAGGTACATTCAGTTATCATAAATTGCATTGATTACGACCTAATATCATAATTACGTTAGGTTGGTGTATCAAGCAACGGTCGTGGAAATAAAATGCACATTTAATCAACGGAGTACAATTTCAACAGGAAATTCAATTAAAACTTTTGGATCAACAACACATAGTGCATATGATACATTGTGTTCATAACAGTAGTTATGATATATCAAAGAAACATAATTCAACAAGGAATGGCAATTAATTGACTCGTGCCCAATCCGGGCCTCGAATACACGATCTACGGCACCCAATCGCCTAGCCAAACATACCCGTGCCTTTTACCACCGCGCCACATCCATATCGCAACAAAGGACGAAGTGATATTCGGTTCGATATACTGACATGATCACTATGGAGATAGTTAATTAGATTCTCTTTAACTCCTGGATCGCATTGCATATGTATACATACATGGGTACGAATTAAATTGTTAAGGAGGGAGTGCTTAATGAAATTGATGCTCGATTTTAATTTTTGCATTAAGTTATCAAAAGAAACCGAGTTATGATGCAATAATTTGCTATACATACTAGAAAATGATAATTAGTAATGGTTGTAACATTTACTTGCAATAATCAAATTCAATATAACAGCCGTCTGAATCACAACCATAAAATGGTGAAATAATGAATCGCGCACTATATTTACTTTCATTACTGAAAATTATTCTACTTTAACAGGCGGGGCCTTACATGTTCCAACTGGTAGATTGGTACCTGCCAACTTGGTCTGTGGTGATAATCGCTTTACTACAAGTTATTACCATGATGTGGCTGTACGGTGAGCGTAACAGGAACCCCGACATTTCGGTTGTCTTCAGTTGTGTTGTGTTGAAATTAACTTTTTTTTCTAAATAAAGACGGCAACGTGTTGTCTTAGTTGTAACTATAAGTATGACACGGAAAATATTTCACAGCGTAATGATTTGTAGCCAGTTTATGTAGGAGTCGTGGTAGACATTGCCATGTCACGATAAATATTTATTTTATTTCACGGAGTGCATTTTAGCAACTGGGGTAGGAAAACATCACACCCAACAATACTGCATATATATTAATTTCTTTTTAAGGCGTTTGCTTAAATAATCACTTAAAATACATATTTTTATGACAATTATCACCCTTTGTTTCGTAAATGTATAAAGGAGTATATTTTCAGGAGGTGATCGACTTGATTATGGCATAAGGGATATGATTGGACGAAAAATGCCGCACGTGTTCAGGATCGCAGCATCTTTTTTGTCGCCGATGTTGCTTCTGGTAGATAATTACGAACTAATAACAATTTAATAAATTTATATTGAAATATGTTTGTAATATCTTTTATTTACCAATTACCTTGAAATAATTTTGTAATATCTATTATAAATTTGACTCTTTTTCAATTAATTGTGATATAGTATGACTATCATTGATGCAAATAATTTGAAAATATATATATTCATAATCATTCCCTCGAAATAGTTCTCCTGTTGTGAATCCGAATTCCGATCTGTCCTTCAAATACGTATCCGTATACGGATGCGTATATACAAAGTACCTATACCGCCTATATTTAGTAATCCTATTTTCAAGCTATCGTGATACCGTTTTCACATTTCCATTTAAACTTGTAATCAAATATTTTGTCTGATTTACTTGTAACGAAGATATATCTGCATTTTACATGTTTAAACCCTTTTACACATTTTGACTTCCAGCTCCTTCTCTCCATAAGCTTTGTGAAATACCGACCACCCAAATATGGATCATACGTCTATCCGGAGTACACACGTGTCATTGGCTGGATACTGTCGTGTTCTGTTGTCCTCCCAATCCCCTTGTTTATGATATGGAAATTCTGCTATTTACAGGGAACATTCAAAGAGGTATACTAAAGGCAAAGATAACTAAGGTTTTCAAATTTTCATTCTTAATTTAGTCCTCTAGACGACAGTGTTGTTTAAAAAAAGTTAACCCTGCTATCATCACATTAGTTACCGTTTGAAGATATATCACGTATGCATCAATGTATTACTTAAGTAGTGGTATGAAGTACCTTTCTAGATTTCATAAACGCTACTTGCTTACATAGATACGAAATCTGAAATTTGGGAAAGTATACGGAATATCTGAAGACAATCAGGAACAAACCTGAGGTGACATCAAACATAGCTACTATAGGGAAACTCAAAACTATGTTATGATTGCTCTTGTTCTACTTGAATACAGAAGCTGAATCTGCTGACCCGGCCCACCGGTGACTGGGGACCAAGTGACAGTGCATATCGTCTAGACTACCTTAAAAAGGGTACAGACCAAGCGGTCCTTGGCAGACCAAGCATACTACAACCTGACTGGAAGGCTGCGGTACTCCGCCAAACACCACTGTGAAACTCTACCGATGTCCTAATACAGAACTTACGATTGCAGATGATTTTTCAAAGATAAAACTCGCAGATAGTTTTCCTTTATCAAATAAATGCAACAGCACAGTAAATTACACCGGCGAGCACTAAATCTTGGTACCTTAATGTTTTACTGTTAGCTAGCTTTGGAATAAACAACAGTATCTCTAGGGTGTAAATGAATAAATATATCAAATGTTTTACAACTTACGTGTATGAGGATGTATAATAAAAGATTCCTTGACCGGAATCTAGGTACATTCAGTTATCATAAATTGCATTGATTACGACCTAATATCATAATTACGTTAGGTTGGTGTATCAAGCAACGGTCGTGGAAATAAAATGCACATTTAATCAACGGAGTACAATTTCAACAGGAAATTCAATTAAAACTTTTGGATCAACAACACATAGTGCATATGATACATTGTGTTCATAACAGTAGTTATGATATATCAAAGAAACATAATTCAACAAGGAATGGCAATTAATTGACTCGTGCCCAATCCGGGCCTCGAATACACGATCTACGGCACCCAATCGCCTAGCCAAACATACCCGTGCCTTTTACCACCGCGCCACATCCATATCGCAACAAAGGACGAAGTGATATTCGGTTCGATATACTGACATGATCACTATGGAGATAGTTAATTAGATTCTCTTAACTCCTGGATCACATTGCATATGTATACATACATGGGTACGAATTGTACTCATATTTTATATAATCATCAGTGGAGTACATTTCGTATCCATGTATGCATATGCAATGCGATCTAGAAATTCAGACAATCTAATGACAATTTTAACAGTGATGGCGGTTAGAGCACGCGTCAATTAATTGTCATCCTTAGTTAAATTGTGTTTCTCTGATATGCCATACATATATCTATAAGTATATGGAAAAAAACTATCAAAACAAACCTGCTTTCCCTAGCGCTTTCGCAGCTACTGCTGCTCTTCAGGGGATGTTTTATTAGCATTTGATTAAACATCCCCTGAAGTAGCGGTAGCTGCGAAAGCGCTAAAGAAGGCAGATTTCTTTTGATTTTTGTTTTTTTCAAATACATGGCAAGGACATACTACATTATTTATTCTATAAATATATACAGTTATCATAGCCTAGCTTATGTACGGCTATTATGAATTAGCCTCTATATGAATAATTCAATTCTTATTTGTTGATGAATGATACAATGATACCACTTATTATCTAGCAAAACTTGTAAATTAGTCAAAAGTCTTTCCTCATTGCTAATTCCCCTCATATATTCTATGCATTTTGTTTGCATTTTTTTATTTAGTTTACTTTAAGTAATTGTTGAATATGTACATTGTATTTTTATGGTATAACAGCTTTTCCATTATGGTTACTTGTTTTATATTAAAATTCTTTTCGACATGGATTTTTTATTTATTGCTACAGAACCAATTACATGTATGCAAGCGTAATACTGCTTTTTTAGTTGTGTTAATGAAAGGTTAATCTCCGTTTTTCTAATTAACGCGCATGCTAACAACGTTGATGCTACTCATTTCTTCATTGGATCGAATCTTTTAATAGTTTTTTTGTATAATTTGTCATAATAAAACCTGCTTGATATTATAAAATAATATTTGTATTATATGTTGCTAAATATTTAAGAAGTACAAAAGATAAACAAAAATGAAAGTGTAGCTGGGTAGGTCATCGGGACCTAATATCGAGCTCGAGAACAAGTTCGAAAGTCCTATGTTCAAACCATCGCTACAGTTTCTGCTTTACTGTTAAGTCTATGACTTTATGAAGGAAGGGAGGATTATAACGGAATGGGACTAGGTTGAGAACATTACAAAAGAAGGGCTTGTAACGGAGATGGACTAAGTTGAGGACTAAACAAAGGAAGGAGGCTTGTAACGGAGATGGACTAAGTTATGGACTTTACAAAGGAAGGAGGCTTGTAACGGAGTAGTACTAAGTTGGTCATCGACCTACGACTAAGATGATCACAGATAAAGCATTTACCTATTGTTCGGTGATGGGCTCAAATCCCGGTCTAGTCTATTGGTTGTCTCCCTTGTTACAGATGTATACTTGGTATCTATGGTCCCTACCCCGCTGTATGAATGGTTATAGAGATTCTGTAAAATTGATGCTTATAGCCTAATGTCCACTACAGCCGACGTGTTTGCGCTTGACATGTTTTAAACATGCCATATTTTTCATGAATACAAATGTCCTAGTTAGTAGTAATTTCTGAATTCAATAAAATATGCTATTTTTTAAAATACACACAACAGCTTACGTTGACAGTATTTCGGTACCGCTAGTGTATAAGGATTAAAAACTTAAAGCTTAATTGGCAAATCTTTAACTGAAATGATTTCTAATAGATGAAAGGATCTAACATAATAGATTCATTATAATATTAGGACTTTACCAGACGTTTTCTCATATACAAAAAATGTATTTGAAAATATTTCATTTCTCACTTAAGTTGGACTCAATGAAACTACTTAAAAATCCGTTTCCATTTGCTCATGAACTTGGGTATGAATTTGGGTATCTTAACATCAGTTTTTCACACAAGAAAATATTTTATCTAGACCTAATTTTGCTTGAGAAGGCGTACATATAGCTTCCTACTAGGCCTAGGCATAGATCTAAACAGCGGCGGTTTAAACACAAGTTCAAATATTAAGGACCGATTTCTAAAATTTTAAAAGCATTTTTATGAAAACTCGTTTTACTGACTCTTGTGTATCATTCGAGTCGAGCAACATTGCCTACCGAAAAAGAATAAAATGTGCCTTGTCCCTGTGGGACGTGTGTCGAAACTACGTTAGAACGTCTCAGTTGCAAACAAATGATGAAGCCTAAACGTCAACATAAAGGGTAAAGGCTACATAAACTACTAGAACCTTTCCGTTCCTATCACGTTACGGTGACTCTCAATTTTGAATCGGAGCGGGAGACAACCGTATCACACAGTCTAGACATTATTCTTCCGCATCTTCGGCAAACCATTTTTGCAATCACTTCTAAATCTATTGAAAATAATTTGTTTCATCTGGATTACATTGATAATAACGTTGTTTCTAAATAAATGTATGACAAATTGTAATAGTTGCGCTATTTATTTTTAATTAGTTGGATTCTAATGACGCGCTATTTTCTTACGTCTCTCGTTGTAGACTTACACAAGCCCAGAAACTCGCATTTTTTTGTAAAAATAAAAGAAAAAAATCACAATACGATTGAATTGAAATACAAGGATTGAATCTTGCTTTGGTCGATTTTATGGGGTGATGAATTGAGTTGCTCTTGAAACAAATTCAACATGAGCTGCTTCGTTCAATTGAATTGTTCGTTCAATTTGTTTCAAGAGCAACTCAATTCATCACCCCAAATCGACCAAAGCAAGATTCAATCCTTAAATGAATTGATACTCGGCTTTGATATTGGCATTATCGCAAAATGTACCAATAGTTTCAGTTTGCCACAAATATCCCAAACCCGTATTACGCAATTAATTTCTTTTACTATTTGTTCATTTTTCAATCTTATCATTGTAGCAATTACCTTGAGAATAAATAAATTATCTGATCATTTAACTTTGAGTCAATATTTAGTTTATTATTTAAAAAAATCTAATTTATTGACATGGTATTCTTCCGAGCTCATAATGAATCATGAAATCAGGCGTACATTTTCACAAACCTAAATGTAATTATCAATATTAGGCGCCGCATGCACCACCCAAACTTCAGATCCATAATTACCGGAGTTAACAAGTATCATTGACTTGAAAACAACGTGTTCTGGTGGTCTCCTCTCCGTTTGTTCATGTTATTATCTCATGAAAATTCTACGATTTATAGGACACATTCAATGAGATGAAAGATTGATAATTTAATTTCCATTTGTATCATGTTATTGGCCACATAGACTGCAGTGTTGTGTCAAAAATACTGTTTGTTATAACATACAAATTTAGCCATTTCATTTTTTGCAGAGTTTTCTCTTTTATTGTCGCATTTTTTCTAGGTTGTTACCTTGATATTAATTTTGTAAACTAACTTGAAATAATAGCAACCGACTGCTGATTTTTAGTTGGCTTTTATCATAGCTCACTGATCAAGCTCGTATTTGCCGCAAAAATAGACATTGGCGTCACATTATGTTTGCTATAAAACCGCTCTCTCGCATTTTGATGTAAACACTTTAAAACATGTAGGGTCTAGATACGGCAAACTGTATTAAACACTAAGAGAAGCATTATGCAGAGTGCGATACGGTTGGATAACAGAGCATGAATTTAAAAACATGTAAAAACAATACATCTGGATAATCTCATAGGAGTAAGAAGACTGAAGTTTCGCCGTGGTTGACGACAGAGTAAGTCGAACAACTTTATACTTTTTGTACAGGGAATATGTATTGGTAAAATAAATCCATATTAATATTGTAAAATTTCATAACTATATTGGCTTGGCTAGTAAACCTCGTTATATTTTCTGTATTAGAAAACTACTTTATAGATAATGACCATTTGAGACACCAATTAGAAACTTCTGCCATACCGTGCACGAAGTATTTTTGCAACGCATTGGTCATTATTTCAAATTTCAGTGTAATGATAATACTTAGTAACATGGATGGGACATCCAACAGCGTTACTGAAGAAAACAACAGAGTCAACGAAGGCCTTGAAAACTGTATAGAGAAAGACAATCCTAACACACGTGTAGAATGGAGCAGTACATTTGAGTTCGTGGTTTCACTGATAGGTTTCTCCGCTGGGCTGTCTGATTTCTGGAGATTTCCTGATCTTGTGTGGCGAAATGGAGGTGGTAAGAAGTATATACAATTAGAAATAATTAATTTATCTTTGTTTACATACCAAATCTGGTTTTTTGATTGGTCGATTCTTTTCATGCCACCACGAAAAACAAAATTGCGCGAAACCTCGAAGTTTTCGTGACGTCACAATATAAACACTGACGTTGCGCATTGATTTGGAAAAATAATCCCTGGGAAAATCATTAGAACCGTACGCGTAAATGTATTTATATTATCATGTATTCTGGAATATTGATTATAAGGATTAATATCGCTATTTTTCATTCCATCGGGTTGTGAAATAGATTTTATTTGCAACAAGATTTCTTTAACACCCCTATGAAATGAAATCATACTGAAATTGATGCTAAGCTTTAACCTACAATTATGTATTACTTATATCATCGAAAATTCGAATTTGACCACAAATTATGTTCGTAGGCGAAAAAGGGACTTTCCGAGATTATCAATGATTGTGCCAATGATAAGCATGATATGATAGAAGGAAGCAATAATTCTACAAACCTTGCTGCATACATTTGAGATGATGTTCAAATTGTCAGTAAATGTACTATATGGCTGTTTGTCCATGTTAGCTTCATATTCTCATCCCATATTTCTTCAAAATTCTTCCACTTTCGTACTGCGAAATATAAGCCTCTCTAAAATATTATTAGTTTTATAATATTATGTAAATTCCATATAATGAAATGGGTAACAACCTGTTTGGGTCGATAATTGTATAATGTACCAAACAAACTCGTCAAATATTTATCTGCCGGAATATTTCTGCATAATTATGTTTATTTATTGTTGATATAGTGCAATATCATGTATAATATATGTTCAAATTATGATAAATTAATTCCAAAAGGACAAATAATTCGAAACTTTTACAATATGTTCCGGTATCATGTACAGGGTGTCCCAAAAATTATGTCCCGACTTTGACAGGTAATAACTTTTGCAATACTCAACTTTTTTTGAAAATTTCAAAATGATCTGGAAAGCAGGAGTATCCAAATTTAACTTATTTGAGTACAAATGTAGAGATTACGTCATCATTATGTGTGATAACGTCATAATAGAAATGATGACATCATCGATGATGTCACATTTTGGTGACTTTCCAGCACCATGAAGATTCAGGCTGAAGTTATTAAACTCTACAATGCGGTCGGAATATCCCCTACTTTAGTAAATGAAATGCTCTGAAAATTTCCAGGTATGCAGTCCATCATCAGGAAGCAGATTTACAGAATTGTGAGGTGGTAAGGAATTTCAGGAACAGAATTCATCATGCCGTCGAAAGAAGGACTGACACCTCGCGCCCCATTCTTTATCTGAAAGTTATTGATTTTCATAACAAATCGCAAAATTAGCGAAATATGACTTTCTCTACCTGGTTCCTAGTCCTTCAAATGCTGGTATTTAAAAACAGGCTGTCGACTCAGGTAAAGATGAGGATAAGAGATAATGATTTAAACTAGTTTCGTACACAAAGGCAGATGTTATTCAGCTAGATTTGCTTTAAAACTTCAATCTTAAAAATAATCTAGAATATGTTTTAGGATATAGGCCACTGCCTTTTATGCTGGTTGAATCTAATTACAACAGA